>NC_058085.1:162803961-163469600 GCF_014858855.1 Bufo gargarizans | reverse complement strand
GGAACTCCACCTTGCACATGCTGGACAGACTGTGCGAGCAGCAGCAGGCCATAGTGGAGTTTCAGCTGCAGCACGCACGGGTCAGTCGCACTACAGAACAGCACCACTTCACCACCAATGACTGGGCCTCCATGCGAGACCTGTGTGCCCTGTTGCGCTGTTTCGAGTACTCCACCAACATGGCCAGTGGCGATGACACCGTTATCAGCGTTACAATACCACTTCTATGTCTCCTTGAGAAAACACTTAGGGCGATGATGGAACAGGAGGTGGCCCAGGAGGAGGAGGAGGAGGATGAGGAAGAGGGGTCATTTTTAGCACTTTCAGGCCAGTCTCTTCGAAGTGACTCAGAGGGAGGTTTTTTGCAACAGCAGAGGCCAGGTACAAATGTGGCCAGCCAGGGCCCACTACTGGAGGACGAGGAGGACGAGGATGAGGAGGAGGTGGAGGAGGATGAGGATGAAGCATGGTCACAGCGGGGTGGCACCCAACGCAGCTCGGGTCCATCACTGGTGCGTGGCTGGGGGGAAAGGCAGGACGATGACGATACGCCTCCCACAGAGGACAGCTTGTCCTTACCCCTGGGCAGCCTGGCACACATGAGCGACTACATGCTGCAGTGCCTGCGCAACGACAGCAGAGTTGCCCACATTTTAACCTGTGCGGACTACTGGGTTGCCACCCTGCTGGATCCACGCTACAAAGACAATGTGCCCACCTTACTTCCTGCACTGGAGCGTGATAGGAAGATGCGCGAGTACAAGCGCACGTTGGTAGACGCGCTACTGAGAGCATTCCCAAATGTCACAGGGGAACAAGTGGAAGCCCAAGGCCAAGGCAGAGGAGGAGCAAGAGGTCGCCAAGGCAGCTGTGTCACGGCCAGCTCCTCTGAGGGCAGGGTTAGCATGGCAGAGATGTGGAAAACTTTTGTCAACACGCCACAGCTAACTGCACCACCACCTGATACGCAACGTGTTAGCAGGAGGCAACATTTCACTAACATGGTGGAACAGTACGTGTGCACACCCCTCCACGTACTGACTGATGGTTCGGCCCCATTCAACTTCTGGGTCTCTAAATTGTCCACGTGGCCAGAGCTAGCCTTTTATGCCTTGGAGGTGCTGGCCTGCCCGGCAGCCAGCGTTTTGTCTGAACGTGTATTCAGCACGGCAGGGGGCGTCATTACAGACAAACGCAGCCGCCTGTCTACAGCCAATGTGGACAAGCTGACGTTCATAAAAATGAACCAGGCATGGATCCCACAGGACCTGTCCGTCCCTTGTCCAGATTAGACATTAACTACCTCCCCATAACCATATATTATTGGACTCCAGGGCACTTCCTCATTCAATCCTATTTTTATTTTCATTTTACCATTATATTGCGATGCTACCCAAAGTTGAATGAACCTCTCCTCTGCCTGTGTGCTAGGCCTAAATATATGCCAATGGACTGTTGCAGTGGTGGCTGACATGAAGCCTGATTCTCTGCTATGACATGCAGACTAATTCTCTGCTGACATGAAGCCAGATTGTCTGTTACGGGACCTCTCTCCTCTGCCTGGGTGCTGGGCCTAAATTTATGACAATGGACTGTTGCAGTGGTGGCTGACGTGAAGCCTGATTCTCTGCTATGACATGCAGACTGATTCTCTGCTGACATGAAGCCAGATCGTCTGTTACGGGACCTCTCTGCTCTGCCTGTGTGCTAGGCCTAAATATATGCCAATGGACTGTTGCAGTGGTGGGTGACGTGAAGCCTCATTCTCTGCTATGACATGCAGACTGATTCTCTGCTGTCATGAAGCCAGATTGTCTGTTACGGGACCTCTCTGCTCTGCCTGTGTGCTAGGCCTAAATATATGCCAATGGACTGTTGCAGTGGTGGGTGACGTGAAGCCTCATTCTCTGCTATGACATGCAGACTAATTCTCTGCTGACATGAAGACAGATTCTCTGTTACGGGACCTCTCTCCTCTGCCTGTGTGTGTGCTGGGCCTAAATATATGCCAATGGACTGTTGCAGTGGTGGCTGACGTGAAGCCTCATTCTCTGCTATGACATGCAGACTGATTCTCTGCTGACATGAAGCCAGATTCTCTGTTACGGGACCTCTCTCCTCTGCCTGTGTGCTAGGCCTAAATATATGCCAATGGACTGTTGCAGTGGTGGCTGACGTGAAGCCTCATTCTCTGCTATGACATGCAGACTAATTCTCTGCTGACATGAAGACAGATTCTCTGTTACGGGACCTCTCTCCTCTGCCTGGGTGCCGGGGCCTAAATATCTGAGAATGGACTGTTCCAGTGGTGGGTGACGGGAAGCCAGATTCTCTGCTATGGAACCTCTCTCCAATTGATTTTGGTTAATTTTTATTTATTTAATTTTTATTTTAATTAATTTCCCTATCCACATTTGTTTGCAGGGGATTTACCTACATGTTGCTGCCTTTTGCAGCCCTCTAGCCCTTTCCTGGGCTGTTTTACAGCCGTTTTAGTGCCGAAAAGTTCGGGTCCCCATTGACTTCAATGGGGTTCGGGTTCGGGACGAAGTTCGGATCGGGTTCGGATCCCGAACCCGAACATTTCCGGGATGTTCGGCCGAACTTCTCGAACCCGAACATCCAGGTGTTCGCTCAACTCTACTTGAGAGTTTTGGTATTTTTTTTTTTTCTTGTTCCCGATTCTGACTTGACTTCTCCAACATTATTCCCTTCCAAGATTTCAGGATGTTTGACATCATCTTTCTCTGCTGCTTTGTTTTTTGCAAAGTCTGCTGTCGTCTGGTTTGTGTGGTGTTTAAGCCTGGATTCACATGTTTTTTTGTCAACTTTTATGAGCCAAACTCAGCAACGTAAGAGAAAACTATTCAAGATCTCTCTCTCTGCTTTTTTTCAGTAAATTAGCTACAGTCTGCCGATCTCATAGACATAGTCTGCCTAAACCTGATACATGGTTGCAAACCTACAGCTGTGTAGGTTAATATGTTCCGGGTTTTAGTCTCTAAGGGTACTTTCACACTTGAGGCAGAGGATTCCGGCAGGCAGTTCCTTCGCCGGCAATCCGGATGCAAACAGATGGATTTTGCTAGACGGCTCCGGATGCGGATTCGCCTGACAAATGTATTGAAATACTGGATCCGTCTCTCCGGTGTCATCTGGAAAAACAGATCTGGTATTTAGATTTAAAGGTCTGCGCATTAGGGTACTTTCTCACTAGCGTTATTCTTTTCCGGTATTGAGTAATACTGGGGAAAAAAAAATCTGTTTTATCCTAATGCATTCTGAATAGAAAGCAATCCGTTCCGTATGCATCAGGATGTCTTCAGTTCAGTCCCTCTTACGGTATTTACTCCGTCCAAAATCCGATCCGGCATTATTTTCCATTGAAATGCATTAATGCCGGATCCAGCACTAAGTGTTCTGGCAAAACGATTTTGGTTTTCCAGTCTGCGCATGCGCAGACCTTAAAAAGGGCAAAAAATAAAATACCGGATCCGTTTTTCCGGATGACACCGGAGAGTTGGATCCGGTGCTTCAATGCATTTGTTAGACAGATCCGCATCCGGGTCCATCTATAAATGCTATCAGTTTGCACACGGATTTCACAAAGCAAGTGTGAAAGTACTCAAAATATAAATAAAAATACTTCCTTAGGCTACTTTCACACTAGCGTTCGGGCGGATCCGTTCTGAACGGATCCGCTCATAATAATGCAGACGGAGGCTCCGTTCAGAACGGATCCGTCTGCATTATTTTTAGCATAGAACAGCTAAGTGTGAAAATAGCCTAGTACGGATCCGTCCAGACTTTCAATGTAAAGTCAATGGGGGACGGATCCGCTTGAAGATTGAGCCACATTGTGGCATCTTCAAACGGATCCGTCCCCATTGACTTACATTGAAAGTCTGGACGGATCCGCACGGATCCGCACGCCTCCGCACGGCCAGGCGGACACCCGAACGCTGCAAGCAGCGTTCAGCTGTCCGCCTGTCCGTGCGGAGGCGAGCGGAGCGGAGGCTGAACGCCGTCAGACTGATGCAGTCTGAGCGGATCCGCCTCCATTCAGACTGCATCAGGGCTGGACGGCTGCGTTCGGGTCCGCTCGTGAGCTCCTTCAAACGGAGCTCACGAGCGGACCAGCGAACGCTAGTGTGAAAGCAGCCTTACACAGCTTGAATACAGGATGTACAGTGTACATTGTACAGTGATTAACTTATTTACATTAATTCATTTCATTTGGCGAATTAATGAAAATTTGAAGAAAATGTTACTGAGTGGCTGGAACATGAAGAGAAAAATGTGTTCAAAACTTTGCAAATTAGGATAGTGATGAATCTACACAGGACCAGCAGATGGCTGACTGATCAATGGCACGTTTATTTTCATAGAGAACAGGGCCCTCTAGTGTATTTTCTAGAACATTACATAAAACCTTGGTGACAATTATGGTTGCACATTTGTTGGATAAAAGGTTTTGCGTTAGGGACGTGGCTCAACGTAATAATTTTACAATGTTATTAGACATTCTTAGGTTTATTATGAAATGTTTAGAAAATAATTGCTCCAGTCCTAATGGTAAAATTTTCTAAAATGATGCTAATGATGTTTGCTTTTTATTGTTTATTTTATTATGGGGAAAGGCGGGTGATTAGAATTTTTTTTTCTTTTTAAAACTTTTTTAAACTTATATGGAGAACCTTTAACCACTTCCCGACCGCCCATTGACTATAAACGTCCTGGGCGATCGAGTTTCTCTCTGATCGGACGTTTTGAAACGTCCTTTCAGAGATGGCAGCTGCATGCTAATCGTGCCTCAGTAACAGTAGGGCACCCCAGAGAGAAGGCAGAGACTGTACCTGTGTGTCCCTACCTTCTAGATCGCTGTATACACAGCACTGAATGAGTGCTGTATATACAGCAAGGAAGCAATGTGCTGCTCCCAGTCTCGACCCGGTGGTCATGTGACCGCCGGGGGTCGGGAGAGTGCAGGAGCTACCGGGTCTTCCAAAGACCTCAATCAGCCCTGCACTGAGGCTGTACAGCGCTGTATACTGTTGTATAGTTTCTCTGGGGGGTGTATTTTCCCTGTAACTGGGGCTACTATGTCAGCCCCAGTTACAGGAGAAATCAATAGTCAAAAAAAAAATGTCACGTTAAATGTCCCCCAGAGGTCTTGTATGACCTTATGGGGGAACAAAGTGTAAAATAAAAAAATAAAAAATAAACATAATGAAGTGTTGGTAGTGTCAGTAGGGGTAATGGAATGAGGTAATGAGGGATTAGCAGCGGGATGTGAAATGTGATGGGGCTGGCAATAAATAGCCACTATTAGCAATGGCAGATCTATTCATTGGCCTCAGCTAAAGGTTTCGGAAAATCCTCACAGATCCATGCCTCATTCATTTTCATAAGGCCCCTTTCACACGAGCGAGTTTTCCGCGCGGGTGCAATGTGTGACGTGAACGCATAGCACCCGCACCGAATCCTGACCCATTTATTTCAATGGGTCTGTGTACATGACCATTTTTTTTTTTTCACGCATCAGTCCTGCGTTGCGTGAAAAATGCAGCATGTTCTATGTTCTGCGTTTTTCACGCAGCCCTGGGCCCATAGAAGTGAATGGGGCTTCAATGAAAAACGCATTGCATCCGCAAGCAAGTGCGGATGCAGTGTGTTTTTCACTTATGGTTGCTAAGAGATTTTTTATCACGCGCGTGAAAACCGCATCAAAATGCATTGCACCCACGCAGAAAAAACTGTACGCAATCGCAGACAAAACTGACTGAACTTGCTTGCAAAATGGTGTGAGTTTCACTGAACGCATCCTGAGCGCATCCGGAGCTAATCCGTCACGCTCGTGTGAAAGAGGCCTAAGGCATCTTGCACAAGAACGTGTGCGCTCCGTGGCCGTGCTGCGGCCCGCAATGCATGAACACCGACCGTGGGGCAGCCGCAGCGGATCACGGACTCATTCACTTTAATAAGTCCGCAATCCGGCCGTTCCGCTAAAAAATAGGACATGTTCTATCTTTTTGCGGAACAGAAGTATGGGACGAAATCCCATGGAAGCACTCCGTATTGCTTCCGTAGGGTTTCGTTCTGTGCTTCAGTTCAGCACCATTCCACATGTCCGAATGGGTCCGCATCTGTGATGCAGAATGCCCACGGAACGGCGCCCGTGTATTGCAGATCCACCTAATAGTGATGTTTTGTACACTGGTGGAGGAGAGCTTTGAACGTTTGGGTGTCACAATGCCACCTTCCGCATTAAAAAACCTACTCTACTGTCCAAAATGAAAGGTGGAATTTGATTGGTTGCTATGGGCAACAAAGCCAGTTCTACTTTACACCAGTTTGATAAATGACCCCCTATGTCTCCATTTGTTGACTTGAATCAGCCTGGCGTGGCACAAAAAACTGTAGTGTGGCACAAAAAAACTCATCCATCATGTTCATGAGACTGATCTGGCTGCTGCAAAACTGAAAGCCGTGGCAAGCTGCTTACACCGTGCATCCTGGTAATACAGCAATTTGGCCTCCCTTTCGGCCACAGGAAAACATTCTCCAATTTTGCCTTAATAGCGAGGGTCTAAAAACATGGCTATCCAGTAATTAACAGATTGCTTTATACTAATGATATGTCTGTCAGTAGGTAAGCAAGTGTGTGCCTCTACCCCACTACTATCTCCTAAGAGCCTTTATACTGTCATCTGATGCAATATACATTATGTCTTCCACAAATGTGCCTACAGTTCCATGTTAAATGCAATCATTCATGTAATTTGCCGGGTTACCAGTAGGTGGCAGAAACCCATTGGCAAGTATTGTTTAGTGTTTAGTCACTCTAAGCTGGAATGGATTATCCCAGCTTGGCTCCCCCTCTGTGGAGAGGTGGGTTGGTCCCACATCCTGCAGCATAGGTAGAGAAGGAAGTTAGAGTCAGTGTAGCCCCCCCTCTGCTAGGGGAAGGCTGTGTGATAGTGTCCATGAAACCCCCTGTATAGGGTAGACAGCAAGGACCTAGTCTTGGCTGAGACTTGGCCATATACCCAGTCTGAGCACCTTCAGCTCAGCTGGATGAGGAAAGCAGAAACTACAGACCAAATCCAGAGTTCCAGGAAGAAATCATCCCCTGAGAATCCATCTGTGAGATAAGTCCAGAGACCTAGGAGAAGCCAATTCCTCCTCAGCTAGTCTGTCCCCACACAGCAGAAGGTACCAGATAAGTGCAGAAGCTAATCCTGCCATAGTTACAGAGCTACCAAGCAAAGGTTTTATCCTACAAGCTCCACATTTAAAGCAGAAGTACTTCTTCCTGCCAATGATTGCCAAAACCTGCTGGGACCAAGAGACCAAAGCTGTATACCGCTTGGATGAAAGGTACTTGAAATAAAGAAATGTTTGAACTTTATCTAAAGGTCTGGACATAATTTCTTCTGCAAAATTCCTCTATTACTTATACTATCACTACACTCAAATTTATTGCAAGTAAGCCAGGAGTCCGGCCATACCCAGGTAGGAGACACGGTGACACAACTACAGCAAAACTACAGAGACATTATAGGCCATTACACCACTCTGGCATTCCTAATCTGGGACGTGTGTTATAACACCTTGGAAGGGCCCTTCAATTGGCGTCAGGCCTAAGAACTTTGTTAAAAGCCAGAAAATTTACTTTATTGCTTTTATTGCAGTGCTAGAAAGCTTTAAACAGTGTGCACCAGCACTCCAAGGGTTAATTTGCCATATTTCTGTAATGGCGCTGCTTCGTTATGTCTTTCAGAAGCGGGAAAACACAAGAACAACCTCTCAGGAGCGCGAAAATGCTAACTACACCCCTCTAGAAGCGGAAAACCAAAATCCTGCCCACCAAGAACTTTGCAATGTGAGCCAAGGGAGTGAAGACTCCTCTTCTCAGGCTCCACCTTCACTTCCTGCACCCAACATCAACAAGGAGCAAAGGAAGATGACGCTCCCCAAGCCAAAGTGGGACAAGATGACAATAAAAGGTGAACCGGTGTACGAAAAATACCCACCAGAGATCCGGGTCTCTCAACTTGTGAGCAAGAAAGGCCCATCGGTGTTTGCCGTGATACCAGAGGCTGCGGATTCCTCTTCAGCCGGCGAGACAGCCGCCACCAGTGACTCAAATACGGCCGCCGTTCTCGAGCCTGCTCCTGCGGAAACCGACGTCAGCCCAGAAGTCCAGGTCCCAGAGGCACCTACGTCCCAGATGACGTCATCTACCCCCGCGACCGACGTCTCAACACAGCCGCAAGCCGCAAAATATATCATTAAAAAATGTATTGTACATATACAGGTCCTTCTCAAAAAATTTGCATATTGTGATAAAGTTCATTATTTTCTGTAATGTACTGATAAACATTAGACTTTCATATATTTTAGATTCATTACACACCAACTGAAGTAGTTCAAGCCTTTTATTGTTTTAATATTGATGATTTTGGCATACAGCTCATGAAAACCCAAATTTCCTATAAAAAAAAATTAGCATATTTCATCCGACCAATAAAAGAAAAGTGTTTTTAATACAAAAAAAGTCAACCTTCAAATAATGATGTTCAGTTATGCACTCAATACTTGGTCAGGAATCCTTTTGCAGAAATGACTGCTTCAAAGCGGCGTGGCATGGAGGCAATCAGCCTGTGGCACTGCTGAGGTGTTATGGAGGCCCAGGATGCTTCGATAGCGACCTTAAGCTCATCCAGAGTGTTGGGTCTTGCGTCTCTCAACTTTCTCTTCCCAATATCCCACAGATTCTCTATGGGGTTCAGGTCAGGAGAGTTGGCAGGCCAATTGAGCACAGTAATACCTTGGTCAGTAAACCATTTACCAGTGGTTTTGGCACTGTGAGCAGGTGCCAGGTCGTGCTGAGAAACGAAATCTTCATCTCCATAAAGCTTTTCAGCAGATGGAAGCATGAAGTGCTCCAAAATCTCCTGATAGCTAGCTGCATTGACCCTGCCCTTGATAAAACACAGTGGACCAACACCAGCAGCTGACATGGCACCCCAGACCATCACTGACTGTGGGTACTTGACACTGGACTTCAGGCATTTTGGCATGTCCCTCTCCCCAGTCTTCCTCCAGACTCTGGCACCTTGATTTCCGAATGACATGCAAAATTTGCTTTCATCCGAAAAAAGTACTTTGGACCACTGAGCAACAGTCCAGTGCTGCTTCTCTGTAGCCCAGTTCAGGCGCTTCTGCCGCTGTTTCTGGTTCAAAAGTGGCTTGACCTGGGGAATGCGGCACCTGTAGCCCATTTCCTGCACACACCTGTACACGGTGGCTCTGGATGTTTCTACTCCAGACTCAGTCCACTGCTTCCGCAGGTCCCCCAAGGTCTGGAATCGGTCCTTCTCCACAATCTTCCTCAGGGTCCGGTCACCTCTTCTCGTTGTGCAGCGTTTTCTGCCACACTTTTCCTTCCCACAGACTTCCCACTGAGGTGCCTTGATACAGCACTCTGGGAACAGCCTATTTGTTCAGAAATTTCTTTCTGTGTCTTACCCTCTTGCTTGAGGGTGTCAATGATGGCCTTCTGGACAGCAGTCAGGTCGGCAGTCTTACCCATGATTGCGGTTTTGAGTAATGAACCAGGCTGGGAGTTTTTAAAAGCCTCAGGAATCTTTTGCAGGTGTTTAGAGTTAATTAGTTGATTCAGATGATTAGGTTAATAGCTCGTTTAGAGAACCTTTTCATGATATGCTAATTTTTTTAGATAGGAATTTTGGGTTTTTATGAGCTGTATGCCAAAATCATCAATATTAAAACAATAAAAGGCTTGAACTACTTCAGTTGGTGTGTAATGAATCTAAAATATATGAAAGTCTAATGTTTATCAGTACATTACAGAAAATAATGAACTTTATCACAATATGCTAATTTTTTTAGAAGGACCTGTAGATATTAATAAAATAGAATAAAAAGTAATAAATGTGGTCTAAAATGTTTGATAATTCAAACCTTATACAATATGACAATGGACATTCAATACTTGTTCATTAAAAAATGATGTAGCTGCCTGCTGGAGGGTGGCCTCCTGCCTCTCTGCTCTCTCCCTGTTGGCTCCACAGTCCAGGGTTAAAGCCTACAAGATTCAGCCTAGAGGTGAGAAATCTACTTCTATAGCTCATTCCTCCGGGGTGACCAGTGACAAGCTGTTACAGCAAGTATTCAAGGGGATTAGTATATTTTATTCAAGTCAAAGGATAGCAAACGGCCATACTCAAAGGCTTCCCACGCACCTTTGCAATTAGGTGTAGGACACAGCTTCCGGCATTCACACCTTCCAGTTTAAACCCTGAGGACAGATGGGCCATCTGTCAGAAAAGCACTGGAAATAGAGGTTCAAGGATTCTAAAAAACACCTTTAATCCAGGTTAGAATCAGGCGAGAGATATCTGCATGTACTAGAGACTGTTTTATACCTGGATGTAACCGTTATTAAGAGCCAATGTTTAGTAAAAGTTATAAACTGGATTGCACCATCCTTGTCTCAGTCCCCAATTCCTCAGTTAACACTACAGTAAATGGTTGTACCACCATAAAAGGTACTGGCGTCATGACTACAAGGGACCTTGCCATAGGCACATTAATACAGACCATCAAGGGCACCTCGACTCACCATCTGGCCTGTGTCCCTTACACCAGAGTGTGCCCCAGAGAATTCCTGTGCCGTTCTCCTTATCACTTGTGCAGCCCTGCCCAGGGACGACATAACCGTGAGTAACCAGAACTGTATTTACCTCGGCTCACCTAATGCTCACACCGTGACCTCACATATAATTCCCCTGTCGGTCTGGCATACTGCACATTTTCTCCATTCTGAGGAAACTTCTAGCAGCTTGACAAATGTAGCAAAAGTGAGCCATGCCTGTATTGCGCACGCAATATGCGCAAATTATATTGCCGATTTTCGCAATCGAGAAAATAATGACTGGAAATTGCAAAATCTAGAATTTGCGAATTTATGGCGAATATTGGGCGATAAATTTGCAAAATATTGTGAAAACTAATATTGCCTATGCCTCTCATCACTATTAGATATATGCCAATTTGGTGTATGTCTGTCGCAGATTTAGGTGCATGGGTTAAAGCCTACAAGATTCAGCCTAGAGGTGAGAAATCTACTTCTATAGCTCATTCCTCCGGGGTATGGTGTACCACATGACCCAGAAGTGACATCCACGCACAAAGGCCTCCTATTGGCCCGATGACCATGTGACATCCCCCACCAGCCTTACACGAATGTGCTCCCCAGGCAATGGCAGACAATGACAATGCCCTCTCCCAGAGGCCAGGCCCTCACTCTCTATGCTAAGCTTTCCCTGATAAAATTCTAAAATCTAACCAATTATGTATCTCTATTAACTTCTTGTTGTGTTGCTAGTACAGATAGTTTACTGTCTTGTGTCTGTAGCATAGCATTTTGGCAGAAAAAATCATAATGCATGCTAGCAGAATTCAAGGTGGGAACAGAATGTTGTGTAATCAGCAAAAATTTAGATAAATTTGGGAAAATTCGTTCAGCAAGAAATTTGATTTGATCCAAATTAATTTGTCACAAATCAATATAAATCTGGCATACCCAGCCAAATCTCCCTAATTATATTCTTCCCACTTGTTGGCTCAATCTCAATGTGAAGGCTTGGAACTTAAACTGCAGGGAGACAGCAGGGAGAGTGTGTCGCTGTGTACATTAGTGTGCAGTGCACCAAGATTCATAGTTAATCTCTTCTGTTAGCTGTTGATTAACTGTGCATCAGTATTACAGGTCAATTTTACCGTCAGGTCTAATTTATCGCTGTGGACTTAACTGTGCAGTGCACCAAGATTGAAGTAGTCAGCAGCAGTGGCAGTAACAGTATGCACCAAGATTCATAGCTAATCCCTTCTGTTAAAAAGAAATGCATACAGCACCCTTCAGTAAACAAAAAAAATAAACAGTGCGTGCCTCTGCAGAAGCTGTGTCCAAATGGCTCCTTAGTGGAAAAAAATAAAGAAGTCAGTACCCATAAAGTCATGGTGAAAAAAGAGGTTATTTTAACCACTTCAACCCCGCTAGCTGAAACCCCCTTAATGACCAGGCCACTTTTTACACTTCTGCACTACACTACTTTCACCGTTTATTGCTCGGTCATGCAACTTACCACCCAAATAAATTTTACCTCCTTTTCTTCTCACTAATAGAGCTTTCATTTGGTGGTATTTCATTGCTGCTGATATTTTTACTTTTTTTGTTATTAATCGAAATTTAACGTTTTTTTTGCAAAAAATGACATTTTTCACTTTCAGTTGTAAAATTTTGCAAAAAAACCGACATCCATATATAAATTTTTCACTAAATTTATTGTTCTACATGTCTTTGATAAAAAAAAAAATGTTTGGGTAACAAAAAAAATTAAATGGTTTGGGTAAAAGTTATAGCGTTTACAAACTATGGTACAAAAATGTGAATTTCCTCTTTTTGAAGCAGCTCTGACTTTCTGAGCACCTGTCATGTTTCCTGAGGTTCTACCGTGCCCAGACAGTAGAAAAACCCCACAAATGACCCCATTTCGGAAAGTAGACACCCTAAGGTATTCGCTGATGGGCATAATGAGTTCATAGAACTTTTTATTTTTTGTCACAAGTTAGCGGAAAATGATGATTTATTATTATTATTTTTTTTCTTACAAAGTCTCATATTCCACTAACTTGTGACAAAAAATAAAAACTTACATGAACTCACTATGCCCATCACAAATACCTTGGGGTGTCTTCTTTCCAAAATGGGGTCACTTGCAGCATAGTTATACTGCCCTGGCAATTTAGGGGCCCATATGTGTGAGAAGTAGTTTGCAATCAAAATCTGTAAAAAATGACCGGTGAAATCCGAAAGGTGCACTTTGGAATGTGGGTCCCTTTGCCCACCTAGGCTGCAAAAAAGTGTGACACATCTGGTATCGCCGTACTCAGGAGAAGTTGGGGAATGTGTTTTGGGGTGTCATTTTACATATACCCATGCTGGGTGAGAGAAATATCTTGGCAAAAGACAACTTTTCCAATTTTTTTATACAAAGTTGGTATTTGACCAAGATATTTATCTCATTTGACCAAGATATTTATCTCACCCAGCATGGGTATATGTAAAATGACACCCCAAAACACATTTCCCAACTTCTCCTGAGTACGGCGATACCACATGTGTGACACTTTTTTGCAGCCAAGGTGGGCAAAGGGGCACACATTCCAAAGAGCACCTTTAGGATTTCACCGGCCATTTTTTACAGATTTTGATTTCAAACTACTTCGCACACATTAGGGCCCCTAAATTGCCAGGGCAGTATAACTACCCCACAAGTGACCCCATTTTGGAAAGAAGACACCCCAAGGTATTCCGTGAGGGGCATGGCGAGTTCCTAGAATTTTTTATTTTTTGTCACAAGTTAGTGGAATATGAGACTTTGTAAGAAAAAATAAAACACAAATAAATCATCATTTTCTGCTAACTTGTGACAGAAAATAAAAAATTCTAGGAACTCGCCATGTCCTTCACGGAATACCTTGGGGTGTCTTCTTTTCAAAATGGGGTCACTTGTGGGGTAGTTATACTGCCCTGGCATTCTAAGGGCCCTAATGTGTGGTAAGTAGTTTGAAATCAAAATGTGTAAAAAATGACCTGTGAAATCCTAAAGGTGCTCTTGGGGAATGTGTTTTGGGGTGTCATTTTACATATACCCATGCTGGGTGAGAGAAATATCTTGGCAAAAGACAACTTTTCACATTTTTTTATACAAAGTTGGCATTTGACCAAGATATTATCTCACCCAGCATGGGTATATGTAAAATGACACCCCAAAACACATTGCCCAACTTCTTCTGAGTACGGCGATACCAGATGTGTGACACTTTTTTGCAGCCTAGATGCGCAAAGCGGCCCAAATTCCTTTTAGGAGGGCATTTTTAGACATTTGGATCCCAGACTTCTTCTCACGCTTTCGGGCCCCTAAAAAGCCAGGGCAGTATAAATACCCCACGTGTGACCCCACTTTTGAAAGAAGACACCCCAAGGTATTCAATGAGGGGCATGGCGAGTTCATAGAATTTTTTTTTGGGCACAAGTTAGCGGAAATTGATTTTTTTTTTGTATTTTCTCACAAAGTCTCCCTTTCCGCTAACTTGGGACAAAAATTTCAATCTTTCA
Organism: Bufo gargarizans; assembly: GCF_014858855.1. NCBI lineage: Eukaryota > Metazoa > Chordata > Amphibia > Anura > Bufonidae > Bufo > Bufo gargarizans. Next base: position 163,455,388 of record NC_058085.1, on the reverse strand, counting down.
TGGACTCAATATGCCCCTCACGGAATCCCTTGGGGTGTCTTCTTTCCTAAATGGGGTCACATGTGGGGTATTTATACTGCCCTGGCATTTTAGGGGCCCTAAGCGTGAGAAGAAGTCTGGAATATAAATGTCTAAAAAATTTTACGCATTTGGATTCCGTGAGGGGTATGGTGAGTTCATGTGAGATTTTATTTTTTGACACAAGTTAGTGGAATATGAGACTTAGTAAGAAAAAACAAAAACAAAAAAAAAACCAATTTCCGCTAACTTGGGCCCAAAAAAATGTCTGAATGGAGCCTTACAGGGGGTGATCAATGACGGGGGGTGATCAGGGAGTCTATATGGGGTGATCACCCCCCTGTCATCGATCACCCCCCTGTCAATGATCACCCCCCTGTAAGGCTCCATTCAGACGTCTGTATGATTTTTACGGATCCACGGATACATGGATCGGATCCGCAAAACGCATACGGACGTCTGAATGGAGCCTTACAGGGGGGTGATCAATGACAGGGGGTGATCAGGGAGTGTATATGAGGTGATCACCCCCCTGTCATTGATCACCCCCCTGTAAGGCTCCATTCAGACGTCTGTATGATTTTTACGGATCCACGGATACATGGATCGGATCCGCAAAACGCATACAGACGTCTGAATGGAGCCTTACAGGGGGGTGATCAATGACAGGGGGTGATCAGGGAATTTATATGGGTGATCACCCCCCTGTAAGGCTCCATTCAGACGTCCGTATGTGTTTTGCGGATCCGATCCATGTATCCGTAAAAATCATACGGACATCTGAATGGAGCCTTACAGGGGGGTGATCAATGACAGGGGGGTGATCAATGACAGGGGGTGATCAGGGAATCTATATGGGTGATCACCCGCCTGTCATTGATCACCCCCCTGTAAGGCTCCATTCAGACGTCCGTATGTGTTTTGCGGATCCGATCCATGTATCTGTGGATTCGTAAAAATCATACGGACATCTGAATGGAGCCTTACAGGGGGGTGATCAATGACAGGGGGGTGATCAATGACGGGGGGTGATCAGGGAATCTATATGGGTGATCACCCGCCTGTCATTGATCACCCCCTTGTAAGGCTCCATTCAGACGTCCGTATGTGTTTTGCGGATCCGATCCATGTATCCGTAAAAATCATACGGACGTCTAAACGGAGCCTGACAGGGGGGTGATCAATGACAGGGGGTGATCAATGACAGGGGGGTGATCAGGGAGTCTATATGGGGTGATCATGGGTGATCAGGGGTTTATAAGGGGTTAATAAGTGACAGGAGGGGGGGTGTAGTGTAGTGTTTTGTGGTACTTTACACAGCTACCTGTGTCCTCTGGTGGTCGATCCAAACAAAAGGGACCACCAGAGGACCAGGTAGCAGGTATATTAGATGCTGTTATCAAAACAGCGTCTAATATACCTTTAAGGGGTTAAAAAAAAATCACATCTCCAGCCTGTCAGCAGGCTGGTGATCCACTCGCTTACCTTCAGTTCCTGTGAACGCGCGCGCCTGTGTGTGCGCGTTCACAGGAAATCTCAGCTCTCGCGAGATGACGCGTATATGCGTCACTCTGCGCAGAGCTGCCGCCTCCGGACCGCAGATCTGCGTTAGGCAGTCCGGAGGCGGTTAATACATGTTATGGCAGTACAAACACATGCTTTTTAATCCCTTCTGTTAGCTGTTGAATTACTGTGCGTCAGTATTACAGGTCAATGTTACAGTCAGATCTGATTTAATGCTGTGGACTTACAACACAGTGCACCAAGATTCAAGTAGTGGCCACATGACAGAGCGGAATGGGTGGCAGCAGCAGCGGTGGCAGTAGTGACCAGTGATGGCCAGTTCGCCGTGTTCACCAGTGAACACATGCGATCTGCCATCTTAACTGAAAAGTCCGACGAGCCACAGGTAAGTCCTTACCTGTGCCTGTGCGCGAGCCGATCTGAAATTAAATGCGGTCACCGGGAGCAGGCAGTTCCGAGAACAGCCCGATGAAGGTCCCCGGAGGATGTTCTCGGAACTGCCTGCTCCCGGAGACCGCATTTCATTTCAGACCGGCTCGCGCAAAGGCAAACTGGCCATCACTGGCAGTGACAGTAGTGGCCCCATGACAGAGTGGGGAGGGTGGCAGCAGCAGTAGTGGTAGTAAGGCAGTGTTCACATCACCATTTGTTTTTCAGTTTTTCTGATCTGGTAGAAGAACAAAAAAAATATATAAATGATCCTGTATTTTGAGCATCTATCACACAGTCAGTACTTGTAAGCCAAAAATAGGATGTAATGGAAATATTTGCATCTATTCTGTGTTTTGGAACCACCCCTGCTTTTGGTTTACAAATACTGACTGTGTGAAAGAGGCCTTAGGCTCAATTTGCATTCGTTTTGGCCATTTAGGTCTGAAATCATTTATGTTAATACAGAATAAAAGTCCTGCATCCAGAACTTTAATGGCCTCTATCACACGGTCAGTACTGTGCATCAGTATTTGATAAGTACTTGTAAGCAAAAAACAGGAGTCGGTCCAAAACAGATATAAAATTTAATGGATTAATATTGTCACGGTGTGCTCTGTGCGGGGTTCCAGGTGGCGAGGACGGCCAGGTCGCGCTCGCGTCATCAGCGCGCCCGGCGTCGCCCGTTCCCGTGTTAACCGCAATAGGGCTGGATTGGAACTCAGGAGTCATGTGGCGCTGGCCACATCACATGACTCCACTGGCACCCCCTATTTAAAACAGGCAATCTACTGGCCATAGATTGCCTGTTATTGAGGCCCTTCCTGTGATTACTTACCTGGTTTGTTGTTCTCCTGCTCGTGTTATACTTCCCGTCCATCTCATCCCTTGGTCTTGGCGTTCCCTCCTGGTTCTGACTTTGGCTTCTTCCTGACGATCCTCTGCATGCTCCTCTGGTACTTTACTGCTCTCTTGGTTATAGACTCGGTTTATTCGACTGTTCTGTTGTGTGTTTTGTTCGTGTTCCCTGTACTTATCCTAGTTGATGGTTTGTCAACCAGTTGTCCCTTGTCACTAGGACTTGCGAGGCAAGTAGGCAGGGTGAGGGGTATGGGTTGAGCTCAGTGGTCACTTCCCCACTCCCTGTGTGTGTGTGACAGAATACCAGGCCCAAATTACCACTGTTTCCATGAATTCTTTGGTTACCCTGATGGAGCATGTTTCTAATTTGACTCAGATGGTTCAGGAATTGGAGGAGAAACTCCATTTACATGAGTCAGGACAGAGTGTCTCCACTCCACATTCACCTAGTCATTATATGGAGCTCCAGATAAAGATTCCGGAACCATTTTCTTGTGACCTTAAAAAGTTTCTTTCCTTCAAAGAGAACTGTAAACTTTACTTCAGGTTACGCCCCTTGTCATCCGGCTCTGAGATTCAACGAGTGGGCATAGTTATCTCCCAACTACAGGGGGACCCCCAGGATTGGGCTTTATTCCTTGCCTTCCGATGCTAGTTGTCTCAGTTCCGTCTACTTTAAGGACCTGGGAACCTTGTATGATGAACCTGACAGATAAATGATAGCTAAAACCGCTCTTAAAACTTAGGGGGGTTCAGGGAGATCAACCTGCAGAAGAGTATTGCACCCAGAAGATTGTGTGTTCCCTCTGGCTGGAATGAAACAGCCCTTAAAAGACAGTTCAGGTCAGGGATGTCCAAGAATCTGAAAGACCTATTAGTAAACTATCAGCTTCCTGAAACATTGGAGGAGACTATGACGCTCGCTGTTCGACTTGACAGACGTTTTAGGGAGAGATGGCAGGAACGTTTGCTTTTTTCCCAGGAGATGGTCTAGCCAGAAGTCTGTTCTATGAGCAGAGCCGATATCTCTTCTGAGGAACCCATGCATGTCGGGATGACTCACCGAGATCAGCGTCACCAACATGAGGCTGGTTTCTATTGTGGAGACTCAGACCATTGGATTAACCAGTGCTCCAAGAAGCCTTCCTCCGGTAAATTGACCAAGACGGGGAGCCTAAGAACCAGGCATATCCTAACGTGCTCAAGAATAAGGTATTAGTACCTATTACTATCTCTATGGGTAATAACAAATGTTCTGGCAATGCTTTTATAGACTCTGGTTCTGCTGCCAACTTTATTGATCATAAATTTGCACTAGGGTTGGGTATTCCAATTTAGACACTACCCACTCCCATCCACAACATGGCGATTGATTCCACCCCCCTTGTGGGTGGCACCATGAAGTATTTCACCTCTGAGATATCCTGATATCCTTGACTGTGGGGGTGTGTCATTCCGAAATATGCTCCTAGTTAGTTCTTGAAAATTTACCAGTAGAGGTAGTACTGGGGATGCCTTGGCTCCAGTTGGAGGGAGTAATCCCATTATTGACTGGACCAAGGGAGAACTTGTGAAATGGGGGGTTAAGTGCGACTTGTGCTTGTCTGTGGTGCAAGCTGGGGTCTCAGCAGAATCCAATACATTGCCTCTACTCATTAAGGAATATATGGATGTGTTCTTATCTGACCCCAAGAGTCTACCACCCCATAGGTCTTAAGATTGCGCCATTGAATTGGTAGAGGATGTCAGGTTTCCTAAGGGATGCATCTATAATCTTTCTAGGCCTGAACACAAAGCCATGGAGGATTATGTTAAGGAGAGTCTCAGTAAGGGGCACATTAGGCCTTCTGTATCTTCTATGGGGGCAGGATTTTACTTTGTCAAAAAGAAGTATTGAGGCATCAGACCTTGTATTGATTATCGGGAAATAAATAAGATTACGATTAAGAATCAATACTCCCTCCCGTTGATTCTCAATTTGTTTAATCAAGTACAGGGGGCTTCCTGGGTCTCTAAAATTGATTTGAAGGGGGAATATAACTTAATTCAAATTAAGAAGGGAGACGAGTGGAAGACAGCTTTCACTGAGGAAGAAGCATTGCGCTTCAAAACGCGTCTGGTATCCTGCAGCTACCCTTCACAGCGCAGAATATAACTTGGATAAAAGAACACACAGACATTTGCCGATCGTTCCAAGGAACACGCTAACCCAAGGATTCACATCGATACCTGCTCTTTTTTAAACCCCAAGCCACCGCTCCAGCCCACGTGGGACGCCACATCACGGGCAGGTAGAGCAGGGCCGGCAAACATCGCATTAGCAGAACGGGTAACGTAAGGACGACAGGTTGCATCTGCATTAAGCACCTGTCTGCGCTCCTCTCTTTACAAGTTGTATAGTAATGTTTGCAACATAAAAATCTTTTTCCCCATTTCCCCTCAGCTGTAACTATTTTAGCTACTTCAGTTCCCCCTACTGGACCACAACGATAATTCTTAGACTGTAGCAGCATTGGCTATGTGAATTTTTCCTTTGCCTTATACTAAATTCTTATCTCTTGCCTCATACCAAGTGGATCTAAGACATTTTTTTATAATTTTTTTATTTTTACTTTTATTTTTACTGTTTTATCATTTTTCTGCAACTATCTTCACTAACTACAAAGGTTTTATAAATATCAATAAATTAATTTTTAACAGCAACAAGTAGAATGTGATTATTATTATATACAAACAGATTCCAAAAAAGCTGGGACACTAAACAAATTGTGAAAAAAAAACTGAATGCAATGATGTGGAGATGGCAAATGTCAATATTTTATTTGTAATAGAACGTAGATGACAGATCAAACGTTTAATCTGAGTAAATATATCATTTTAAAGGAAAAATGCGTTGATTCAAATTTTCACGGTGTCAACAAATCCCAAGAAAGTTGGGACAAGTAGCAATAAGAGGCTGGAAAAAGTAAATAACTAAGAGCTGGAAGACCAATTAACACTAATTAGGTCAATTGGCAACATGATTGGGTATAAAAAGAGCTTCTCAGAGTGGCAGTGTCTCTCAGAAGCCAAGATGGGTAGAGGATCACCAATTACCACAATGTTGCGCTGTCACGGAAGGTGTACAGAAAACTAGAAGACACAAAATGAAGATCCGACTGACTGGATCCAAAACTAAGGAACCAAAGGGAGAGCCCTGCAACAGACCTGGCTCTCTCCCTAACTGCTCAGCCTATGCAAAAATCTCAATGGTAGATGATTGCATATCCTCGTTCCTCGACTGTATAACACCTGAACACCCTATAATAGTGAGGGGACACGACCACCGGCTCCCTACACTTGATACGGAGGGAGTCAGGGTCACCTGGGATCCAGCAAACAGGAAAACACAAATGAATGAACAAAACTTATCTGTAGAAGACTCAGTAGTAGCATCCAGCATGCACACACTCCAGGAAGTTGTATAAACCGCAAAGTGATGCAGTATGGGAAGGGATTTAAAGGGATGCAATCAGTGCAACTACATGACAGCTGAGAGAGGCTAACGAGATGAGAAAACTAAAGCAAAACAAAAGGAACCTCAAGCAGGAGGTTCTGAAGAACATCTGAGAGAGCTTCTCAGATGTCTGGTGGTGACAGTACCTCTCCTTCTACGAGTGTACTCCGGACACTCAGAGCCCACCTTCTCAGGATGGGACCTATGGAAAGCCCTGATGAGACGAGTGGCCTAAATGTCCGTCACTGGGACCCACATCCACTCCTCAGGACCATAACCCTCCCAATGAACGAGGTACTGGAGAGAACCGTGGACAACACGAGAATCCACAATCCTAGAGACCTGAAATTCAAGATTACCATCAACCACAATCGGAGGAGGAGGCAAAGACGAGGGTACAATGGGTTGGACATAAGGTTTTAATAAGGACTTATGAAAAACATTATGGATCTTCCAAGTCTGAGGAAGATCAAGACGGTAGACAACAGGATTGATGACGGACAAGATTTTGTAAGGCCCAATAAACTTAGGACCCAGCTTCCAGGAGGGAACCTTCAATTTGATATTCTTAGTAGACAACCGCACCAGAACGCCAACATTCAGGTCCGGACCAGGCACACGTCTCTTATCCGCCACACGCTTATATCTCTCACTCATGCTCTTTAGATTATCCTGAATCTTTTGCCAAATAGATGACAAAGATGAGGAGAATCTGTCCTCATAAGGTAAACCAGAAGACCCCTCTCCCGAGAATGTCCTAAACTGCGGATGAAACCCATATGCACCAAAAAATGGTGACTTATCAGAGGACTCCTGACGACGTTATTTAAAGCAAACTCAGCAAGGGACAAAAAAGAACACCAATCCTCCTGATTCTCCGCCACAAAACAGTGCAGATATGTCTCCAGATTCTGATTGACGCGCTCTGTCTGGCCATTCGACTGCGGGTGGAAAGCAGAAGAGAATGACAACCGAACCCCCAAGCGAGAACAAAAAGCCTTCCAGAATCTGGAAACAAACTGCGTGCCCCTATCAGAGACTATGTCTGAAGGAATACCATGCAATTTGACAATGTGATCAATAAATGCCTGCAACAGCATCTTAGCATTGGGCAAGCCAGGAAAAGGAATGAAATACACCATTTTGCTAAAACGGTCCACCACCACCAGAATCACAGTCTTCCCCGAGGAACAAGGCAGGTCCGTAATGAAGTCCATGGACAGATGTGTCCAAGAACGGGAAGGAATGGGTAATGGAAGTAGAGGACCTGATGGCCGTGAATGAGGGACCTTGGCACGAGTGCAGGTCTCGCAGGCTGCCACAAAACCCTCAACTGACTTACGAAGCGCCGGCCACCAGAATCTCCGAGCAATTAGATCCACTGTGGCTCTTGCCCCCGGGTGCCCAGCAAGGACAGTATCGTGGTGCTCCTTAAAAATCTTGTGTCTTAAAGCGAGAGGCACAAACAACCTCCCAGGAGGACAAAGATCAGGAGCCTCTGACTGGGCTACCTGAACCTCTGCCTCCAATTCAGGATAAAGAGCAGCAGAGACCACCACCCCTTCAGCCAAAATGGGACCTGGGTCTTCAAAATTCCCACATCCCGGAAAACAACGTGACAGGGCATCCGCCTTCACATTCTTAACCCCAGGGCGGAACGTAACAACAAAATTAAACCTTGAAAAGAACAAAGACCATCTGGCCTGTCTCGGGTTCAGACGCTTGGCTGACTCCAAGTAGGCCAGATTCTTATGGTCAGTAAACACGGTAATAGGGTGTCTGGCTCCCTCTAGACAATGGTGCCATTCCTCAAAAGCTAACTTGATGGCCAACAACTCCCTATCTCCCACATCGTAATTTCTCTCTGCGGAGGAGAGTTTCTTTGAGAAAAAGGCACACGGTCGCCATTTGGCAGGAGAGGGACCCTGAGACAAGACCGCACCCACACCCACCTCAGAAGCGTCCACCTCAACTATGTAGGACAGAGAAATATCAGGTTGTACCAAGATGGGAGCGGAAGCAAAACTCTCCTTGATACTAGAAAAGTCCTTACACGTCTCTACCGACCAGGAGGAAAATTCTACCCCCTTTCTAGTCATATCAGTGAGTGGTTTAACAACAGAGGAATAATTCAAAATAAACTTCCTGTAATAATTGGCAAAACCCAAAAAACGCATCAGCGCCTTCTGATTCTCAGGAAGCTCCCACTCAAGCACAGCGCGGACCTTCTCGGGGTCCATGCGAAAACCAGAAGCGGAGAGAAGAAACCCCAGAAATTGAATTTCTGAAACCGCAAACCCACATTTTTCCAGTTTAACGTACAATTTATTCTCCCGCAGGATGAGCAAGACCTGACGTAGGTGGTCCTTATGAGTTTTGAAATCAGGAGAAAAAATCAAAATGTCATCTAGATACACTAATACAAATTTCCCCATTAAATGATAAAAAATGCTGTTCACAAAATGCTGAAAGACGGCTGGAGCATTCATCAAACCAAAAGGCATAACCAAATTCTCAAAATGGTCCGGGATCAGAGGAAGCGGATAAGGGTCACGAATTGTGATACTGTTCAGCTCCCTGAAATCCAGACATGGTCTTAAAGAACCATCTTTTTTCTTAACAAAGAAAAAAACTGCGACAACAGGTGACTTCGAGGGTCGTATGTGTCCCTTTCTCAGACTCTCAGAGATATAAGCACGCATAGCGACCCTTTCAGGTTGGGAGAGATTATATAAACGAGATTTAGGCAGCTTGGCGCCTGGGGTGAGATTAATAGGGCAATGGTACTCCCTGTGAGGGGGCAATTCCTGAACACCACTCTCAGAAAACACATCTGAAAATCCAGAGAGAAAAGATGGTACAGTCTTAGTAGAAACCTGAGAAACAGATGTCGTGAGGCAATTCTCTCTGCAAAAGTCACTCCAACCATTTATTTGCCTCGCTTGCCATTCAATGGTGGGGTTATGTTTAGTGAGCCAGGGTAGCCCCAACACTAGAGGAGTAGGCAACCCGCTTAGGACGAAACATGACACATCCTCAACATGAGTATCACTCACAATCAAACGGATATTGTGAACTATGCCCTTTAATGATTTCTGAGAAAGTGGAACGGAATCAACAGCAAAAACAGGTATATCCTTTCCCAAAATGCATACCTGGAAACCATGAGTTATAGCAAATTGATTATCAATGAGATTTACAGCTGTTCCACTATCTACAAAAATCTCACAAAAAAATGTTCTTGCTCTCTAGCGCCACCCTGGCAGGTAGGACAAAACGGGAACTACAAGCAAATGGAAAACCTTCAATTTCCGCATCAACCTTGCCAATAGTAACAGATGGAACGTCTTTAGAGGATTTTTTTCTTTTTGTTTCTTTATTACTCTAAAAAAACTGCCTGAATCTCCTAGAAGGACAAACATTTGCCAAATGATTTATACCTCCACAACAAAAACAAACCTTCCTATGAGAGCTGAATCTTCTATTGTCAGAGGCAAGCAAACCCAGCTGCATGGGCTCCTGCTCAGAAGAGATTGAGAGCGACTGAGACCCCTGTGCACTGAATGAGACCGCTGCACTCCTTGGACTGAGTATGACAGGAGGGAGTGATCTCTCCTCTCTCTCTAAGACGCCTGTCAATACGAATGGCCCAAGACATGGCAGTGTCCAGGGAGGTAGGTCTCTCATGAAAGGCAAATGCATCTTTCAGTCCCTCTGAAAGACCATGGCAAAATTGACTTCGGAGTGCAGCATCATTCCAACCAGTATCAGCTGCCCAGTATATTCTGAACAGTATATCTCTGCGGACTGTTTACCCTGGCATAAAAGACGTAGTCTAGACTCGGATCATCATATAAGATCCGGATCATCATATATCTGACCCAGGGCAAAAAAAAAAAAAAAAAAAAACACTGAACAGAGGGGCCGTGCCCCCACCGGCAGCGAAAAGGCCCAGGACTGAGCGTTATCCCTGAGCAGCGAGATGATGATCCCCACCCTCCGCTCCTCATCACCAGAGGAATGGGGAAGTAGGCGAAAATGGAGTTTGCAAGCCTCTCTAAAACAAACAAAATTCTCACTACCCCCGGAGAACGTATCCGGAAGTGAGATTTTAGGCTCAGAACAAATTCCATGAACGCAAGCAGAAATGGTCACCTCAAACTGAGAGACGGTTTTCCGAAGATCTGCTACCTCCAATGAAAGACCCTGCATGCGGTCAATCAAGGTTGAAACCGGATTCATGCTTAAGACGGTTTTGGCGGTTTATAATGTCACAGAAGGTGTACAGAAAACTAGAAGACACAAAATGAAGATCCGACTGACTGGATCCAAAACTAAGGAACCAAAGGGAGAGCCCTGCAACAGACCTGGCTCTCTCCCTAACTGCTCAGCCTATGCAAAAATCTCAATTGTAGATGATCGCATATCCTCGTTCCTCGACTGTATAACACCTGAACACCCTATAATAGTGAGGGGACACGACCACCGGCTCCCTACACTTGATACGGAGGGAGTCAGGGTCACCTGGGATCCAGCAAACAGGAAAACACAAATGAATGAACAAAACTTATCTGTAGAAGACTCAGTAGTAGCATCCAGCATGCACACACTCCAGGAAGTTGTATAAACCGCAAAGTGATGCAACTACATGACAGCTGAGAGAGGCTAACGAAATGAGAAAACAAAAGCAAAACAAAAGGAACCTCAAGCAGGAGGTTCTGAAGAACATCTGAGAGAGCTTCTCAGATGTCTGGTGGTGACATGCGCAGAAAGATAGTGGAGCAATATCAGAAAGGTGTTACCCAGCGAAAAATTGCAAAGACTTTGCATCTATCATCATCAACTGTGCATAACATCATCCGAAGATTCAGATAATCTGGAACAATCTCTGTGCGTAAGGGTCAAGGCCGTAAAACCATACTGGATGCCCATGATCTCCGGGCCCTTAAACGACACTGCACCACAAACAGGAATGCTACTGTAAAGGAAATCACAGAATGGGCTCAGGAATACTTCCAGAAACCATTGTCAGTGAACACAATCCACCGTGCCATCCGCCGTTGCCAGCTGAAACTCTACAGTGCAAAGAAGATGCCATTTCTAAGCAAGATCCACAAGCTCAGGTGTTTTCACTGGGCCAGGGATCATTTAAAATGGAGTGTGGCAAAATGGAAGACTGTTCTGTGGTCAGACGAGTCACGATTCAAAGTTCTTTTTGGAAATCTGGGACGCCATGTCATCCGGACCAAAGAGGACAAGGACAACCCAAGTTGTTATCAACGCTCAGTTCTGAAGCCTGCAACTTTGATGGTATGGGGTTGCATGAGTGCGTGTGGCATGGGCAGCTTGCATGTCTGGAAAGGCACCATCAATGCAGAAAAATATATTCAGGTTCTAGAACAACATATGCTCCCATCCAGACGTCATCTCTTTCAGGGAAGACCCTGCATTTTTCAACAAGATAATGCCAGACCACATTCTGCATCAATGGCTGTGTAGGAGAAGGATCCGGGTACTGAAATGGCCAGTCTGCAGTCCAGATCTTTCACCTATAGAGAACATTTGCATCATAAAGAGGAAGGTGCAACAAAGAAGGCCCAAGACGATTGAACAGTTAGAGGCCTGTATTAGACAAGAATGGGAGAGCATTCCTATTTCTAAACTTGAGAAACTGGTCTCCTCGGTCCCCAGACGTCTGTTGAGTGTTGTAAGAAGAAGGGGAAATGCCACACAGTGGTGAAAATGGCCTTGTCCCAACTTTTTGGGGATTTGTTGACACCATGAAATTCTGATTCAACATATTTTTCCCTTAAAATGGTACATTTTCTCAGTTTAAACTTTTGTTCCGTGATTTATGTTCTATTCTGAATAAAATATTAGAAGTTGGCACCTCCATATCATTGCATTCAGTTTTTATTCACGATTTGTATAGTTGTCCCAACTTTTTTGGAATCCGGTTTGTATATAAATATACAGACGTGGACAAAATTGTTGGTACCCTTTGGTCAATGAAAGAAAAAGTCACAATGGTCACAGAAATAACTTTAATCTGACAAAAGTAATAATAAATTAAAATTCTATAAATGTTAACCAATGAAAGTCAGACATTGTTTTTCAACCATGCTTCAACAGAATTATGTAAAAAAATAAACTCATGAAACAGGCATGGACAAAAATGATGGTACCCCTAACTTAATATTTTGTTGCGCAACCTTTTGAGGCAATCACTGCAATCAAACGCTTCCTGTAACTGTCAATGAGACATCTGCACCTCTCAGCAGGTATTTTGGCCCACTCCTCATGAGCAAACTGCTCCAGTTGTGTCCGGTTTGAAGGGTGCCTTTTCCAGACTGCATGTTTCAGCTCCTTCCAAAGATGCTCAATAGGATTGAGGTCAGGGCTCATAGAAGGCCACTTTAGAATAGTCCAATTTTTTCCTCTTAGCCATTCTTGGGTGTTTTTAGCGGTGTGTTTTGGGTCATTGTCCTGTTGCAAGACCCATGACCTGCGACTGAGACCAAGCTTTCTGACACTGGCTAGTACATTTCTCTCTAGAATTCCTTGATAGTCTTGAGATTTCATTGTACCCTGCACAGATTCAAGACACCCTGTGCCAGACGCAGCAAAGCAGCCCCAGAACATAACAGAGCCTCCTCCATGTTTCACAGTAGGGACAGTGTTCTTTTCTTGATATGCTTCATTTTTTCGTCTGTGAACATACAGCTGATGTGCCTTGGCAAAAACTTCGATTTTTGTCTCATCTGTCCACAGGACATTCTCCCAGAAGCTTTGTGGCTTGTCAACATGTAGTTTGGCATATTCCAGTCTTGCTTTTTTATGATTCGTTTTCAACAATGGTGTCCTCCTTGGTCGTCTCCCATGTAGTCCACTTTGGCTCAAACAACGACGGATGGTGCGATCTGACACTGATGTTCCTTGAGCATGAAGTTCACCTTGAATCTCTTTAGAAGTCTTTCTAGGCTCTTTTGTTACCATTCGGATTATCCGTCTCTTAGATTTGTCATCAATTTTCCTCCTGCGGCCACGTCCAGGGAGGTTGGCTACAGTCCCATGGATCTTAAACTTATGAATAATATGTGCAACTGTACTCACAGGAACATCTAGTTGCTTGGAGATGGTCTTATAGCCTTTACCTTTAACATGCTTGTCTATAATTTTCTTTCTGATCTCTTGAGACAGCTCTTTCCTTTGCTTCCTCTGGTCCATGTCGAGTGTGGTACACACCATATCACCAAACAACACAGTGATTACCTGGAGCCATATATATAGGCCCAATGGCTGATTACAAGGTTGTAGACACCTGTGATGCTAATTAGTGGACACACCTTGAATTAACATGTCCCTTTGGTCACATTATGTTCTGTGTTTTCTAGGGGTACCATCATTTTTGTCCATGCCTGTTTCATGAGTTTATTTTTTTACATAATTCTGTTGAAGCATGGTTGAAAAACAATGTCTGACTTTCATTGGTTAACATTTATAGAATTTTAATTTATTATTACTTTTGTCAGATTAAAGTTATTTCTGTGACCATTGTGACTTTTTCTTTCATTGACCAAAGGGTACCAACAATTTTGTCCACGTCTGTATATATATATATATATATATATAGAGACGAAAAAAGTCGGACTGCACTCCAAAATGATGGTGAAATAAAGTGTTTTAATCACCCATAATATGGCAACTTGCGACGTTTCGGCTCACAAGAGCCTTCCTCAAGCAAAGAGACAGTGAAAATGGAAGCATATATAGGTATAACAAAGGTATAGGACCAATCACATTGAAGTTACAATCAAGGTACAATTACATACATCTGCTGTGAAAAACAAAGTGCATGTGCATAAAGTGACATGTGCCATGTGATCTACATTCACAGGGACAAATCCCTTAACGTAGAAAAATATAAATGATATATAAGTGTTGGCAATAAGAGACAAGTTTAAAACTGTGTCATAATAGTGGATAATAAATAATAAATACGGATCGCAGAAATCAGGCCTTCAGAAGTTGTAGCGTCCACATAGACCATCGTGTTGGTTGAGCGTCTCTATCTCTATCGTGCGCATGTCCAGATCTACGTCATCGTATGAGTCATGGTGCAAAGGGTATGGCGCATGCGTTCTATGATATCTAACGAACGTCGCCATATTGCTTAAGGGAAAATTGCCCTATAGTTCTATGTATATACATAGTCCACAGATGGGAGCTGTAAAGATGTAGAAATATATACAAATATAGGGCCGCAGTAGGGATCTCCTACATGTGTCAGCAGAAGGATCGGGATCCCGCCCCTCCGGGAGGGACACCGAACCTGGAGGGCCGCAGGTGTCGAAGCGAGACACTTCCATGAATCACATCGACATCAGCAGCCAAACCGCATAAATAAAAGCAGCCATAGAGGGAACATCCCTCCACATCATCTAGCAGCATCGCATCCAAGAAAGAATAAAAGACATAATAATCCGCAACTAGATTACAGATCTGGACTTGCGCAGAGAGGAGAGAAGGATGATGTCAGCACTGGTCTGTGTAGCTTCCAGAAGGACATAATTCTCGGACCCGTATCCAATATTATGTGTGTTAAAACCATCTAAAAGGCAAAGAGAGAATACATATATTAATGTATATAGATATCAAATTACAATACTATATTATTTTTTCACAATTCTCTTGCACTATCATACATTAATGAGGAAGGTATCTCACACAAGAAGGAAAGGGAAGCGGGCCACCAATCAAAAGGCTCTCACCTAAACTCAACGTTAAGACCTCTAGGGTACAAGCTATCAAGTTCATAGATCCAACGCAATTCTTTTTTCTTGAGGATTGCTGAACGATCACCCCCTCTCCTGGGAAGTGAAATTTGATCAACAATCCAACACCTGAGGTCACGCTCAGTATGTTGAAGGGATCCAAAGTGTCTCGCAACTGGCAAGTCGGTGCGTTTCTTCCTTATGGAATTTCTGTGATTGTTTAATCTCAGTTTCAATTCTGTTGATGTTTCACCAACATAAATTAGGTTGCAGGGGCAGGACAGAACATAGATTACGTATGAGGAGGAACAGGTCAGATGGAATTTGATAGGATATTCTTTATTAGTGAATGGATGCACGAAAGATCTAGACTTGCAAATATAGCGGCAATTGACACAACTGAGGCAGGGATAACATCCCAGCCCCAGCGGTGCCAGTGTCCGCTGTATACTAACCTTCTTGGGGCCGACATCTGCCCTCACTAAGCAATCCTTAATATTTTTGTTTTTCCGATAGGATAGAAGAGGAGGGAATTTAAACTCAGGTACATCCTTAATTGATCTACTCAAGATTGGTGGCCCGCTTCCCTTTCCTTCTTGTGTGAGATACCTTCCTCATTAATGTATGATAGTGCAAGAGAATTGTGAAAAAATAATATAGTATTGTAATTTGATATCTATATACATTAATATATGTATTCTCTCTTTGCCTTTTAGATGGTTTTAACACACATAATATTGGATACGGGTCCGAGAATTATGTCCTTCTGTAAGCTACACAGACCAGTGCTGACATCATCCTTCTCTCCTCTCTGCGCAAGTCCAGATCTGTAATCTAGTTGCGGATTATTATGTCTTTTATTCTTTCTTGGATGCGATGCTGCTAGATGATGTGGAGGGATGTTCCCTCTATGGCTGCTTTTATTTATGCGGTTTGGCTGCTGATGTCGATGTGATTCATGGAAGTGTCTCGCTTCGACACCTGCGGCCCTCCAGGTTCGGTGTCCCTCCCGGAGGGGCGGGATCCCGATCCTTCTGCTGACACATGTAGGAGATCCCTACTGCGGCCCTATATTTGTATATATTTCTACATCTTTACAGCTCCCATCTGTGGACTATGTATATACATAGAACTATAGGGCAATTTTCCCTTAAGCAATATGGCGACGTTCGTTAGATATCATAGAACGCATGCGCCATACCCTTTGCACCATGACTCATACGATGACGTAGATCTGGACATGCGCACGATAGAGATAGAGACGCTCAACCAACACGATGGTCTATGTGGACGCTACAACTTCTGAAGGCCTGATTTCTGCGATCCGTATTTATTATTTATTATCCACTATTATGACACAGTTTTAAACTTGTCTCTTATTGCCAACACTTATATATCATTTATATTTTTCTACGTTAAGGGATTTGTCCCTGTGAATGTAGATCACATGGCACATGTCACTTTATGCACATGCACTTTGTTTTTCACAGCAGATGTATGTAATTGTACCTTGATTGTAACTTCAATGTGATTGGTCCTATACCTTTGTTATACCTATATATGCTTCCATTTTCACTGTCTCTTTGCTTGAGGAAGGCTCTTGTGAGCCGAAACGTCGCAAGTTGCCATATTATGGGTGATTAAAACACTTTATTTCACCATCATTTTGGAGTGCAGTCCGACTTTTTTCGTCTCTACAAATCTTGGGTACAGCCGTTGCGCTCTGCTGGACTTTGCACCCGCAACCCGGTTGGTGCTCCCGCTGGACTTTTTCTTCTTATATATATATATATATATATGTAGCAGAGCTGTATAAGTGGATGGTCAGCCTCAGTGATGGTGTAATAAAGAGTTGTAGCAGAGCTTTATATGCGGACCGTCAACCTGAAGGATGGTGTGAGTGTATAATAAAGATGTAGCTGAGCTGTATAGGAAGCCCTTGAGCGAAACTTATGATAGGAGACTGGAGAAGAAACGTGTTCCTGAGCTGTATATGCATCTATACATATACATAGTGTAAGGGTTATACACAATTGTAGTACAGCTGTAATAGAAAGAAATCTGCATCAGTGCTGGGGGGGGATGGTCATGTTTTATGGGAATCAAATGCACAGATTATAAGTCTACTGGCTGACAATCTTTAGAGCTAAGGTATACAGTCGTGGCCAAAAGTTTTATCGACAATTACATGACATTTATGCAAAGAGTCAGTATTTGCAGTGTCGGCCCTTCTTTTTCAGGACCTCTGCAATTCGACTGGGCATGCTCTCAATCAACTTCTGGGCCAATTCCTGACTGATAGCAACCCATTCTTTCATAATTACTTCTTGGAGTTTGTCAGAATTAATGGGTTTTTGTTTGTCCACCCGCCTCTTGAGGATTGGCCATAAGTTCTCAATGGGATTAAGATCTGGGGAGTTTCCAGGCCATGGACCCAAAATGTCAACGTTTTGGTCCCCGAGCCACTTAGTTATCACTTTGCCTTATGGCACGGTGCTCCATCGTGCTGGAAAATGCATTGTTCTTCACCAAACTGTTGTTGGATTGTTGGAAGAAGTTGCTGTTGGAGGGTGTTTTGGTACAATTCTTTATTTATGCCTGTGTTTTGGGGCAAAATTGTGAGTGAGCCCACTCCTTTGGATGAGAAGCAACCCCACACATGAATGGTCTCAGGATGCTTTACTGTTGGCATGACACAGGACTGATGGTAGCGCACACCTTTTCTTCTCCGGACAAGCCTTTTTCCTGATGCCCCAAACAATCGGAAAGAGGCTTCATCGGAGAATATGACTTTGCCCCAGTCCTCAGCAGTCCATTCACCATATTGTCCGCAGAAGATCAATCTGTCCCTGATGTTTTTTTTGGAGAGAAGTGGCTTCTTTGCTGCCCTTCTTGACACCAGGCCATCTTCCAAAAGTCTTCGCCTCACTGTGCGTGCAGATGCGCTCACTAGTGTTGAGCGCGAATATTCGAAAAGCGAATTTTTTTCGCGAACATCGCAACTTCGCGATTTCGCGAATATTTCGAATATAGTGCTATATATTCGTAAAAACGAATATTCATTTTTTTTTTTTTTTTTTTCACAAAATTACAGTACACATATAATTGATTGTTTCCCAAAGGTCCAAAAGCTCAGATCTTACTCACATTGCCTAGAAAGTGATTGAGTTGCGAATCTTCGTAAGGCGATTTTATTAGCGCACATGCGAATATCTACACTTGTCCCCAGAACAGAGGCAAAGGCCTGTGCATGTGCATTCATATAGTATAGCACCATATTCGCGAATACTTCGAACTTCGTAAAATTCGATTTACGAATATTCGTATTTTTTATTTTAGTTTCCACCTTACAGATTACATTGATTTGTACTCTGTCAACTACTGTCATCACCCCCCACTGTTTCTCGATTGATTCCCAAAAGTCCAAAAGCTCGGATCTTACTCACATTGCCTAGAAAGTGATTGAGGCGCAAATCTTTGTAAGGCGATTTTATTAGCGCACAGGCGAATATCGGCACTTGTCCCAGAACAGAGGCAAAGGGCTTTGCATTCATACTGTATGAATGCAAAGCCCTTTGCCTCTGTTCTGGGACAAGTGCCGATATTCGCCTGTGCGCTAATAAAATCGCCTTACAAAGATTTGCGCCTCAATCACTTTCTAGGCAATGTGAGTAAGATCTGAGCTTTTGGACTTTTGGGAATCAATCGAGAAACAGTGGGGGGTGATGACAGTAGTTGACAGAGTACAGATCAATGTAATCTGTAAGGTGGAAACTAAAATAAAAAATACGAATATTCGAAAATCGAATTTTACGAAGTTCGAAGTATTCGCGAATATGGTGCTATACTATTATTGCATTCTTACATTAGTGATTGAATTGAGTTGCGAATCTTCGTAAGGCGATTTCATTAGCGCACATGCGAATTTTGCATCTCATAATATGTATTATCGCATATGCAAAATAATAACGAATTCGAATATTCGCGAATATTTTACGAATATTCTTTCGAATATTCGCGAAATTTCGCGAATTCGAATATGGGACATGCCGCTCAACACTAGCGCTCACACCTGCCTGCTGCCATTCCTGAGCAAGCTCTGCACTGGTGGCACGCCGAACCAGCAGCTGAATCCTCTTTAGGAGACGATCCTGGCGCATGCTGGACTTTCTTGGACGCCTTGAAGCCTTCTTAACAAGAATTGAACCTATTTCCTTGAAGCTCTTGATGATCCTATAAATTGTTGATTGAGGTGCAATCTTAGTAGCTACAATATCCTTGCCTGTGAAGCCATTATTATGCAACGCAATGATGGCTGCACGCGTTTCTTTGCAGGTCACCATAGTTAACAATGGAAGAACACTGATTTCAAGCATCACCCTCCTTTTAACAGGTCAAGTCTGCCATTTTAACCCAATCAGCCTGACATAATGATCTCCAGCCTTGTGCTCGTCAACATTCTCACCTGAGTAAACAAGACGATTACTGAAATGATCTCAGCAGATCCTTTAATGACAGCAAGAAAATGCAGTGGAAAGGTTTTTTTGGAATTAAGTTAATTTTCATGGCAAAGAAGGACTATGCAATTCATAGTCCTTCTTTGCCATGATCACTCTTCATAACATTCTGGAGTATATGCAAATTGCTATTATAAAAACTTAAGCAGCAAGTTTCAATATTTCCAATATTTTTGTAATTCTCAAAACTTTTGGCCACGACTGTAATATGGAATTGTAGTGTTTGCTGCACAGAATGGGTTTGTAAAAGATCAGACTGAGATTATGTGTAAAACCAGGCAGGAGAGCCACATGTTACTGTACACTGAGCTCACTTATCACAGCACTCTGAGGAATCCACAGCAGGGGGGAGGGGCCTCACACACACTGCAGGCTGCCAGACTGATGACTCATTCTCTTCACATGAACTAGCACGTAAGAACTCAGTGCTCATTGTGATGTCATAAGGAGGTGTGGCCGGCCTTCACTCTAGCTGCCTAAGCCCGCCCAGCCTTTTCTGCAGAAAACCAGGAAGTGAACAGCAGAGTGACTGTAGGTAAGGATGAATAAGCGAGATGAGAATACCCCTTTAAGTGAAAAAACAAGAAGCAGGTTGGAAAGACAAACATATATAGTGTAACTCTCCTTTAGGGTCCTTTCACACGTCCGTAAGTGTTTTTCGGATGCACAAATTGCGGATCCGCAAAACATGAACACCTACAATGTGCGATCCGCAATTTGTGGACCGTACATCACAGACACTATAATAGAAAATGCCCTTTCTGGTCCGCAATTGCGGACAAGAATAGGACATGTTCTATTTTTTTCAGGAACGAAATTGCGGATCCCCAAAAAACGGATCCCGAAAAAATGGATCCCAAAAAAAATGGATGAGGATCCCGAAAATGCGGATGCGGATTCAGGAAATGTGGATTTGCATCCGTTCCAGCCCCATTAAAAGTGAATGGGTCCACAAATTGCGGAACGAATGCAGACCCAAATTACGGACGTGTGAATGGACCCTAAAAAACACTTTCTACATGTCATAGTGACCACATACCTCTTACATCCAGGGACATCTCCTGTCATGTAGACCTTCTCTTTCCTCTTCTCCTCCGTTTGACCCAGACCAGCATGACAAATTATTTCAGCCGCATCTCGTCTCTACAGACTTTGTTATACAGATATGTTAGATTTCTCAATTTTTCCATCAACCTCCCCATCCTGGTGGCCCTACAGTTTCATCCTGCTGCCACTCCGAATGCTGTGCCTGTGCGCCCCAATGTCCCATGGTACTACAGGTCCTTCTAAAAAAATTAGCATATTGTGATAAAGTTCATTATTTTCTGTAATGTATGGATAAACATTAGACTTTCATATATTTTAGATTCATTGCACACAACTGAAGTAGTTCAAGCCTTTTATTGTTTTAATATTGATGATTTTGGCATACAGCTCATGAAAACCCAAAATTCCTATCTAAAAAAATTAGCATATTGTGCCGGCATACATACATAATTCCTCTGGGTAGCCATCTTATATGCTTCTGGCCTATGTAAAAAACTGTGAACTCTCATCTTTCTGAAGCCTGGGTCGCCTATGATATAGATGGACACTTTTATTACCACTACTCTGTAAGGCCAGCAATAAAAGGTCATAAAAGCTATACCAGGCCCAGCTCATACTGCCCTTTGAGATAAGATCAGCTCGCTGTCAAGCCTGGCTGGAGCGTGACGTCATTAATTTCCAGGTCTGGTTTGAGGAGAGCTAATAGCCCTTAATTAGCTCTGGGCATAAAACCAGTCTGTGACGAACTGCGACCGCCGCGGCCACAATACGTCACGAAACCGTCACACAGCGCCCCTAGTGGTCAATCCGCAAACAGGCCTCCCAGCCACTTTCAGCACACCGACAGTCTAACTTGAGTCCGTACAGTCGATAGGCTGAAAGCGCAGGGAGTGGACCGCCGATTGACCGCCAGTAAGCGTGCGACGATCTGCGACCGGAACTACACACAGGGTAGTTTAACTGCCACCACCTCACAATTTATGGGAGCGAGGAACCCACTATCTAGATAACACAACCGAGAAGCTTTCTCTTCGGAGAGGCTAGGGTAAGTTTTTGCAGTGTTTGAAAACAGGCATATGGCTAGAGAAATGACTTGGAGGTCATTTATTATATATCTATATACAATACAAATTATCAAGATGCACAGTAATTATTAACACAATAATAAAGGAAAGTATAGTCCAATAAACAAAAGGGAGAAAAGGAAGAAAATACTTAGGTTCCGCAGAAAAGATGTCCGTTGGTGAAATAGTCAGTTGCAGGGGTAAAGTCCAAGAAGCCTTTGTCCAGTGTAATATGCCTTCAGCCCACAGGTTCTCTGGCTGAGGCCCTCTTTAGGTGTTGTTAAAAGTGGAGAACTCTTTTAGCAGATCCTAGGTCTTTGTTATAAAGGCTCCCAGAATCAAGGCGGGGAATTGAGAGTCCGCCTGCTGGGCAGGCTGTATTCCTGAGGTGAATGTCAGTTCTGAAATATGTCATGTGCCATATCGCGGGATGTCTCCGCTGTACACAAGTAACAAGCACATATTCACATTCCCCACAAAATATGGAGTTCAGGGATACCAAATATTACTATTATAACTGGTTCTATGATGGGGTAACACCATAACTTTACCTGGGCACATCTTAGAGTTATGTTTGTCCTATGTAAACGTCCAGTGACTTCTGAGTGACACGATGATGTAATTTTTACGTCCGTAAGATGCATGGGCTCTCTTAAAAAGGTAAAAATCATATCTCAGATTCATGTTGCAGTCTGGGAAACCTTGGTGCCAGCTTGTCTGCAGCAAGCCAGCTTACAGACCCCTTATGGCAGCGACACCAAATGTCTCCCCCCCCCAGGTGCAGTCTTCACACCTAGCTGTGATATCTCCTCAGGAAGGGAAGTTCTTTTGTCAACCTAAGGAAGCCAGCTGTAATTGCGTTATATGCTGGACATCTATTGACTGACTTGAACAAAAGGACTATGTTGTTCTCTGGGTACAACAGAAGCAGACGCTCTGAATAATCAAATTGTAGGTTCTGGGGCCTAGGGAAATAATTACTGTTTAATAGACCCACTGTTCAATAAGGCAGAGTAATATTGATAATATTGGGAGGACAGTTCAATATTCTCGCGGATCATCCGTGACACCTCCCCCCCGCGTCTGTGGCTAGACATCCGTCCGCAAGACGGGTGGCATCGCCGCTAACCTGCGCTGATCGGTCTGGATCGCCGTTGCACCGGGATAAGCCATCCGCATTTTGATGTCTGCTGCCTGCCCTGTGCTGGATGGTAAAATCGTACTGCTGCAGCGACAAGCTCCAACGTAGGAGTTTCCCGTTGGACCCCGCAGTACGGTTCAGCCAACTGAGAGGATTATGGTCCGTAATGATTGTGAAGGAGCGGCCGTACAAATAGGATTGAAGCTTCTGCAGGGCCCACACAATCGCCAGACACTCCTGTTCTGTAGTTGAGTAGGAGACTTCTCGGGGAAGAAGTTTCCGGCTCAGGTACAGAAGAGGATGCTCGTCCCCTTTTCCATCCACCTGGCTTAAGACAGCGCCGAGACCGTAATCTGATTCGTCGGTTTGCACTATGAACCGACGGCTGAAATCTGGGGCTTGAAGCACAGGGGCGCTAGCTAACGCCTGCTTCAAGGCCCGGAAGGTGTTCTCACACTCAGGGGTCCACATAACCACTTTCGGGTGCTTCTTACCAGTGGCATCCGTCAGGGGCTTCGCGATGGCGTCAACCTTTCCCATGTCCGGTTTCAGGGTGTTCCCTCCCACTCCGTGCCCTAAATACTGGACTTCCATCATGCCGATCTGACACTTACTTGGCTTAACTGTCAAATTGGCTGCAGCCAGCAGTTGCAGTACCTGGGACAGATGTTTGAGGTGTTCTTCCCAGGTGGGGCTAAACACTGCAATATCGTCCAAATATGCTGCAGCGAACGGTTGCATTTCCTCCAGCAGGTCGTTCATAGCCCGCTGGAACGTGGCAGGCGCATTTTTCATTCCAAAGGGCATCGTCGTAAATTCGAAGAGCCCGAAGGGAGTGATAAAGGCCGACTTCTGCCGCGCGTCCGGGGCAAGAGGGATCTGGCAGTACCCCCGGCTCAGATCCATGATTGATAGATAGCTGGCAGCCGCCAGCTTATCTAGCATCTCATCGATGCGAGGCATGGGGTAGGCGTCCGTAGTGGTTACAGCGTTCAACTTCCGGTAGTCCACGCAGAACCGCGTTGTCCTGTCTTTCTTGGGTACCAAGACGACGGGTGCCGCCCATGGACTACAGGACCGCTGAACGACCCCCAGTTCTAGCATTTCCCCCACCTCACGCTGCATGTCCGCCTGCACCTCCGGAGAGACGCGATAGGCGGATTGCTTGATGGGGGGATGTGCTTTGGTATCTAACCGGTGAGCGACCAGATTGGTCCGTCCCGGGATACCTGAGAAGGTCCGGTGGTACCGACCTAACACCTCCTGTAACTGCTCTCTCTGGGACGGGGAGAGCTGCGTGTTGACATTTATGTCCCCGTCCGTCTCCCGGGTGTCAGCCAGCAGATCTACCAGAGGGTCTGTCTCGCCCTGTTCTAACCGGCTGCACACTGGGAGTACATACTGGGTTCTATCGTGGTGAGCCTTCAGCATGTTAATGTGAAAGGCCTTCTGTTTTCTACCCCCCATGTTCACCAAGTATGTCAGGGGGTTTAAACGCTTCTCTATGGTGTATGGCCCCTCCCATGCCGCCTGTAACTTATTGTGCCGTATGGGAAGAAGGGCATAGACCTTGTCTCCAGTTTCAAATGCCCGGTCTCCCGCGGTGCGGTCGTACCATAGTTTCTGTTTGGCCTGGGCCTGGGCCAGATTCTCCGTTACCATGGCAGAGAGTGACTCCATTTTGTCTCTGAACTTCAGGACGTAATCCACTACAGAGACATCCGTGGGATCACCTTTGCCTTCCCACGTCTCTCGCATCAGCTGTAGTGGCCCTCGGACGTTCCTGCCATACAGGAGTTCAAACGGGGAGAACCCGGTGGACTCTTGCGGTACTTCCCTGTAGGCAAACAGCAGATGAGGCAGGTACCGTTCCCAGTCCCCACCCTGCGACTCAACGAATGTGGCCAGCATCTGCTTTAATGACACGTTAAAGCGCTCGCAGAGGCCGTTGGTTTGCGGGTGGTATGGACTGGAGACGAGGTGCGTCATCTGGATCCTTGCCGCCAGGGCGTCCATCAGTTCAGACATAAACTGGGGTCCCTGATCTGTTAGCATTTCCGCAGGGAACCCTACACGTGAAAATATGGAAATTAGCGCGTCTGCTACCTTGTCTGCCCTCAGGGAGGAGAGGGCGACCGCATCTGGGTAGTGAGTCGCGTAATCCACCAGCGTCAAGATGTACCTCTTGCCGCTGCGGCTGGGAATGGGCAGAGGTCCAATTATGTCGACTGCCACTCGGTGAAATGGCTCACTTATGATTGGCAGTGGACACAGGGGAGCCTTGCGCGGATTCCCAGCTCGTTTAACCTTCTGACAAACCGTACAGGAGCGACAATAATTGATGACATCTATCCTCATTCTAGGTCAGTAGAAATGCCCCTGAATACGGTCAAGTGTCCTGCGAATTCCTAGGTGCCCTGCCAAGGGGATGTCATGTGCGGATTTCAGCACATGCCCCCGGAAGGCACTAGGTACCACAAGCGACTTGGTACTCACGGTCATTTCGCCTTCGGTGGGTTGTATCGCCTCACTATACAACTTCCCACCTTCCCAGTACACTTTGAACCTGGCCCCATCCGCAAGGGGCTCAGCAGCCTGTCTTCTGAGACCCTCGAGGCTAGGATCGGTTTGAAGTGCATGCTCGAAGGCCGCCTGATCCGTTTCAGCCAGCTGGCCCGTGGCGTACGAGGCCTGTGGCTGACAGTCACCCTCCCTGGGGTCAGAGGAGTGGGAGGAGACCGGAGCCTCGTCCCCCTGTTCTGAGTTCAAGTTTTGGGTGGCCCGACTCCGAGTCACAGCTAGGACAGGTATGACTTCGGAGCAAGGCAGATTAGCATTTTCAATATCACATGTAGAAATCACATTAGCAGGTACGTCATGCATATCATCAACATTAATATTGCATACATTCAACCCCCCTCCCCCAGACTTTTGCCCCCGGGTGCCAAGCACCTGGGTGGGGGCAAAGGGCGGACCCCCTTCCTGGGATCCCGAGGGGTTCGTGGCGGGTTCATAATAGGATACCAGCTTGCCTAGATCGGACCCCAACAAAACAGGAACTGGTAGCTGGTCTAGGATACCAACTACCTTTTCTTGAACACCCACCCCCCAGTCGATGGAAACCCGGGCTTGGGGAATGTGACAGAGAGTGCCCCCCACCCCAGTGAGGGTGAGATACCTGTCTGGGATGATGTCCTTTGTGGGCACAAGGTGCGGACGCACCAGGGTGACATCGGCTCCCGTGTCCCGGAAACCGGTGACTAGCTGGTCATTCACTGTAACAAGCTGGTGATTGCTGGTGATGGGGTGAATCTCCTCCCCACCGGCGAACAAAACAGTTGAGGATGATGGTTCACGCTGGGATGCGCTGGCTGGCTGTGTCTGTCGTGGGCGAGGTACAGGTGGTTCAGATGCTGGCTGTGGCTGTCTCCGCTCAGGACAGTTGAATTTCATATGTCCAGGCTTGCGGCAGTAGTGACAGGTGATTCCATTAAGTGCCCCAGGTCTGGAAGCAGTAGCTGCACTTGGTGGTCTCTGTGGTGGACGGCCCACAGAGGCAGGGGGGTCTGCCCTGACATTGGGCAGACCTCCGCTCCAGTGAGATGGTGCAGATTTACACAGATCGGGCACTCGGGTTGTGACAAAAGTCTCAGCTAAGTCTGCAGCAGCGGTTGCTGATGCAGGCTTCCGTTCTAGCACGAATTGTCTCACATCCGCAGGGCAAATACAAAGAAGCTGGTCTAGCACCATCAAGTCCTCTAGGATGTCATAAGACCCTTTTGTTAGGCCTAAAGTCCACTGGCGGAATGTAGTGCGTAAGCTGTTGACCACATCCGGATAAGAGTCCGTACGATCCTTTTGTAAGGACCTAAACCTTTTCCGATAGACTTCAGGGGTCAGCTGGTATTTAGCAATGATAGCGTCTTTTATGGCGGAATAATCTTCATCCTGCTCCATGGATAACTCCGCAAACGCGTCCAGCGCTTTGTAGCTCAACAGGGGGGTCAGGTGTCTGGCCCACTGCTCTTGGGGCAGACGATACTGACGGCAGGCTTTCTCAAAGGATCGCAAAAACAAGTCTATGTCAGTGTCCTTTTCAATGGGAGCAAATTTAAATTTTGCACTCACGTGTGATGCTGCTCCTTCTGCAGGAAAGTTGGGTGATGAGCTTCGGCTGGGTTGATGTATTCTGGCCATGCTCAGTTCATGCCGACGTTGGCTTTCTTCGCGCTCAGCCATGTACTGTAGGTACTTTACCGGGTCAGTGTCCATTAGTTTTTGGAGGGCCTGCTGCATCATAGGGTCTGTACAAATAGATAGTCTGGTACTGGCCGGTTCCGGGCGAGTACTTAAAGAAAAATTAGGATCCGTACTGAAATACTGCGCTGGGGGCCCAACAGGGCCCGCAGGATGTTCCCCCTCCGAGTAGTCAGGATTCTCAGTCTCCGGTTCCTCAGGACTTGAGTCAGATGGGCCGGTGTCTCCCGCAGTAGACACATCCAACAGCCGCAGTTGTTGGTTATCCCATCGGAACAAGTCTTTTATCAGGTCGGTCTTCGTCTTGCGACCGACTTCAATGCCCCGTTCTTGGCACAGATTTTCCAGATCTGCCAAAGCCATTTTCTTGTATTCCCCGGACATTTTCACGCCAAATAAAAGATAGATAAAGAAAACAAGATTTCGGGGAGGGTACTGGACTACACAGTCTCTCTGTACACACAGATAAATGTATTGCACTCAGCCACACCACCACCAAATTGGTTTGGTTCTGACAGAGGTAAATTAGTTAATCTCTGTTCAGATGTTCTAAACACATGCAAAAAGGAATCCCAGTAGCTGCCTACCAACATGTAACGTACTGCGACCGCCGCGGCCACAATACGTCACGAAACCGTCACAGCGCCCCTAGTGGTCAATCCGCAAACAGGCCTCCCAGCCACTTTCAGCACACCGACAGTCTCACTTAAGTCCGTACAGTCGATAGGCTGAAAGCGCAGGGAGTGGACCGCCGATTGACCGCCAGTAAGCGTGCGACGATCTGCGACCGGAACTACACACAGGGTAGTTTAACTGCCACCACCTCACAATTTATGGGAGCGAGGAACCCACTATCTAGATAACACAACCGAGTAGCTTTCTCTTCGGAGAGGCTAGGGTAAGTTTTTGCAGTGTTTGAAAACAGGCATATGGCTAGAGAAATGACTTGGAGGTCATTTATTATATATCTATATACAATACAAATTATCAAGATGCACAGTAATTATTAACACAATAATAAAGGAAAGTATAGTCCAATAAACAAAAAGGGAGAAAAGGAAGAAAATACTTAGGTTCCGCAGAAAAGATGTCCGTTGGTGAAATAGTCAGTTGCAGGGGTAAAGTCCAAGAAGCCTTTGTCCAGTGTAATATGCCTTCAGCCCACAGGTTCTCTGGCTGAGGCCCTCTTTAGGTGTTGTTAAAAGTGGAGAACTCTTTTAGCAGATCCTAGATCTTTGGTATAAAGGCTCCCAGAATCAAGGCGGGGAATTGAGAGTCCGCCTGCTGGGCAGGCTGTATTCCTTAGGTGAATGTCAGTTCTGAAATATGTCATGTGCCATATCGCGGGATGTCTCCGCTGTACACAAGTAACAAGCACATATTCACATTCCCCACAAAATATGGAGTTCAGAAATACCAAATATTACTATTATAACTGGTTCTATGATGGGGTAACACCATAACTTTACCTGGGCACATCTTAGAGTTATGTTTGTCCTATGTAAACGTCCAGTGACTTCTGAGTGACACGATGATGTAATTTTTATGTCCGTAAGATGCATGGGCTCTCTTAAAAAGGTAAAAATCATATCTCAGATTCATGTTGCAGTCTGGGAAACCTTGGTGCCGGCTTGTCTGCAGCAAGCCAGCTTACAGACCCCTTATGGCAGCGACACCAAATGTCTCCCCCCCCCCCAGGTGCAGTCTTCACACCTAGCTGTGATATCTCCTCAGGAAGGGAAGTTCTTTTGTCAACCTAAGGAAGCCAGCTGTAATTGCGGTATCTGCTGGGCATCTATTGACTGACTTGAACAAAAGGACTATGTTGTTCTCTGGGTGCAACAGAAGGAGACGCTCTGAATAATCAAATTGTAGGTTCTGGGGCCTAGGGAAATAATTACTGTTTAATAGACCCACTGTTCAATAAGGCAGAGTAATATTGATAATATTGGGAGGACAGTTCAATATTCTCGCGGATCATCCGTGACACACTTTCATATTTCATTTATGAATCAACTTATGCCCTTTCTGACACCAGATCCAGGCTCTACAGAGTATTGTGGTTAATTGGGTATCAAATATGACTAGAGGATGTGATTCCTTAGCTGACCTATGGGTGGTAGAAGAACTACAGGTCCCAGCATTACCGTGTGTGGTCTCATTCTGTAGGTAAATAAATAAGGATCGTAAATATGTATTCTGTATAAAAATATGCCGATGTATCAGGGAGATACGGGCTTAAGTATAATCCTCATTGTAGGAACTGAACTTTGATGGGGTCATAAAACACTTGGGGGCCATCCCTAAGCTTCACAGTCACTCTGCTGCCATTGGCTGACAGGAGTAAGTCTCCTGCCCATGGCAGAGTTCATAAAAATCCATGCACAAGGACAGAGGAGAGAGACCCATGGAACATCACCAGACACTTAATTGGACATTGACAGCATATCCCTGTATCAGAAGAACTTTGAGGGTCTCCCCTGATACATACTGAAAAGGGGTTTGCAAGGATTCAAAAAGGACATATGAACGACCATCTGAAACCCTCCAGAGAAACGAAGTATTCTTTTATCTTTTTCCCTTTCATTTGAACTGTCGTGATTATTTATATTGTTATTATTATTCTGTAGATTTATAGTCATTTTCATTAGACTTGTATGCACTGCTTTTTACCGCTTATTAAAGATTATAAAATCTAAATGGCCAAGTCTTCCATATTCTAAGCTGCTGAACAACGTACCTTGCCTTTGAAGAGACGTTACCAGGTAGTTAGTTAAATTGCATTTAGGAATTGTAGCTGGGTGTGATTGACTGCGGTTGGTCAGTAAGTGATATCCGGTTCATCCACTGATCTGTGTGATAGTGAATTACCCGGATAGTCGGCTCGTGGACCGGAAACCCACGTGGTGGCAGTTACCAAAGTATAGTGGGGGTTGTTAGCCGAATGGTAATACCCCGGTCACGTGAGGTCTCTGTGTGTGCGCAGACTCCGTCACAGACCACTACGTCAGGGCTGTGGGATCCGGAGCGATCGGATCCATAGTTCGTGACAAATATCATGAAAAGGTTCTCTAAACGAGCTATTAACCTAATCATCTGAATCAACTAATTAACTCTAAACACCTGCAAAAGATTCCTGAGGCTTTTAAAAACTCCCAGCCTGGTTCATTACTCAAAACCGAAATCATGGGTAAGACTGCCGACCTGACTGCTGTCCAGAAGGCCATCATTGACACCCTCAAGCAAGAGGGTAAGACACAGAAAGACATTTCTGAATGAATAGGCTGTTCCCAGAGGCAACCTCAGTCTGTGGGAAGGAAAAAGTGTGGCAGAAAACGCTGCACAACGAGAAGAGGTGACCGGACCCTGAGGAAGATTGTGGAGAAGGACCGATTCCAGACCTTGGGGGACCTGCGGAAGCAGTGGACTGAGTCTGGAGTAGAAACATCCAGAGCCACCGTGTACAGGCGTGTGCAGGAAATGGTCATTCCCCAGGTCAAGCCACTTTTGAACCAGAAACAGCGGCAGAAGCGCCTCACCTGGGCTACAGAGAAGCAGCACTGGACTGTTGCTCAGTGGTCCAAAGTACTTTTTTCGGATGAAAGTTAATTTTGCATGTCATTCGGAAATCAAGGTGTCAGAGTCTGGAGGAAGACTGGGGAGAGGGAAATGCCAAAATGCCTGAAGTCCAGTGTCAAGTACCCACAGTCAGTGATGGTCTGGGGTGCCATGTCAGCTGCTGGTGTTGGTCCACTGTGTTTTATCAAGGGCAGGGTCAATGCAGCTAGCTACCAGGAGATTTTGGAGCACTTCATGCTTCCATCTGCTGAAAAGCTTTATGGAGATGAAAATTTCATTTTTCAGCACGACCTGGCACCTGCTCACAGTGCCAAAACCACTGGTAAATGACCATGGTATTACTGTGCTCAATTGGCCTGCCAACTCTCCTGACCTAAACCCCATAGAGAATCTGTGGGATATTGGGAAGAGAAAGTTGAGAGACGCCAGACCCAACACTCTGGATGAGCTTAAGGCCGCTATCGAAGCATCCTGGGCCTCCATAACACCTCAGCAGTGCCACAGGCTGATTGGCTCCATGCCACGCCGCATTGAAGCAGTCATTTCTGCAAAAGGATTCCCGACCAAGTATTGAGTGCATAACTGAACATAGTTATTTGAAGGTTGACTTTTTTTGTATTAAAAACACTTTTCTTTTATTGGTCGGATGAAATATGCTATTTTTTTTTTTAATAGGAATTTTGGGTTTTCATGAGCTGTATGCCAAAATCATCAATATTAAAACAGTAAAAGGCTTGAACTACTTCAGTTGTGTGTAATGAATCTAAAATATATGAAAGTCTAATGTTTATCAGTACATTACAGAAAATAATGAACTTTATCACAATATGCTAATTTTTTTAGAAGGACCTGTATACTACTGAAAAAATACCCTAAGTGCTAATGCACAAGAACGTATTTTCTTTCCGTGTCCGTTCAGTTTTTTTTAGGACCGTATACGGAATCATTCATTTCATGGTCCGCAAAAAAAACCTACTTCGTATGCATTCCGTTTCCGTATGTGCGTATTTTCATTCCGCAAAAAAATATAACATGTCCTAATATTGTCCACATTATGGAGAAGGATAGTACTGTTCTATTAGAGGCCAGCTGTTCCATTCCGCAAAATACGGAATGCAAATGGACGTCATCCGTATTTTTTGTGGACCGCAAAATACATATGGTCGTGTGCATGAGGCCTAATAGACATAATTGGGGTAATTTATCAAACTGGTGTAAAGTAGAACCAGATTTCCAAAGGAGCTGTCATAAATTAAAGGGGAGATCTGATTGGTTGCTATGGGCAACTAAGCCAGTTCTACTTTACACCAGTTTGATAAATTACCCCAAATGTCCCTATAGTGTCTACAGCAGCTATAATGTCCCCTAGAGTGCCCCGAGTAATAATAACACCCTCTATTGTTCTCCAGGTAATAATCCCTGTATAGTGTCCCCAAAAAATAATAGAATTGCCCCTACAGTGCCTCCCCAAGAGCAAGGCCCCACACACTGCCCCATATAGTAATCCCCCCATAGTAATTTGCCCCCACACAGTAGTTTCCCCGACACTGCCCCCACACAGTAGTTTCCCCGACACTGCCCCCCACACAGTAGTTTCCCCGACACTGCCCCCCACACAGTAGTTTCCCCGACACTGCCCCCCACACATTAGTTTCCCCGATACTGCCCCCCACGGAGTAGTTTCCCCGACACTGCCCCCCATGGAGTAGTTTCCCCGACACTGCCCCCCACGGAGTAGTTTCCCCGACACTGCCCCCCACGCAGTAGTTTCCCCGACACTGCCCCCCACGCAGTAGTTTCCACGACACTGCCCCCCCACACATAAATATAATTTTTGCCTGTGTCCATTCTGTTTTTTTGTAGCCCTTATACGGAACAATTCATTTCAATGGGGCTGCAAGAAGAACAGAAATGACAAATTGTACATTCAGTTTCCATATGTTTGCAAGTCAGTTCCTCAAAAAGATATAACATGTCCTATTCTTGTCCATTTTTCAGACAAGGACAGGCATTGTTACAAAAAAAAACTGATGTAACACGGACCGATCTGTGTTTTGCGGACCTTAAAATACATACGATTGTGTGCATGAGCCCAAAGGGAAAAGTTTATACCGGATAACCCCTTTAACGTAAATTCAACTTTGCATTACTGGAATACCCCTTTAAGGCTGGGCTCACACCTGAGCGTTTTACAGCGCGTTCCTACGCGCTGTAAAATGCTCAACAAGGAGAAACCAATGATTCCCTATGGGAATGGTTCTCACATGGGCGTTTTACAGCACATACGATCGCGCTGGAAAACGCCCGACGCCCCAAGAAGTACATGAGCTTCTTTGCGGCGTCTTGTCACGCGTTCCCGTACATAGACTTTCGGGAACGCGCGACAATGGGCGTTCGTTTGTCTCTGTATGCGCGATTGCAAACGCCGGTACAATCGCGCATACAGAGCGCTCCTTTCAGAACGCTCAGGTCTGAACCCAGCGTAAATGTACATTATGTTTCCCCAGTGCTGATAGGGTCCTTCTTTTCTGAATTGCTAAGGTGTATGAAAATGTAGCAGCTATTACTGTATAAATAGTATATAGCTGTGCAAAATGTGTATTTTTTGAAATTTTATTTCAATGCAAAAAAGTGTCACTAGATGGCAGCGCAGCTCACACATAGCTGTGGTTTTCTTTACTGATGAGTCATGCTGTGTGTGCATAGAGTGGGCTGGACTATGTTATAGGTGCTCTGTAGCAAGCTGGGACTGTCTGACTGTTCAGTGTCTCTTCATACAACCAGCTGACGTCCCCTGTGATCGGTGAGTGGATTCAATACAATGGCCCAGATTTATTTTATATTTTTTTCAGATATCTATCTTTCAGGCTGGGTTTTGACACAGTTTTTATGTCAGGAGTGTATTCAAAAGAGAAGAAGGCTCAACTATGGCTAGGGTTGAGCAAACCTTCTGTTTTCAAGTTTTGTGTACAAGGTTTGGGTTATCTAAGAATTCCGTTATGGATTCCGCAAGTTCGGCGTACAAGGTTCGGGTTCCCTAAGAATTCCATAACTTATGGTCCGTGGTAGCAGAATCCATAACAGAATTCTTAGAGAACCCGAACCTTGTACGCCGAACTTGAAAACACAAGTTTGCTCATCCCTATCTATGGCCTTGTGCGTGCGACCATAGTTTTGGTCCGTGTCTGATCCGCATTTTTCTTTTTTTGTGGATCACGCCCGGTCTCATTTATTTTGATCAGTGATTCTCATGAGCGGAGGCTACACAAAGATAACACAGAATGGAAAGTCTTGCACATGTTCTGTGTTTTGGACTAGTGCCTGAAAAGAAGTACGGATGCGGACAGTACACGGTGTGCTCTCCGCATCTTTTACGGCCCCATTGAAATGAAAGGTTCTGCACCCATTCAGAAAAGTTGCGGAACGGATGCAAACCCATTCATATGGACGTGTGACATTTAGTCAAATTTTTCCTATTTTAGGCACATTTTTTAAAGCACATTTACTAATGAAAGTGTGCCTGTTTCGGAGGCGTTTGTGCCTCGTTCGATAATTTTCAGTTTTAGTCTAATTCTTGTGTTTTTTTTATTTTTAAGCCTATTTATGTAGGTAACCCTTTTTTACGGATGTATTAGGCACAAAAACCATCTCATGTTTACTTCACTCCAGGGGTGTTGTAGTTCTGTTTATCTTCTTTGTCTTGGTTTGTGTGATAAAATAGTCTTATCGGTGGGTAGATGTGCACCTTTTTACACACATAAACGTGTATATGGCTGCGACTTTTTATATCTAACATGCCACATTTGCACCTACAGGGCCCTTTACACGGTACGAGAATCCGCCAGATAATCTTTAATGAACGTTCATAGGAACGCTCATTAGCGATTATCTGGCGGTTTAAAGGTGCTTTCGATTACATGATAAACAAGCAAAAGTTGTCTGCTGTGATGGGTAACCTTTGGCACTCCAGCTATGGTAAAACTACAACTGCCGAGATGGACACTAGCTTGGCTGTTCACAGAACTCCATAGAAATGAATGGAGCATGCTGGGAGTCGTAGTTTCAACATAGCCGGAGTGCTGGAGATTAGCCATCACTGAGCGAAATGCTGGTTCTTCGTGTAATTGAATTCTTTGCATAGGCACCTAAATCCGTTGTTTTCCGGCAGCAAAAACTCGTCTGTATGGAGGAGAGCGATAGCATTAGCGATCACTCCTCCCCATACTGTGGAGGAGATCACTGCATGTAAATGCAACAGTCTCCTTCACTGACGAGCAGACGATTGCTGGAAAAGGAATGCCTCAGGAATTGTCCCATTTAACGGGACCTTAAAGGGGTTATATAACCCATGAAATGACCCCAATATGCCTGGGCCCCTCACACACAATGTACTTACCTCACTCCCTTGCACCCACGTCGCTCCTGTTCCCCGCAAAGCCGCTGCTGCATCTCCCTGATAAAAACATCTGGTGTAGGGGAGAAGGACGCCAATGGCAGACGGTGACGGGAATGAGCCTCCCTATCATCGCGAGTGATGCTAGGGAGGCTCATCACCGCCTGTCAGTGGCTGTACCCCCACACCCCCGACGCTGGATATTTTCATCTGCGCGACATGGAGATGCAGTGGCGGCAGTGTGGGGACCAGGAACGACGTGAGGTAAACACATTGTGTGAGGGGCCCGGGCATATAGGGGGGGCTTTTCAGGGGTTGGATAACCCCTTTAATTTGTGGGCCGATCAACAAGTAGTCTAACTGCACATGATCCACCAAATACAATACAAAGATGTGTTACCAATTTCATCATCTGCTTTGAGACTTATTACAGTATAAATACTATGCAAAATAATGACAGGCTACGCTGCCAGTCTAATCACACTCTAAAAAATAGATGCAAATAGCATGATAAATGACCCTTACTCTGTGAAAGTAGCCTTTTTCACACAGTCAGGCCTAGTTCACAGTCATTTGATCAGTGATTTTCCCCTCCCCCATGACAGCACCTTAGAGAAATGGCCTCCAGGACAGGAAACCTGCAGCTTTAAAATAGGTGGAGCCACTCTCCTACCTCAGTGAGGTTACCTGTCCTGGAGCGGGAAGCCTGCAGTTTCTGCATTCTAGGGGCCCATGACCAGGAAGCCCTGGTAGCTACCAGAAGGTCATGGGCAGATTCGTGTTACCTGCCAAAGTTTCTTCTCCCATAGGCTTAGGGTTGGAGAGACATGTGGAGCGGTGGTATTCCAGGGGACCGCTTGTTCCTCAAGGATGCAGGAGGTGTCGATCCCTCTGATGAGGAAGATCACACCATTGATTGGAAGCGTGGCCAGAAGGCCCCAGCATTTCTACAGCACAACGGGACGGCACAGGCTGGGAACGGAGGTAGACGCAGGTTGATGACATTGACAGGAAGAAGCTTGCATTCCAAAGCCGGGCGCTTCCGGTCAGCTGACCGGAAGTTTAGCATTCAAACGCAGTGAAAATGCGGGAAGAGGCATCGCGAATAGGTATGTGTTGGTACCGGAAAGGTAAAGGACTAAGGCCGAATTTTGGAGGCGATATTCTGGTGGCGTCCGGTGCATGGTGAGCTGCAGAGACAGAGCAAAAGGACTTTCAGGAGAGCGAAAAATCTGATGACTGGTGGTAATAAATAATATTGCTTGTATGCAGGTTTAGCTGCAGCTATAGAGGAAGAGAAGAGGTCTGAGAACACAGACATTGAAATTCTGCCACCGGTATTGATAATTCTAATGGTTGGTCCTTAAAGGGTTAAGGTTGTTTTCTTAGATATTGGTATATGTTTTCTCTATAGATGGCGCCTAAGAAGGTGGTGACCAAGAGAAAAAATAAAGAATGTGCTATCTGCAAATGTCCGATGTCATCTACGTATGCAAAGAAGCTCTGTCAGCAGTGTATTGAGAAAACAGTGGCGGAAGAAACACTGAGTTTTTTTAAGGATTTAAAATCCCTTATAAGATCCGAGGTCAAAGGGTCTGAAGTGGAGTCATCTAATGATATCGAGACTCCCTGTAGAGATGGGGACTCTGACGATTCCTCCTCTTCTGAGGAAGAAGGAAAAGAAGGAAAGTTTTTGTTCCCTGCAGAGGATACGGATAAATTATTGAAGGTTATAAGATCCACCACTCAGTATTTGAAAGTCTGCGAGAGAAAAAACGCAGATGTTTTCCATTGCATAATACTATTGCAACGGGCAATCAAGAATGACTGGAAAAAAACCTGATAAGAAGCCGTTTATATCTAAAACCTTTAAAAGAAAATACCCGTTTAAGGAAGAGGCATCAACTACCTGGGATAAAGCCCCAAGACTGGACGTGGCGATTTTGAAAATTTCTAAGAAGTCTTCTTTACCCTTTGAGGCCTTGGGGTTCCTTAAAGATCCCTTAGACAAAATGATAGACTCGTCCCTTAAGAGTACTTGGAAAGCTTCAGCTGCTTCTTTTAGGCCCAGTATTGCCGCCACAGTAGCCGCCAGATCCATGTCAGAGTGGTTGGATAGACTGGAAGGACAGATCAGAGACAAGTGTTGTAGGTAACAGTTGTTGGCCTCTATTCCTACCTTTCAGAAGGCAGCAGATTTCATTGCAGATGCCTCCATGGATGCTGTAAGACTGGAGGCCAGAGCAGCCTCCCTTTCTAATTCTGCGCGCCGTGCTCTATGGCTGAAGAATTGGAGAGGTGGGGACATGCCCTCAAAATTAAGATTATGCAGCATTCCCTGTGAGGGTCAGTTTCTATTTGGGTCAGATCTAGACACGTTGCTTGAAAAAGCTGCAGATAAGAAGAAAAAATTTCCACAAGAAACCTTTGTTCAATTTAAAAATTATAAGCGGCCCTTTTGGACATCGTCCAGGTTCCAAAGTAAAAGGCAAACGGGAGTTAGAGAGCAGGGAGCAAGGGCTAGACCTGGGAATAAAGGTTTTTTGTTCGGATCAGCCTCCGCTCGTCCGGATAAACAATCCAAACAATTACGCCATGATCCCAGTAGGGGGAAGATTAAAATACTTCCTACCTGCTTAGGAAAAAATTGCAGGAACATGGCTGGTAGGACTCCTGTGGAATGGACTAAGACTAGAGCTCAAGAGATATCCACCAGAAAGATTCATCATTTCAAACTCATCTCATGTGTTAATGGAAGAAATAAAAAAATTAACAAGCAAAAATGTGTTGATTCCAGTTCCGGGTTTAGAGAAAGAGAAGTGTTTCTATTCAACCCTGTTCCTGGTAAAGAAGCCAATGGTTCGTATCGAACAATTATAAATCTAAAGCATTTGAACAAATTTCTGAAGGTCAGAAGATTCAAGATGGAGACTATCAGGTCTGCAATTCATCTTTTGTCTCCAGGCTGTCATATGGTGGTTCTGGATCTAAAGGATGCTTATCACCATATTCCGATACATCTAGATCCCCAGAAATTTCTCAGGGTAGCAATGAGGACAGAGTCCGGGATCATTTACCTTCAGTTTCAGGCATTGCAAATTTTTACCAAGGTGGTGGCGGAGATGGCCTCCTTCATCCGGAAGGAGGATGTCACGTTCTTACCTTACCTGGATGATTTCCTTCTAGTAGCCCAGTCTTGGGAAGCCTGTGTTAGATGGCTAGAACATGTAGTGAGGATACTGAAGAAGCTGGGATGGTTGTTGAATATTCAAAAGTCCAGAATGCTACCGTCTACGAGACAGGTGTTCTTAAGTCTAGTGCTGGATTCCATAGAGGAGAGGACTTTCCTTACAAAGGAGAAGATAGTCCGGACTCAGCAAGGTATACACAGGGTGCAGTCAGGAGAATCCTTAACTATAAGAAAAGGGATGTCCCTGTTAGGAGACTTAACATCCTGTATACCAGCAGTAGAGTGGGCTCAGAGGCGCTCTCGCCAACTACAGATGGAGATTTTGACCTCAATAAGACGGGTAGGAACATCCCTAGAGTCAGTCTTGAACTTGTCGGGTCAAACATTGTTATCCCTGAGTTGGTGGAAGGACGCAAGGAATCTAGTTCAGGGAGTGCCCTGGTCCTATCTGGATCCAGTGATAGTAACTACGGACGTCAGTCCCTGGGGTTGGGGGGCTCACGTAGAAGACCAGATTTTTCAGGGAGAATGGTCCCAGGGGCAGATTTGTTTATCTTCCAACCGGAAAGAATTCCGAGCGGTCCTGATGGCACTAAGGGCAGTTTTACCAGAGGTCCAGAACAAACATGTCAGGATAATGTCCGACAATCGAACAGTAGTCTCGTACCTCAATCATAAAGGGGGTACCAGGTCAAGTTCCTTACTAAACGAGACAGAGTGGATTTTCAAGGAGATAGAAGAGAAGATATTACATCTGTCAGCTCTCCACATAAAAGGAGTCGAGAATACTCGGGAGGATTTTTTGAGTCAACACAGGTTACGACAAGGGCAATGGACACTAAATCCAGATAGTGAATCTGTGGGGTCATCCATCTGTAGACATGTTCGCCACAAGTGAGAACAGGAAAGTAGAGAAATTCCTTTCTCTCAACCCAAGGGAGTGCCTATCTGGGGTGGATGCATTTCTCCAGAAGTGGGACTTTCCTCTGGGGTATGCATTTCACCCACTGCAGTTAATACTGCTAGTTATAAAAAAGATCAGGTACGAAGGGGCGAGGGTAATCCTGATAATTCCTTTCTGGCCAAAAAGGGCATGGTTTTCACTGTTGAGAGCCTTGTCATTTTCGGACCCCTGGATTCTGCCAGAGATCCCAAACCTGTTATCGCAGGGTCCAGTGTTTCACCCGACAGTAAAATCCCTACATCTTTCGGTGTGGAATTTGAGAGGTCATTTCTAGCCAGCCATGGGTTTTCAAAGGAATTTGTTTCCACATTGATGAAAAGTAGGAAGGAAGTGACTAATGTAATTTATGCCAGAGTGTGGAGAAAATTCTTGTCTTTTTTAGGTATAGACAGAGTTTCCTGGCCCTTGGAATTCTCAACGATGCAGGTGTTGGAATTCCTCCACAGAGGATTATCCTTGGGGTTGGCAGAAAGCACACTAAAGGTGCAAGGATCTGCACTTTCGGTATTAGGGGGGGAAAATTAGCTATGGACCCATGGATAATAAGATTCTTTAAAGCGGATGGCAGGATGGTACCAGTGAAGGGCCCCAGATTCCTTCCTTGGGATCTGAACTTAGTATTGAACGCCTTGACTAAACATCCCTTCGAGCCTTTGGAGTCCTGTTCATTTAAACGGCTTACTCTAAAGCTGGTTTTGTTGGTGGCCTTAACATCAGCCAGGAGAGTTTGTGAGATCCAGGCTATCTCCATTAATCCTCCTTTCATGTCAATCAGAGAGGATAGAGTAGTATTGAGGCCAGATCCAGGGTTTTTGCCGAAAGTTCCTAGAGCAAATAGGTCTCAGGAGATAGTTCTTCCAGCTTTCTTTCCAGATCCAAAGAATGACAGAGAGGAGGAACTACAGGGAGTGCAGAATTATTAGGCAAGTTGTATTTTTGAGGATTAATTTTATTATTGAACAACAACCATGTTCTCAATGAACCCAAAAAACTCATTAATATCAAAGCTGAATATTTTGGGAAGTAGTTTTTAGTTTGTTTTTAGTTTTAGCTATTTTAGGGGGATATCTGTGTGTGCAGGTGACTATTACTGTGCATAATTATTAGGCAACTTAACAAAAAACAAATATATACCCATTTCAATTATTTATTTTTACCAGTGAAACCAATATAACATCGCAACATTCACAAATATACATTTCTGACATTCAAAAACAAAACAAAAACAAATCAGTGACCAATATAGCCACCTTTCTTTGCAAGGACACTCAAAAGCCTGCCATCCATGGATTCTGTCAGTGTTTTGATCTGTTCACCATCAACATTGTGTGCAGCAGCAACCACAGCCTCCCAGACACTGTTCAGAGAGGTGTACTGTTTTCCCTCCTTGTAAATCTCACATTTGATGATGGACCACAGGTTCTCAATGGGGTTCAGATCAGGTGAACAAGGAGGCCATGTCATTAGATTTCCTTCTTTTATACCCTTTCTTGCCAGCCACGCTGTGGAGTACTTGGACGCGTGTGATGGAGCATTGTCCTGCATGAAAATCATGTTTTTCTTGAAGGATGCAGACTTCTTCCTGTACCACTGCTTGAAGAAGGTGTCTTCCAGAAACTGGCAGTAGGACTGGGAGTTGAGCTTGACTCCATCCTCAACCCGAAAAGGCCCCACAAGCTCATCTTTGATGATACCAGCCCAAACCAGTACTCCACCTCCACCTTGCTGGCGTCTGAGTCGGACTGGAGCTCTCTGCCCTTTACCAATGCAGCCACGGGCCCATCCATCTGGCCCATCAAGACTCACTCTCATTTCATCAGTCCATAAAACTTTTGAAAAATCAGTCTTCAGATATTTCTTGGCCCAGTCTTGACATTTCAGCTTGTGTGTCTTGTTCAGTGGTGGTCGTCTTTCAGCCTTTCTTACCTTGGCCATGTCTCTGAGTATTGCACACCTTGTGCTTTTGGGCACTCCAGTGATGTTGCAGCTCTGAAATATGGCCAAACTGGTGGCAAGTGGCATCTTGGCAGCTGCACGCTTGACTTTTCTCAGTTCATGGGCAGTTATTTTGCGCCTTGGTTTTTCCACACGCTTCTTGCGACCCTGTTGACTATTTTGAATGAAACTCTTGATTGTTCGATGATCACGCTTCAGAAGCTTTGCAATTTTAAGAGTGCTGCATCCCTCTGCAAGATATCTCACTATTTTTGCCTTTTCTGAGCCATTCAAGTCCTTCTTTTGACCCATTTTGGAAAGGAAAGGAAGTTGCCTAATAATTATGCACACCTGATATAGGGTGTTGATGTCATTAGACCACACCCCTTCTAATTACAGAGATGCACATCACCTAATATGCTTAATTGGTAGTAGGCTTTCGAGCCTATACAGCTTGTAGTAAGACAACATGCATAAAGAGGATGATGTGGTCAAAATACTCATTTGCCTAATAATTCTGCACTCCCTGTACATTCTCTTGACGTCAGAATATGTAGTCTACAGTATTTAGAGGTCACTAAAAACTGGAGAAAATCTTCTGCTTTATTTGTGCTCTTTGGTGGGGCTAAAAGAGGTAATACGGCCTCAAAGGCATCTATTGCCCGCTGGATTAGATAAGTCATTTCTTTGGCATATTCAGTGTCTGGTGTTTCTCCACCTGTCTCTTTGGGAGCCCATTCCACGAGAGCGGTGTCAACTTCCTGGGCTGAGAAAGACAGTGTATCCATAGAACAGATTTGTCGTGCGGCTACCTGGTCTTCTCCCTCTACTTTCTATAAGCACTACAGGCTTCAACTCGATTCTTTTTCTGATCTACTTTTTGGCACAAAGGTTTTGGAAGCTGTTTCCCATCCTTGAGTTATCTCTGTAATCTCTCTCTAAGGTGCTGTCGTAGGGGAGGAGAAAAATGATGATTACACTTACCGGATTTTCCTGACCCCACGACAGCACCTCTTTATACCCTCCCTATGGTGGTGGTTCTGTGTGTTCACGGGCGTCGCAAAAAAACAAATACAATATATATGTATGTATGCTTGTGAAATTAAACTAATATAAAGGGGAGTCCCTCTCATGCTCTGAAAACTCACTGAGGTGGGAGAGTGGCTCCACCTTTTTTAAAGCTGCAGGTTTCCTGTCCTGGAGGTGGAGCCATCTCTCTAAGGTGCTGTCGTGGGGTCAGGAAAATCCGATTACCGGTAAGTGTAATCATAATTTTTCACAAAGTCAGACCTAGTTCACAGTCATTTGATCAGTGATTTCCATCAGTGATGAGATCCAAAGGTGCCGGTATAACACACAGAACAGATGCAAACATTGCTATTAAAACTTGCCTCAGTTTGGGATCTGCTTGGTTTTGGCTCACAGTCACTGATTGATCAAACACTGGGGGAGATTTATCAAAACTGATGTAAAGAAAATCAGGCGTAAATCTCCCTCACTGACTGTGTGAGTAAGGCGCCTTTCACACTAGTGTGACAGATTGGCTTTGGATACGTTCAGTGAAACTCGCACCATTTTGCAGACAAATTCAGTCAGTTTTGTCTGCAATTGCGTTCAGTGGTTTAGTTTTTTCCACACAAGTGCAATACGTTTTGATGCGTTTTTCCCGCGCGTGATGAAAAACTAAAGGCTTACAAACAACATCTCCTAGCAACCATCAGTGAAAAACGCATTACATCCGCATTCGCTTCCGGATGCCATGTGTTTTTCACTGAAGCCCCATTCACTTCTATGGGGCCAGGGCTGCGTGAAAAACGCAGAATATAGAACATGCTGCGTTTTATCACAGAACACAGAACTGATGCGTGAAAAAAAACGCTCATGTACATAGACCCCCTGATTTTGTGCAGGTGCGTTCATGTCACGCATTGCACCCGCGCGGAAAACTAGTTTGTGTGAAAGGGGCCTCAACTTTGTGTCTTTCATGGATTTTCCTTCAGAAACTGCATCCAAAAACCTTCCCAAAAATGTGTAAACCCAGACTACGGCCTTGTTCACATTTCCATTTTTCACTTGAGTGTGCTGTACACGTACCCATGCATTTTAGGGCCCATTCACACAAACATAAGGGCTCTGTGCCCATGCTACGAACCCCAAATAGCCGTACACAATGCAAAGGCACCAGCAGTGTGAATCCCATATTGCGGTGCAGATCTATTGACTTGAATTGGTCCACAATCCGCAAAATACTGCAAAAGATAGAGTTTCCGAGTGCTTCCATGGTCGTCTGATCCGTGCCTCCGCTCCACAAAAGATAGTACATGTCCTATCTTTTGCTGTATCTTGTGGATCACATGCAGTGCACATGGCCGGTGCCCATGTATTGTGGACCCACTGTTTGTGGTCCGCAATACGGGCACGGAGGCTTAGGGTCATATGAATGAGCCCTTAATATCTGTTCACACATCAGTATTTTTTTACTGACAGTGGGTTACAGTGATGGTCAGTTCGCAGTGTTTGCCAGCGAACACATGCGGGCTGTTATCTTTAGTAAGGTTAGACTCAACCGTCTAAGCCCTAACTTGTGCCTGTGCCGCGAGCCATTCTGAAATCAAATGCGGTCACCGGGAGCAAGCAATTACGAGAACAGCCCGATGAAGGCCCCCAGCGGCTGTTCTCGGAACGGCCTGCTCCCGGTGACCGCATTTGATTTCAGACCGGCTTGCGGCACAGGCACAGGTAAGGGCTTACCTGTGCATCGCCGGACAGATGAGTCTACCTTACTAAAGATGGCAGCCTACATGTGTTCGCTGGTGAACACTGCGAACTGGCCATCACTGGTGGGTTAGTGAAAAACTCATTGAGACATGCCCTTCTTTGGTCTCTAATGTGGACCAAGCACCCTTCGAAGTCTATGGGTCTGTGAAAATCATGAACTCAACATGGATGGCATCTATATTTGGTCTGTGTAAGGTCCATTTTTTAAATTAGCACTGAAAGGAGATGCTTACGAAATTAATTGCAGCTGAGCAGTCAGTGTCTGTTGGATACGGATGACACATAGAC
This sequence comes from Bufo gargarizans, assembly GCF_014858855.1. Classification (NCBI taxonomy): domain Eukaryota; kingdom Metazoa; phylum Chordata; class Amphibia; order Anura; family Bufonidae; genus Bufo; species Bufo gargarizans. The sequence continues at coordinate 163,411,133 of NC_058085.1, read as the reverse complement.
GGCAAAAAAGATGATAATTACTCTTACCGGTAATTGGATTTTCCTTTAGTCTCCACAACGGCACTACCTGGAGGGTACCCCACCTCTTCAGACCTCTTGCACGCAAACGTTGTGCATTCGTTCCGTGCATTGGGGACCGCAATTTGCGGTCCCCAATGCATGGGCAACGTCCGCGCGGTGGCCAAGACGGATCGAGACCCATTCAACTTGAATGGGTCTGTGTGTCACGGTCCCTCAGGTGACTGATGTCAGGAAATCAAGGAGATTGACTGAGCTTGGAGAAATCTAACAGCCTCCTTGATTTCTCTTGATTCAGTGTTGATAGGGTTAATGACCACTTCCCTTTTCTCAGCTGTTGCTCAGTGGTAATCACTTCTATTCTTTATAGTCTCACCCTACCCTTCTGACTATGCGGTTGATAGCTAAATTTGGGTTTGGCTGAAATGGTGTGAGATCCACTCTGTTGTTCCTGTTCTTCCATCTCTTCAGAAGTTAAGTGTCACATTTGTTTGTATTTGTTATATTCCCTGTTGTTGTATCTGGTTCTGAGACAGAGACTTCCATTCATCCATCTGGGGAGGAATGGGTTGTCTCTGGTCCTATACTTATTCCAGGGCCTTATAGGGAAATCAGGGCCTAGGTATCCTGCATATGAATATTCCTTCCTTTAAGGTCTATTCATATTGATAGGTAGTCAGGGCCCGGATTAGGGTTGTCTAGGAGGTGACCTGTTTTTTCCCTAGTTTCCAGGCCCAGTTACTGTTCCCCTTCCTCCTCTGTTCAGTGTGGAGTTCCCCCCCCCCCCCCCCCCCACACTGAGCATGACACCGTGATCCGGCCACACAAAAAAAAAAAATAGAACAAGTTCTATTTTTTTGTGGTGTGGAGGCACTGACAGAAACACCACGGAAGCACTCGCAATACGGCCACGGGCACACAATGTTTGTGTGCAAGAGGCCTCACGGACAGGAAAACAACAGAGATCAGCATATAAAAGCCCCCTCTCCTTCACCTTAACCAATTAATACCCTAGGACTCAAAAGTAAATGCACCGTTTAATAAAGTTAATCAACATAACATTACAAACAAAGGGAGGTCAAATGCTGACTGAGAAGAAACAACAACTTCAAAAATTAAATAAGATCTGGCGGGAGGGTGGAGGTTCATACTAATAAAGCTGTAGATAAAGAGTGGGCTATTGGAGGGGACACTGGGGATTTAGTGGGGGCTGGAGTTAGTGAGGAAAGTAGGGAGAAGACTGGGCAGAACTATAAACCGATATAAAATAGAACTGCTGGTAACAAGAACCTATTACATACAAACATCAACCAAGGTAACCCAAAAATCCCAGATATTCTCTTTAAAGGTAAGAGTAATTTAAAATGTATTTTCACAAATGCCAGAAATTTAGCTAGCAAAATGGGGGAGCTGGAGGCTGTGGTACTAGAAGAACACATAGATGTAGTTGGTGTGGCTGAGACATGGTTGGATTCTTTGCATGACTGGACTGTAAATATTGAGCGTTTTACACTATTTAGGAAAGACAGGGTCAGTAGAAAAGGTGGTGGTGTATTCCTGTATGTGAGGAGAGATCTCAAGACAAGTGTGAAAGAGGCAATTATGGTGAGGATTTGGAAACCTTATGGGTGGAAGTTCAAAGGGATATAAACACTGAAAAAATAATACTTGGTGTTCTATCTATAGACCAAATTAATTATACCACCTCTTCAGGTATGTGTACGTGGTATGAAATTACACCCAAATATAGCAGATAAATATTGTAAACTGGGATTCAATAAAACGTAACCTTTACTAGGTCATTTAAAATAATATATCACACTGGGTGAGAGATGACATTGACAACGATTTACCTCCACTATATCAATTCATATAGCATTCAATGAAATGAAAAAAGGGTGGATCTCACCTTGTCTGGGTGGGGTCCACGACCATGGAGGAAGGTCCTGGCAGTGGTAATACCTTTGACCGATGTGACCAGGTGCTGATGTCGTGATTGGCACAATATTAACTCCTAAGACACCCTATTATGGCTTTCCTGCCTTTCTAGGGGCTAAGGGGCTGTTCTTATGGCCTGCCTACCACAATGGAGCACCCGCCCTGACAGGGGCGACCCCACACCGAACCTTTCCCTCAGTATGGGTCTAAAGTTCTATAAAGCCCTAACTACAACGCCCTACATGCCATGTTTCTGTCTTTTTCCAGACATCATCAGGGGACTTCACACATGTATTCCAGGGCAATAGAGATCAAGGTGGTTTTAGCCTCGTATCATCAGACAGGATAGTGGGTAACTCTTATCCTCACTGTTACAGGGGAAGTGTCCCATGTCAGTCCGTGTCTCACCACAAATGGCTCACCCAAATCACGGACTGACATGGGACACTTCCCCTGTAACAGTGAGGATAAGAGTTACCCACTATCCTGTCTGATGATACAAGGCTAAAACCACCTTGATCTCTATTGCCCTGGAATACATGTGTGAAGTCCCCTGATGATGTCTGGAAAAAGACAGAAACATGGCATGTAGGGCGTTGTAGTTAGAGCTTTATAGAACTTTAGACCCATACTGAGGGAAAGGTTCGGTGTGGGGTCGCCCCTGTCGGGGCGGGTGCTCCATTGTGGTAGGCAGGCCATAAGAACAGCCCCTTAGCCCCTAGAAAGGCAGGAAAGCCATAATAGGGTGTCTTAGGAGTTAATATTGTGCCAATCACAACATCAGCACCTGGTCACATCGGTCAAAGGTATTACCACTGCCAGGACCTTCCTCCATGGTCGTGGACCCCACCCAGACAAGGTGAGATCCACCCTTTTTTCATTTCATTGAATGCTATATGAATTGATATAGTGGAGGTAAATCGTTGTCAATGTCGTCTCTCACCCAGTGTGATATATTATTTTAAATGACCTAGTAAAGATCTTTGAACTTCCACCCATAAGGTTAAGTTTTATTGAATCCCAGTTTACAATATTTATCTGTTATCTATAGACCCCCTAACATCACAGAGGAGATAGAAACCGTATAACCAAATAGAGTGGGCTGCACAGGCTGGTACAGTGGACATAATGGGAGATTTTAACTTCCCAGACATTGACTGGGGTCATGATTCTGCCTTAACATCAAAGGGGAGAAAATTACTCAACTTGCTGCAGGACCACTTAATGGGCCAGTTTGTAAAAGCTCCCACTAGGGGCAATGCTCTTTTGGATCTGGTGATTTCAAATGATGCTGAGCTTGATGAAAATGCTACTGTTCGAGAAACGCTAGGTAATAGTGACCACAATATAATTATATTCCCCCTATATAAGAAGCAAACTCTGTCAGGTACAGCAAAGACACTGAATGTTAAAAAAGGCTAATTTCCCTGGGCTGAGGGCAGCATTTCAGGGCATAGACTGCCCTCAGCAGCTACTGTCACATAATAATACTGAGGATAAATGGTAGAGATTTAAATACACACTGAGTAATTGCACTGAAAAATGTATTCCTTTAGGTAACAAGTATAAACGGCTAAAATTAAACCCCCCATGGCTTACAGCTACTGTAAAAAGGGCAATAAAAGACAAAAAAGGGCATTTAAAAAATACAAATCTGAGAGGTCAGCTATAGCGTTTGAAGATTACAAAGGGCTTAATAAAATCTGTAAAAAGATTACATTTTCAAAAAATTCAAAACGAACAGCAGGTGGCAAAAGAGAGCAAAACAAATCCCACAAAATTCTTTAAATATATAAATGCTAAAAATCCAAGGTCCGAGCAGGTAGGTCTCCTAAATAATGGTAAGGGGGGGGGGGGGGGGGAGTCACTGAAGATAAGGAGAAAAGGAGAAGGCAGAGTTACTAAATGTTTTTAGCTCTGTATATACAAAAGAAGAGAAAGGAGCTGATATTTGTGGTGCAGGGGGTTTTAAGACATGCAGTAATATACTCAATTGGCTAACTAGAAAAACAAAAAAGACCAAGGGTGTCCCAAAGGGAAATGGAAAACAGTGCCCACCTAATATAGCCACAAAGGACACCCGTAGTTTGTAACTCGGTACAAGCTCCCGAGTGAAATAGCGAAAAAACAAGAGAGCGGAGCTCATGGTACCAAAAGTAAAAATATATTTTATTGTAACATGATTAAAAAATATATATGTAAGGAAAGGGTAAATGATATGCCATTAAAAAAGTGAATAGGAGCAGAAAAAGAGCGCCACCCTGGGTTACCACACGTGTCAATTGTAAAAAATGTATATATTGATCAATGGAATGTACATGGTACAATGACCGGCTAATGACCAGGGAACAGTATGATAACCTTGATACACAGGCGAGTCAGCAGTTAAAAAATGAACCTACACGGCAATAAAGCAGGGTTTGTATTGCGAGTGCTATTGAATTGACACGTGTGCTATCCCAGGGTGGCGCTCTTTTTCTGCTCCTATTCACTTTTTTAATGTCATATCATTTACCCTTTCCTTACATATATATCTTTTAATCATCTCACACTAAAATATGTTTTAACTTTTGGTACCATGAGCTCCGCTCAATTGGCTAACTGTAAATATGGTCCAAGATAAGTTAAATAAGGTAAATGTGAACAAGGCTCCAGGTCCAGATGGATTACACCCAAGAGTGCTTAAAGATCTCAGTTCAGTCATTGCTGTGCCTCTGCTTATAATTTTTTAAAGATTCTCTAGGTACTGGTACTGTCACGGTACCTCCCGTGTCAGAGGTTAGAAGATCTGGGAGGTTAGCTGGACCTAGGGTTAACTGACAGTCTCTTATTCTCAGTGTTGTTGTTTGGTAATGACCACACCTCTCGTCAGGTGCTGCTTGTTGTCATTACTGCATTCCCTATTTAGTTTGGTCTCACACTTTAATCCATGCGGTTGATATTCTCTGTATGGATTTGGAAGAGTTGGTATGTGGACCTTTCCTGTGTCCTTGCTCCTCCATTTTCTATAAGATAAGTTGTACTGCTCTTTGTATTAGGTTTTTTCCCTTGTGCTTGTTGTTACTAGGCCTCAGGGAGACAGTGGTTCAATCACCTGGGAATGAACCAGTTGTATCATTCCCTGTCACTACTTTAGGGCATTCCAGGGCTCTCAGGGTTTAGGTTTTGGTGTAAGTATTTTCCCACTTTCAGGGTCTATACATACTGACAGGAGTCAGTGCCAGGGTTAGGGGTTTCCTAGGAGGTGACTGTTCCCTCTCCCTAGCTCTAAGGGCTAGTTCTTTGTCTTTCTCCATCTGTTGTTATTCTGGTGTCCCTCCCCTCCCCATTAGACATGACATTATCAACTGCCAAAACCGCCTTTCTTTTGTATCAATGCGGCAATGGATCCTATTTATGCACTGGTCAGACTACTCCAGGGACTGTCTCTGGAGGTAGCTGACCTCCGCACGCACTGTTTCACAGATCCAGAGACCACAGGTGGCTGGTTCCGACAGCAGAAACTAGGCCTGCCCTTAACCCAAGGTGGATCTTCCAGACAAATTTTCCAGGGGAAGTGACAATTTTATTTGGTTCAGGAAATCGTGCAAGTTATATATTAGACTCCGTCCACGCTCTTATGGGGACGAGAGTCAAAGAGTGGGTATAATTATTTCTTTGCTAAAAGGTGACGCTCAGTCTTGGGCTTTTTCGTTGCCGACCAGATCACCGTCCCTCCGGTCGATAGATGAATTTTTCAGAGCTCTAGGGCTTATATATGATGACCCAGATCAGATCTCTCTGGCCGAGACCAAGTTGTGTGGCTTAAGGCAGGGAGAGCGTTCTGCGGAGACCTATTTCTCTGAATTTAGGAGATGGTCTACGGATACGGAATGGAATGATCCAGCTCTCCGTAGTCAATTCTGTCAGGGGCTGTCCGAGAACCTGAAGGATGCTTTGGCGTTTGGGTGGTGTGGGTGCTGAATCTGAATTAACTTTTGTCAATTACCGGTAGTACCCGATTTCTCTTGTCTGCCAAGGTGATTATTGTATAGACAACTGTCTTGGCACATCACTTTCTATTGTAACCACTAAAGTTGTACCTTCATTTATTTCTGATTTTGCTGATGTATTTTCTTAAAGTAGAGAACAGGAGTTACCTCCACATCGTGAGTATGATTGCCCCATCAACTTTATTCCCTCAGCTAAATTGCCCAAAACTTGGTTATATAATCTTTCTGAACAGAAAGACCAGCCATGTAAGAGTACATCACCGAGAGTTTGGCTAAGGGACATATTAGACCGTCCAATTCCCCAGTAGCTGCAGACTTCTTCTTTAAGAAGAAGAACAGAACTCTTAGGCCATGTTTGGATTTCCATGAGCACAATCGTATCACTGTCCGCGACCCTTACCCCCTTCCTTTGATCCAAGATTTGTTCAGTCAGATTGTCGGTGCCAAGGTGTTCTCTAAGCTGAATTTGAGGGGGGCATATTATCTGGTAAGGATCAAGGAGGAGGACAAATGGAAGACGGCCTTTAATACCCCTGAGGGTCATTTTGAAAATATGGTCATGGTTCATTCACCTGGGAAGGAACCAGTTGTCTCATTCCCTGTCACTACCTTAGGGCATTCCAGGGCTCTCAGGGTTTAGGTTCCAGCGTATGTATTGTTCCACCTTCAGGGTCTATACATTTTGACAGGAGTCAGGGCCAGGGTTAGGGGTTTACTAGGAGGTGACCGATCCCTCTCCCTAGCCTTGAAGCCTAGTTCTTTGCCTTTCTCCATCTGTTGTTATTCTGGTGTCCCTCCCCTCCCGATTATATGTGACTGGTACAGTATGAAGTGATTGGCGCAAGGCAAATGTGGTGCCCATATTCAAAAAAGGATATAGGTCCTCCACAGGTAATTATAGACCAGTTAGTTTAACTTCTGTTGTGTGAAAAATGTTTGAAGGACTCTTAAGGGACTATATACAGGAGTATGTGACTGTAAATAATATTATAAGTGATACCCAACATGGGTTTACCAAGGACAGAAGTTGTCAGACTAACCTGATTTGTTTTTATGAGGAGGTGAGTAGTAGCCTGGACAGAGGGGCGGCTGTGGATGTAGTGTTTCTGGATTTTGCAAAGGCTTTTGATACTGTCCCTCATAGATGTTTAATAGGTAAAGTAAGGTCTATAGGCTTGGAAAGTATAGTCTGTAATTGGATTGAAAGCTGGCTGGAGGACCGTGTCCAGAGAGTTGTGGTCAATGATTCCTATTCAGAATGGTCCCAGGTTATAAGTGGTGTACCCCAAGGTTCAGTGCTGGGCCCTCTATTATTTAATTTATTTATGAATGTTATCGAGGACAGAATTAATAGCACCATTTCTATTTTTGCAGATGACACCAATCTATGTAGTACTGTACAGTCTATGGATGATGTCCATAAACTACAAGCTGACTTGAACACTCTGAGTGATTGGGCATCAACTTGGCAAATGAGGTTCAATGTGGATAAATGTAAAGTTATGCATCTTGGTAGTAATAATCTCTGTGCTTCATATGTCCTAGGTAATGTAACACTGTGAGAGTTACTTATAGAGAAGGATTTAGGTGTCCTTGTAGATGGTAGATTACATAACAGCATACAATGTCAATCAGTTGCTTCTAAGGCCACCAGGATATTGTCATGCATTAAACGAGGCATGGACTCGCGGGGCAAGGATGTAATATTTTTACTTTACAAAGCGTTGGAGTGGCCTCATCTGGAATATGCAGTTCAGTTCTGGGCACCAGTCCATAGAAAGGAAGCACTGCAGCTGGAAAAAGTACAGAGGAGAGCGACTAAACTGATAAGGGGCATGGAGGGTCTTAGTTATGAAGAAAGATTAAAAGAATTGAATTTATTTAGTCTTGAGAAGAGACGTCTAAGGGGGGACATGATTAACCTATGCAAAAATATAAATGGGCCAGACAAAATATACGGTGAAAAACTGTTCCATGTAAAATGCCCTCAAAAGACAAGGGGGCGCTGCCTCCGACTGGAGAAGAAAAAGTTCAGCCTCCAGAAGCGTCAAAGCTTATTTACTGTAAGAACTGTGAATCTGTGGAATAGACTTCCTCAGGACGTGGTCACAGCAGGAACAGTGGACAGTTTCAAAAAGGGTTTAGATGAATTCTTAAAAGTAAACAACATTAATGCTTATGAAAAGGTGTAGAAATCTGAGTTTCACTTCCTTCTGGACTTCGAGTCCCCACCTATCCCTTGGTTGAACTTGATGGACTTATGTCTTTTTTCAACCCTATCAACTATGTCTCTGAAGAAACTTCATTCTCCTCAAGCTCGGAAAATTGTTCATCAGATATCGAGGGAACTGCTCTGGAGGTGGAAGGTTTAGGGGAGACTGCCACCAGTCTAGGATCAATGGCTGCCCGCCCTATGCACCATGTTAGAGTGAATTCACCAACAACATTACATGTCCTCGGAGAGGGGGCTTACCAGGCTAAAGGGCCTTGAGGTGTCGGTGGTCTTCCTGGCTGGTTCCAAATCTCCTGGAACAGACATGCTGGCAGTCCAGAGGAGGTAGGCAAAGCCAGGAATAACAGGCAGTAGACACCTGCAACTGCAGAGTGTGGCAGACCTCCATTTTCAAATAAGCTTGGCCGGCCGAGCATTTCCGAGAATGGCGTGATGACATCACACGCAGGGTGATGTCTGCGCTGCTTTCCACTGCACGCCGCACCTCAAAGTATGGACCGGAGCGTCTCCTAGCCCTGGGAACGCCCCAGCCACCTCACCAACCGATTCCTGGTGTTCTGCCACTTTTCTATACCCGGACAAAAGTCTATACCCGGAAGTGATGTAGCTGCACCGGAAGTCATGTGGACATGTTGGAATCATCTGGAGGAGGGGGTATGCACGCTGCGCAAGCGTATTCGGCTAGAGTATGTTAATCTGGCAGAACGCCCCTGCATTTTCCCAGCCCTCCATTTCTTTACTATCCATCTCTTTCTTTACTATCCATCTATTTCTTTACCTTCCATCTTTTTTTTTACCATCCATCTCTTTCTTTACCATCAATGGCGGCATAGTGGTAGTTTTAGCAAATGCCGAGCGCTGCGAGGCTTAGCCCAATGCGTGGCGAGCGTACAAATTAATGTAGATTACGGGCTTGCAGCGTTCTGCCAGATTACTATACTTTAGCCAAATGCGCTTGCGCACCACGCACACACCCTCCTCCAGCTGATTCAAACGGGTCTACGTGACTTCCGGTGCAGCTACATCACTTCCGGGTATAGACTTTTGTCCGGGTATAGAAAAGTGGCAGAACATCGGCTCAGTAGCGCTGGAGAACTGAAGCCCGGGGCAGCCAGCACACACTAAACTTATGCCAGAGGGAAAGGAGGAACACGGATGATAGCTCCGAGATCCTTTCCCCTGCAGGAGCCCTCCGGAAAACCGGGACAACCTACCAAAGGCCCTGCGCAGACCATGCAGATTTATACCCTGCCATGTAAGGGACAGGAAAACAACTGGTGAAGTTAAAGGGGAGGGGGCTTTTATACGCTGATCAGCATTGTTTTCCTGTCTCTGATGGGGCAGGGTACCCTCCAGGTATTGCCGTTGTGGAGGCATGGGGGAAATAGAAACTGTGATCAAACACATATCCTTCACGGATGAAACCTGGACAGATTTTTTTACATATGACAGATGTACATGGAAATGTGAACGAGACCTAAAGATACAGCCACATGGTCTGGTTTCTGAATGCAGTTTTGGGAGCCAAAATCACGAGTGGATCATAAAAGGAGAGAAAGTATAAAAGACAGATATGACTTCTCTTTTTTGAATTCACTCCTGGTTTTGCTTCCAAAACTGCATTAGGAAATCTGACCGTGTGTTACAAGTGGTTAGCGTGAATGAACAAAATTTCCATATTTGCTTAATTGTGTTGCATTGTTTGATTTTGATTTTTCAACCATGGCGACGTGCATCTGCGCATTAGGATATGCTGCCTACTGCTAGGTTCACATCACCATTTAGTTTTCCATTCTTCTAATCTGTCAGAAGAACTGAAAATAAAAAACAAAAACAAAAGATTCCTTATTTTGAGCATCAATGGAGCTTATTTTGAGCATCGATTGTACTTATTTTGCATCCGTTTATTCATTACTGTCTGAGATCCGTTATTTTTGATGAAAGGAAAAATCCTGTTTGTATTTTGCTTTTAAATGTGAATAATATATTGCAAGTAAATGTTGAATGTGGCGTTTAAAGGTTTGACTTTAAGCTTTCATTCTTTTCTTTCAACAGGGACCAATATGGGCTCTAAACTGTCAGTAGATGAATCTGTGCAAGTAGTCATCATAGGTGGAGGATTTGCTGGAATAGCAGCTGCCAATCAGCTGAAGTCCTATGAAATTCCTTTTATTTTAGTGGATATCAAAGATGCCTTTCATCACAATGTTGCTGCCCTTCGAGCATCTGTAGAAAGTGGTAAGGCATGTCAAATACACACTACATGTGGCAAAACAAGCTGCCTTTGTTAGGCCTCTTTCACACCAGCGTTTTATCTGGATCCATCATGGATCAGCAAATACTCTTCCGTCGTGATAATACAACCGTCTGCATGCGTTATGAACGGATTTGGTTGTATTATCTTTAAAATAGCCAAGACGGATCTGTCTTGAACACCATTAAAAGTCAATGGGGGAGGGATCTGTTTTCTATTATGTATGAGAAAACGGATTCGTCCTCATTGACTTACATTGTGAGTCATGACGGGTCCGTCTTGCTCCGCACCATAAACAGTAAATCCTAACCAATCTAGACTACTTCCTACGCCATATAATAAGTATCTCTGATATTCCCCCCTCCCTCCCGGGTGTCGCTCCTTCCATTTGCCCTTCAACTACAGTTAAATCATTCTATCCTCTCTAGTAAATAACTGTTTAAATAGCAATATTGTCTGGTCAGATCCTGTCTTTCTTCCTTTGATGTTCCCTTCTCAATATATGGCCTTCAGCGTTTATAGAACTCTATATATTCCCTTTGTGTCTTTTCCACCTCCCTGAGTCTTCTCCAAATCATTCCTTAATGATTACTCTTTCTTCATACAAGACTTGATGGGTTCAGTAGTGGTTTCATATAAGGACATAAGTACCAGTGGATAGGGTACTTATGTGGAACCACTACTGAACCTGTCAAGACTCGTATAAAGTAAATATATGGAAGGATCTTCCTTAATTTTAGTACCCACTATCTGCTAAATAATCAATGCAACTTATTTCCAAAAGGGAATTATTTAGGGACATTCCCAAAATGCATGGCATAACATAGCCCCTCTTATTCTCTCTTATACCCATGAAAATATTTTTCAGATTAACCCCTTCACAACAAAAGTTACCACATTGTGCTGTATATGTACAGCACAACAAAAATCTGTCAATCGCATGGTGACCTGGCTAAAATGGCAGGAGAGGGCCAGCCAGCCATGTCATCGGGTTGTAACACCCTGTCCCCCCAGCAGCCTGATTGCTGCGATTGGCTGGGAAATGCTGACCGGCAAATTGCAGCATGTTTACTGTAAAAGCCAGTGAGGAGGCTGCAGGTTGGCTCAGAGGGTGGTGATTGATGCTGACATGTGTCACAAAAATATGTGGGACTTGTCTGCAACTTGTTGTTGCGTGACTCTTTTTAGAGCTGGGATTTGGCTGTGAAAATACAGGTAGGTCACAGGTGAGTCACGCACACGACTTGCATTGAAGTCAATAAAGTAAAATTTGTGCACGACATACGGCACAAAATCCAGCAGTGTTGGATTTTATGCAGCTGTCGCGATGCAGCTCGTCGCATGTTGCACTGCAACACCATTGACATTATATGAAATGTCACACAACACCTATTGCTCTCTACCCTTACCTGTACTCATTCATTGCCATTTTTATAGTAGCTGTAAGTCACGTGGGGTTTAATTTTTGCCGTTTATTATTGTTACTTACAGGAATAAAATTTGTAGTATAATGACCAAAAGTAGATTTAAAGGTCTCCCATTTATCCTGTGTACTATGTGACAATAGATATTCCCAGTCTATGACCTGAAATGCTGCCATCAAATGGATAAATTGGCCTGTTTTTTGCCCTCCCAGCCAGAGTTTGTATTTTATAGTTCAAAGGGAATATAATTATATTGTGGTCACTATTCAAGTAAAAGTTCAGTACACACGCATGAATAGATTTGTGTTTATTGCATAGTGCTTTTAATGTTTACATATAATTCTCCAATATCAGCAGTATACAATTGTGTATTCAGATGAATAAAGTGACAACGTTTCAGTCGAGATGACCTTTGTCAAGTCTCGTCTGCACTACTTTAAAGAGGTGAATGAGCTGCTGGAGAGGAGGAGGTGGTCACTGTTTCCAAGTATTTCACGGACCGTAACATTTCCAACAAGTTCTGCATTGTTTGAAATTACCAGATCCAAAAGTGCATTGCCTTTAGCTGGATCTTCTACAAACTGGCCCATAAAGTGGTCCTGTAGAAAGTTGAGGCAGAAATATGACCCCAGTCAATATCTGGGAAGTTAAAATCTCCCATTATGGCCACTGTACCAACCTGTGCAGCCCACTCTATTCGGTTATACAGCTGAGCTTCTATCTCCTCTGTGATGTTAGGGGGTCTATAGATTACCCCAAGTATTATTTTTTTAGAGTTTATTTCCTTTTGTAATTCCACCCATAAGGTTTCAACATTGTCACCTTCCTCCCCCACACCTGCCTATTTCACACTCTCCTTCATATACAGGCACACGCCACCGCCTTTCCTGTTGTACCTGTCTTTCCTAAAGAGTGTACAACCCTGAATATTAACATCTCAGTCATGTGAAGAGTCAAGCTATGTCTCAGCTACACCAACTACATCTATTTGTTCCTCTAGTACCATAGACTCCAGCTCGCACGTTTTTCTTGCTAGACTTCTGGCATTTGTGAACATACATTTTAAGTTACTATTTAATGTTCCACAGTCAGTTCCCGGAATGTGAATATTCAAAAATGTTTGAGTACTTTGGTTTCTAATAGGTTGATGTTACCAGCAGTTCTGTTTTTGATGGGGGTATGGTGCCATTAGAAAGTACAACTTGTCCTGCTAAAAAAGTAAGCCCTCCTATATATCCAGGTGAATAGAAAAATAAAAAAGTTTTGGTGATGGAAAGGTAGGGAGTAGAAAACCAGAAAATGGAAAGTCGTTGCAGCATGAAGGGGTTAATATTCTTAATTACATTCACTGCTTCTTTTGTCTCCTTTTTTTTCTTCAGCAACACTTTAACATATACAGTATTTCATGAAGCTAAATAGTCTCCCCCTTGTAACATGATTACATAAATCAGTTAATGGCGCCTGATCAGCTATCTTAATTGCACTGTCGAACTCTTCTTTAGAGATGGTGCATTTAAAGGTAGTCCGGTTTAGCAATTTCCAGCATCTAATGACAGTAAACAACAAGTTATCAGTTACTAATAGTGATTGTTTATCTTTAATTCCCCGTTTTCCTGCACTCCATTAGTGTCATGTGACATTTTCCACTGTGTTGGTTCCCTATCCTGAGGACATCACGTGGACATCTGAGGCGTGGTAGGGCTCTGCCCTGTCCGCACATAATCAATTACCTTGCCTCTAAGAGTCTATTCACACGTCCATATGTGTTTTGTGGATCCGCAAAACACAGACACCGGCAATGTGTGCATTTTGCGGACCACACATCGCCGGCACTCTCATAGAAAATGCCTTTTCTTGTCTGCAATTATAGTGTATTACTGTACAGCAGCGGCTGCATGAATCGCACGGCGTCATAGCAACCAATGACGCCGTGCGCTCATGCTGTCAGGAGGAATCCCGGACGGGTTTCCACGGTCCGCTCTCGGCCATGTGCATGAGGCCTTACAGTGCAGGAACCAAAATGCGCTCAGAACTTAATCATCTGATTTATATTATGCAGTAAGTTTGATTGCCGGTGGTGTTTTTATTTTTTCCGATGGGAAACCCCCTTTCACAGACCAAGATGCTCTGATGTATAATAGAGATAGCTTATTCAAAATGAAATGTATCAGCATGTTAAAACTGTGCCATACATAACACCTTCTATACGTCTTGGGTTAGATGGAAAAATACCCTCCAGATCCCTCAGGGAAAAGATATAAGTGACCTCCTATGGTCCTCTTGCCAGTACTGCTAGTATCCTTCCTGCTTTATTTCTTTATTTACAAAAATGAAGGTTCCCATGGGCTGAATAATAAGATCCCAGTCTTGCAACTCAAATATCTCCTAGGTTCTTTGCCTGAATAAACCTGTCCCTATTTATTTCTGTCTGCTCTCATTTATATTCAGAAGAAGCCTTGCAATAATTCTTACTTACTTGAGTATTGTTCTGTAGACTATACTGATGTATCACTGCTATACGCGATTAAAGAGGACCTGTCACCACTCCTGACAAGCCTGTTTTAATAGCTTCATGCACTCCCCATGTAATAACTATTATTTAGCATTTATTCTTATGACTCTATGTTGTGTCATTCCTCTGTTATTTCTACTAGAATTTTATGAATTAATTATCTGCAGCTTGCCATAAAGGTACAGAGGGGTGTTACCAGTTGGGAGTGTGTCCCTGTATAGTCTGACACCAGCAGCACTGATTAGACAGTAATACACACCATCTACAGGTAACCCTTAGCAGTACCTCTACTGCAGACTATTGACAATATATTTGTAAACTTCTAGCAGGAGTAATATAGGAATGGTACAACATAGTCATCAGAATAGATCCAGAATTGTTAATACAAAGGGGAATGCAAGTAGTTACTAAACATGTCAGGAGGGGTGACTGGTCCTCTTTAACCTGCCCCTAAACACAGCTTTTGCTGCTTCCCATAATAATGTAGAGTTATTACTGTACTCATTCCACCATCCCCTAACAAACTCACCAATATCTGGTCCGTCAGTTTCATTCATAATTTTTTACGCCTGGTTTAGGCATAGAAACTGGTCTAAATGTAAGCCAGCTAGGAAGCTGTCTTACATTTAGAAACTGTGCTGTATGCGCCAAAGTTATGTAGATGCTGGCGCCTAAAAACGAGCGACAAATACGCGCATAAAACGCGTGTCTCAGAAACGCTCAGGTGTGAACCCAGGGTAAGTGTTAGGTTTTAATGGATATATATATATATATATATATATATATATATATATATACATATATATACAGTACTAGACCAAAAGTTTGTACACACCTTCTCATTCAAAGAGTTTTCTTTATTTTCATGACTATGAAAATTGTAGATTCACACTGAAGGCATCAAAACTATGAATTAACACATGTGGAATTATATACATAACAAAAAAGTGTGAAACAACTGAAAATATGTCATATTCTAGGTTCTTCAAAGTAGCCACCTTTTGCTTTGATTACTGCTTTGCACACTCTTGGCATTCTCTTGTTGAGCTTCAAGAGATAGTCACCTGAAATGGTTTTCACTTCACAGGTGTGCCCTGTCAGGTTTAATAAGTGGGATTTCTTGCCTTATAAATTGGGTTGGGACCATCAGTTGCCTTGTGGAGAAGTCAGGTGGATACACAGCTGATAGTCCTACTGAATAGACTGTTAGAATTTGTATTATGGCAAGAACAAAGCAGCTAAGTAAAGAAAACGAGTGGCCATCATTACTTTAAGGCTGGGTTCACACCTGAGCGTTTTACAGCGCGTTCCTACGCGCTGTAAAACGCTCAACAAGGAGAAACCAATGATTCCCTATGGGAATGGTTCTCACCTGGGCGTTTTACAGCGCGTACGATCGGGAACGTGCGACAATGGGCGTTCGCTTGCCTCTGTATGCGCGATTGCAAACGCACGTACAATTGCGCATACAGAGCGCTCCTTTCAGAACGCTCAGGTCTGAACCCAGCGTAAGAAATGAAAGTCAGTCAGTCCGAAAAATTGGGAAAACTTTGAAAGTGTCCCCAAGTGCAGTCACAAAAACCATCAAGCGCTACAAAGAAACTGGCTCACATGCGGACCGCCCCAGGAAAGGAAGACCAAGAGTCGCCTCTGCTGCGGAGGATAAGTTCATCCAAGTCACCAGCCTCAGAAATCGCAGGTTAACAGCAGCTCAGATTAGAGACCAGGTCAATGCCACACAGAGTTCTAGCAGCAGACACATCTCTAGAACAACTGTTAAGAGGAGACTGTGTGAATCAAGCCTTCATGGTAGAATATCTGCTAGGAAACCACTGCTAAGGACAGGCAACAAGCAGAAGAGACTTGTTTGGGCTAAAGAACACAAGTAGAGTTGAGCGAACACCTGGATGTTCGGGTTCGAGAAGTTCGGCCGAACATCCCGGAAATGTTCGGGTTCGGGATCCGAACCCGATCCGAACTTCGTCCCGAACCCGAACCCCATTGAAGTCAATGGGGACCCGAACTTTTCGGCACTAAAAAGGCTGTAAAACAGCCCAGGAAAGAGCTAGAGGGCTGCAAAAGGCAGCAACATGTAGGTAAATCCCCTGCAAACAAATGTGGATAGGGAAATGAATTAAAATAAAAATTAAATAAATAAAAATTAACCAAAATCAATTGGAGAGAGGTTCCATAGCAGAGAATCTGGCTTCCCGTCACCCACCACTGGAACAGTCCATTCTCAGATATTTAGGCCCCGGCACCCAGGCAGAGGAGAGAGGTCCCGTAACAGAGAATCTGTCTTCATGTCAGCAGAGAATTAGTCTGCATGTCATAGCAGAGAATGAGGCTTCACGTCAGCCACCACTGCAACAGTCCATTGGCATATATTTAGGCCCAGCACCCAGGCAGAGGAGGGAGGTCCCGTAACAGAGAATCTGTCTTCATGTCAGCAGAGAATTAGTCTGCATGTCATAGCAGAGAATGAGGCTTCACGTCAGCCACCACTGCAACAGTCCATTGGCATATATTTAGGCCCAGCACACACACAGGCAGAGGAGAGAGGTCCCGTAACAGAGAATCTGGCTTCATGTCAGCAGAGAATCAGTCTGCATGTCATAGCAGAGAATGAGGCTTCACGTCAGCCACCACTGCAACAGTCCATTGGCATATATTTAGGCCCAGCACACACACAGGCAGAGGAGAGAGGTCCCGTAACAGAGAATCTGGCTTCATGTCAGCAGAGAATCAGTCTGCATGTCATAGCAGAGAATGAGGCTTCACGTCAGCCACCACTGCAACAGTCCATTGGCATATATTTAGGCCCAGCACCCAGGCAGAGGAGGGAGGTCCCGTAACAGAGAATCTGTCTTCATGTCAGCAGAGAATTAGTCTGCATGTCATAGCAGAGAATGAGGCTTCACGTCAGCCACCACTGCAACAGTCCATTGGCATATATTTAGGCCCAGCACACACACAGGCAGAGGAGAGAGGTCCCGTAACAGAGAATCTGGCTTCATGTCAGCAGAGAATCAGTCTGCATGTCATAGCAGAGAATGAGGCTTCACGTCACCCACCACTGCAACAGTCCATTGGCATATATTTAGGCCTAGCACACAGGCAGAGCAGAGAGGTCCCGTAACAGACAATCTGGCTTCATGTCAGCAGAGAATCAGTCTGCATGTCATAGCAGAGAATGAGGCTTCACGTCACCCACCACTGCAACAGTCCATTGGCATATATTTAGGCCTAGCACACAGGCAGAGCAGAGAGGTCCCGTAACAGACAATCTGGCTTCATGACAGCAGAGAATTAGTCTGCATGTCATAGCAGAGAATGAGGCTTCACGTCAGCCACCACTGCAACAGTCCATTGGCATATATTTAGGCCCAGCACCCAGGCAGAGGAGAGAGGTCCCGTAACAGACAATCTGGCTTCATGTCAGCAGAGAATTAGTCTGCATGTCATAGCAGAGAATCAGGCTTCACGTCAGCCACCACTGCAACAGTCCATTGTCATAAATTTAGGCCCAGCACCCAGGCAGAGGAGAGAGGTCCCGTAACAGACAATCTGGCTTCATGTCAGCAGAGAATTAGTCTGCATGTCATAGCAGAGAATGAGGCTTCACGTCAGCCACCACTGCAACAGTCCATTGGCATATATTTAGGCCTAGCACACAGGCAGAGCAGAGAGGTCCCGTAACAGACAATCTGGCTTCATGACAGCAGAGAATCAGTCTGCATGTCATAGCAGAGAATCAGGCTTCACGTCAGCCACCACTGCAACAGTCCATTGTCATAAATTTAGGCCCAGCACCCAGGCAGAGGAGAGAGGTCCCGTAACAGAGAATCTGGCTTCATGTCAGCAGAGAATCAGTCTTCATATCATAGCAGAGAATCAGGCTTCACGTCACCCACCACTGTAAGAGTCAATTTTCATAAATTTAGGCCCAGAACCCAGGCAGAGGAGAAAGGTCCCGTAACAGACAATCTGGCTTCATGTCAGCAGAGAATCAGTCTTCATATCATAGCCTAGAATCAGGCTTCACGTCACCCACCACTGTAAGAGTCAATTTTCATAAATTTAGGCCCAGAACCCAGGCAGAGGAGAAAGGTCCCGTAACAGACAATCTGGCTTCATGTCAGCAGAGAATCAGTCTTCATATCATAGCAGAGAATCAGGCTTCACGTCACCCACCACTGCAACAGTCAATTGTCATAAATTTAGGCCCAGCACCCAGGCAGAGGAGAGAGCTCCCGTAACAGAGGATCTGGCTTCATGTCAGCAGAGAATCAGTCTGCATGTCATAGCAGAGAATGAGGCTTCACGTCACCCACCACTGCAACAGTCCATTGGCATATATTTAGGCCTAGCACACAGGCAGAGCAGAGAGGTCCCGTAACAGACAATCTGGCTTCATGTCAGCAGAGAATCAGTCTGCATGTCATAGCAGAGAATGAGGCTTCACGTCACCCACCACTGCAACAGTCCATTGGCATATATTTAGGCCTAGCACACAGGCAGAGCAGAGAGGTCCCGTAACAGACAATCTGGCTTCATGACAGCAGAGAATCAGTCTGCATGTCATAGCAGAGAATGAGGCTTCACGTCACCCACCACTGCAACAGTCCATTGGCATATATTTAGGCCTAGCACACAGGCAGAGCAGAGAGGTCCCGTAACAGACAATCTGGCTTCATGTCAGCAGAGAATCAGTCTGCATGTCATAGCAGAGAATGAGGCTTCACGTCACCCACCACTGCAACAGTCCATTGGCATATATTTAGGCCTAGCACACAGGCAGAGCAGAGAGGTCCCGTAACAGACGATCTGGCTTCATGTCAGCAGAGAATCAGTCTGCATGTCATAGCAGAGAATCAGGCTTCACGTCAGCCACCACTGCAACAGTCCATGGTCATAAATTTAGGCCCAGCACCCAGGCAGAGGAGAGAGGTCCCGTAACAGACAATCTGGCTTCATGTCAGCAGAGAATTAGTCTGCATGTCATAGCAGAGAATCAGGCTTCATGTCAGCCACCACTGCAACAGTCCATTGGCATATATTTAGGCCTAGCACACAGGCAGAGGAGAGGTTCATTCAACTTTGGGTAGCATCGCAATATAATGGTAAAATGAAAATAAAAATAGGATTGAATGAGGAAGTGCCCTGGAGTCCAATAATATATGGTTATGGGGAGGTAGTTAATGTCTAATCTGGACAAGGGACGGACAGGTCCTGTGGGATCCATGCCTGGTTCATTTTTATGAACGTCAGCTTGTCCACATTGGCTGTAGACAGGCGGCTGCGTTTGTCTGTAATGACGCCCCCTGCCGTGCTGAATACACGTTCAGACAAAACGCTGGCTGCCGGGCAGGCCAGCACCTCCAAGGCATAAAAGGCTAGCTCTGGCCACGTGGACAATTTAGAGACCCAGAAGTTGAATGGGGCCGAACCATCAGTCAGTACGTGGAGGGGTGTGCACACGTACTGTTCCACCATGTTAGTGAAATGTTGCCTCCTGCTAACACGTTGCGTATCAGGTGGTGGTGCAGTTAGCTGTGGCGTGTTGACAAAAGTTTTCCACATCTCTGCCATGCTAACCCTGCCCTCAGAGGAGCTGGCCGTGACACAGCTGCCTTGGCGACCTCTTGCTCCTCCTCTGCCTTGGCCTTGGGCTTCCACTTGTTCCCCTGTGACATTTGGGAATGC
Source organism: Bufo gargarizans (assembly GCF_014858855.1). NCBI lineage: Eukaryota > Metazoa > Chordata > Amphibia > Anura > Bufonidae > Bufo > Bufo gargarizans. The sequence continues at coordinate 163,391,056 of NC_058085.1, read as the reverse complement.
TCTCAGTAGCGCGTCTACCAACGTGCGCTTGTACTCGCGCATCTTCCTATCACGCTCCAGTGCAGGAAGTAAGGTGGGCACATTGTCTTTGTAGCGTGGATCCAGCAGGGTGGCAACCCAGTAGTCCGCACAGGTTAAAATGTGGGCAACTCTGCTGTCGTTGCGCAGGCACTGCAGCATGTAGTCGCTCATGTGTGCCAGGCTGCCCAGGGGTAAGGACAAGCTGTCCTCTGTGGGAGGCGTATCGTCATCGTCCTGCCTTTCCCCCCAGCCACGCACCAGTGATGGACCCGAGCTGCGTTGGGTGCCACCCCGCTGTGACCATGCTTCATCCTCATCCTCCTCCACCTCCTCCTCATCCTCGTCCTCCTCGTCCTCCAGTAGTGGGCCCTGGCTGGCCACATTTGTACCTGGCCTCTGCTGTTGCAAAAAACCTCCCTCTGAGTCACTTCGAAGAGACTGGCCTGAAAGTGCTAAAAATGACCCCTCTTCCTCATCCTCCTCCTCCTCCTCCTGGGCCACCTCCTGTTCCATCATCGCCCTAAGTGTTTTCTCAAGGAGACATAGAAGTGGTATTGTAACGCTGATAACGGTGTCATCGCCACTGGCCATGTTGGTGGAGTACTCGAAACAGCGCAACAGGGCACACAGGTCTCGCATGGAGGCCCAGTCATTGGTGGTGAAGTGGTGCTGTTCTGTAGTGCGACTGACCCGTGCGTGCTGCAGCTGAAACTCCACTATGGCCTGCTGCTGCTCGCACAGTCTGTCCAGCATGTGCAAGGTGGAGTTCCACCTGGTGGGCACGTCGCATATGAGGCGGTGAGCGGGAAGGCCGAAGTTACGCTGTAGCGCAGACAGGCGAGCAGCGGCAGGATGTGAACGCCGGAAGCGCGAACAGACGGCCCGCACTTTATGCAGCAGCTCTGACATGTCGGGGTAGTTGTGAATGAACTTCTGCACCACCAAATTCAGCACATGCGCCAAGCAAGGGATGTGCGTCAAATTGGCTAGTCCCAGAGCTGCAACGAGATTTCGCCCATTATCACACACCACCAGGCCGGGCTTGAGGCTCACCGGCAGCAACCACTCGTCGGTCTGTTGTTCAATACCCCGCCACAACTCCTGTGCGGTGTGGGGCCTGTCCCCCAAACATATGAGTTTCAGAATGGCCTGCTGACGTTTACCCCGGGCTGTGCTGAAGTTGGTGGTGAAGGTGTGTGGCTGACTGGATGAGCAGGTGGAAGAAGAGGAGGAGGAAGCCGAGAAGGAGGAGGTGGCAACAGGAGGCAAAGAATGTTGCCCTGCGATCCTTGGCGGCGGCAGGACGTGCGCCAAACAGCTCTCCGCCTGGGGCCCAGCTGCCACTACATTTACCCAGTGTGCAGTTAGGGAGATATAGCGTCCCTGGCCGTGCTTACTGGTCCACGTATCTGTGGTTAGGTGGACCTTGCTACAGATGGCGTTGCGCAGTGCACACTTGATTTTATGGGATACTTGGTTGTGCAGGGAAGGCACGGCTCTCTTGGAGAAGTAGTGCCGGCTGGGAACAACATACTGTGGGACAGCAAGCGACATGAGCTGTTTGAAGCTGTCTGTGTCCACCAGCCTAAATGACAGCATTTCATAGGCCAGTAGTTTAGAAATGCTGGCATTCAGGGCCAGGGATCGAGGGTGGCTAGGTGGGAATTTACGCTTTCTATCAAATGTTTGTGAGATGGAGAGCTGAACGCTGGCGTGTGACATGGTTGAGACGCTTGGTGACGGAGGTGGTGGTGGTGGTGTTGGTGGTACATCCCCTGTTTGCTGGGCGGCAGGTGCCAACGTTCCTCCAGAGGCGGAGGAAGAGGCCGAGGCGGCAGCAGCAGAATAGGCCGAGGCGGCAGCAGCAGAAGAGGTAGCAGGGGGAGCCTGAGTGACTTCCTTGGTTTTAAGGTGTTTACTCCACTGCAGTTCATGCTTTGCATGCAGGTGCCTGGTCATGCAGGTTGTGCTCAGGTTCAGAACGTTAATGCCTCGCTTCAGGCTCTGATGGCACAGCGTGCAAACCACTCGGGTCTTGTCGTCAGCACATTGTTTGAAGAAGTGCCATGCCAGGGAACTCCTTGAAGCTGCCTTTGGGGTGCTCGGTCCCAGATGGCGGCGGTCAGTAGCAGGCGGAGTCTCTTGGCGGCGGGTGTTCTGCTTTTGCCCACTGCTCCCTCTTTTGCTACGCTGTTGGCTCGGTCTCACCACTGCCTCTTCCTCCGAACTGTGAAAGTCAGTGGCACGACCTTCATTCCATGTGGGGTCTAGGACCTCATCGTCCCCTGCATCGTCTTCCACCCAGTCTTGATCCCTGACCTCCTGTTCAGTCTGCACACTGCAGAAAGACGCAGCAGTTGGCACCTGTGTTTCGTCATCATCAGAGACATGCTGAGGTGGTATTCCCATGTCCTCATCATCAGGAAACATAAGTGGTTGTGCGTCAGTGCATTCTATGTCTTTCACCGCTGGGGAAGGGCTAGGTGGATGCCCTTGGGAAACCCTGCCAGCGGAGTCTTCAAACAGCATAAGAGACTGCTGCATAACTTGAGGCTGAGACAGTTTCCCTGGTATGCATGGGGGTGATGTGACAGACTGATGGGGTTGGTTTTCAGGCGCCATCTGTGCGCTTTCTGCAGAAGACTGGGTGGGAGATAATGTGAACGTGCTGGATCCACTGTCGGCCACCCAATTGACTAATGCCTGTACCTGCTCAGGCCTTACCATCCTTAGAACGGCATTGGGCCCCACCATATATCGCTGTAAATTCTGGCGGCTACTGGGACCTGAGGTAGTTGGTACACTAGGACGTGTGGATGTGGCAGAACGGCCACGTCCTCTCCCAGCACCAGAGGGTCCACTAACACCACCACGACCATGTCCACGTCCGCGTCCCTTACTAGATGTTTTTCTCATTGTTATGGTTCACCACAACAACAAATATATTATTTGGCCCAATGTATTGTATTCAAATTCAGCGGGATATAAATTTGAGGCCTAGTATTTAGGCGCTGGGTGACCGGTATGGATTTAGTGACAGAATTAGACTTGGAAATGCACAGAAGCGTGTGTGTGAAGTTATTCTGAATGACCCTATGTGCACCTTCAATATTATATACCCTTTTAGGGATAGATTTCAAATAGCTCTGATATAGCAGAAACCACTAAATTATGAAATTGCTAAATTGGGAATTGTACTTCAACCCAGAACAAAAAATGTGCTTTGACGGACACTAAATATCTTGCCCAGCAACAACAGTACAGCGGTGGGTAACGAGAGATTTAGAGGGATTTAAATTTGAGGCCTAGTATTTAGGCGCTGGGTCACCGGTATGGATTTAGTGACAGAATTAGACTTGGAAATGCACAGAAGCGTGTGTGTGAAGTTATTCTGAATGACCCTATGTGCACCTTCAATATTATATACCCTTTTAGGGATAGATTTCAAATAGCTCTGATATAGCAGAAACCACTAAATTATGAAATTGCTAAATTGGGAATTGTACTTCAACCCAGAACAAAAAATGTGCTTTGACGGACACTAAATATCTTGCCCAGCAACAACAGTACACCGGTGGGTAACGAGAGATTTAGAGGGAATTAAATTTGAGGCCTAGTATTTAGGCGCTGGGTCACCGGTATGGATTTAGTGACAGAATTAGACTTGGAAATACACAGTAGCGGGTGTGTGTGAAGTTATTCTGAATGACCCTATGTGCACCTTCAATATTATATACCCTTTTAGGGATAGATTTCAAATAGCTCTGATATAGCAGAAACCACTAAATTATGAAATTGCTAAATTGGGAATTGTACTTCAACCCAGAACAAAAAATGTGCTTTGACGGACACTAAATATCTTGCCCAGCAACAACAGTACAGCGGTGGGTAACGAGAGATTTAGAGGGAATTAAATTTGAGGCCTAGTATTTAGGCGCTGGGTCACCGGTATGGATTTAGTGACAGAATTAGACTTGGAAATGCACAGAAGCGTGTGTGTGAAGTTATTCTGAATGACCCTATGTGCACCTTCAATATTATATACCCTTTTAGGGATAGATTTCAAATAGCTCTGATATAGCAGAAACCACTAAATTATGAAATTGCTAAATTGGGAATTGTACTTCAACCCAGAACAAAAAATGTGCTTTGACGGACACTAAATATCTTGCCCAGCAACAACAGTACACCGGTGGGTAACGAGAGATTTAGAGGGAATTAAATTTGAGGCCTAGTATTTAGGCGCTGGGTCACCGGTATGGATTTAGTGACAGAATTAGACTTGGAAATACACAGTAGCGGGTGTGTGTGAAGTTATTCTGAATGACCCTATGTGCACCTTCAATATTATATACCCTTTTAGGGATAGATTTCAAATAGCTCTGATATAGCAGAAACCACTAAATTATGAAATTGCTAAATTGGGAATTGTACTTCAACCCAGAACAAAAAATGTGCTTTGACGGACACTAAATATCTTGCCCAGCAACAACAGTACACCGGTGGGTAACGAGAGATTTAGAGGGAATTAAATTTGAGGCCTAGTATTTAGGCGCTGGGTCACCGGTATGGATTTAGTGACAGAATTAGACTTGGAAATACACAGTAGCGGGTGTGTGTGAAGTTATTCTGAATGACCCTATGTGCACCTTCAATATTATATACCCTTTTAGGGATAGATTTCAAATAGCTCTGATATAGCAGAAACCACTAAATTATGAAATTGCTAAATTGGGAATTGTACTTCAACCCAGAACAAAAAATGTGCTTTGACGGACACTAAATATCTTGCCCAGCAACAACAGTACAGCGGTGGGTAACGAGAGATTTAGAGGGAATTAAATTTGAGGCCTAGTATTTAGGCGCTGGGTCACCGGTATGGATTTAGTGACAGAATTAGACTTGGAAATGCACAGAAGCGTGTGTGTGAAGTTATTCTGAATGACCCTATGTGCACCTTCAATATTATATACCCTTTTTGGGATAGATTTCAAATAGCTCTGATATAGCAGGAACCACTAAATTATGAAATTGCTAAATTGGGAATTGTACTTCAACCCAGAACAAAAAATGTGCTTTGACGGGCACTAAATAACTTTCCCAGCTACAACAGGACAACGGTAACGAGAGATTTAGAGGGATTTAAATTTGAGGCCTAGTATTTAGGCGCTGGGTGACAGGTATGGGTTTAGTGACAGAATTAGACTTGGAAATACACAGTAGCGGGTGTGTGTGAAGTTATTCTGAATGACCCTATGTGCACCTTCAATATTATATACCCTTTTAGGGATAGATTTCAAATAGCTCTGATATAGCAGAAACCACTAAATTATGAAATTGCTAAATTGGGAATTGTACTTCAACCCAGAACAAAAAATGTGCTTTGACGGACACTAAATATCTTGCCCAGCAACAACAGTACAGCGGTGGGTAACGAGAGATTTAGAGGGAATTAAATTTGAGGCCTAGTATTTAGGCGCTGGGTCACCGGTATGGATTTAGTGACAGAATTAGACTTGGAAATACACAGTAGCGGGTGTGTGTGAAGTTATTCTGAATGACCCTATGTGCACCTTCAATATTATATACCCTTTTTGGGATAGATTTCAAATAGCTCTGATATAGCAGGAACCACTAAATTATGAAATTGCTAAATTGGGAATTGTACTTCAACCCAGAACAAAAAATGTGCTTTGACGGGCACTAAATAACTTTCCCAGCTACAACAGGACAACGGTAACGAGAGATTTAGAGGGATTTAAATTTGAGGCCTAGTATTTAGGCGCTGGGTGACAGGTATGGGTTTAGTGACAGAATTAGACTTGGAAATACACAGTAGCGGGTGTGTGTGAAGTTATTCTGAATGACCCTATGTGCACCTTCAATATTATATACCCTTTTTGGGATAGATTTCAAATAGCTCTGATATAGCAGAAACCACTAAATTATGAAATTGCTAAATTGGGAATTGTACTTCAACCCAGAACAAAAAATGTGCTTTGACGGACACTAAATATCTTGCCCAGCAACAACAGTACAGCGGTGGGTAACGAGAGATTTAGAGGGAATTAAATTTGAGGCCTAGTATTTAGGCGCTGGGTCACCGGTATGGATTTAGTGACAGAATTAGACTTGGAAATACACAGTAGCGGGTGTGTGTGAAGTTACTCTGAATGACCCTATGTGCACCTTCAATATTATATACCCTTTTTGGGATAGATTTCAAAGAGCTCTGATATAGCAGGAACCACTAAATTATGAAATTGCTAAATTGAGAATTGTATTTCAACCCAGAACAAGAAATGTGCTTGAACGGACACTAAATAACTCGCCCAGCTACAGCACTAGGGACAGATTTAGCTGGATATAAATTTGAGGCCTAGTATTTAGGCGCTGGGTGACCGGTATGGATTTAGTGACAGAATTAGACTGGGATATGGCCAAAAAATGAACAGACTATTGCTGGTTAAATGCACTTGGTGTGACAGCTTCACCCTGATGTAGGCTTTAGCCAAAAAACAACCACACCATTGAGGGTTAAATGCACTTGGTGACAGGCGCAGCTTGCCCCTGATTTTGTATATGGCCAAAAAATGAACAGACTATTGCTGGTTAAATGCACTTGGTGTGACAGCTTCACCCTGATGTAGGCTTTAGCCAAAAAACAACCACACCATTGAGGGTTAAATGCACTTGGTGACAGGCGCAGCTTGCCCCTGATTTTGTATATGGCCAAAAAATGAACAGACTATTGCTGGTTAAATGCACTTGGTGTGACAGCTTCACCCTGATGTAGGCTTTAGCCAAAAAACAACCACACCATTGAGGGTTAAATGCACTTGGTGACAGGCGCAGCTTGCCCCTGATTTTGTATATGGCCAAAAAATGAACAGACTATTGCTGGTTAAATGCACTTGGTGTGACAGCTTCACCCTGATGTAGGCTTTAGCCAAAAAACAACCACACCATTGAGGGTTAAATGCACTTGGTCGCAGCTTGTGCTGGCGCACCACAAGACACAAAATGGCCGCCGATCACCCCAGAAAAATGAGACTGACAAACGGTCTGTGCAGCCTAAAAACAGTGAGCAATTGAGGATCAGCAGCTCAATGATCCACAGCTGCAGATCGATCAGTTAATCAAGTCCTTTGGAGGAGTTAATCTGCCTAATCTCGCCCTACTGTCGCAGCCGCAACCTCTCCCTACGCTAATCAGAGCAGAGTGACGGGCGGCGCTATGTGACTCCAGCTTAAATAGAGGCTGGGTCACATGGTGCTCTGGCCAATCACAGCCATGCCAATAGTAGGCATGGCTGTGATGGCCTCTTGGGGCAAGTAGTATGACGCTTGTTGATTGGCTGCTTTGCAGCCTTTCAAAAAGCGCCAAGAAAGCGTCACAAAAGCGCGAAGAAAGCGACGAACACCGAACCCGAACCCGGACTTTTACGAAAATGTCCGGGTTCGGGTCCGTGTCACGGACACCCCAAAATTCGGTACGAACCCGAACTATACAGTTCGAGTTCGCTCATCCCTAAACACAAGGAATGGATATTAGACCAGTGGAAATCTGTGCTTTGCTCTGATGAGTCCAAATTTGAGATCTTTAGTTCCAACCACCGTGTCTTTGTGCGACGCAGAAAAGGTGAACGGATGGACTCTACATGCCTGGTTCCCACCGTGAAGCATGGAGGATGAGGTGTGATGGTGTGGGGGTGCTTTGCTGGTGACACTGTTGGGGATTTATTCAAAATTGAAGGCATACTGAACCAGCATGGCTACCACAGCATCTTGCAGCGGCATGCTATTCCATCCGGTTTGTGTTTAGTTGGACCATCATTTATTTTTCAACAGGACAATGACCCCAAACACACCTCCAGGCTGTGTAAGGGCTATTTGACCATGAAGGAGAGTGATGGGGTGCTGCGCCAGATGACCTGGCCTCCACAGTCACCGGACCTGAACCCAATCGAGATGGTTTGGGGTGAGCTGGACCGCAGAGTGAAGGCAAAAGGGCCAGAAAGTGCTAAGCACCTCGCTCAGAGCCTGGTTGTTGGTTTTTCTGTGTGTCTGAGTGCTTGTCCGCCGTGACATTATAACCCGCCAAACTTTGATTGTCATTACTCAGCGGTTTTGTGATGGCGTCAATTGAAGCGTTAGTTGACCGCATGTAGGGGCTATCCCTAGAGGTTGCGGAGCTACGTGGTTCGGTCACACGGTGTCAGAATGCTCTGGCATCAGGTGCAGGTCAAATTTGTGTGGAGCCTAAAGTGGCTCTTCCTGATCGATTTTCAGGGGGTATGGATAACTTTATCCGTTTTAGAGAATCCTGCAAATTGTATTTTCGGCTGCGTCCATCGTCGTCAGGTGATGAGAGCCAGAGGATAGGAATAATCATTTCTCTGCTTAAAGGGGACGCGCAATCCTGGGCCTTTTCTCTGCCACCCGGTTCTCGGGCCCTCCGGTCGGTGGAGGAATTTTTTAAGGCTCTTGGATTAATCTACGATGACCCAGATCGGGTCTCGATGGCAGAATCGAGGTTACGTATTTTATTTCAGGGTGAACATACTGCAGAGGCTTACTGTGTTGAGTTTAGGAGATGGGCTACTGAATCAGAGTGGAATGATCCTGCGTTACATAGTCAGTTTTGTCAAGGGTTGTCTGAGAGATTGAAGGATGCCCTTGCTTTTCCTGAATACCCAGACTCTTTGGAGAATGCCATGTCTTTAGCAGTACGGTTAGATAGACGTATCAGAGAAAGGTGTAGGGCTCCCTCCGCGCAAGGGATCCCTTCTGTGAGTGGTTTTGTCTCTACTACCTCCCCGGGTGATGTTACAGGTAACTCTGGGATAGCAGAGGAACCCATGCAGCTGGGTCAGGTTTCTTGCCATTCTAATAGTAGAGACTTTAGGAAATTGCACAAACTGTGTTACTATTGTGGAAAGAGTGGTCATTTTATTTTTGCTTGTCCTTGAGTTAAACCGCAGGTGGAAGTGAAAAAAAAAGAAAATAAAAACTTCCCTGTCACTTGGTAGCGTGAATGGTGTGGTGGAGCAGGTAGGTATGTAAGCTCCCTGCAGTTCCCGTTTTCTCCTTCCAGCTGTGGTGGCGCCAGTCAAGAATTTTTTGTTGTTGAAGTATTCCTTGATTGTGGTGCTGGGGTAAACCTAATTGACTCTTTTTCTTCAAAATCTAGGACTAAGTACTTGCACTTTAGAGAATGAGATTCGAGTTTTTGCAATTGATTCTTCCCCTCTTTCTCAAAGGAGTCTTACTCACATTGTTCATGGTATTCACTTAAGGGTGGGTGATGCACATGTTAAAATTATTTCTTGTTTTGTCATGAAGGATTTGCCAGCTCCTATAGTTTTGGGGTTGCCATGGTTGATTAACCGCCTCCGGACCGCCTAACACAGGATCGCGTTCCGGAGGAGGCAGCTCCAGACACAGTCACGCATATAAGCGTCATCTCGCGAGACGCGAGATGACTCGCTTAGCCGGCCCGCACATGCGCATTGCGGGCCGGCAAAAGATAGAGGGGGGTCACGTCACCAGCCTGCCAGCCAATGATCGTTGCTGGCAGGCTGGCGATTTTTAAAATCTCAAATCAGAAGCCATCTAACACATTATATTTGTAAATATAATGTGTTAAATGGCTTCCCTGCTCCTCTGCTGGTCCTTTTCGTCGGTTGGTCTCAGCAGAGGAGCAGGCATCACAGTGAGTAGCACTAAACACTTCACTTAGCCCCAGATCACCCCCCAGCACCCCAATTAACCCCTTGATCACCCCTTGATCGCCCCTGTCAATCACTTAGTGAAAGGAAAAAAGTGATCAGTGTAAACTGTCAGTTTCACTGGTATTGACTGTTAGGTTTTAGGGATAGTTTAGGCCCCTTGGTTAGGTAGTTTAGCGATCGTTTGTCACCCAGCCCACCGCAAAGCAGTCACTTATTCGCTAATTAGCGTATCGCTAATCAGCTTTTGTAATTTTATAGTATCTGTAAGTGATCAAAACTGATCACAGTCAGATCTATAATAGTATTAGTGTCACCTTAGTTTGCCCTCCACCCAAAACGCAGTGTTTGCCCGATCAGTCCTGATCGGTCGCCCACACGTGCGTTCACCCACGCCCGCCCCGCCGCAGTGACAAAAATTATTATTTTTTTGATCACTGCACAATCACTTTACAAGCGCTGCGGCGATAAAAAAATCAGTTTTGATATTTTTTATCAACCGCAGCGGCCTCCGGTACTTCGCTAGCCTCCCATTTGTAAGACAGGCTTGCTTTTTTTCTTGGGTAGTCTCAGGGAATACTCCTAAATTTAGTAGCCCAAATGTCAAACAGGGGGTATTCTTCTGAAGAGGCCTACAGGCTTTTGACCCAGTCGGATGAGGAATGGGAACCCTCATCTGATGAATCTAGTGGGTCAGAATATGAACCTGTAGAAAGCAGTGGCAGTCTGACCCAAAGTTCGGACGAGGAGGTTGAGGTCCCTGATACCACCAGGTGTACCCGGTCCCGTGTCGCTAGACCACAGGTTGCGCAGGATCCGCTTCAAGGGCAGCAGAGTGGGGCTGGCACTGTCGGATTACGTGGTGAGGCATACACCAGCAGCGCAGCCCTCCCTGGACCTAGTACCAGCGCTGCCGTACAACATGGTGAAGTGGCGAGCACCAGAAGGGCAGTTGAAGCTGGTACGGTGGCATGTGCAGTAGTTACCCCGTCGCAGCCACCGCACAGACAGGCCTGTAGACCCCCTAGAATCCCTGAGGTGCTGGCAAATCCTGATTGGCAGTCCCCAACTTCAGCCACACCATTAGTTCCCCCTTTCACCGCCCAGTCTGGAGTTTGGGTTGAGACAGCTCAGATCGGTTCGGCCCTGGGATTTTTTGAGCTGTTCTTGACTGCGGAGCTCTTGGACTTAGTTGTGGCAGAAACAAACCGGTATGCCACTCAATTTATATCCGCCAACCCGGGAAGCTTTTATGCCCAGCCTTTCCGGTGGAAACCAGTCCAAGTTTCCGAATTAAATTTTTTTCTGGGCCTTCTCCTCAACATGGGTCTAACCAAAAAGCATAAATTGCGGTCATATTGGTCCACGAACCCAATTCATCACATGCCCATGTTCTCTGCTGCCATGTCCAGGGCACGATTTGAGGCCATCCTGCGTTTCCTGCACTTTAGCGACAACAGCACCTCTCGTCCCAGAGGCCACCTAGCTTTTGACCGGCTCCACAAAATTCGGCCCCTCATAGACCACTTCAACCAGAAATTTGGAGATTTGTATACCCCTGAACAAAACATCTGCGTAGACGAGTCCCTAATACATTTTACCGGGCGCCTTGGCTTCAAACAATACATCCCAAGCAAGCGCGCCCGGTATGGGGTCAAATTGTATAAGCTCTGTGAAAGGGCCACAGGCTATACCCACAAATTTCGGATCTATGTGGGAAAAGATCAGACCCTGGAGCCGGTCGGTTGCCCTGACTACCTGGGGAGCAGTGGAAAGACAGTCTGGGACTTGGTGTCACCCTTATTTGGCAAGGGGTACCATCTTTATGTAGACAATTTCTACACAAGTGTGGTCCTCTTCAGGCATTTGTTCCTAGAACAGATTGGCTGCTGTGGCACCGCGCGAACTAGTCGCGCCGGCTTCCCCCAATGGCTCGTTACTAGAGTTGAGCGAACACCTGGATGTTCGGGTTCGAGAAGTTCGGCCGAACATCCCGGAAATGTTCGGGTTCGGGATCCGAACCCGATCCGAACTTCGTCCCGAACCCGAACCCCATTGAAGTCAATGGGGACCCGAACTTTTCGGCACTAAAACGGCTGTAAAACAGCCCAGGAAAGGGCTAGAGGGCTGCAAAAGGCAGCAACATGTAGGTAAATCCCCTGCAAACAAATGTGGATAGGGAAATTAATTAAAATAAAAATTAAATAAATAAAAATTAACCAAAATCAATTGGAGAGAGGTTCCATAGCAGAGAATCTGGCTTCCCGTCACCCACCACTGGAACAGTCCATTCTCAGATATTTAGGCCCCGGCACCCAGGCAGAGGAGAGAGGTCCCGTAACAGAGAATCTGTCTTCATGTCAGCAGAGAATTAGTCTGCATGTCATAGCAGAGAATGAGGCTTCACGTCACCCACCACTGCAACAGTCCATTGGCATATATTTAGGCCTAGCACACAGGCAGAGGAGAGGTTCATTCAACTTTGGGTAGCATCGCAATATAATGGTAAAATGAAAATAAAAATAGGATTGAATGAGGAAGTGCCCTGGAGTCCAATAATATATGGTTATGGGGAGGTAGTTAATGTCTAATCTGGACAAGGGACGGACAGGTCCTGTGGGATCCATGCCTGGTTCATTTTTATGAACGTCAGCTTGTCCACATTGGCTGTAGACAGGCGGCTGCGTTTGTCTGTAATGACGCCCCCTGCCGTGCTGAATACACGTTCAGACAAAACGCTGGCTGCCGGGCAGGCCAGCACCTCCAAGGCATAAAAGGCTAGCTCTGGCCACGTGGACAATTTAGAGACCCAGAAGTTGAATGGGGCCGAACCATCAGTCAGTACGTGGAGGGGTGTGCACACGTACTGTTCCACCATGTTAGTGAAATGTTGCCTCCTGCTAACACGTTGCGTATCAGGTGGTGGTGCAGTTAGCTGTGGCGTGTTGACAAAAGTTTTCCACATCTCTGCCATGCTAACCCTGCCCTCAGAGGAGCTGGCCGTGACACAGCTGCCTTGGCGACCTCTTGCTCCTCCTCTGCCTTGGCCTTGGGCTTCCACTTGTTCCCCTGTGACATTTGGGAATGCTCTCAGTAGCGCGTCTACCAACGTGCGCTTGTACTCGCGCATCTTCCTATCACGCTCCAGTGCAGGAAGTAAGGTGGGCACATTGTCTTTGTAGCGTGGATCCAGCAGGGTGGCAACCCAGTAGTCCGCACAGGTTAAAATGTGGGCAACTCTGCTGTCGTTGCGCAGGCACTGCAGCATGTAGTCGCTCATGTGTGCCAGGCTGCCCAGGGGTAAGGACAAGCTGTCCTCTGTGGGAGGCGTATCGTCATCGTCCTGCCTTTCCCCCCAGCCACGCACCAGTGATGGACCCGAGCTGCGTTGGGTGCCACCCCGCTGTGACCATGCTTCATCCTCATCCTCCTCCACCTCCTCCTCATCCTCGTCCTCCTCGTCCTCCAGTAGTGGGCCCTGGCTGGCCACATTTGTACCTGGCCTCTGCTGTTGCAAAAAACCTCCCTCTGAGTCACTTCGAAGAGACTGGCCTGAAAGTGCTAAAAATGACCCCTCTTCCTCATCCTCCTCCTCCTCCTCCTGGGCCACCTCCTGTTCCATCATCGCCCTAAGTGTTTTCTCAAGGAGACATAGAAGTGGTATTGTAACGCTGATAACGGTGTCATCGCCACTGGCCATGTTGGTGGAGTACTCGAAACAGCGCAACAGGGCACACAGGTCTCGCATGGAGGCCCAGTCATTGGTGGTGAAGTGGTGCTGTTCTGTAGTGCGACTGACCCGTGCGTGCTGCAGCTGAAACTCCACTATGGCCTGCTGCTGCTCGCACAGTCTGTCCAGCATGTGCAAGGTGGAGTTCCACCTGGTGGGCACGTCGCATATGAGGCGGTGAGCGGGAAGGCCGAAGTTACGCTGTAGCGCAGACAGGCGAGCAGCGGCAGGATGTGAACGCCGGAAGCGCGAACAGACGGCCCGCACTTTATGCAGCAGCTCTGACATGTCGGGGTAGTTGTGAATGAACTTCTGCACCACCAAATTCAGCACATGCGCCAAGCAAGGGATGTGCGTCAAATTGGCTAGTCCCAGAGCTGCAACGAGATTTCGCCCATTATCACACACCACCAGGCCGGGCTTGAGGCTCACCGGCAGCAACCACTCGTCGGTCTGTTGTTCAATACCCCGCCACAACTCCTGTGCGGTGTGGGGCCTGTCCCCCAAACATATGAGTTTCAGAATGGCCTGCTGACGTTTACCCCGGGCTGTGCTGAAGTTGGTGGTGAAGGTGTGTGGCTGACTGGATGAGCAGGTGGAAGAAGAGGAGGAGGAAGCCGAGAAGGAGGAGGTGGCAACAGGAGGCAAAGAATGTTGCCCTGCGATCCTTGGCGGCGGCAGGACGTGCGCCAAACAGCTCTCCGCCTGGGGCCCAGCTGCCACTACATTTACCCAGTGTGCAGTTAGGGAGATATAGCGTCCCTGGCCGTGCTTACTGGTCCACGTATCTGTGGTTAGGTGGACCTTGCTACAGATGGCGTTGCGCAGTGCACACTTGATTTTATCGGATACTTGGTTGTGCAGGGAAGGCACGGCTCTCTTGGAGAAGTAGTGCCGGCTGGGAACAACATACTGTGGGACAGCAAGCGACATGAGCTGTTTGAAGCTGTCTGTGTCCACCAGCCTAAATGACAGCATTTCATAGGCCAGTAGTTTAGAAATGCTGGCATTCAGGGCCAGGGATCGAGGGTGGCTAGGTGGGAATTTACGCTTTCTATCAAATGTTTGTGAGATGGAGAGCTGAACGCTGGCGTGTGACATGGTTGAGACGCTTGGTGACGGAGGTGGTGGTGGTGGTGTTGGTGGTACATCCCCTGTTTGCTGGGCGGCAGGTGCCAACGTTCCTCCAGAGGCGGAGGAAGAGGCCGAGGCGGCAGCAGCAGAATAGGCCGAGGCGGCAGCAGCAGAAGAAGTAGCAGGGGGAGCCTGAGTGACTTCCTTGGTTTTAAGGTGTTTACTCCACTGCAGTTCATGCTTTGCATGCAGGTGCCTGGTCATGCAGGTTGTGCTCAGGTTCAGAACGTTAATGCCTCGCTTCAGGCTCTGATGGCACAGCGTGCAAACCACTCGGGTCTTGTCGTCAGCACATTGTTTGAAGAAGTGCCATGCCAGGGAACTCCTTGAAGCTGCCTTTGGGGTGCTCGGTCCCAGATGGCGGCGGTCAGTAGCAGGCGGAGTCTCTTGGCGGCGGGTGTTCTGCTTTTGCCCACTGCTCCCTCTTTTGCTACGCTGTTGGCTCGGTCTCACCACTGCCTCTTCCTCCGAACTGTGAAAGTCAGTGGCACGACCTTCATTCCATGTGGGGTCTAGGACCTCATCGTCCCCTGCATCGTCTTCCACCCAGTCTTGATCCCTGACCTCCTGTTCAGTCTGCACACTGCAGAAAGACGCAGCAGTTGGCACCTGTGTTTCGTCATCATCAGAGACATGCTGAGGTGGTATTCCCATGTCCTCATCATCAGGAAACATAAGTGGTTGTGCGTCAGTGCATTCTATGTCTTTCACCGCTGGGGAAGGGCTAGGTGGATGCCCTTGGGAAACCCTGCCAGCGGAGTCTTCAAACAGCATAAGAGACTGCTGCATAACTTGAGGCTGAGACAGTTTCCCTGGTATGCATGGGGGTGATGTGACAGACTGATGGGGTTGGTTTTCAGGCGCCATCTGTGCGCTTTCTGCAGAAGACTGGGTGGGAGATAATGTGAACGTGCTGGATCCACTGTCGGCCACCCAATTGACTAATGCCTGTACCTGCTCAGGCCTTACCATCCTTAGAACGGCATTGGGCCCCACCATATATCGCTGTAAATTCTGGCGGCTACTGGGACCTGAGGTAGTTGGTACACTAGGACGTGTGGATGTGGCAGAACGGCCACGTCCTCTCCCAGCACCAGAGGGTCCACTAACACCACCACGACCATGTCCACGTCCGCGTCCCTTACTAGATGTTTTTCTCATTGTTATGGTTCACCACAACAACAAATATATTATTTGGCCCAATGTATTGTATTCAAATTCAGCGGGATATAAATTTGAGGCCTAGTATTTAGGCGCTGGGTGACCGGTATGGATTTAGTGACAGAATTAGACTTGGAAATGCACAGAAGCGTGTGTGTGAAGTTATTCTGAATGACCCAATGTGCACCTTGAATATTATATACCCTTTTTGGGATAGATTTCAAATAGCTCTGATATAGCAGGAACCACTAAATTATGAAATTGCTAAATTGGGAATTGTACTTCAACCCAGAACAAAAAATGTGCTTTGACGGGCACTAAATAACTTTCCCAGCTACAACAGTACAGCGGTAACGAGAGATTTAGAGGGATTTAAATTTGAGGCCTAGTATTTAGGCGCTGGGTGACAGGTATGGGTTTAGTGACAGAATTAGACTTGGAAATACACAGTAGCGGGTGTGTGTGAAGTTATTCTGAATGACCCAATGTGCACCTTCAATATTATATACCCTTTTTGGGATAGATTTCAAATAGCTCTGATATAGCAGGAACCACTAAATTATGAAATTGCTAAATTGGGAATTGTACTTCAACCCAGAACAAAAAATGTGCTTTGACGGACACTAAATATCTTGCCCAGCAACAACAGTACAGCGGTGGGTAACGAGAGATTTAGAGGGATTTAAATTTGAGGCCTAGTATTTAGGCGCTGGGTCACCGGTATGGATTTAGTGACAGAATTAGACTTGGAAATGCACAGAAGCGTGTGTGTGAAGTTATTCTGAATGACCCTATGTGCACCTTCAATATTATATACCCTTTTAGGGATAGATTTCAAATAGCTCTGATATAGCAGAAACCACTAAATTATGAAATTGCTAAATTGGGAATTGTACTTCAACCCAGAACAAAAAATGTGCTTTGACGGACACTAAATATCTTGCCCAGCAACAACAGTACAGCGGTGGGTAACGAGAGATTTAGAGGGATTTAAATTTGAGGCCTAGTATTTAGGCGCTGGGTGACAGGTATGGGTTTAGTGACAGAATTAGACTTGGAAATACACAGTAGCGGGTGTGTGTGAAGTTATTCTGAATGACCCAATGTGCACCTTCAATATTATATACCCTTTTTGGGATAGATTTCAAATAGCTCTGATATAGCAGGAACCACTAAATTATGAAATTGCTAAATTGGGAATTGTACTTCAACCCAGAACAAAAAATGTGCTTTGACGGACACTAAATATCTTGCCCAGCAACAACAGTACAGTGGTGGGTAACGAGAGATTTAGAGGGATTTAAATTTGAGGCCTAGTATTTAGGCGCTGGGTCACCGGTATGGATTTAGTGACAGAATTAGACTTGGAAATGCACAGAAGCGTGTGTGTGAAGTTATTCTGAATGACCCTATGTGCACCTTCAATATTATATACCCTTTTAGGGATAGATTTCAAATAGCTCTGATATAGCAGAAACCACTAAATTATGAAATTGCTAAATTGGGAATTGTACTTCAACCCAGAACAAAAAATGTGCTTTGACGGACACTAAATATCTTGCCCAGCAACAACAGTACAGTGGTGGGTAACGAGAGATTTAGAGGGATTTAAATTTGAGGCCTAGTATTTAGGCGCTGGGTCACCGGTATGGATTTAGTGACAGAATTAGACTTGGAAATGCACAGAAGCGTGTGTGTGAAGTTATTCTGAATGACCCTATGTGCACCTTCAATATTATATACCCTTTTAGGGATAGATTTCAAATAGCTCTGATATAGCAGAAACCACTAAATTATGAAATTGCTAAATTGGGAATTGTACTTCAACCCAGAACAAAAAATGTGCTTTGACGGACACTAAATATCTTGCCCAGCAACAACAGTACAGTGGTGGGTAACGAGAGATTTAGAGGGATTTAAATTTGAGGCCTAGTATTTAGGCGCTGGGTCACCGGTATGGATTTAGTGACAGAATTAGACTTGGAAATGCACAGAAGCGTGTGTGTGAAGTTATTCTGAATGACCCTATGTGCACCTTCAATATTATATACCCTTTTAGGGATAGATTTCAAATAGCTCTGATATAGCAGAAACCACTAAATTATGAAATTGCTAAATTGGGAATTGTACTTCAACCCAGAACAAAAAATGTGCTTTGACGGACACTAAATATCTTGCCCAGCAACAACAGTACAGCGGTGGGTAACGAGAGATTTAGAGGGATTTAAATTTGAGGCCTAGTATTTAGGCGCTGGGTGACAGGTATGGGTTTAGTGACAGAATTAGACTTGGAAATACACAGTAGCGGGTGTGTGTGAAGTTATTCTGAATGACCCAATGTGCACCTTCAATATTATATACCCTTTTTGGGATAGATTTCAAATAGCTCTGATATAGCAGGAACCACTAAATTATGAAATTGCTAAATTGGGAATTGTATTTCAACCCAGAACAAGAAATGTGCTTGAACGGACACTAAATAACTCGCCCAGCTACAGCACTAGGGACAGATTTAGCTGGATATAAATTTGAGGCCTAGTATTTAGGCGCTGGGTGACCGGTATGGATTTAGTGACAGAATTAGACTGGGATATGGCCAAAAAATGAACAGACTATTGCTGGTTAAATGCACTTGGTGTGACAGCTTCACCCTGATGTAGGCTTTAGCCAAAAAACAACCACACCATTGAGGGTTAAATGCACTTGGTGACAGGCGCAGCTTGCCCCTGATTTTGTATATGGCCAAAAAATGAACAGACTATTGCTGGTTAAATGCACTTGGTGTGACAGCTTCACCCTGATGTAGGCTTTAGCCAAAAAACAACCACACCATTGAGGGTTAAATGCACTTGGTGACAGGCGCAGCTTGCCCCTGATTTTGTATATGGCCAAAAAATGAACAGACTATTGCTGGTTAAATGCACTTGGTGTGACAGCTTCACCCTGATGTAGGCTTTAGCCAAAAAACAACCACACCATTGAGGGTTAAATGCACTTGGTGACAGGCGCAGCTTGCCCCTGATTTTGTATATGGCCAAAAAATGAACAGACTATTGCTGGTTAAATGCACTTGGTGTGACAGCTTCACCCTGATGTAGGCTTTAGCCAAAAAACAACCACACCATTGAGGGTTAAATGCACTTGGTCGCAGCTTGTGCTGGCGCACCACAAGACACAAAATGGCCGCCGATCACCCCAGAAAAATGAGACTGACAAACGGTCTGTGCAGCCTAAAAACAGTGAGCAATTGAGGATCAGCAGCTCAATGATCCACAGCTGCAGATCGATCAGTTAATCAAGTCCTTTGGAGGAGTTAATCTGCCTAATCTCGCCCTACTGTCGCAGCCGCAACCTCTCCCTACGCTAATCAGAGCAGAGTGACGGGCGGCGCTATGTGACTCCAGCTTAAATAGAGGCTGGGTCACATGGTGCTCTGGCCAATCACAGCCATGCCAATAGTAGGCATGGCTGTGATGGCCTCTTGGGGCAAGTAGTATGACGCTTGTTGATTGGCTGCTTTGCAGCCTTTCAAAAAGCGCCAAGAAAGCGTCACAAAAGCGCGAAGAAAGCGACGAACACCGAACCCGAACCCGGACTTTTACGAAAATGTCCGGGTTCGGGTCCGTGTCACGGACACCCCAAAATTCGGTACGAACCCGAACTATACAGTTCGAGTTCGCTCATCCCTACTCGTTACCACCCGTCTTGCAAGGGGGGAGAGGGCTGCCTTGTGTAACCAAGAACTGCTCGCGGTGAAATGGAGAGACAAGCGTGACGTTTACATGCTCTCCTCCATTCACGCAGACACGACAATCCAAATTGAGCGAACAACCAGAGTCATTGAAAAGCCCCTCTGTGTCCACGACTATAATTTGCTTATGGGAGGGGTGGACTTCAATGACCAGATGTTGTCTCCGTATTTAGTTTCCCGACATACCAGACGCTGGTATAAGAAGGTGTCTGTATATTTAATTCAATTGGCTGCCTATAATAGTTTTGTTCTCTACAGTAAGGCTGGGAGAACAGGATCCTTGCTCAAATTTCAGGAAGAGATCATCGAGAACCTCCTGTATCCAGTATGTTGGGTGGTAACCTTTTTTTTTTTTATCAAAGACATCTAGAATATATGAGCTGAGGAGGCGGTGGTGTTCATATGCTTTGGCAAACACTTTGTATATATAAAAAAATATAAAAAATCCCGGCAATGATTTATTCATCCACATCGATTGATGTGAATGGAGAAATCAGGTTTGCCAGGGCATACGAGCTAAGTGGGTATGGATGTTGGGCGGAGCTCCTATGTCCTGGCAGACGCCTTTTCCCTCCTTTTTTTTTTGGCAGAGATTTTTTTCATCCACATTGATCGATGTGAATGAAGAAATATGTGCCCAGAGGCTGAACGGAAAAAAAAAATCTCATTACCTGTATGCTCAATATAAGGAGAATAGCAGAAACGCCTAATGCTGGCCATACATGTAATGATTGCGGAGACCCTCAAATGCCAGGGCAGTACAAACACCCCACAAATAACACCATTTTGGAAAGAAGACACCCCAAGGTATTCGCTGAGGGGCATATTGAGTCCATGAAAGATTGAAATTTTGGTCTCAAGTTAGCGGAAAGGGAGATTTTGTGAGAAAAAACAAAAAATAATCAATTTCCGCTAACTTGTGCCCTAAAGGGGCCCTAAAGTGTGAGAAGAAGTCTGGGATCCAAATGTCTAAAAATGCCCCCCCCCCCCCTAAAAGGAATTTAGGCACCTTTGCGCATCTAGGCTGCAAAAAAGTGTCACACATGTGGTATCGTCGTACTCGGGTATATGTAAAATGACACCCCAAAGCACATTCCCCAACTTCTCCTGAGTACGACGATACCACATGTGTGACACTTTTTTGCAGCCTAGGTGGGCAAAGGGGCCCACATTCTAAAGAGCACCTTTCTGATTTCACAGGGCATTTTTTAAAACGAAATACATTGGGGTGTCTTCTTTCCAAAATGGGGTCACTTGTGGGGTAGTTATACTGCCCTGGCATTTTAGGGGCCCAAATGCATGCAAAGTAGTTTGAAATCAAAATCTGTAAAAAATGGCCTGTGAAATTAGAAAGGTGCTCTTTGGAATGTGGGCCCCTTTGCCCACCTAGGCTGCAAAAAAGTGTCACACATGTGGTATCGCCGTACTCAGGAGAAGTTGAGGAATGTGTTTTGGGGTGTCATTTTACATATACCCATGCTGGGTGAGAGAAATATCTCGGCAAAATACAACTTTTCCCATTTTATTTTAATACAAAGTTGGCATTTGACCAAGATATGTATCTCACCCAGCATGGGTATATGTAAAATTACACCCCAAAACACATTCCCCAACTTCTCCTGAGTACGGCGATACCACATGTGTGACACTTTTTTGCAGCCTAGGTGGGCAAAGGGGCCCACATTCCAAAGAGCACCTTTCGGATTTCACAGGCCATTTTTTACAGATTTTGATTTCAAACTACTTCTCACGCATCTGGGCCCCTAAAATGCCAGGGCAGTATAACTACCCAACAAGGTATTTCATGATGGGCATAGTGAGTTCATGGAAGTTTCTATTTTTTGTCACAAGTTAGTGGAATATGAGACTTTGTAAGGAAAAATAAAAAAATAAAAATCATCATTTTCCGCTAACTTGTGACAAAAAATAAAAAGTGACTCTATGCCCATCAGTGAATACCTTAGGGTGTCTACTTTCCGAAATGGGGTCATTTGTGGGGTTTTTCTACTGTCTGGGCATTGTAGAACCTCAGGAAACATGACAGGTGCTCAGAAAGTCAGGGCTGCTTTAAAAAGCGGAAATTCACATTTTTGTACCATAGTTTGTAAACATTTTTTTTTTAATCAAAGACATGTAGAACAATAAATTTTGCGAAAAATTGTAAAGAATTTTACAACTGAAAGTGAAAAATTTCATTTTTTTGCAAAAAATTTGTTAAATTTCGATTAATAACAAAAAAATGTAAAAATGTCAGCAGCAATGAAATACCACCAAATGAAAGCTCTATTAGTGAGAATAAAAAGAGGTAAAATTCATTTGGGTGGTAAGTTGCATGACCGAGCAATAAACGGTGAATGTAATGTAGTGCAGAAGTGTAAAAAGTGGTCTGGTCATTAAGGGTGTTTCAGCTAGGGGGGCTGAGGTGGTTAAACATAACCCAATTATAGATTGGCAAGCGAGACAAATCATTGGTTGGAGTGAGTTTTGTTCGGATAATTGTCTTGGCACATCTATCTCTGGGGTGTCCACTACGATTTTACCTCAGTATCTCTGCAGATTTTGCAGATGTCTTTTCGGAGGGTGGGGCTCAGGAATTACCCCCTCATCGAGACTTTGATTGTCCAGTTAATCTCATCCCTTGGGCTAAATTGCCAAAATCTCAGCTTTACAACCTTTCTCAACCCGAAAGAGGTTATGCGAAAGTATATCGCCGAGAGTTTGGCAAAAGGTCATATTAGGCCATCTAAGTCTCCGGCGGCAGTAGGCTTGTTCTTTGTAAAGAAAAAGGATGGATCGCTGAGACCGTGTTTGGATTTCCGGGAATTGAACCGTATTATGGTCCGGGATCCATATCCCCTGCCTTTGATTTCTGACCTTTTTGATCAGATTGTGGGAGCCAAGGTGTTCTCCAAGTTGGATTTGAGGGGGGCCTACAACCTGATCAGGATCAAGTAGGGGGATGAGTGGAAAACGGCCTTCAATACGCACGAGGGTCATTTTGAGAATCTGGTTATGCCTTTTGGGTTGATCTTCTAGCGGAAGATCCAAGGGAATTTGGAGATGGGTGAGAGGTATAAGCGAATGGATGACAAGAGACGTTTGACTGGGCCTGTGTGTGGGCGATCTGGTATGGTTGTCCACTAAAAATATTAAGTTGAGAGTGCCATCTTGGAAACTGGGTCCAAGATTTATCGGTCCGTACAAAATATCTGCAGTGATCAACCCAGTAGCGTGTCGGTTGGATCTTCTGCAAACTTGGAGGATTCATGACGTGTTCCACAGGTCTTTACTGAAAAAATATGTGAAACCGGTGGAACCATCGCCATTGCCTCCTCCTCCTGTTCTGGTCGATAGAAATTTGGAGTTTGAGATCTCCAGGGTTCTCGACTCTAGAGTTCTTCGGGGTTCCCTTCAGTATCTGGTACACTGGAGGGGATACAGCCCTGAGGAGAGGATGTGGGTTCCTGCATGGGATGTCAGTGCCAGACGACTGGTGAGGGCTTTTCATAGATCCCATCCGGATAACGTTGCTCCGGGGTGTCCGGAGGTCACCCGTAGAAGGTGGGGTACTGTCATGCCCGGCTCTGACTATGTGAGGAGGTCGGCCAGAATAGCAGCACGTCTTTAGTGTTTGTTTTGGAGTCGTGCTTGATCCGCCTCCCATCAGGTGCGTCAGTGGGGTCATTAGTTTAAATGACTCTCATTTCCAGTGCTCTGAGCGGGTTATAGAAATCAGTCTGGCCTAGGAAGCAAGCAAGCAAGGAAGGTTTTCTGTCCCAACTCTGTTAAGATAAGTGTGGTTTCTGTTCTTGTTGTTTGCTGTTTTTGTCGTGTTGATATCTTCTCGCCCATCCAGGTTCTGTGCGAGCAGGCTGCTCCTATTTCCCCTTTTCACCATCTCAGGGAAGTTAGGGTGTATTAGCCTAGGCACGAGGACACAGCATTCCTACCACCAAGGTCTGTCTGTGGGCTGAGCAGTGCAGGGAGAGAGGTCAGGGATTAGCTAGGAGGTGACCCTTCCCCTACTTCTCGCTCAGAGCCTGGTTGTTGTTTTTTCTGTGTGTCTGAGTGCTTGTCTGCCGTGACACATATCTAGTCATGAACTCTATTCCTACAGAGATTCATCTTATCAGCTATATTCAGGAACATAATTCCTGACAAGCAGAGCAGAGAGGAGGATTAGACAGCTCTTTATCTTAGAGTGAAGTAACTTGTCCTGCTGTGTGATTAGCACAGGTTTTGTGTGCACTAATAGGACAGTGGCTATTTTATTTCTCCTAATGATTGCTCCCTGGACAAAACAAGCCCTTATAACTAATGAAAGTTATTTGGGAATATATTTATAATTAAAGTAATAAAGTATTTTCATTTTCTTAATTCCCGGAGAACCCCTTTCACATCCGTTTTTTCTTTCCATGTGAAGACATAGACCACAACCAGGAACTTGTTTATCAGTCTTGATAGCACAGTCAGACAATGTCCTCTATCCCCAGCCATGTCTATTGAAAAAAAAAATAAAAAAAAAGAATAAAAAAGCAACAACTTTGTAATAAGCCCCCTATTACATTATCAAAAAAGATTCCAGGCAGAAAAAATAAAAAGGGGAAAATGGGGTACTAATAGCAGGAAAATAATTTATTAAAAGTCAATAAAAAGTATAAAAAAGCAACATGTTTCAAAAAGGGTCCCCCTTCTTCATCAGACCTATGGACAGAGCACAGATAGTGTCCTATTTATACACATGATGCAGGAAGTAAAAACAAATCTGTGTATCCTCCTTCAGTAGCACTAGAACATAATTCATTTGTACATAAGGGTACATTGACACGACTGCATTTATTTCAAAGGGTGCTGCAAAAGATGCAGGCAGCACACAGCGGCCCCGCAAAAAAAAGATAGACCATGTCCAATTCTTGTCCGCAATTGCAGACAAGAAAAGGCATCCGTGTTTTGTGTATCGGCAATTTGCAGACCGCAGAACGGTCTTGTGAATGTACCCTAAATGTCATAGTGAGTACATCAAGACCAAAAATCCACTGCAATGTATGTGTATATACCAATAAATTAAAGGGGTTCTACAGTTTGTTTTAACTGATGATCTATCCTCTGGATAGATCTTTAGCATCTGACTGGCGGGGTTCCGACACTTGGGACCTCCGCCGTTCAGCTTTTTGAGAAGGCAGCGGCGCTCCAGCAGCGCCGCAGCCTTCTCACCCCAATGAACAAATCCAGAAAAACAAGCGGCACTCCAATGGATAAAAATAAGTGAACCTTTTATTCACCTGGGTGAATAAAAGGTTAACTTATTTTTATCCATTGGAGTGCCGCTCGTTTTTCTGGATTTGTTCATTGGGGTAAGAAGACTATTCCTCTTGGGACGTGCACCCAAACCATGCGTTTTTCTGAACCAGTGCCGCCATTTTTCTTGAACTATATATATGTATATATGCTGCCAGAGCACAAGAAAAACAATCATCCACAATACCTAGCTTCATATCCCAGTTTGCATGGCGGCGCAGGACACCACTCTTGAAGTCAGACCAGTGCGACCAAGTGGTCGGTTGGATTGCAGCAAATAATGTTTCCAGTCGGTTAAGCACCACCCTGTCTTCCACCAAGTCCAGTCTCAGTAGCCAAGAGTCTGTTCAACACAATCCTCACCCTGATCCTCTTTCCTCCCACCATGGAGAGTCGGGGCAAACAAGTGATCCCACACTCGGAAATCCTGAAGAGTTCTTTTCAGCGCCATTCCTTGATTTGGCCCTCTCGCCAAGCACGCTTAAAGAGGGACAGATCTTGTGCCCTGATTCCCAAACTCTGGAGCATCCAGAGTCAGAAGAAGATGACAGTGAGGAACGGCAATTAGTGTTTCACGAGGTGGATGATCATGATGAGACACAGTTGCCAAAAAGTCAACCGCAATTAGTGTCTCAAGAGGTTCATGATGAGGATGAGACACAGTTGTCAATAACTGAGGTTGTTGTTAGGTCAACAAGTCAGGAGGATGACCAGAGTGAGGAAGTGGAAGAGGAGGTGCTGGACGATAAAGTCACTGACCCAACCTGGGCAGGTGGAAAGCCGAGAGAGGACAGCAGTACAGAAGGGGGGGGGGATCTGCAGCACTGCAACAGGCTGGAAGAGGCAGTGGGGTGCCAAAAGTGAGAAGGCGGGCCACACGCAAACAGGCCTGCAACTGTTCCACGGAGCACCCCCTTGCGTAAATCTCCCTTGCCAAGGGGTAGATGTTCCGCAGTATGGTGCTTTTTTAAGGAATGTGCCAATGTCATGAAGTACAATATGTGACGAGAAAAAAATCTCTGAATGGCCTGGATAAGTAAAAGTGTTTTAAAGTTATCACCACATAAAGTGACATGTCAGATTTGCAAAAAATGGCCTGGTCCTTAAGTGAAATATGGCAGGGTCCTTAAGTGGTTAAAATTATTGGCAAGTCTAGCCATATAAACATGTAAGCCATATTAGCAACCTAGGACAGGTCTTAGCTGGCCAGCAACAGTTGATGTGATTTGAAAAACATGCCATTGACCTAAAAAACTGTGTACAGGTAAAAAAAAAAACACCACTACAAAAAGCCTCTTTGTCCTGCCTTTAATATTTCTCATAAAATTCCATGCAACATCTTGAACTGGGTCGGATTTCTAAACTTGTTTCTACACTTTTGTTTTGCTTTTTCTGTTTGACTAAAATTGTAAATTCAGATGTTAGCCGAAAGTCTAAAGTGAAATATGAGTATCTTTATATTCACAGCATTTTGGTTTGTGGAGTTGCATTTAGGTTGTTAAGGTAAGGGGTTTTTTTTGTTAGTTTTTTTTTCCAGCCTATTTACTCCATCAGCTCTCAGTCGAGCCTTCTTACAATGATCCCTCTTTTGCTTTTAAAGTATGTCAGACAAGCATGTGCCTTCACTCTCCATAGACTTGACATGTGAGATGTAAGACATAGCTGTGAAAATGTGCCTACTTTGAAGCGATTTGTGCATAGCAGTCTAGCAGTCATGCATATAAAACCAATTTTTCATCTGAATGATTTTGGAAACATTCCAAAGCTTGAACACATGATGGAAAATCTAAATTAACATGGGATTAATCACTTAAAAATATATTATGCAAAAATTTAACTGGCCCAGAAGATATGTAGCCTAAATGGCCCGCTGAGTAGAATATGATAGGACAATAGCGATTGGCAGTTTTACATGCGTGCTATCCCGTAACTTTATGCTTGCTTCGTAGGTTGCATGTCTGTGTAGGTGACTGCTATCTCTGTTCGCAATATAGAGTATGTGCTAATTTTCTGCTTCTTATGTAGGTTTTGCAAGAAAAACATTCATCTCCTATGGAGATTCATACCAAGACAGCTACAAGCAAGGACGAGTGGTGGGAATAAACCTGCAGAACCAAACTATTGTACTGGAGAACAATGAGGTAAATACTGTTCTGTCAGTCACCATATTATAATGACTAGGTAGGCATTGGTTCTGAGTAGATAACAATACACACGAGATTTCATATAGGCTAACTTCACACTTGTGGCAAAGCTATCCGGCAGGATTTCAACAGAGACAGCCTGCCAGTGTTCTCTGGATCCAGCATAGCTGGATACTGCACTGTGCCCGCCAGACCCCATTGACTACTAGCATGATCAGGTCAGGATCCAGCCACTCTCCGGCATAAATTCTGCGAGTTGGCTCGGCAAAAAACGTTGCATGCAGAGATTTTTGTCTGTTCGAATCCCGGCAATTAAGTTGTTGGTCAGCCAGATATCATTATAGTCAATAGGATCCGGCGGACACATGGAAATATCCAGCTATGCCAGATCCATAGAACACCAATGGTCTGTCCACTGCCAGAACCGCCTGCTGGATATCTTTGCCTCAAGTGTGGTTGGCTATAAAACAAAGAATTGATGGCATGGGTTTCTGCCTTGATCTGTGATTTGAGTATCTTTTGGTAAGGTGCATATCAGTTTGCACAAGCAACTTTACAAATGTTACAGCAACTGTATTTGATATGGGTATGGCCACACCATCAGGTTTTTGGATGCAGTTGTCACGAACAGTGTACAGGAAACAAGACAAAGCAACATGCATATATGACTCACTGGATCCAAAGCATAAGGGAGACCCCTGCACAAGACCTGAGACTTTCCCTGGCTGCTCAGCCTATGCAACGATCCCAGAGGTGGATGGTTGCATATCCACGTACCTCGACTACATAACCCCTGAACACCCTACAATAGTGAGGGGACACGACCACCGACTCCCTACACCAGACACGGAGGGAGTCAGGGTCACCTGGGATCCAGCAAACAGAAAATAACAGATAAATGTTCAGCACTTAACTTTGTAGCAGACTGGAAAACAAGATCAGCATGCACACACACTCCAGGAAGTAGTATAAGCAGCCCAGTAATGCATTATGGGGCGGAATTTAAAGGGATGCAATTAGTCCAACCACATGACAGCTGAGAGAGGCTAACGAGATGAGGAACTGAACATCACAACAAAGAAACTCAAGGAGGAGGTTCTGAAAGGCTTCTGTCAGAGCTTCTCAGCTGTCTGGTTGTGACAGTACCCCTCCCTCTACGAGTGGACTCCGGACACTCAGAGCCCACCTTCTCAGGATGGGACCTATGGAAAGCCCTGATGAGATGAGAGGCCTTAATGTCCGTCACTGGGACCCACATCCTCTCCTCAGGACCATAACCCTCCCAATGAACAAGGTACTGGAGAGAACCACGCACAAGCCGAGAATCCACAATCCTAGTGACCTGAAATTCAAGATTCCCATCAACCATAATCAGAGGAGGAGGCAAAGGCGAGGGTACAATGGGTTGAACATAAGGTTTCAATAAGGACTTATGAAAAACATTATGGATCTTCCAAGTCTGAGGAAGATCAAGACGGTAGGCAACAGGATTGATGACAGGATTTTGTAAGGCCCAATAAACCTAGGACCCAACTTCCAGGAGGGAACCTTCAATTTGATATTCTTGGTAGACAACCACACCAGATCACCAACATTCAGGTCCGGACCAAGCACACGTCTCTTATCTGCCACACGCTTATATCTCTCACACATGCTCTTTAGATTATCCTGAATCTTTTGCCAAATAGATGACAAAGACGAGGAGAATCTGTACTCATCAGGTAAACCAGAAGACCCCTCTCCCGAGAAAGTCCCAAACTGCGGATGAAAACCCATATGCACCAAATAATGGTGACTTATCAGAGGACTCCTGATGACGGTTATTTAAAGCAAACTCAGCAAGGGACAAAAAAGAACACCAATCCTCTTGATTCTCCGCCACAAAACAGCGCAGATATGTCTCCAGATTCTGATTGACGCGCTCTGTCTGGCCATTCGACTGCGGGTGGAAATCAGAAGAGAATGACAACTGAACCCCCAAGCGAGAACAGAAAGCCTTCCAGAATCTGGAAACAAACTGTGTGCCCCTATCAGAGACTATGTCTGAAGGAATACTGTGCAATTTGACAATGTGATCAATAAATGCCTGCGCCAGCGTCTTAGCATTGGGCAAACCAGGAAAAGGGATGAAATGCACCATTTTGCTAAAACGGTCCACCACCACCAGAATCACAGTCTTCCCTGAGGAACGAGGCAGGTCCGTTATGAAGTCCATGGACAGATGTGTCCAAGGACGGGAAGGAATGGGTAAGGGAAGGAGAGGACCTGATGGCCGTGAATGAGGGACTTTGGCACGAGCGCAAGTCTCGCAGGCTGCCACAAAACCCTCAACCGACTTACGAAGCGCAGGCCACCAGAATCTCCGAGCGATGAGATCCAGTGTGGCTCTTGCCCCCGGGTGCCCAGCAAGGACCGTATCGTGGTGTTCCTTAAAAATCTTGTGTCTTAAAGTGATAGGCACAAACAACCTCCCAGGAGGACAAAGATCAGGAGCCTCTGACTGGGCTGCCTGCACCTCTGCCTCCAATTCAGAAAAAAGAGCAGAGACCACCACACCTTCAGCCAAAATGGGACCCGGGTCTTCAAAATTCCCGCCTCCCGGAAAACAACGTGACAGGGCATCTGCCTTCACATTCTTAACTCCAGGGCGGAACGTGACAACAAAATTAAACCTAGAAAAGAACAAAGACCATCTGGCCTGTCTCGGGTTCAGACGCTTGGCTGACTCCAAGTAGGCCAGATTTTTATGGTCAGTAAATACGGTAATAGGGTGTCTGGCTCCCTCTAGCCAATGGCGCCATTCCTCAAAAGCCAACTTGATGGCCAACAATTCCCTATCTCCCACATCGTAATTTCTCTCTGCGGAGGAGAGTTTTTTCGAGAAAAAGGCACACGGTCGCCATTTGGCAGGAGAGGAACCCTGAGACAAGACCGCCCCCACACCCACCTCAGAAGCATCAACCTCAACTATGAAGGGTAAAGAAATATCAGGTTGCACCAAGATGGGAGCGGAAGCAAAACTCTCCTTGATATTAGAAAAAGCCTTACGCGCCTCTACTGACAAAGAAGAAAAATCTACCCCCTTTCTGGTCATATCAGTGACTGGTTTAACAATAGAGGAATAATTCAAAATAAACTTCCTGTAATAATTGGCAAAGCCCAAAAACCGCATCAGCGCCTTCTGATTCTCAGGAAGCTCCCACTCAAGCACAGCGCGGACCTTCTCGGGGTCCATGCGAAAACCAGAAGCGGAGAGAAGAAACCCCAGAAATTGAATTTCTGGAACCGCAAACACACATTTTTCCAGTTTTGCATATAATTTATTCTCCCGCAGGAGGTTGCATATCCACGTACCTCGACTATATAACCCCTGAACACCCTACAATAGTGAGGGGACACGACCACCGGCTCCCTACACCAGACACGGAGGGAGTCAGGGTCACCTGGCACTTAACTTTGTAGCAGACTGGAAAACTAGATCATCATGCACACACACTCCAGGAAGTAAAAAGGGATGCAATCAGTCCAACCACATGACAGCTGAGAGAGGCTAACGAGATGAGGGACTGAACATCACAACAAAGAAACTCAAGGAGGAGGTTCTGAAAGGCTTCTGTCAGAGCTTCTCAGCTGTCTGGTTGTGACAGCAGTTTTGGAAGCTTAAATCAGGAATGGGTTATAAAAGGAGAGAGAGTATAATAGACAGATACTACTTTTCCTCAGTTTCTTTTTTAAATCCACTCCTGGTTTTGACTTCCAAAGCTGCATCCAGAAACCTGATTGTGTGGCCGTACCCTACTGATAAAAAAAAGTCCAACACATTGTTCAACA
This sequence comes from Bufo gargarizans, assembly GCF_014858855.1. Lineage (NCBI taxonomy): Eukaryota > Metazoa > Chordata > Amphibia > Anura > Bufonidae > Bufo > Bufo gargarizans. The sequence continues at coordinate 163,360,256 of NC_058085.1, read as the reverse complement.
TGTCTCTCTTGTGGTAACTATCTAACAAAGTAACCACACTGTGCCACATATAAAGAATGACTTAAAGGAAATTTATCACAAAATTACCAGAGCTCATGCACATGACTGTAATATTGGGTCAGTGTCCAATCCACATTTTTTGTGGATTGCACACGGACTCATTCATTATACTCACCTCATCTACTCGATAGCGGAGAGGCCATTCCCTCCGTCTTGATTGAAGAAAACCTGCCCAAGGACCTGCGGCGAGCGTGATGACGCAGCCATTTTAGGAAAAATTGATTCGTTACCACGAAGAGTGAGGAGATTCGGCTTTGCAGCAAATCTAAATTTTCATAAATTTCTGATCGAATTCTGCTTCAGATGCTCTGATTCACTCAACACTAGTCAAAGCTTATCTACTCCTACCTTGTACAATGATTTCTGGACAGGTCAAAGAGTATGCCTAAACTCTCCAATGCAAGTCAATGAGTCCCCTTCAGTCTATTGTGTTGATGGCCCATGGTGGCTGCTGTAAAGCATCTAAATGCTGTTAATTCATTATTCTCATCTTGGCTTTTCATGGCTGAGATTTGAAACCACAATAAGCATCAGCCAGGTTAGGCGAAGTTATGGTAATGGCCAAGCAGCTTGCACTCCGCTGTTTTCTTAACTCCCAGTGATGGAGAGCTATGCAAGAAGCACAGCAAGCTATACTTCCATATCTCTGGAGTTACCAGAAGCAGCAAAGCTCCCATTCAGAGGGAAATAGAGGAGTGCAGCTGGCTTGGGTGTTTCTGTAACTCTGGCCCTTCCTTATTCCTGTTATTCCCATCTTGGCCATGAAAGGACAAGATGGGAATACTGCTTTAACAACAGCTCTGGTAAGATGTCTGCCCTTAAAATCATGTTCAAGAATTAGAATAAAAATAGCTACAGCAAGAAAGTAAAAACAGATATGTGTCCCGATCTGGTTTTATCTGGCAGAAAAAAATTATAGCTGAATTAGCAATTAGCGGTTAAACTCATATAGGATTGTCCAACTTATTTCAAAAGCTCCTCAAAGCCCTTAAATATTGTATGTTAAAATAAAATAAAACATTGTATCCTCACCCAATATTTCTAGAGATGCTGCCTCAATCCTCCCCTGCAGTAACTGTGTATGTAGCTGTTAAACCCCATGTCAGTCAGTCACTGGCCTCAGGAATATATGTCACAAGACTGCTGTGGCCAGTGATTTACTATTATTTAATGGCTCCTGATTGACTTTGGTAAATAGTGACAGCGCTTTGGGAATTGTGAAGGCTCCCAGGCCTGCTGGAATAAAGTTCCTATGAATCACTAGCTGAATTGTTATAAAGTATTTATCTTTTACAGCGAAGCCATAAAGGAAGAAAAAAATATGACCTCATTGTCTTTTTTTTGGTGTTTTGCTTCTCAACTAAAGTGAATAATAAGTAATCAAAAAAAAAAAAAAATCATACATATCTCAAATGATATCAATAAAAACAAAAGCTTGCCTCACAAAAAATAAAATAAAAAAATACACAGCTCCATAAGCAGAAGCTAAAAAAAATTAAGGGTGTAAGAATATGGAGTTGCAAGTTTTTTTTTCCAGTTGTTTATTATATTTTTTTAGCTATAAAAGCATAACAACAGCTATATAAAATTGGCATCACTGTAATTTTACTGAATGCAGGGAGTAAAAATAAATACATTCAAAAATCGAAAATGGTTGCATTAGGAAGAGGTTAATGTGACATCTTATCGAGTGTGTAAAATTTATATGCTCTGTACAGATATCGGCCTACTGTTTTGGGATTTGCATAATTTTTATGTCAATTTCTTTTTACCCAGGAAATACATTTTTCCCATCTCATCATTGCAACTGGGAGTGATGGTCCGTTCCCTGGGAAATTAAATAAAGCAACCACCAAGGATAGTGCCATTCAATTATATGAAGATCTAGTAAAGCAGGTGAGTGACCATGCAGTGATATTCATTCTGCTCAAATTTGTCATGTGGTCAGGTGGTAATAACCAAAGCATAAAGACCCATCAGAAGATAAGATTGGTGGAGTCTGCGAGCTCAGACACATTTTCTTTGCCAGTCTTGATTCCCCCGTGCCGCCAGAGGATGCGCCAAATTTATGTAGAGGTACAAGCCTCACAGATTTGGCACATCCTCCCACTGGCTGTGTGACAGTCTAAAATATATGGCAGCCTCCTAGCTACTGTAGATTTCTGTCTTTATTCATGCCAGAAAACTGGCGTGAATAAAGATAAATGCCCCCGCCCTCACCACTCTCCTTTTCTCACCACTTCTGAAAAGTCGCAGATTTTGCCACAAAAATGGTGTGTGACAAAATCTGTGATTTATTTTTATTTTTAACACCACATAATAAATGTAATAAATGTCCCACAGCAAATAAGAATTCAGTCAATAACACTGAACATTGATGCGATGACAGTCCAATAATCCCATGATACAGCCTGGGGGGGGGGGGGGGGTAATCAAACAGGTTGAATATCAAACTTTTCACTTCTGTTGGTGTCTGGCAGCTGCCTAGGTCTCTCATTCGTCATTATCTACCTTAAATGAACATGTGGACTCCCTAGTAATTATTGAGTTCAGGTCTATCAGCCATGACCATTATAAACTGATGCATCAGGCCTGCGGCATACAATCTCCATGGATAAGCAATGATGATAGTAGTCATTGAAGGTTGGCCGGTACAAAGTACAACACTTGAAACGTAACATAAGCAAGGTTGTTACAGTCTTTAAAAAATGGGCAGCAAAGACTTCCATTTCCTGTAGAAGGGGTTGTCTCACTTCAGCAAATAACATTTATTCTGTAGAGGAAGTTAATACAAGGCACTTACTACTGTATTGTTATTATCAATATTGCTTCCCTTGCTAGTTGGATTCATTTTTCCATCACATTATACACTGCTCATTTCAATGGTTACGCACACACTGCAATTCAGGCAGGGTTGTTGTAACCTTGCACTCTGTAGGAAAAAAAATAGACTAGTGCTTTTTCCTATTGTGTGCAAGCATGGCCATCATTGGTGTATTGCAGGGTGGTCGTAACCATGGAAATGAGCAGTGTATTATGTGATAAGAAAAATCAATCAAGCCAGGAAAGCAAGCAATTTGGATAATAATTAGTGTTGAGCGAGCATGCTCAGCCGAACACCAGTTCGGCTCGATCATCGCTATGTTAGGCCGAACATTGCGTGTGCTCCAGTCAGTGTATTTAAATATAATTTAGCATCCATTTCTGAAAAGTTTCTGCCAGGATTTGAATTCTCAACATTGTACATTAGAGGCAAGGACCTTATCCACTCAGCTATAAAGCTGAATGCTAAACTGTGTCAGAAAAACCTCATAGTAGTTTCTGATTTAGTGAGTATTCCTGTTCAGCATAAGGCTTATTTTATATTTCTGTGCCGGTTAAAATGTAGCTGTATAGTGTAGTGGTTAACATCCTTGCCTCTAATGTGCAAGCTTGGGAGTTTGAATCCCGTCAGAAACATTTCTGAAATAGATATCAAATTTATATATATATTTTTTAGTAATTGTAAAAAATGTATGGCACAAAATAAATGTGTAATTACTAAAAGAAAAAATATAAAATAAATATATAAGAATAAATATACCACGGCACGTCCATTAAAGTGACACAAAGTGACATGTGCTTTATTCACCAAAAATGCAACGTTTCCGTTCACTCCATGGAACCTTTTTTAAGCAGTGCTTGAAAAAGGTTCCATGAAGTGAACCGAAATGTCACATTTTTGGTGAATAAAGCTCATGTCACTTTAATGGATGTTCCGCGGTATTCTTATTCTTATTGATGCATGGGTGGTAGGATCACTGCCCCAACCACTGGCACTCCATTCGTACTTTGGTCTGGTGGTGCTGCTCAGAAGTTTTTATTTTACTTTATATACAGTATATAGCTATATAGATAAAATCCTACTTCTGATATATATGAATGCATAATATGTGGGAAACTATTACTGATGTTTTTAGCCATAATATATTTGCATATAATATATTATATATTCTAAATATATAATATTATATGTACATATATTATGACTAAAAACATCAGTAGTAGTAACCAACATATTATGCATTCATATATATCAGGAAAAAAAAAATATATATATATTTAATCTCTATTTCAGGATTGTTTTTGTCGAGATTCAAACTCCCAAGCTTGTACATTAGAGCGGTGTTTCCCGACCAGTGTGCCTCCAGCTGTTGCAAAACTACAACTCCCAGCATGCCTGGACAGCCTTTGGCTGTGTGGGCATGCTGGGAGTTGTAGTTTTGCAACAGCTGGAGGCACACTGGTTGGGAAACACTGCATTATAGGCAAGGATGTTAACCACTACACTATACAGCTACATGTTAACCTGCACAGAAATATAAAATAAGTCTTCTGCTGAATAGGAATTCTCACTAATAGTGATGAGCGGCAGGGGCTATATTCGAATTCGCAATATTTCACAAATATTTTGTAGAATATTCATCATATATTCGAGAATTCGAGATTATTTTATTGAATGTGAAAAATCGCCAATGTAAAAATCGCATAATGAGAATTCGTAACGTGAAATACAGTCATGGGTCACTTTGGCTACAGTTTTCAAGCTGCTAGAAGTTTCATAAGTTTCTCCTGAGACTGGAGAAAATGGTTGGCAAGGCAGAACATTACAATAGATTTATATGCAGATAGAGTCAAGTGCTCCAATATATTTTTGAATGCGCTAATCAGCAGTGATTAGAATATTTTTAGCAACTTCACATTTTAGCAGAAAAAAGAAGAAAAAAAAAGAAAAAAAGGACCCCGGATAGCCCCCAACGCAAATAGAAAGGACAGTGCCTACATATATATCTAATAGATGTTTGGGGGTACCCGAAAGAGGATGACTCGGTACGAGCTCCGAGTGTAATGGCAGAAAACAGGGGAAAGAAGCTCAAAGTACCAAACTAGTAGTTAGAAAAATATAAGTTTTTATTAAATACATAATTAAAAAACACACACATAATGGATGCCAAGGACAAGATAAAGGGAACAGGGAAGAGAGAACAAGCGCCACCCTGGACAAACACACTGGTCTCAAACAAATATAAATAAATAATATATGAAGGATACTGCTGTAATCATGAGAGAAACACAACTGTGTAGGGTACAATGACCAACTCATGAATGCAGTGTACAAGAAAATTATGATATATATTAGAAAGGTGAGTAGAGATCAATAGAAGAACCCACCATGGCTGTGGTGCATAAGATACACAGGGCATAGGCAGTACAAAAATGCACAAACAGTATACCAATGGATGATTACAGGCCAAGTGAGAGGTCTCAGCATCGGCAGCACATAGCCATGGCGGGGAAACTGTGATCTAAGACCAGATGTGAAAGAAGACCAGGATGGCGCTACCCCTACCCTAATAAAAACTTATATTTTTCTAACTTTTCTAACTACTAGTTTGGTACTTTGAGCTTCTTTCCTCACATTTTAGCAGGTCTGACTACAGATTACTGATTGGTGCACTAAGTATTGTTGTGAACTTGACATTAATTTCCTTCTCATTGGCCCACAACCAAGAAGCAGAGAGGAATCATGTGTTCAGATGTGTTCAGATAGAAAGAAAAAGCTGAATATTCAATATGAAGAATAAATAACACTGTATTCTAAATATTAGCGAATTCTCAAAGTGGCGATATTCGTGATAAAAATTTGCTATTTGAATATTCGTGCTCAACACTACTCAGTAAATCAGAAACTGACACAGTTTGTCATTTAGCTTTATAGCTGAGTGGATAAGATCCTTGACTCTAATGTGCAATGTTGGGAGTTCAAATCCTGGCAGAAACTTTTCAGAAATGAGATTTAAATATACTGGGGTGTCCCCAAGCACTGACTCCATATATAGATGCAGCTAGCATGGACTCCTAAGCCGAACTAGAGTCCGAACACCCTCCCCTCTTCAGAGCAGGGGGTGCCTGGGGTTCTCCTATTAACTTCCATTGTGCTCGATAGAACACTCGAGCATCGCAAAGTGTTCTACTAGAGCACACAAGCACTTTGGTGCTTGCTTAACACTAATGATAATAAATAAGTGTCTTGTATTAACTTTCTCTACATGTTAAATGCTATTTACTGAAGTGAGACAACCCCTTTAAAGGAAAATACACAATTTAGTATTCATGGTGCTCCCCACACCCCTTATTACCTATTGTCCATTAATAAACCATGCTTTTGCTTAAAAAATTATTGGGGGGTTCTGAAACCTGATTCAAGAGTTTTTTCTTGTCTTTTTATTTTGTCTCTCCTTAAGGGCTCCTGAACACGAACGTGTGCGCCCTGTGTCTGTATTGCAGCTCGTGCTTGTGCACTCTGTATCACAAATGCAGACCCACACAGAGCAGTGTGGAGCATAGGCATGGAGCAGAAGAGAAGGGATTTCTGTTCGTGCCTCCGCACTGCAAAAAAATAGTTATTGGGTCCGCCTCCGCAAATAGCAGGCACACAGTCAGTGCCCGCGTATTGCGGACCGCTGTTTATGGTCCACAGCACGGGCCACATATGTTTGTGTGTATGAGCCCTAACTGATGGTAACATTTTGAGCTAAAACTACATATTATTGTTAACATGCAATTTGGGATTTTAATGCCCCAATTTTAATAACTTGTATAAATCACCTGTGGGATCAAAATGCTCACTGCACCCTTAGGGCTCATGCACACGACAGTATTTTGCGTTCAGTATACTGGCCGTTTTTTGAGTTCAGTATGCGGTACATATACATTCATTTCAATGGTTCAGCAAAAAAAACAGAAGTGTCTTCGTGTGCATTCCGTTTCAGTATTTCCGTATTTCCATATCGTGAAAAGATAGAACATGTCCTATTCTTGTCCACAAATCACGGTGCTTGGCTCCATTTAAGTCAAAGGGTCCGCAAAAAAAATCTGAACACATACGGAAATGCATCAGTATGTCTTCCATATCCGTTCCATTTTTGCTGAACCATCTATTGAAAATGTTATGCCCAGCCCAATTTTCTATGTAATTACTATATACTGTATATGACATACGGAAAAACGGAATGGAAAAATGGAAATTAAACGGAAACAAAAAACTGAACAACGCATCCGTAAAAAAAACGGACCGCAAAACACTGAAAAAGCCATACTGTCGTGTGAATGAGCCCTTATATTAATTCCTTGAGGTGTAGTTTCCAAAGCGGTGCATTTTGGGGGTGTTTCTGGGGAAAATAGCTAATTTCTTCTGAAAGACCTCACTGCTTCTGTCAGTTTAAATATACAGAGGTTTGGTTTTTAGCTTGTAGTTTTACAATTAAAATCATTTAAGGGCTTGTTACATCTATCTTACATCTGTTAAGCTTAACATTTCAAGATCTCTAGAACACATGACAGTATTTTGCGTTCAGTATACTGGCCATTTTTTGAGTTCAGTATGCGGTACATATACATTCATTTCAATGGTTCAGCAAAAAAAACTGAAGTGTCTTCGCGTGCATTCCGTTTCAGTATTTCCGTATTTCCATATCGTGAAAAGATAGAACATGTCCTATTCTTGTTACAATTAAAATCATTTAAGGGCTTGTTACATCTACCAGGATGCAAATTTTTCCTTTTTGCCCTTGTTGCATAAAAATTTCCAAAATACTTTTGTTTTTCTGCCTTCTGTTAAGCTTAACATTTCAAGATCTCTAGAACTGTGCCAGAAACTTTCTGGGACTCTGTCTTTACCAGGGGCGCTACTAGACTCCAAAAAGATTGGAACAAAGGTCCACTGTGTTTAATTGTACTGTGTTGAAAAGCAGTATACTGACCTTACCAATCGCCGGAGGGTCTCATGGTAACAATTTCCTGGTCCCACAGTAGTCTATATTGGCATCAAGTAAAGACATGTCATATCAGTCACAAGCTGCAGCAGTCTCAGTTTGTGTGACATGTCATTGCTGGAGGCACTGTCATATTCCACACAATTTAGCATAAATTTGGAAATTTTATGTAGTAGATCCATTATTTGTGAACCCACCACAGTTTGACACAAGCTTTTAATTTAGTACTCACTGACATACTCACTGACATACTCTGCAGCGCATTACAGACCTTGTCATCACCAGCAAATGTTCATGACTGATGAGAAGATGAAAAGAACATAGATCAACTGCACATTCTGTATAAAATAACATGATGACAATTTTTTTTTTATATAACCAATACTAAAGTGCTGGTACATAATCCTGAACCATAAAGTGCTAGGGCAAGTCCATTAGTTATTGTGCCCCCTTACGTTTCATGCCCACCCCTTAGAGAGGTCATTGGCAGGCTGCTATGCATATGTAGGGTAGGTTTAGCAATCTGCTCATGAATACAGATGTACTAATAAGTTTTTTCCCATTGTGGTCAGTATTTCAGACCTGTAACTGTAATATGCTCTCACGTAAGTCCAAATGGAATCATATTGAGCTGACATCCACTTTAAATGGGTTTTATATTGATGGTCTATCTTCAGGAGAGGCCTTTAATATATGATTGGCGGGAATCCGACATCTTGGACCCCTGCTGATGATCTGTTTTGCAGTAGCTTGGGTGCTGGAAGTCAGTGCTGGAACCACACAGCTCTGCCCATTGTGTAGTGAACAGAGCTGGTAAATAGAGCACTGCTCCCATTGAGGTAAATTGAAGAAGTGCTGCAGTTACTACTGTGTAGTGGACATACCTATGTAGTTCTGGCATTGACTTCCGGCGCTGGAGCAGCTCAAGTATAGAGCAGCTGTTGCAGTAACAGTCTGCTAGTCTTCTGAACATTAAACCTGGGGCTGGTGGCTATGACCTCTATTCAGAGCAAAGGAAGTGGCTACTTGGTGCTTTGAAGCAATATCTACAGGACAGGGTCTAATCAGAAGTAAATGGGGGCCCTATGAGCAAGTTGAACACTGGACCTACTAAAGTCCTACTCAGGGAACCTCTTGGCTGTTAGCTGGTGGCCTGAGACACTAAGAGCTTTGGGAGTCTGGACACTGCCTGTTTAGGAGCCTGATGTGGAGTGCACTGATGCTACTTCTAGTGATACTTTGGATTGTCTTGCATTGATGTAAGTCATAGTTATGTAAAAGCTAACATTTACTAAAAATGAGTTACAACTACAAGTCTTCTGAATACTAAAGAAGAGTTATTTTATCAGAACCATGGATTATGGCAACATGCACATTATGTCCGGTTCACATATTTCAGTTTTTACAACTGTTCAGCGGATTATCAGCAACCAATGCAAGGCATTTGCATAGTCACTAGCACCTACCGATATTGTATCATGTATTACAGCTGTGGGTCAAAGCATGTATTCGGCTTTTTTGCTGTGACTTTACTACTTAGCAGCATCTTTCTGGCTCAGTGCCTATACAGTGTCAGTGTCTATATAGATTATGCTATCCTGATTTGCATTGCTTGCAATGTTCTCTTGCAAAAATTCCCTCCACAATACAGTGCAACAGAGTACTGTATTAGGTGTCTGTTTTTCAGATGTCTAATCAGATAAAGCATCCCCAATAGCTGATCACTGGGATGTTGGTGATGATAGTTGGGCCAGCTTCTGTTTTAATAAATATTTCAGCAATGTACAGTAAATCTTTTCCATATATCTAAAGATTTTTTTTCTGCAGCAAGCACTTCCTAATTCAGATGAATGATGCCATGAATAGGACAGATCTGCTATCTGAATATACCCCTTAATAGATATTGACTATACAGCAAGGCCCCTTTCACACGGGCGAGAATTCCGCGCGGGTGCAATGCGTGAGGTGAACGCATTGCACCCGCACTGAATCTGGACCCATTCACTTCAATGGGGCTGTGCAGATGAGCGGTGATTTTCACGCATCACTTGTGCGTTGCGTGAAAATCGCAGCATGTTCTATATTCTGTGTTTTTCACGCAACGCAGGCTCCATAGAAATTAATGGGGCTGTGTGAAAATCGCAAGCAAGTGCAGATGCGGTGTGATTTTCACGCATGGTTGCTAGGAGATGATAAGGATGAGCAACCCCGGACCCCATTAAAGTAAATTCACTGTATTATTTTCCATGTTATAAGGGAAAATAATAGCATTCTTAATACAGAATGCTTACTAAAATGTTGATTGAGGGGTTAAAAAATAAAAATAAATAACTCGCGGCTCGAGCAGCCGGCATCATCTTCTTTCTTCTTCTTTCAGAACCTGCAAAAGGACATTTGATGACGTAATCCTTGTATCTTCATTCAGCAGGACCTGCGCTGACGTCACCACGCTCACCACGTGGTGAGCGCGATTACTTCATCAAAGGTCCTTTTGCAGGTCCAGAAAGAAGAAGAAAGAAGACTATGCCGGCTGCGCAAACAAGTGGATGGATGTGAGTTATTTTTTATTTCTTTTTTAACCCTTGAATCTACATTTTAGTAAGCATTCTGTATTAAGAATGCTATTATTTTCCCTTATAACATGAAAAATAATACAGTGAATTTACTTTAATGGGGTCCGGGGTTGCTCATCCCTATCATCTCCTAGCAACCATACGTGAAAATCACACCGCATCCGCACATGCTTGCGGATGCTTGCAATTTTCACACAGCTCCATTCATTTCTTCACTGAAGTTTGGGTTTAGGTTAGGTGTTCAGTAGATTTTATTATTTTCCCTTATAACATGGTTATAAGGGAAAATAATAAAATCTACAGAACACCTAACCTAAACCCAAACTTCAGTGAAGATGTCCAGGGTTCGGGTCTGGGTACCACATTCAGTGCGTGCACACTCGCGCGGGTTTCCTGCAATGCACACGCGACGCATCCAGAACAAATCCGGGACGCCCGTGTGAAAAAGGCCTTATCATAGTTTATCAGAACATTACATAAATTGTACCGTTTTTTTCCCCCCTCCCAAGGTCCAAAAGGCTAAACATGTGGTGGTTGTTGGTGGAGGCTCAGCTGGAGTTGAAATGGCCGCAGAGGTGAAAACTGACTATCCTGAAAAAGAGGTAGAATATTGTAGTTTTTGTTTTCAATATTAACTTCTTCCTGTGCTATTAAAATATGTTTAACTAAAATAATATATATATATATATATATATATATATATAATATATTATGGGTTGCAAATTATTATGCAAATATTTTCTCTGATTTTCCGAAATGGTTGATGCAAATGACAGTGAGTGTAATTTTCAAGTCATCAACCGATGCAGTATAAATAAAATTTTATTGAACAAACCTCCCAATGATAACAGTATTTTTTTTCAAAAATTGAAAAAACGCACTCTTCCAAATTATTATGCACTTTTATTAATTTAATGGTTGCAAAGAACTGAAGGGGTCATTTCTTGAGTTTATACCATTAAGAGGTCACATTTACTGAAATCAAAAGCTATTTCAATCAAAAACATCTTAACAGGCCAAGTTACATGTTAACATAGGACCTCTTATTTGATATCACCTTCACAATTCTTGCATCCATTGAACTTCTGTATTTTGGAGAGTTTCTGCTTGAATTTCTTTGTAGGGTGTCAGAATAACCACAGCTGCTTTTTTTATGTGAACTGCCCCACCATCATAGATCTTTTCCTTGAGGATACTCCAAAGGTTTTCAATAGGGTTGAGGTCAGGGGAGGATGGTGGCCACACCATGAGTTTCTCTCCTTTTATGCCCACAGCAGTCAATGAGGTATTATTTGCAGCATGAGATGGTGCATTGTCATGCATGAAGAAGAATTTTCTATGGAAGGCACGGTTCTTCCTTTTGTACCATAGAAGAAAGTGGTCAGTCAGAAACTCTATGGGGGAGATTTATCAAACTAGTGTAAAGTAGAACTGGCTTAGTTGCCCGTAGCAACCAATCAGATTTCATCTTTCATTTTCTAAAGGAGCTGTAAAAAATGAAAGGTGGAATCTGATTGGTTGCTATGGGCAACTAAGCCAGTTCTACTTTACACCAGTTTGATAAATATCTTTAGATCTCCTATATACTTTGCTGAGGTCATTTTCACATCTTCAGGGGCCCTAAAGAGGCCTACCAGCTCCCTCTTCATGATTCCTGCTCAAAACATGACTCTGCTACCTCCTTGCTGTAGTCGTAGTCTTGTTGGGAAATGGTGGCTATTCACTACTCCATCCATCTGGACAATCTATCATCAGTAAATAAGACTGTTTGAAAATTTGTCTTCATGTATGTCTGGGCCCACTGTAACCATATCTGCTTGTGAGCACTGGTTAGGGGTAGCTGAATAGTTTATGTTTATGCACAACTGCAAGCCACTGGAGGATCCTACACCTTGAGGTTCACAGGACTCCAGAGACACCAGCAGCTTTAAATACATGTTTGCTGCTTTGTAATGGCATTTTAGCAGCTGCTCTCTTAGGCCTTATGCACTTGGCCGTTGCCCGGCCATGGCCGTATTGCGGCCTGCAAACAGCGGGTCTGCAATATGCGGGCCCGGCCACTTGAATGGGTCCGCAGTCCGGATCTGCTGTGTGGAACAGAGGCATGGAACCCTACGGAGGCACACTGAAAAAAAATAGAACATTGCGGTCCCAAATGCACGGAACGGCCGCACAACGGCTGTGTGCATGAGGCCTTAATCTGATGAATTTGTTTGGCAGAAACCTTCCTCATGCCCTTATCTGCACAAACCTCTCTGTGCTCTGAATCAGCCACAAATCTCTTCACAGTACAAAGATCACACTTATGTTTTGTGAAATAGCTAATGTTTTCATACCTCGTCCAAGGCATTACACTATTTGACACTTTTTAGCAGCAGAGAGATCCTTTTCCGTTCCCATATTGCTTGAAACATGTGGCCTGCCTAATAATGTGGATCGTCCTTCTTAAGTAGTTTTCCTTTATATCTTTAACCACTTCAGGACCCTGCCATTTTTCACCTTAAGGACCAGGACCAGGACTTTTTTTTATTTGACATGTATCACTTTATGTGGTAATAACTTTGTAAAGCTTTTACTTATCCAAGCCAATCTGAGATTTTTTTTTTCTCGTGACACACTATACTTCATGATGGTGGTAAATTTCAGTCAATATTTTTCATTACATTTTTTTTTTATCCGAAATTTACCCAAAATTTTTCTAGCCTGTTTACGTTATTCAGGCCACGTTTGTCCTATCCATGTCTCCCGCCTGTTCACGTCACGCAGGCCTTGTTTCATCATATCTGTGTCTCCCGCCTGTTCACACTGTTCAGGCCATGTTTCCTCATCTCTTGTCTGCCGCCTGTCTAAATTATTCAGGCCACATCTCCTCATCTCAATGGTTTCCTCCAAGTTGTCTCTAGGGTCACATGTCTCGCTTGTCGGTCACTCCCGCCATCAACTGTCTATTCCGCCAGGCCACCCTCTAAATTCTAAATGCTTATCTCATTTAAGCTTCGGTCACGGTATCGCCTCCACAATACAATCCAGGACCAGGGTCCTTATTCCAAGTATTGCTCGCCAAGTTTTGGAAATCAGGTATTTAACCTCTCCCCATTAGGGTCTACCACATTCACAGTTCACCATTCCCAGTGTACCACACCATATCCGCTTCATCTCCTCTCACCAGGTGGCATAAACACCCTGCCGCATAATAACCTCTAGGCACAAAATACGGGCTTAAGGTTCTCCACAGTCAAGGGGATGATTGTTGTTTTAACTAAAGCTGCTAACAGTCACCTATTTCAGTTTCAGTATGTCACATCTGTCAGATATCAAGGAAGCCTTGTTTGTTCTAGAAACCCTGGCATCTGAGCATGCCATCAATACGTCAGTAAGGAGCTGGACGGTTCCCAAACTAATTGCCGAACTGATTAAAAGAGGGATCCATTACCCAGCTTCCGCTCTGAAGGCGGAGTTATACAGACTCTTAATATCCGAATCATCTATCTCATCAAGAGAGCAAGTGTCAATGTCAACAATACAATTGTCCTTGACACAATTGCATGGCACAATTAATAACTTATCTTCGGCAATCTCGGATATTCAGAACAGGCTGCTGGTGGTGGAATCCAGAGGTTCGGCAGCCAGCGTACCCGCACCTCCTCTCCCAGTCGCTTCCATGTACCAGTCAACGTCCCCAGGTAGGGTCCTTAACATGACTGAAGTAGCTCCATCCCATTTTGTGACAGATAGCATCAAAAGAGATATCTTGGAAGGGAAAGATGTAAACCTAGCCGCGATTCTACTAGCCACCCATGATACAGTAGAAAATAAAACAATCGCTTGCGAAAACGTTTCCATAGTTCTCAAATCCAGGGATGCCCAACTGAATAAAAAACTATTTATCCCAGAGTTTGTATTGGCATTTAATCTATTCAGGGATATAATCTGTTCAGCCCACCCCGAGAGACGGAAGGAGCTGGATCTATACCTGTATAGGGTCACTGACTTGGGGTATAAGTATGGAGGGCACGCCTTCTATGATTACCACCGTTCTTTTTAGGCAAAAGCCGTGCCAGCTCTCACCCAGTTGCAGCGGGTCACTAATTGGGCATCCCTGCATATGGAATTGTTCTGCCGTCATTTCGCCGGGATAAAAGCTCCAGCGTGCGCTTCATGTCAGTCGATTCTCCATTCCTCAGAATGGTGTCTGAATTTTAGTCATTCGGTGGCCCAAAATAGATCATCGGCAGGCCCCTGTTTTGCCTTGTTCCAACAAAGGCAAAACACTGGCACAGATAAATTGGGTTGTCCCATAGTCTTATTAGGTAGCAGCCAGGTCTGCAATAACTATAATCTGGCAACATGTAATTACAACCAATGCAGAGCGCTCCACGTCTGTTCCGCCTGCTTTAGAGCTCACCCCCTTTTGGTTTGCCCTCATAGAACGTCCAGGAATAAATGAAGAGACGGAGTTAACGTGGACCTGCTGGTAATACTCCTTCGTGACCACCATAACCCTCAACATGTACAATTCTTGCTAGATGGTTTCACGGAGGGTTTTCATATGGGTCTCGTTACCCTTCCTCAGTCCACCTGTAGAATCAGTAGATTCCTTAATTCCGGCAGAATTGGAGAAAGGTTTCCTTATTGGTTCTTACTCCACAGTTCCTTTCAATTATTGGAGAATCAACCCTATCGGCATTGTTACTAAAAAAAATTCAAATAAAAAATGTTTGATCTACGATCTCTCAGCCCCTCATGGTTCAGCTATTCCTAGCCTCAACTCTTTAGTCCCCTCTGAATAAATCTCAATGAAATACTCCTCACTTCACAAGGCTATATCACTTATCCTTTTGGCAGGTAAAGGGGCATGGTTGTCCAAAGCAGACATTGCGGATGCTTTCAAGCTGCTGCCTATCAACCCACAGCTTTGGAAATTTTATGGAATAAAATGGGAAGGTCTCTACTACTTTGCAAACCGCTTAACATTCGGTTCTAAGAGCAGTTCTTGGCAATTTGACCAGTTTGCACAGGCCCTACATTGGATTCTGGTAAACCACTGCGAATGCCCAATGGTCATTCATTATTTAGATGATTTTCTGTTGATATAACAACCCTGCACTAAACCCTGTAAACTAAATAATCTCCTCCAAGTATTCGCAAGTCTTAACATTCCGGTCGCCCCATCAAAAATAGAAGGGCCCTCAACGGTAATAACCTTCCTAGGTATAGTCCTGGAAACAAGACTGCCAGAAGATAAGCTTATCAAAATCAAGGAGATTATCTCCAATTCTGTGGATTCCAGAATTTTCATGAAACAGGATCCCTGCTAGGCATGCTAAACTTTGCAACTAGAATCATGCCAGATTATTGGATTTACTTCCGGCAGCCATAGAGCAGGACTCCCCTGGATTCCTGGATTCCAGCAATGGCCGACTTGGCCATGTGGAATACCTTCCTGACCAACTGGATCGGGATCTCCTTATTCAACATTGGATCTTTCAACATTGAATAGTATTGCACCCCGGCCAAGTATAATTTAATTGAATTGTAAGCGAGTTGAAGGTGTTTATGACAATAAGCCAGAAAAGCCATCAAATAAGTGGTCTTATCTGTGTAGTTCCTTGGATGGAGAAGGGAATTTTTATTTGAAGATGTTCCAGCCGGTCTTGTAGTTTCTGGCCAAACTACAACATCACAAACCGGGCCTCCCATTCAAGTTAAATATTTTCAAACTTTCAACAAGTGGTGCCCTGTCCAAGTTTTAAATAAGTTGATAGTAACCTTGGGTAATTCATCCCCTGATAGTCCGTTACTGCCTTTCAAAACCAAGCCCCTTACGACAGCACAGTTCATATCCCACATATGCATTTTAGCAACTGGGTTAGGTTTTGACCCCAAAACTATATCAGGGCACTCGTTTTCCCACATCTTCTACGTTTTTCTCAGACGTAGCCGCCTCCAGAGGTTTTGCAACCATATATCAAAAACAGTGGTTTGCAGGCCATTGGCCCCCAGAAATCTCTTCACTCAACGCCTACCTCAGATCCTCTCCGTTATTAGAGATCTATACAATTGTAGCTGCTGCTCAAGTCTGGTGTATGCAATGGGCCAATTCTCCAGTGACATTCATCACGGACAACCAGGCAGTGATGGACATCATTACCAAGGGCAGGTCAAAGTCATCTTATGTCATGCCCTTCATTCTCAAATTAGTCTGGATTTCTTTACATTATAACTTACAAGTGTTATGCAGACATATCCAAGGCATTCAGAACTTAGCTGCTGACACATTATCACGCTTTCATTTCCATACTTTTTTCCAGGTCATGCCAGAAGCGGAACAAACAGGATTATCCCCTCCAGGCTTCAATACTCTGCGTATGGATTAGGACACTTCATATTAACAGCCAAATCCCTTGTGCAAAGGTCGCTATCTGCCAACACGGCCAGAAACTACAAGACCATCTGGAATATCTTCAAAAAAGTGTTCCCTTCTCCATCCAAGGAACGACACAGATAAGACCACTTATTTAATGGCTTTTCTGGCTTATTGTCATAAACACCTTAAACGCGCTTACAATTCAATTAAATTATACTTCACTGGGGTGCAATACTATTCAATGTTGAAAGATCCAGGAAGTAGGTCAATCTTCACTTCCCCTGCAATCAAGTCCACTCTCAGAGGTATTAAAAAAAGCAACAGAAACACCACTCTAAGCAGACAACCAGTTTCAGGGGAACTGTTTAGGAAACTCTCCAACTCCCTAGACGGTAATCCTTTTGGGCTCCAACCCAGCACGGTTATTAAGGCTGCCATGTATCTATATTTCTATGGTTTTCTACGACCAGGGGAATTTACCAGTTTCTATCCCAAATTAAAAGGTTTAACTAGGAGTAAACTAGTATGGAATCACGACCATTAAAGTTTATATCTGCCGTCAACTAAAACATCACAAACCGGGCCTCCCGTTCAAGTTAAATATTTTCAAACTTTCAACAAGTGGTGCCCTGTCCAAGTTTTAAATAAGTTGATAGTAACCTTGGGTAATTCCTCCCCCGTTACTGCCTTTCAAAACCAAGCCCCTTATGACAGCACAGTTCATAGCCCACATCCGCATTTTAGCAACTGGGTTAGGTTTTGACCCCAAAACCATATCAGGGCACTCGTTTCACATCGGGGCCGCCTCTGCGGCTTCCAAGCACAATGTACCCTGCCATATCATCCGTAAAATGGATCGCTGGCAATCATCGTGCTTTATCAGGTACATTCCTAACCCACACAATGAAATTTCTGAAGCTTTCTGTAATTTAGCCTTATAAATCGCTTTCATTTAATAAAATCCTAAGCTACCCTGCTTGTCTTCTTTTGCCTCTTATAGGCCTACCCACGTTCATGGCTATGGGCACAATCAAAGCCATTCAGTTAAGTCAGCAGGATGTGGATAGTTCAACTATTTCATCACCATCATGTCAAGTTCAGTATCTGTAGCCATGACCACAAATTGTCAATGCTGATTTCAGCCTGTAATTGTGGGAGGGGCGGAGGCTCTATAAATTCCTACACATTCATCCTTCCACACGGGCGTCTTCCGTGTCCCACCCTCCCTCCCCCTTTTACTGGCTCTCCTCTGGGTATGCCCCCTTATAGGCTTACCCACGTTCATAGCTATGGGCACAATCCAAGCCAATAGTTCAACTATTTTGTCCCCATTATGTCAAGTTCAGTATCTGTAGCCATGACCACAAATATATATATATATATATATATATATATATATATAAATCAATTTCAGTTAGTGTCAGTTTAGTGTCAGTTTAGCATTTTGCACAAACGCACCATCTGCGTGGGTGCATTTTGAAACCACCAAGCACTGTAGTGATTTTTTTATACTAAAATGTATAAAGTCTGTGAGAGTAGCTCTGGGTACACTCACAAGTTCCAGGTTTACAAAGCGAGGGACACCCGGATTGAACCCCCAGAATATCCCCTGTCCTAGGAGTTAGTGGGAAGATAGTGTAAGATGCCTGATGGGTAAAGTGCTCACTGCACACCTTTGAATACTTCTTGAGGGGTTTAGTTTCCGGAATGGGGTCACTTTTTGGGAGTTTCCACTGTAGGGGTACCTCAGGGTCTCTTCATATGCTACTTAGCTCCAAAAAGCCAATGCTGCAAAATCTGTCCTACAAAATCCCTCTGGTGCTCGTTCCCTTTTGAACCCTGTCATGCTCTCAAAAATCCTTTTTTGACGTTTCAGGGGAAAATGGGTAACAAAATGTGGGGTGCATTTTGTCCTGTTACCGCTTGTGAAAGTGAAACATGTGGGTATAAAGCAACTTTTTCAGCAAAAAATTTTAATTTTTCATTTTCACAGCCAAGTATTTCCTAATTCTGAGAAACGCCTGATGGGTCAAAGTGCTCACTACACACCTTGAAATACTCCTTAATAGGGTTGTTTCGGGTATCGAATTTTCAATACCCAATCAACACTTTTGTCTGGTACGACCTCGATACCAGGATTTGCCTTTTTTCGATATTAGGCTTCGCTGTTGCGCAGTCTAGTATCAGAGAACAATGAGCGAGCTGCTCTCAACGCACTCAGTGTTCTCCTCAGCAGCACAGGGGAGAAGGAAGAAGTCTCTCCCTCCCCCTATGCCATAGCTGCCGCTGCCATCAATGAGGAGAGAGGGGCGGGCTTACTGCGCCACCAATGAAAGTAAATGTTTAAAGAGGACTTTTCATCTGGCAAAAAATTCAGAACTAAGTGTCATGATATATACAGCGGCGCCCAGGGATCTTACTGCACTTACTATTATCCCTGGGCGCCGCTCCGTTCTCCTGCTATGTCTTCCAGTATCTTCGGTGACTTGGTTATACTGGGCGGAGACTGCCCTTGTTCTCCTGTGCTTCTCCTTCTACCAGGCTGTAGCGCTGGCCAATCGCAGCACAGAGCTCATAGCCTGGGAGAAAAAAAACAAGTCCCCGAAGATACCGGAGGACATAGCGGGAGAATGGAGCCCAGGGATAACAGTAAGTGCAGTGAGATCCCTGGGCGCCACTCTACATATCATGATACTTAGTTCAGAATTTTTTGCCAGATGAAAGGTCCTCTTCAATACAAATCCCGGAGGTGAGTGTTGGCGGGGAGCTCCAATTAGCGGCAGTTAACCCCTCAGGTGCTGCACCCGCCTCCTATATTAAATGTTAATTATATTATCATTGGTGGCGCAGTGCACCCTCCCCCCCTCCTCCCCAGTATTAAAATCATTGGTGGCTCAGTGCACCCCCCCAACCCCCCCAGTATTAAAATCATTGGTGTCAGTGGCCACAGGGTCCCCTCCCCCTCATTGGTGGCAGTGGCAGTTCCAATCGAAGCCCCAGCAAAAACCATCAAAATATTAAGTATAAATCACCCCCTTTCCTAATTTTACATATAAAACATAAAAACAATAAATAAACATGTCACATATCGCCACGTCTAAAAAGTCCAAACTATTAAAATATAAAAAAACATGTCCTATGCGGTGAGCGTCATAAAAGAAAAATAAATAAAAACTGCGCAATTTGCCATTTTTTTTGTCACCTTTTCCCTACAAAATATAGGATCGGACTGTTCTATTATGGGCCGGACGTTCCATAAAATACGGAATGCATACGGATTATTTTTTTTCCCGCGTGGTATCAAATTGTATCGAGTATCGCAATACTTTTTAATGGTAACGTAACCGTATTAAAATTTGGGTATCAAAACAACCCTACTCCTTGAGGGTTCTAGTTTCCGGAATGGGATCACTTTTGGGGGGTTTACACTGTAGGAGTACCTCAGGCTGTCTTCAAATACAAAATCTGCCTCCAAAATCCATATGGCGCTGCTTTCCTTCTGACCACTGGCACATGCCCATAGAGCAGTTTACCGCCACATATGGGGTATTTCTGTAAACTGCTGAATCAGTGTAATGCTTATTGAGTTTATTTAGCTGTTAACCCTTGCTGTGTTGCAAGAAAAAAATTATTAACATGAAAAATCTACCAAAAAAGTGAAATTTTGAAATTTAACCTCCATTTTCATTTCATTTTTGTAGAACACATCAAGGGTTAACAAAGTTTGTAACATCAGTTTTGAATAATTTGAGTGTAGTTTATAAAATGGGGGCAATTACATAAGCCCCTCATAATCACTTTATAACTGAATTGGTGCTTAAAAAAATGGTTTGGGAAATTTTGGTGAAAATGTGAAAAATTGCTTCTAAAATTTGAAGCCTTCTAACATCCTAAAAAAATTAAATGACCTTTAGAAAATGATGCCAACATAAAGTAGACATATTGGGAACGTTGATTGATAACTATTTTATGAGGTATTACTATCTGTCTTAGAAGTAGAGAAACTCAAATTTAGAAATTTGTGAATTTTTCAAAATTTTTGGTAAATTTGCGATTTTTTCATTAAAAAAGGTGTTATATATTGACTCAAATTTATGACTGTCATGAAGTACAATGTGTCACGAGAAAACAGTCTCAGAACGGCTTGGATAAGTAAATGCGTTCCAAAGTAATTAGCACATAAAGTGACACATGTCAGCAAAAAAATCAGCCTGGGATTTATGGTGAAAAGTGGCTCGGTACTGAAAGGGTTAAAAAGTACCTTTAGTTACACAACCAGCCACCTTATCCAACATAAATGACTATTGGTGTGGGCTGCTTGATGGGGGGTGTCTGGCAACTTCTGTCCAGTCAAACTCCTAAAATATAAATAGCATGCTGCTTGTAACTTCTCATTTATTACTTCAAATTCACTATGATTTTTTAAACAGCTACTTTTCTCCTAACAGGTGACATTGATACATTCAAAAATTGCGTTAGCCGATGTGGAGCTGCAGCCGTGTGTAAGGCAGGCTATAAAGGATATCCTTTTGGAAAAAGGAGTTGAGCTAGTATTGGGTATGTGAAGATTTTGCTAATCTATATGAGCTCTTATTAGCATTTTATTATGGTTTTGTGTAAAGCAAAAGGTGCCTGTCTAATCCAATCTGAGTGGTATGCCTCCAAAAACGGAGACTCTAGTGAGAACTGTTTTTGATATTAGGAAAATAATAGCATGGTCCCAAGATATGAATACATAGTAATTGTGCCAACCATTATTAAACAGGGCAACGAGTTACCAATCTGAATGAATTAACCTTGAACGTGGTTCAAGAGAATATGGAATTGCATTTGGACAAGGGTACAGAGGTGATCACTGCTGACCTGATTCTCTGTTGCATAGGACTGAAGATTAATTCATCTTGCTACATGGATGCTTTTGGTAAGTGAAAAAATACGTATGTGCAACAGAATTTTTTAGCACGCATCACTCTTTGTATTCCCCATACATTTTTATGGAGAGTGATAGCACATAAATGGTATATTGGACATTTTCGTCCTGCATATTGAAAAAACAAGAACCCATTATTCTTGAGGACAGTTGGGGGCAAGATGTCAGACTTACATCTGTTTGAATTTTATGACGTGTCACTTCACGCTGCTCATTATTAGTACTTATATACTCAGGGGCAGACTGGAAACTTAAAGTGGCACTGGGGGAAAAAAACTAAAAGTATCCCTATGTTGTACAGTAGGTGGTCCTAACAGGCAGTTTGTGGGGCAAACACAAGTAGGCCCAGTCAGCAATATCACAGTGCTGTACAAAATACTACCCTACCAGAAGCAAATATAAAAAAATACTGCTTCATCAGCACCAAATGGCACCACAAAATACCTGCCCAGAAGCTCCTTTCCTGTGATGGCCAGTGTCAGCTGTCATGTTCTATCCTTCTCTTCCTCCTGCTCCAGTAGTCTCTAATTAAGATATGGAGGAAGGGACTGATAAGGTGAGTTGTGGGCCACAGCATTATGCCAGCCCTATTTCAGCATGCTGGCTTGTATTTCAGCACTACCAAACAGATATCAGAATACAGTAGTACATACAGTTGTGTTCAAAATTATTCAACCCCCAATGCTGTAAAGGGTTTTAGGGAATTTAGTGTACATTTGTAATTGTGTTAAGAATGAAATCTTACAAGGACTTTTTAAAGAACCAAATGCAACTAAAATGACATCAATTATTTTTGTAATACAGTATTAAATGTTTTTTTTTTGTGATTTCTTCATTAACACAATTATTCAACCCCTTAAAGACTACCACTCTTAATAACAGAGGTTCATTCAAGTGTTTTCGATCAGGTACTGAAAACACCTGTGGATGTCAAGGAGCAGCAATCAAGCATAATAAGCACCAATTAGGCAGATTTAAAAGGACTGTGATACTCAGCTCCTTCTAGACATTTACAGGTGTGTTCACAAACATGGTGAAGTCAAGAGAATGGTCCAGGAAGACAAGAGAAGAGGTGATTTCTCTTCACAGGAAGGGCAATGACTATAAGAAGATTGCAAAGATGTTAAACATACCGAAAGACACCATAGGAAGCATCATTCGCAAATTCAAGGCAAAGGGCACTGTTGAAATGCTACCTGGTCGTGGCAGAAAGAAGATGCTGACTTCGACTGCTGTGCGCTACCTGTAGCGCAAAGTGGAGAAAAGACCCCGTGTGACTGCTGAGGAACTGAAAAAAGATTTGTCAGATGTGGGTACTGAAGTTTCAGCTCAGACAATAAGGCGCACACTGCGTAATGAAGGCCTCCATGCCAGAACTCCCAGGTGCACCCCATTGCTGTCTCCAAAGAATAAGAAGAGTCGACTGCACTATGCCAAAAGTCATGTGGACAAGCCACAAAAGTTTTGGGATAGTGTTCTGTGGACTGATGAAACAAAATTAGAACTGTTTGGGCCCATGGATCAACGCTATGTTTGGAGGAGGAAGAACAAGGCCTATGACGAAAAGAACACCTTGCATACTGTGAAGCATGGCGGGAGGGTCAATCATGCTTTGGGGCTGTTTTGCTTCTACAGGTACAGGGAAGCTTCAGCGTGTGCAAAGTACCATGAATTCTCTTCAGTACCAGGAGATATTGGATGAAAATGTGATGCAGCCTGTCACAAACCTGAGGCTTGGGAGACGTTGGACCTTTCAACAGGAAAATGATCCCAAGCATACCTCCAAGTCCACTAGAGCATGGTTGCAGATTAAAGGCTGGAACATTTTGAAGTGGCCATCGCAGTCACCAGACTTAAATCCGATTGAGAACCTCTGGTGGGACTTAAAGAAAGCAGTTGCAGCGTGCAAGCCTAAGAATGTGACTGAACTGGAGGCTTTTGCCCATGAAGAATGGGCGAAGATACCCGTAGATCACTGCAAGACACTTGTGTCAAGCTATGCTTCACGTTTAAAAGCTGTTATAACTGGAAAAGGATGTTGTACTAAGATTGAATGTCACTTGGGGGTTGAATAAAACTGATAATGATGTGAGCACAGAAAAGACATTTGTGGTTATTTCATTATAAATGTTATGTTATATTTGTCTGACTTACAAGTGCCTCTTTGATTTAATTGTAAACAAGATGATCAAAATCAATGTCAAACTGGCCAAAACACTAAATTTCAGTGGGGGTTGAATAATTTTGAACACAACTGTACATACTAAAACAAGTGTTGTCTCATCTGATTGTAGACTTTTTCTTTCATCTTCTCCTTTCAGCCCAAAATGCCATGAATTCTTTCAGCCATATATCATCTCTGCAGTTTTCCACACAGCCTTTTTAGGTTCCTCACTTATCCATCATCTTCCCCACCTTCTGTGCAAACTCCTCAGCCTGGTGCCCCAACGGTGTAATCCTGCTGCCACCTATAGTACTGCGCATGCTGTGTTTCCCAATTCCCCCAAATACTATACTGAAGACAAATTGTTCCAAACAGATAGTCCCCCTGAAAATGCCAGCACCATACAAATTAATTGTGCCAATCCCCTCAAGTGGCCTCTAGTAGAAATAAAACCTCCTTGTAGTGCTCCCAGTAGTAATAATGCCTTCCAATAGTGCCTCAAGTAGTAATAATATATTTAAAGTGCTCCCAGTAATAATAAAGCCCCCTATAGTACCCTCAATGATAATGTCCCCGATACTTTTTCCAGAAAAATATTGCTCCTATAATACTCTCAGTAAGAATAATGCCCCATATAGTTCCCCCGATAATAGTAATATTGCCCTCTATAGTGCCCCCAGTAGTATTAATGTGCCATTTACTGACCCCAGTAGTAATCATATTGCATCCTATTGTGCCCCAGGTAATAATAATATATCCAGTAGTGTGCTTCCCCTAAAATGGCCTACACTAGAAAAAATTATCTAAACCTTGTGAGAGGGGTAACCACGTCTGTAGTATATAGTCTGTCCTATTATTTGCATACCCTGTGTTCCACTGTTTACTATGTTTGATATGTAACAGAGGTTGGTTTTAAGTTATACATCTATGTATCTATGTAGAATGAATATATTACTATGTGTGACTGAGTATACTGAGCGTGCTCCAACAGCCTGTGTCAGACATTGTAGAGAGTGCTAAGAAAGGAGGGGCAGAGCTTGGTGCTGAAAGGAAATAGGGCTCCATGGAACTGTTATGGAGAGTCAGGGGTGGATTGGCCATAGAACTTACAGGGAAATTTCCCAGTAGGCCAATGCCCAGGGGGCCGCCTCGGCCCCCTGGGCATTGGCCCAGGGGGCCCTGACTTCCATTAATTTAGACCCAACTACAAAACTTTTAGTATCTTTTCCAGGGCCACTTTAAGTTCCCAGTCTGCCCCTGTGGATAGTTATGAGAGGATAGTCTGGAAAAATTGCAGCGACATCTCTGAGAGGAAAGACATCATGGAGAGGGGACTCTAGAGAGAGATGAAAAGACTGGGACCACTAGAGAAAACATAGCTAAATGAGAGTGGTTAAGAGCATCTGGGACTGTTACCACTGAGAAGGGGCAGTTGGAGGATGAGTGGAGACCGGTGTCAGTGGTTTGTGGAGATGTGCAGACACAGAACTTGCGTCACTGAACCACTCAGAGTTATATATTTCATTACTGAAGTAAAGTTGTGTAAAATCTTCCACACACCTAGTTCCTGTGCTCATACACTACACTGGTTGTGCCACCCTTACAACCTGACTCCCATTCCATGCTGTGTCTGCTGTGAAGGCTGCAGTTCTCTTTTAGCTTGCAACCTGAGAGGTCTGTATCCTGGCATAGGCGGTTACGATGATGTCACTGAGCTGCTTTCACCCTGGTACAGGTGGTTGCAATGATGTCATTGTTGCTACACACATGCCTGCCCCATAGATACCCTGTCTCATAGACTTCAAGCCTAGTGGCTTTTGAGGGTTAACAGCCGTTGGGTACATAAGGACTTGACAACGCCAGCGTTAATTTGGAACATGAGATTGTTAAAGGGGTTATCCAATATCTAAAAGATCCCCCCCCCCTTGCCCGGGCCCCTTGTATGGCTTATACTTACCTGCTCCCAGGCACCAGCATCGCTCTGAATTCCTGCACAGCCGCTGCTGCATCTTCCATTGAGGCTAGTCACAGTCACGGCCTGCTATTAGCTGCTCCCCCATCGCTGGACGTTTTGATTCGAGCGACGGGGAGATGCAGTGGTGGCCATGCAGGGATCAGGAGCGAGCAGGTAAATATAATCCATACTAGGGGCCTGGGCATTGGGGAAGATATTTCAGATATCGGATAAGGCCTTTAAGCACCATGCTGGTGACCATGAGGAGGGTACTGGAGACTCAGTTGGCCCCCTGGGCATCAGTCCATAAGGAAGCTTCCCAGTAGTGTTCATGGTCTGTTCACCCCTGGATATACTTATTTCCGAAAGATGTTATACTGTTACAATTTTTTTTTTTTTATTAAATACTATTTTTCCCATTAAGGTGATAAAGTGGCGAGCAATGGGGCTCTGAAAGTGAATGATCATTTACAAGTGGAAGGATATAATAATATTTATGCAGTTGGGGACTGTGCTGATTTAAGCGGACCTAAAATGGCTTATAATGCTGGCTTGCATGCCAAGATTGCAGTAACCAACATTATCCACAGTCTTATGGACAAACCACTCAAGACCTATAAAACAGGTACCCAGATGCATAATTCTGTTTTATATGAACTTATCTCTGTGGCAGCAAGTTGGTAAATGAAGAAAGTACAGAAAATTCTGTGTAATTCTGATAAACTGTACAGCCAAATGTCAGTGCAACTAATTTTGTGTTTCTTTTTTTAGGACCTGTCACTATGCTATTGTCTATGGGTCGAAACGCTGGAGTTGGCCAGATCAATGGTTTCTACTTGGGGAGTTTTTTTGTTACTAGAGCAAAAAGTAGAGATATATTTGTTTCAAAAAGCTGGAAAGAAATGGGACAAAAGATGCCCGAATAAGTATTAATTGAATTATTAATAACATTTTAAATGCTGCCTTTTCTTTAACTTCTAACTCAACATACCAGTTGTTTATTACTTTACTGTAAAGAGAATATTAAAATAAACATTTTTAATATACAAACTAACCAAATGACAGCCATAATAATATGTTCATACAGATGTGTTCACCCTTGCCTTTCTGCACAAATTAAATATATTACTTCAACATTCTAGCAAAAACCTTGACAGGCTGCAATTCACTTCTCAACCACTGGCTGGAAACATAGACACATATATAGCATAAATACCTACCAACAAAGTCTCAAAACTGTTGCAGATATTTACTTTACTGGCACAAAATGGTGCACATTAGGCATGGCCCCTTTCCTAGAAATCTCCATCCCCTTTCCGGTAATCCCCCATCTCCTGTCGAGCATGTTAGAAAAAGTGTAGAAACCCTAGATACGCCACATTTCTCCAATATATGCCACTTTGTAGACGGATTTTAGCGCAGACACTTTAGTAAATCTGGGCTTGTGTTTTTTTTAAGCTGGTAATCTCGCACTACTCATGTTCAGATACAGTAAATCAAGTCAAGAGGAAAGGTAAAGACACATCTCTGCATTGCATAGATACCTGCCTGGTGCAAGCATACAGTAAATTACCATTTTCCAAATTGTCTTTTATTTTGTCTCTGTATCATTGACAGTAGTGTTCTGTTTTTTTTTTTTATTCTGAAAATGAAAATATATGGCTTCATGCATAAAAACAGGAACAGACATAAAGCATTTGGTACCTGACCATGTCAGCCAATCAAATGAGAACTTTGATTTCTCTCCAGTGGTGGTTAGAAAAGTTAGTTGCTTTGATCAAATTCTTCCTTTCTATTCTCTTTATTTTGTATTTGTTGAGTCATAGCCGCAAGCCTGTCCGCCTCGCTGTTGATGCCCCATTACTTACAGAAGTCAGCGCCAGCAAAGTCTGAACAGTCAGTGTTTGGACTGCTATGCAGAAGAGATTCAAGGGGAGGTGAAAGCAGAGCATTGCTTCCACTCCCCCTACCTCCTATAATATACAGACAGGTCCATAAATATTGGGACATCAACACAATTGTAACATTTTTGGCTCTATACACCACCACAATGAATTTGAAATGAAACAAATAAGCTTTAATTCGAGGGTATTTACATCCAAATCAGGTGAACGGTGTAGGAATTGCAACAGTTTGCATATGTGCCTCCCACTTGTTAAGGGACCAAAAGTAATGGGACAATTGGCTTTTCAACTGTTCCGTGGCCAGGTGTGTGTTATTCCCTCATTAACCCGATTACAATGAGCAGATAAAAAGTACAGAGTTAATTTCAAATGTGCTAGTTGCATTTGGAAACTGTTGCTGTCAACGCTCAAGAATAGATCTAAAGAGCTGTCACTATCAGTGAAGCAAGCCATTATTAGGCTGAAAAAAACTAAACAAACCCATCAGAGAGATAGCAAAAATTAGCCGTGGCCAAAACAACTGTTTAGAACATTCTTAAAAAGAAGGAACCCACAATGAGCTCAGCAACACCAAAAGACCCGGAAGACCACGGAAAACAACTGTGGTGGTGTCACGGCGGACGAGCACTCAGACACACAGATAAACCAACAACCAGGCTCTAGGTGAGAAGCAGGGGAAGGGTCACCTCCTAGCTAATCCCGGACTTCTCTCCCTGCCCTGCTCAGCCCACATTCAGACCTTGGTGGTAGGAATGATGTGTCCCCATGCCTGGGCTAAAACACCCTAGATTCCCTGAGATGGTGAAAAAGGGGAAATAGGAGCAGCCTGCTCGCACAGAACCTGGATGGGAGAGATGACGCAAACACAACCTAGACAGCAAACAACAAAAACTGAAACCACACTTATCTTTTCTGAGCTGGAACAGACAACCTTCCTTCCTTGCTTCCAAGGCCAGACTGATTTCTATAACCCGCCCAGAGCACTGGAATTAAGAGCTATTTAAACTAATGACCCCACCCATTGCACCTGATGGGAGGCAGATCCAGCACGACTCCAAAACAAAACACTAAACACATGCTGCTATTCTGGCCAACCTCCGCACATAGTCAGAGCAGGGCATGACAGTACCCCCCCTTCTACGGGTGACCTCCGGACACCCCAGACCAACCTTATCCTTATGGGATCTATGAAAAGCCCTCTCCAGTCGGCTGGCACTGACATCCAGCGCCGGAACCCACATCCTCTCCTCAGGGCCGTATCCCCTCCAGTGTACCAGACACTGAAGGGAACCCCGAAGAACTCTAGAGTCGAGAACCCTGGAGATATCGAACTCCAAATTTCCATAGACCAGAACAGGAGGAGGAGGCAATGGCGATGGTTCCACCGGTTTCACATATTTTTTCAGTAAAGACCTGTGGAACACATCATTGATCCTCCAAGTTTGCGAAAGATCCAGCCGAAACGCTACTGGATTGATGTCATGGTCTTACCTTCTCACTGTTCTCCTTCGTTTGACATGTGCTGGCGGCCATCTTGGTTTCTGGGTTTCTTGTAGCCTCCCACCCTGCGGCTCCTCCTTCCCACTGGGAGGAGCTGGATGCCTAGCTCAAATATATATAGAAGGTCTGTGGCTTCAGTTCCTTGCTTGGTCCTCCTGTGTGCACATGCTTCAAAGACTGCTGCTGCTTCTGGTTCCTGATCCTGGCCTCGTCTGACTACCCCGTTGGTTCCCGATCCTGGCTTCGTCTGACTACCCCGTTGGTTCCTGATCCTGGCTACGTCTGACTACCCTCCTGGTTCCTGACCTCCGTCTACGCAAGACCCTGCTTCAGTTTAGCCATCCGTTTGGACTTTAGCTACGGCTTGATTTTCAATAAAGCCTTCTTATTCCACCTATCTCGGTTGTACGTCTGGTTCATGGTTCCATGACATTAGGACCAAGCCATGAATTCTGACGGTACAGGGCCATCCTCGCTACCTACGCTGGTTGCCAGACTTGATCAGCAGGATCACCTGTTGGGTCGGTTCGCTGTGGCGTTACAAACCCTGCTTGAACGCACGGCTCATTTAGCTTCCGTTGCCGATGGGTCGGTTGTCGCTCCTGGGCCCGCTCCTACTGCCGCTCCGGTTGTTGCGCCAGAGTCTACCCCGACACCTGTTGCTGCACCTGCGGTGTTTCGGGGTATGACCGGTTCTGCCCCCCTTCCACAGCGCTTTGGGGGAGAGCCAACTCAGTGCCGAGGTTTCCTTAACCAGGTGGCCATTTATTTCGAGTTGCTGCCACATGCCTTTCCTACTGAGAGATCAAAGGTGGGCTTCTTGATCTCGCTGCTCTCGGACAAGGCCTTGGCCTGGGCCAGCCCTTTATGGGAGAACAACAATCCGGTGGTTGCCGAGTTTTCCGGTTTTGTTGCTTCTCTTCGGAAGGTATTCGATGTGCCGGCTCGTGCTGCCTCTGCTGCGAAGCTCCTTATGTCCATCAGACAGGGTTCACGATCCGTAGCTGAATACGCCATTGAGTTTCGTACCCTGGCAGCAGAGGTGGGCTGGAATAATGAGGCTCTGGTCGCTGCTTTCTCTCATGGTCTCTCGGATGCCTTGAAGGATGAGATTGCAGCCAAGGACCTACCAGTGGAGCTCGAGTCCCTTATTTCTTTCCTGATTTTGATTGACACCAGACTCAGGGAGAGACCTTCCTTTAAGGAGAGCCTGCGGAGGCCTTCTAACAGATTGGCGCCTACGTTTGCTGTCCCACCCGTGCCTCCCTCTCCTCCCACGCCTCCTGGGGATGACTGGTCTGGGGGTCAACCCATGCAGCTGGGGGTTGCTCGCCTGTCCGAGGGGGAGAGGGTACTCCGGAGACGCGAGGGCCGATGCATGTACTGTGGTCTCGGTGGGCATTTTCGGTTGGCATGCCCGAACCGTCCGGGAAACGCTCGCACCTGAGATCCTGTCGGGGGCAGATCTTGGGTGGAGTCTCCTCGTCCCCGGTTTCCCGTGTTGACAAACCACTGATTACTGTTGTCCTCTCCTGGGTCGGGGGCTCGGTGACGACCCAGGCGTTGGTGGACTCTGGTGCTGGTGGCTTGTTCATTGATAGTGTGTTCGCCGCCGCCAATTCCATTCCTCTGCAGCCTCGAGGTTCCCCACTGGCTCTTGAGGCGATAGACGGCAGACCCCTTCTGCCGCCACACGTGACTCAGGAGACCCTTCCAGTGGGGATGGCCATTGGTGCCATTCACAGAGAGTCGGTCTGTCTCCAGGTTATTTCGTCTCCACACTACTCGGTGGTCTTGGGGTACCCCTGGCTCCAGAAGCATAATCCGACTTTCGATTGGAGATCGGCCGAGATCCTCTCGTGGTCACCGCAGTGTGGGGCTAGTTGCATCCATGGGCCTGTCAAGTTGCTGTGTACTTCCTCGGACTCTCTGTTGCCTCCTGAATACGAGGAGTACCGGGATGTATTCGATAAGGTGCGTGCGGTTGCCCTACCTCCGCACCGCCCATACGATTGTGCCATAGAGTTACAATCTGGTGCCGTTCCTCCTCGTGGCAAAGTCTATCCACTGTCGGTAGCGGAGAATGAGGCCATGGAGGAGTACGTGAGGGAGGCGCTTTCACGCGGACACATTCGCAAATCCTCGTCCCCGGCAGGGGCTGGATTTTTCTTTGTGAAAAAGAAGGGCGGTGAGTTGAGGCCTTGCATCGACTACAGGGGTCTCAATCGCATCACGATCAAGAACGCTTACCCGATACCCTTGATTTCCGAGCTGTTCGATCGCCTCAAAGGGGCCACGGTCTTTACCAAACTCGACCTGAGGGCGGCATATAACCTGGTAAGGATCAAGGCGGGCGATGAGTGGAAGACCGCGTTTAACACCAGGACCGGTCATTATGAATCCTTGGTTATGCCCTTTGGGTTGTGCAATGCGCCCGCAGTCTTCCAGGAATTCATCAACGATGTTTTCCGTGACCTGTTGCAGCAGTGTGTGGTGGTCTATTTGGATGACATCTTGGTATATTCTGCATCCATGGAGGCCCACATTCTGGATGTCAGACGAGTGTTGCAACGCTTACGAGAGAACAAGCTGTTCGGTAAGCTTGAGAAATGCGAATTTCACCGATCCCAGGTAACCTTCTTAGGTTACATCATTTCCGCTGAGGGGTTCTCCATGGATCCTGAGAAGGTTTCGGCTGTCTTACAGTGGCCCCAGCCCAGTGGGCTTCGTGCCCTGCAGCGCTTTTTGGGCTTCGCCAATTATTATCGGAAGTTCATCAGGGACTTTTCCATGCTAGCCAAGCCTCTCACGGATCTGACCAGGAAGGGCAGTAATCCTCAGGTCTGGCCGCTCGAGGCCATCCGAGCTTTTGAGGCTCTAAAGTCCGCCTTTGTGTCGGCTCCGATTCTGTCGCATCCCAACCCTGGGTTGCCTTTTGTCCTCGAGGTGGACGCGTCTGAGACGGGAGTAGGCGCCCTCCTGTCTCAGCGTAGAACACCAGAGGGTCCTCTGCTTCCTTGTGGGTTTTACTCCCGGAAACTGTCTTCCGCGGAGTGCAACTATCGATTGGTGACAGGGAGTTATTGGCCATCGTGCAGGCCCTTAAAGAATGGAGGCACTTGCTCGAGGGCTCGGTGGTTCCGGTTCTCATCCTGACGGACCACAAGAATCTGACCTACCTCTCTGAGGCCAAGAGATTGACACCACGTCAAGCCAGATGGGCTCTGTTCTTGTCACGTTTTAATTACGTGGTCTCCTACCTACCCGGCTCCAAGAACATCAGAGCGGATGCCTTATCACGGCAGTACTCCGAGCTGTCCGGGGAGGAGTCGATTCCGACTACGGTCATACCCCCGAATCAGATCCTGGCTGCTATTCGCACCAGCCTGACCTCTCCTCTGGGTGAGCAGATTTTGGCGGCTCAATCTGGTGCTCCCTCTGGGAGACCCAACGGCAGATGTTTTGTGCCTGAGGAGTTGCGCACTCGGTTGTTGCGAACCTACCATAACTCCAAGGCCGCGGGGCACCCTGGAAAGAATCAGCTGTCCTGGGCGGTTTCACGTCTGTTCTGGTGGCCTTCTCTACGTTCCGACATCGCCGCATATGTAGCGGCATGCTCCGTTTGTGCCCAGAGTAAGTCCCCTCGGCACCTTCCGTTGGGCCTTTTGCAACCCATAGCCACCGGGGAGCGTCCATGGTCACACCTGGGGATGGATTTCATTGTGGACCTTCCTGCATCCCGAGGCCATACGGTCATTCTCATGATTGTGGATCGGTTTTCCAAAATGTGCCACTGTGTTCCTCTCAAGAAGTTACCCTCTGCACAAGAGTTGGCCTCGATTTTTGCCAGGGAGGTCTTCCGGTTGCACGGTTTGCCCAAGGAGATTGTGTCGGATCGGGGGAGTCAGTTTGTGTCCAGGTTCTGGCGCGCCTTTTGCTCCCAGTTGGGGATTCATCTCTCTTTCTCCTCGGCCTACCACCCTCAGTCCAATGGGGCCGCAGAACGATCCAATCAGGCCTTGGAGCAATTCCTTCGTTGCTATGTCTCCGATCACCAAGACAATTGGGTTGACCTCCTGCCTTGGGCTGAGTTTGCCAGGAACACGGCGGTGAACTCTTCCTCTGGGACGTCTCCCTTCATGGCCAATTATGGGTTCCAACCTGCCGTGTTACCGGAGGTATTCTCTCCCCAGGATACTCCGGCTGTGGAGGATCACCTTTCCGTCCTACGTACTTCTTGGGTACAGATCCAGAGGTCCCTTGAGGTCTCTGCGCAACGCCAGAGACTCCAGGCTAATCGCAGACGAGCGCCCGCTCCTTCCTACCAGGTCGGAGACCGTGTATGGTTGTCCACCCGCAACCTCAACCTTCGAGTGCCCACTCCCAAGCTGGCGCCTCGCTTTGTTGGTCCCTTCCGAGTGCTTCACAGGGTAAACCCGGTAGCCTATGCCCTTGCGCTTCCTCCTGGCATGCGGATCTCCAACGTGTTTCATGTCTCCCTGTTGAAGCCATTGGTGTGTAATCGTTTCACTTCCTCGGTTCCTCGGCCCCGTCCGGTCCAAGTGGGCAATCGTGAGGAATATGAGGTGAGCAATATCCTGGACTCACGCCTGGTCCGCGGTCGGTTGCAGTTTTTGGTCCATTGGCGTGGTTATGGTCCAGAGGAGCGTTCCTGGGTTCCCTCCACAGATGTCCATGCTCCTGCGTTGCTCCGAGCCTTCCACGCACGCTTC
The DNA here is from genome assembly GCF_014858855.1 of Bufo gargarizans. NCBI lineage: Eukaryota > Metazoa > Chordata > Amphibia > Anura > Bufonidae > Bufo > Bufo gargarizans. Next base: position 163,326,257 of record NC_058085.1, on the reverse strand, counting down.
CCTCTGAAACCGTTCCTTACTCCGCGGAGGAGGGGCCCTTGAGGGGGAGGTACTGTCATGGTCTTACCTTCTCACTGTTCTCCTTCGTTTGACATGTGCTGGCGGCCATCTTGGTTTCTGGGTTTCTTGTAGCCTCCCACCCTGCGGCTCCTCCTTCCCACTGGGAGGAGCTGGATGCCTAGCTCATATATATAGAAGGTCTGTGGCTTCAGTTCCTTGCTTGGTCCTCCTGTGTGCACATGCTTCAAAGACTGCTGCTGCTTCTGGTTCCTGATCCTGGCCTCGTCTGACTACCCCGTTGGTTCCCGATCCTGGCTTCGTCTGACTACCCCGTTGGTTCCTGATCCTGGCTACGTCTGACTACCCTCCTGGTTCCTGACCTCCGTCTACGCAAGACCCTGCTTCAGTTTAGCCATCCGTTTGGACTTTAGCTACGGCTTGATTTTCAATAAAGCCTTCTTATTCCACCTATCTCGGTTGTACGTCTGGTTCATGGTTCCATGACAATTGATCACCAGATTCACCACAGAAATTTTGTACGGACCGATAAATCTTGGACCCAGTTTCCAAGATGGTATCTCAACTTAATATTTTTAGTGGACAACCACACCAGATCACCCACACAAAGGTCCGGACCAGTCACACGTCTCTTGTCAGCCATTAGCTTATACCTCTCACCCATCTTCTCCAAATTCCCTTGGATCCTCCACCAGATGGAAGACAAGGCAGAAGAAAATCTCTCCCCCTCTGGCATCACAGAGGAACCAGTCCAAGAAAAGGTACCAAACTGAGGATGAAATCCGTATGCGCCATAAAACGGCGACTTACCCGTGGACTCCTGCCTATGGTGATTCAAAGCAAATTCTGCTAGAGACAAGGATGAGGACCAGTCCTCCTGATTCTCCGCCACAAAGCACCTCAAGTAGGTCTCCAGGTTTTGATTAGTACGCTCTGTCTGTCCATTCGACTGCGGATGAAAAGCCAAAGAGAACGAAAGTTGAATGCCCAGCCGAGAACAGAACGCCGTCCAAAACCTGGAGATGAACTGTGTGCCCCTATCGGAGACCACATCCGAAGGTATACCATGCAATTTCACTATATTATCCACAAAAATCTGCGCAAGAGTCTTGGCGTTAGGCAGACTAGTTAAAGATATAATATGAGCCATTTTACTGAAACGGTCAACTACCACCAAAATTACTGTTCTCCCGGAGGAACTCGGCAGATACGTAATAAAGTCCATAGACAAGTGCGTCCAGGGACGAGACGGAATAGACAATGGAAGAAGTGAACAAGCCGGTCGAGTATGAGCAACCTTTGACCGAGCACAGGTTTCACAAGCTGCCACGTAATCCTCAATGCTCTTACCTAACCCTGGCCACCAGAACCTCCGGGACACCAGATCACAGGTGGACTTACCACCAGGATGTTCAGCAAGGACAGTATTGTGATGTTCGTAGCTATTTAGAATTAGTGACTTTTAAAAATACCTTTATTAGTGTTATTGTGGGTATAGGTATGTATATACCAACAGAGTGTACTACAATTTCAAAAGGGATTATATATAAATTTATTTTGACAGGGGAGTAGTGACCCCTACTAGTGATACAATACTGTCAATAGGCTTATATGGTTCGAGGATCATATCAAAAAATAATAAGACAGGGTCTGAGGAAAGGGCAGGGCAGACACAATGCTTACCCTAAATAGCCCTAAAAACTGCTCAGCCCAGGGTGACCCCCTAATGGTGGGGGTTCCCTGTCCCCGAACCTAAGACTATCAAATCCCTAGAAGATATATCGGAAATGGAAGGTGGTTCAATATATGGGGTCACCACCCACCCTTTTCCGAAAATCAAAAATACACAATATAGGAGTGGAGGGGAGTCCAGATACTAGGGAAATCACCGTTACACTCAAATATACAATACGCAAGTTTTTTTTAAAAAAGCACATCTTATTACACACACCTCAACGCGTTTCGCCTGTATAAAATCAGGCTCATCAGGAGGTAGGTAGAAATTTGGACTAAGTCCAGCTAAGACATAGATGTGAACAATGATACAAGGGCGATAGTATAAATGCAACGATACTTAGTTACAGATGTTCAAAGAGGAAGGCGTAGATACAGCATTACCAGAAGGCATGATGATTACATCCACAAGGAAAGATACCTTGAATACCTTGTATCGCAGGCCCTCAGGAACAAACAACCTCCCTGGGGGACAAGAACCAGGAGCCCCGTCCTGGGCTCCCAACACCTCCATCTCCAATTCAGGGTACAGAGTGGAGACCACCACCCCATCAGCCAAATCTGAGCAGGATTCTCTGAATCACCTCCCCCAGGAAAGCTGCGAGACAAGGCATCTGCCTTGACGTTCTTAACCCCTGGGCGAAAGGTAACCGCAAAATTGAACCTGGTAAAAAACAGTGATCATCTGGCCTGTCTAGGGTTTAGACGCTTGGCAGATTGCAAGTAAGCCAAGTTCATGCACATACCGTAACGGGGTGAGACGCCCCCTCCAACCAGTGACGCCATTCCTCAAAGGCCAACTTGATAGCCAGCAACTCTCTATCTCCAACATCACAATTCCTCTCGGCGACCGAGATCTTCTTGGAGAAAATAGCACACGGGACCCATTTGCCAGGCGATGAACCCTGCGACAGCACCGCTCCAACCCCCACTTCAGATGCATCAACCTCCACAATGAATGGCTGAGACACATCAGGCTGCACCAGAATGGGAGCAGACGCAAAACGTTTCTTAATAGCCGAAAAGGCCTTCAATGCCTCATTCGACCAGACAGAGACGCCAGCGCCCTTCTTAGTCATATCAGTGAGAGGTCTTACAATGGTGGAATAGTTCGAAATAAATTTCCTATAATAATTAGTAAACCCCAAGAACCGCATCAAAGCTTTCTGATTCTCTGGTCGGTCCCATTCCAGAACCGCCCGGACCTCTTCAGGGTCCATACGAAAACCAGAGTCAGAAAGCAGATATCCCAAGAACGGAAGCTCCTGCACCGAAAACAAACATTTCTCCAATTTAGTATATAATTTATTCTCCCGAAGGATCGTCAAAACCTGTCTCACATGATCCTGTTGGGTCTTCAGATCAGGAGAGTAAATTAAAATGTCATCCAAATAAACCACCACGAACCTCCCCACCAAATGATGAAAAATGTCATTGTCGAATCGCTGAAATACTGCTGGCGCGTTTGTCAACCCAAAAGGCATAACCAGATTCTCAAAATGACCCTCATGCGTATTGAAGGCCGTTTTCCACTCATCCCCCTCTTTGATTCTGATCAGGTTGTAGGCCCCTCTCAAATCCAACTTGGAGAACACCTTGGTCCAACAATCTGATCAAAAAGGTCAGAAATCAAAGGCAGGGGATATGGATCCCGGACCTTAATACGGTTCAATTCCCGGAAATCCAAACACGGTCTCAGCGATCCATCCTATTTTTTTTTTTACAAAGAACAAGCCTACTGCCACCGGAGACTTAGATGGCCTAATATGACCTTTTGCCAAACTCTCGGCGATATACTTTTGCATGACCTCTCTTTCGGGTTGAGAAAGATTGTAAAGCCGAGATTTTGGCAATTTAGCCCCTGGGATAAGATTAACTGGACAATCATAGTCTCGATGAGGGGGCAGTTCCTGAGCCCCACCCTCTGAAAAGACATCCGCAAAATCTGAGAGATACTGAGGTAAAGCCGTAGTGGACACACCAGAGATAGATGTGCCAAGACAATTATCCGAACAAAACTCACTCCAAACAATGATTTGTCCTGCTTGCCAATCTATAATCGGGTTATGTTTAATCAACCATGGCAACCCCAAAACTATAGGAGCTGGCAAATCCTTCATGACAAAACAAGAAATAATCTCAACATGTGAATCACCCACCCCTAAGTGAATACCATGAACAATGTGAGTAAGACTCCTTTGAGAAAAATAAAGTCTCTACTATCAGAATGGCAAGAAACCTGACCCAGCTGCATGGGTTCCTCCGCTACCCCAGAGTTACCTGTAACATCACCCGGGGAGGCAGTAGAGACGAAACCACTCACAGAAGGGATCCCTTGCACGGAGGGAGCCCTACACCTTTCTCTGATACATCTATCTAACCGTACTTCTAAAGACATGGCATTCTCCAAAGAGTCTGGGTATTCATGAAAAGCAAGGGCATCCTTCAATCTCTCAGATAACCCCTGACAAAACTGACTGTGTAACGCGGGATCATTCCACTCTGATTCTGTAGCCCATCTCCTAAACTCAACACAGTAAGCCTCTGCAGTATGTTCACCATGAAATAAATTACGTAATTTTGACTCCGCCATTGAGACCCGATCTGGTTCATCGTAGATTAATCCCAGAGCCTTAAAAAATTCCTCCACCGACCGGAGGGCCTGCGAACCGGACGACAGAGAAAAGGCTCAGGATTGCGCGTCCCCTTTAAGAAGAGAAATGATTATACCTATCCTCTGACTCTCATCACCTGACAACGATGGACACAGCCGAAAATGCAATTTGCAAGACTCTCTAAAACGGATAAAGTCATCCGTACCCCCTGCAAATCGATCAGGAAGAGCCACTTTAGGCTCCACACAAATTTGACCTGCACCTGATGCCAGTGCATTCTGACACCATGTGACCGAACCACGTAGCTCTGCAACCTCTAGGGATAGCCCTTGCATGCGTTCAACTAACGCATCAATTGACGCCATCACAAAACTGCTGAGCAATGACAGTCAAAAGTTATAATGTCACGGGGGACGAGCACTCAAACACACAGATAAAACAACAACCAGGCTCTAGGCGAGAAGCAGGGGAAGGGTCACCTCCTAGCTAATCCCTGACTTCTCTCCCTGCCCTGCTCAGCCCACATTCAGACCTTGGTGGTAGGAATGATGTGTCCCCGTGCCTGGGCTAAAACACCCTAGATTCCCTGAGATGGAGAAAAGGGGAAATAGGAGCAGCCTGCTCGCACAGAACCTGGATGGGAGAGATGACACAAACAATACCTAGACAGCAAACAACAAAAACTGAAACCACACTTATCTTTTCTGAGCTGGAACAGACAACCTTCCTTCCTTGCTTCCAAGGCCAGACTGATTTCTATAACCAGCCCAGAGCACTGGAATTGAGAGTTATTTAAACTAATGACCCCACCCAGTGCACCTGATGGGAGGCGGATCCAGCACGACTCCAAAACAAAACACTAAACACGTGCTGCTATTCTGGCCAACCTCCGCACATAGTCAGAGCAGGGCATGACAGGTGGAGGACCAAAGAATTATTTCCCCGGTGAAGAAAACACCTTTCACAACAGTTGGCCAGATCAAGGAGGTAGGTGTATGTGTGTCAAAGTCAACAATCAAGAGAAGACTTAACCAGAGTGAATACAGAGGGTTCACCACAAGATGCAAACCATTGGTGAGCCTCAAAAACAGGAAGGCCAGATTAGAGTTTGCCAAACGACATCTAGAAAAGCCTTCGCAGTTCCAGAACAACATCCTATGGACAGATTAGACCAAGATCAACTAGTACCAGAGTGATGGGATGAGAAGAGTATGGAGAAGAAAAGGAACTGTTCATGTTCCTAAGCATACCACCTCATTAGTGAAGCAAAGTGGTGGTAGTGTCATGGCGTGGGCATGTATGGCTGCCAATGGAACTGGTTCTCTTGTATTTATTGATGATGTGACTGCTGACAAAAGCAGCAGGATGAATTCTGAAGTGTTTCGGGCAATATTATCTGCTCATATTCAGCCAAATGCTTCAGAACTCATTGGATGGCACTTTACAGTGCAGAAGGACAATGACCCAAAGCATACTGCAAAAGCAGCCAAAGAGTTTTTTAAGGGAAATAAGTGGAATGTTATGCAATGGCTAAGTCAATCACCTGACCTGAATCCGATTGAGCATGCATTTCACTTGCTGAAGACAAAACTGAAGGGAAAATGCCCCAAGAACAAGCAGGAACTAAAGACAGTTGCAGTAGAGGCCTGGCAGAGCATCACCAGGGATGAAACCCAGCGTCTGGTGATGTCTATGCGTTCCAGACTTCAGGCTGTAATTGACTGCAAAGGATTTGCAACCAAGTATTAAAAAGTGAAAGTTTGATTTATGATTATTATTCTGTCCCATTACTTTTGGTTCCTTAACAAATGGGAGACACATATGCAAACTGTTGTAATTCCGACACCGTTCACCTGATTTGAATGTAGATACTCTCAAATTAAATCTGACAGTCTGCAGTTAAAGCACATCTTGTCCGTTTCATTTCAAATCAAATTGTGGTGGTGTATAGAGCCAAAAATATTAGAATTGTGTTGATGTCCCAATATTTATGGACCTGACTGTATTTAAAGTGAAGCATTCCTATGTTGTCTTAGAGCTGATCAGTTGCTAAAGTGCATCAAATATGCCACTAGCTGACCCCTGCTAACTCTAACTGAGCAAGGCAGTCAACAACAATGCCAGGTACATTGTGGTTGTGCTGTATTTGGGGAAAATAACATATGTTTCCTGCAGGGCGCATGTCATAAATATAGGTGTGCAACACCTTCTGGAAAAGTACTGTGGCCTGCAGAAGGTATTGGCCATATTCTGGAGACTGTCCTTGCATTCAGCCATTCTTATATGGCAAGAGACTCCCCCCAGGGCTTGCATTGACAGAAAGGTCTGCCATTGCACCACTTGATCTGCAAGGTTCCAACTGACCAGAATTTCACATATACTTGAGCATCTGTAAATGCAGTGTAAAGCAGTAAATGATTTTGTCATGCACCAGACCACCACAGCAGGGAGCATGTGTTGTTTTGAGGGAAGGCAGTGTAAGCTCATTAGAGACACTTGTCGTGTACTCAGGCCCTTTAACCACCTCAGGACCGCCGTACGCAGGATTGCGTCCTGCCGGCGGTCCTGCTCTTCTGGGTGGACGCATATACGCGTCCTCCCGCGAGAGCCGAGATTTCCTGTGAACGTGCGCGCACAGGCGCGCGCGCTCACAGGAACGCGCGCTCACAGGAACGGAAGGTAAGCGAGTGGATATCCAGCCTGCCAGCGGCGATCGCTCGCTGGCAGGCTGGAGATCCGAATTTTTTAACCCCTAACAGGTATATTAGACGCTGTTTTCATAACAGCGTCTAATATACCTCCTACCTGGTCCTCTGGTGGTCCCTTTTGTTAGGATCGACCACCAGAGGACTCAGGTAGGTCAGTACAGTAGCACCAAACACCACACTACACTACACCCCCCCCCCGTCACTTATTAACCCCTTATAAACCCCTGATCACCCATGATCTCCCCATATAAACTCCCTGATCACCCCCCTGTCATTGATCACCGCCCTGTCATTGATCACCCCCCTGTCAGGCTCCATTCAGACGTCCGTATAATTTTTACGGATCCACGGATACATGGATCGGATCCGCAAAAAGCATACGGACGTCTGAATGGAGCCTTACAGGGGGTGATCAATGACAGGCGGGTAATCACCCATATACACTCCCTGATCACCCCCCTGTCATTGATAACCCCCCTGTAAGGCTCCATTCAGACGTCCGCATGCGTTTTGTGGATCCGATCCATGTATCCATGGATCCGTAAAAAATCATGCGGATGTCTGAATGGAGCCTTACAGGGGGGGTGATCAGTGACAGGGGGGTGATCACCCTGATTACCCTGATCACCCCCTGTCATTGATAACCCCCCTGTAAGGCTCCATTCAGACGTCCGCATGCGTTCTGTGGATCCGATCCATGTATCCATGGATCCGTAAAAAATCATGCGGATGTCTGAATGGAGCCTTACAGGGGGGGTGATCAGTGACAGGGGGGGTGATTACCCTGATCACCCCCCGTCATTGATAACCCCCCTGTAAGGCTCCATTCAGACGTCCGCATGCGTTTTGTGGATCCGATCCATGTATCCATGGATCCGTAAAAAATCATGCGGATATCTGAATGGAGCCTTACAGGGGGGGTGATCAGTGACAGGGGGGTGATCACCCTGATTACCCTGATCACCCCCTGTCATTGATAACCCCCCTGTAAGGCTCCATTCAGACGTCCGCATGCGTTCTGTGGATCCGATCCATGTATCCATGGATCCGTAAAAAATCATGCGGATGTCTGAATGGAGCCTTACAGGGGGGGGTGATCAGTGACAGGGGGGTGATTACCCTGATCACCCCCTGTCATTGATAACCCCCCTGTAAGGCTCCATTCAGACGTCCGCATGCGTTTTGTGGATCCGATCCATGTATCCATGGATCCGTAAAAAATCATGCGGATGTCTGAATGGAGCCTTACAGGGGGGGTGATCAGTGACAGGGGGGTGATCACCCTGATTACCCTGATCACCCCCTGTCATTGATAACCCCCCTGTAAGGCTCCATTCAGACGTCCGCATGCGTTCTGTGGATCCGATCCATGTATCCATGGATCCGTAAAAAATCATGCGGATGTCTGAATGGAGCCTTACAGGGGGGGTGATCAGTGACAGGGGGTGATCACCCTGATTACCCTGATCACCCCCTGTCATTGATAACCCCCCTGTAAGGCTCCATTCAGACGTCCGCATGCGTTCTGTGGATCCGATCCATGTATCCATGTATCCGTAAAAAATCATGCGGATGTCTGAACGGAGCCTTACAGGGGGGTGATCAATGACAGGGGGGTGATCAGGGAGTCTATATGGGTGATTACCCCCCTGTCATTGATCACCCCCCCCTGGTAAGGCTCCATTCAGACATTTTTTTTGGCACAAGTTAGCGGAAATTTTTTGTTTGTTTTTGTTTTTGTTTTTTCTTACTAAGTCTCATATTCTACTAACTTGTGTCAAAAAATAAAATCTCACATGGACGCACCATACCCCTCACGGAATCCAAATGCGTAAACATTTTTAGACATTTATATTCCAGACTTCTTCTCACGCTTTAGGGCCCCTAAAAAGCCAGGGCAGTATAAATACCCCACATGTGACCCCATTTCGGAAAGAAGACACCCCAAGGTATTCCGTGAGGGGCATATTGAGTCCATGAAAGATTTAAATTTTTGTCCTAAGTTAGCGGAAAGTGAGACTTTGTGAGAAAAAAACTAAAAAAAATCAATATCCGCTAACTTATGCAAAAAAAAAAAAATTCTAGGAACTCCCCATGCCCCTCATTGAATACCTTGGGGTGTCTTCTTTCTAAAGTGGGGTCACATGTGGGGTATTTATACTGCCCTGGCTTTTTAGGGGCCCGAAAGTGTGAGAAGAAGTCTGGGATCCAAATGTCTAAAAATGCCCTCCTAAAAGGAATTTGGGCCCCTTTGCGCATCTAGGCTGCAAAAAAGTGTCACACATGTGGTATCGCCGTACTCAGGAGAAGTTGGGGAATGTGTTTTGGAGTGTCATTTTACATATACCCATGCTGGGTGAGAAAAATATCTTGGTCAAATGCCAACTTTGTATAAAAAAATGGGAAAAGTTGTCTTTTGCCAAGATATTTCTCTCACCCAGCATGGGTATATGTAAAATGACCCCCCAAAACACATTACCCAACTTCTCCTGAGTACGGCGATACCACATGTGTGACACTTTTTTGCAGCCAAGGTGGGCAAAGGGGCACCTTTCGGATTTCGCAGGCCATTTTTTACACATTTTGATTGCAAGGTACTTCTTACACATTTGGGCCCCTAAATTGCCAGGGCAGTATAACTACGCCACAAGTGACCCCATTTTGGAAAGAAGACACCCCAAGGTATTCCGTGAGGGGCACGGCGAGTTCCTAGAATTTTTTATTTTTTGTCACAAGTTAGCGGAAAATGATGATTTTTCTTTTTTTTTCTTTTTTCCTTACAAAGTCTCATATTCCACTAACTTCCGACAAAAAATAAAAAATTCTAGGAACTCGCCATGCCCCTCACGGAATACCTTGGGGTGTCTTCTTTCCAAAATGGGGTCACTTGTGGGGTAGTTATACTGCCCTGGCAATTTAGGGGCCCAAATGTGTGAGAAGAACTTTGCAATCAAAATGTGTAAAAAATGCCCTGCAAAATCCGAAAGGTGCACTTTGGAATATGTGCCCCTTTGCCCACCTTGGCAGCAAAAAAGTGTGACACATCTGGTATCGCCGTACTCAGGAGAAGTTGGGGAATGTGTTTTGGGGTGTCATTTTACATATACCCATGCTGGGTGAGAGAAATATCTTGGCAAAAGACAACTTTTCCCATTTTTTTATACAAAGTTGGCATTTGACCAAGATATTTTTCTCACCCAGCATGGGTATATGTAAAATGACACCCCAAAACACATTCCCCAACTTCTCCTGAGTACGGCGATACCAGATGTGTGACACTTTTTTGATGCCAAGGTGGGCAAAGGGGCACATATTCCAAAGTGCACCTTTTGGATTTCACCGGTCATTTTTTACACATTTTGATTGCAAAGTTCTTCTCACACATTTGGGCCCCTAAATTGCCAGGGCAGTATAACTACCCCACAAGTGACCCCATTTTGGAAAGAAGACACCCCAAGGTATTCTGTGAGGGGCATGGTGAGTTCCTAGAATTTTTTATTTTTTGTCGCAAGTTAGTGGAATATGAGACTTTGTAAGAAAAAAATAAAAATAAAAATCATCATCATTTTCCGCTAACTTGTGACAAAAAATAAAAAGTTCTATGAACTCACTATGCCCATCAGCGAATACCTTAGGGTGTCTACTTTCCGAAATGGGGTCATTTGTGGGGGTTTTCTACTGTTTGGGCATTGTAGAACCTCAGGAATCATGACAGGTGCTCAGAAAGTCAGAGCTGCTTCAAAAAGCGGAAATTCACATTTTTGTACCATAGTTTGTAAATGCTATAACTTTTACCCAAACCATTTTTTTTTTTGCCCAAACATTTTTTTTTTATCAAAGACATGTAGAACAATAAATTTGGTGAAAAATTTATATATGGATGTTGTTTTTTTTTGCAAAATTTTTCAGCTGAAAGTGAAAAATGTCATTTTTTTGCTAAAAAATCGTTACATTTTGATTAATAACAAAAAAAGTAAAAATGCCAGCAGCAATGAAATACCACCAAATGAAAGCTCTATTAGTGAGAAGAAAAGGAGGTAAAATTCATTTGTATGGTAAGTTGCATGACCGAGCGATAAACGGTGAAAGTAGTGTAGTGCCGAAGTGTAAAAAGTGCTCTGGTCATGAAGGGGGTTTCACCTAGCGGGGCTGAAGTGGTTTTAAAGAGGCCACAAAATTTCTCAGTAGAGACAACTGCGACATCGTCAACCCCCTGATATTTATCTTAGAACAGGCACTCATGCTGATGCAACAAGGGATGAGCGAATAAGAACTTGTTAATGCATCTTGCTGGCCACTAAGTAGCTGTTTTGGACCCACACAAAGGCCCATGGGGGAGATAAGAAGCTACCACTGGAGGTGGAGGAGCATGAGGCTGATGATGATGATGAAGACAATGACGGACAATCATCGCAGTGGGTGGTGGTGGGGAGCCAGAAAGAACTTGGTCTTTGGCCACGCTGGTGAGCATGGCAAGTCGTATGCTTGGTTTACTTACCTACTAACAGGTGAATTGTTAGCATCAAGCAATCTTATAATTACTGGGTAGCCATACTTTTTAGATTTTTGGTATCAAAGCAAAATGGGTAAATGTTTTTTTTGTTGCCAAAAAGGAGATAAAATTGCTGGATTACCAGGATGCTGTGTGTATGCAGCTTGCAGCAGCTTCATTCGAGCAGACTACTGCTGTTTATGTGCCAGAGCAAGAGGCTTCTCTCCCCCCATGCCTAGTCACCCACCTCCAGCTGTTTCTGCTACCACAAATCGCAGAAGAAGCAACTGTGAAGTACCGCCTGAACAACCAGGTTCAGTCCTATTTGGACTGTGGCTTTTCTCTAGCAGCTACCATGTCCCCTGACCGCACAGACTTCTGGAACAGTAGCTGGCTCAGTTGGCTCTTGCTAAACTGTCTTGTTCAGCTTCCAGTGTCATCTCACTGAGGGTTTTTTAGAGTGACAGTTGGTGTCTTCACACCCAAATGGACAAAATTGTCCTTGGCCAGTGTACAAAACATCACATTTGTAAAAATGAACAAGGCGTAGGTCTGTGGAGATTTTCACACACCTCCAGCTAAGGCCTCATGCACATGACCGTTGTTTGGGTCCGCATCCGAGGCGCAGTTTTTGCGACTCGGGTGCGGACCCATTCACTTCAATGGGGCCGCAAAAGATTCGGAAAGCACTCTGTGTGTTGTCCGCATCCGTTTTTCCGTTCCGTGGCCCCGCAAAAAAAATATAACATGTCCTATTCTTGTCCGTTTTGCAGACAAGAATAGGCATGTCTATAATGGGCCGCTCATTCCGGAAATTGTGGAAGGCACACTGGCGGCTTCCGTTTTTTGCGGATCCGTGGTTTGTGGACCGCAAAAACGGAACGGTCGTGTGCATGAGGCCTTAGGCCAATGAATAGATCTGTCATTACTGATTGTGGCTATTTATTGGCAGTCCATCATCTCACTGCCACTGTCTGCCTGCCTACCATCATGTTCTGAATGGCTGCTGCTGCCACCCCTGTCACACTGCTACTCCCCCTACTGCCTATATCATTACCCTTACACAGCCGCCACTACTACTATCCCTAAACAGCCGCACACAGAACTACTGCCTGGTCTGTTCCATGCTGTGCTTCTACTGCTGCCGCTACTATAGCTGCCACAAGTCACTATTACCCCTATACACCTTAGACCTTAGCTTCCCCTTTCCGCATCCACAATCAATCAGTATGCCTGGTTTAATAGAGTTGTTCATGCTTACAGGGCCTTTATGAGTATTTGTAAAAGCCTAATGTCTAAAGGGCCCTTTACACAAGCTGAGATTACCCAATGAATGAGAGAAACGCTTCTTCATCAGGTAATCTGATTGTGTGCACGCAAAAATGATCATTTACCGGCAGCAGATCATGCCGTGTGAACACAATCTCCTGCCGGCAAACAATGAGTCATTATGGGGAAGAGCAATGGCGTTAGCCATGATAAATGCGTAAATGCTGAGGTCTCCTCAGCTAGCGATCAGCAGATTTTCAGGAAGAAACACCTCCTTCCCAACAATCTTCTGTAATATTGTCCCATGTAAAGGGTCCTTAACTTTATGAACCATGAAGATCAAGAAAGGTTTAAGGAAACTATGAGCCAGATATTTGCTTAATTTTCTATTTATTCAGTCTGCTTATGACTATAAACCATGAAAAATGTATACATAATAAAATAATCGAAAAATATCAAAATATATACATCATGTAATGCTACAATGCAATACTTAATAATGTAGAAAGGAAAATGTTATACAGTACAAATGACATAACTGTAACTAGACATCCTAGATTTATAGAGAATAGAAATGACTTTTTATTACTACTAAACCTTTACTCGCTGGACACCTAGTTTACATATCCTTCATTTCATCTGGGAAGTATTTCAGAATAATCAGAATGAATACTATGTGGTTTCATTTGGAAGTGCTGGACAAATGTCATGTCCAGTGCGTGTCTCACCAGATAGGTGTACTGAATATAAAATACTAAATATTAAATGTTATAATAAAGGACGTGTTCACTAGTGTTGAGCGCAAATATTCTAATCGCGAATATACTACATTGCCGATTTTTGCAATCGAGTAAACAATGACTGGAGAGCACAAATTCTCGAATTTTTAAATTTATGTTGAATATTCGGCCAAAAATTTGAATATTGCCTATGCCGCTCATCACTAGTGTTCACAAACATAGAATGAAACAGAACTATTTCAGATGTCTGATTACAAACAGTGTTTACACTGTCAGAAAGGTGCCTGGGGAAGTCAACATGGCTTCTGTCCTTGTAACATTGCCAAAACCAGAATATGCACATACAGCTGAGGGAGTTATTTCTGGCTGGAAAGGAATATGTGTACAGAGGCAACTGTGATTAAGGGGTTGTCCACATCAAACAATCCATTTTTGTAAGGCTTCATGTACGCGACTATTTTTCGGGTCCGCATCCGAGACGCAGGTTTTGCGGCTCGGATGCGGACCTATTCACTTCAATGGGGCCACAAAAGATGCGGACAGCACTCCGTGTGCTGTCCGCATCCGTTGCTCAGTTCCGAGGCCCCGCAAAAAAAATATAGCATGTCCTATTCTTGTCCGTTTTGCGGACAAGAATAGGCATGTCTACAATGGGCCGTTTTTTTGGGGATCCGCGGTTTGTGGTCCGCAAAAAAAAGCACGGTCGTGTGCATGAGGCCTAAGGCTGAAATCACATTTCTACTCCGGACTTTTAGCTCAAATCCAGGCAGAAGCAGCATTTTATAGTGACTGTTAAAAAGAAAGGACAATCTGCATAGCATATGGAAGAGATAGGTTTTCTGGAAGGAGATACTCATTTAGCCACTCTCTACTCTAGTTATTTGATGGAAGTCTCACATGAGTGACTCCTCTCCATTAAAGGGGTTATCCCACAAAAAGTATGTATCACCTATCCACAGGATAGATGATAAATATCAGATTGCGAGGGATCCAACGAGTCCAAGCCTCTTTAATCCCGGAGGATTTTTCATTTTTGCGTCTTCCTTTTTCACTCCCTGCCTACTGGAACCATAACTTTATTTTTATTTTTCTGTTCACATAGTCTTATGAGAGCTTATTTTTTGCAGGACAAGTTGTATTTTCTAATGGCACCACACCATTTGTTGTTGCTTACAAAAAAAAATCCAAATGGGGTGGAATTGGAAAAAAAATTCAATTTTGCTACAGTTTTATGGGTTTTGTTTTTACAGCATTCTCTATACGCTAAAACTGACCTGTTGCCTGCCTTCTCTGGGTCAGTACGATTGCAATAATATCATACTAGTTTTGTTTTACTGAAAAATAATAAAAAGGTTGGGGAAAACAAACGTTTGTTTCATCTACAAAGTTGTGTTAGGGCTCATTTTTTGCAACCTAATCTGTAGTTTCCATTGATACTATTCTGGAGTGTGTGATGTTTTGATCACTTTTTATACAATTTTATTGGAAAGTTGGCCATTTAGATTTTTTTTTCATTATGGCCTTCACTATATAGGATAAATATATTTATATTTTAATAGCATTTTTTAAAGCAGTGATGCCTATTATGTTTATTTTTTATTGTGTATATATTTCTATTTAAATTCTAGACAAAGGGAGGTGATTTGAATTTTTTTAAACTTTTTTAAGCCCCCCTAAGGGGCTATAATATGTGATCTTCATATTGATTTTAGCAGTGATTTGGCACTTCATTGTAAACCACAGAAGGGCAGTGCTTCTGGATTTACAGCGCTCAAATGCCATTGTCACATTTGACCACGGCATCTGAGGGGCCCAGAATCTTCAAGTTACAATTCTGCCACCACCAATCTGATACTGATGTCCTATCGTGATGAGCAGTTAAAAATGGCCTGCTCACCATTAATGGCAAATACTCTGAGTTGGATGTAATAAGGACAGAACACTTTACTTCACCTCCAAGCAGCTATATAGCACTATGCTTACTGTTTAGACATAGATGTAACAAACATGTGAAAGTCTAAACAACAATTTAAAAAGTGCAAAACTGTTATAAAATTGCCAAACAATGGACATGTATTAAATATCTCTTTAAAATCTTAACTAGATATTTTATATATATTTAAAATACAAACACAATGCCCTCTTTGCACTTTGCAGTATATCAAAAGAATATTATAATACAGTTGTATTTTACTATAATACATCTTGGTTAATAATACAAGAAAACAAAATATAATGTGACAAAATGAACACAGAAAAATTATTGATTTCAGCATCAAAAGAAATGTTTTAATAAAGTAGTTATTTCTTAGGGTTTATTTATTTTCTATAAATGCAACTATTACAGGGAGATATAGATCAATATTGTTGCATGAGTGGGTAGAGGTGCTATGGAAAACTGTTCAACAATTGAATTGATGTAGCATATCATCAGTGTATTATAAATGTTCAATAAAAAAATACAAATGTAATATCTGGGCCTGCCTTTACCCATCGTCCATGTGATCCTGTTTATATACAAATAAGCTCTCTTTCAGAAGTAATAAAAATTATCTTATGCCCCCTATTGGTAGCTACCATCTAGGTCAATGTCTGAGCCATTAAAGAGTCCTGAAACATAACTTAGGCTACCTTCACACTTGCGGCACAGCTCTCCCGAAGGCTTGCAGCAGTTTTTGTCTGGCTGAATCCTAGCATATTTGCCGGGTAGCATCCGGATCTCCATCAGGCCTCATTATAGTCAATGGGGCCGACAGGCGTTCCAGTAACATCTGGCAATGCCAGATCCCGAGAACTCCAACAGACTATTCTCTGGCAGAACAATGTGCCAGAGAGTTCTGCTGCAAATGTGAAAGAAGCCTTAGGAAATCAATCAAACAAGAGATACTTTTGGAGGAGATTTTTACTTGGTCAATATTCGAAGTAATGTTTCAGGGTACTTTAATGGGTTGTACATTGACTTTCAGGATAGCTATCTATGAGTGATGCTGCACATAGTTTTGTGTTGTAGGTGTTTTGTTTTTTTTGGCCAAAAGAATGTCAGTGTTTTGTAGCTTTTTTTTTGGGCTTTTTTGAGATTTTTTTTCCATATAGTGCAATGATTTTTCCATTGTGCGCAGTATGGGGAAAATGCATTGTTGCGAAAAACAAAGTGCAAAAATCCCATTAAAAATACAACACACACTGACACTTGTGTTTTTTCAAGCAAAGCAAAAACCAATGGAGGTCTATGAAAAAAGATGCCAGACCCAGACCATGGTCTGATTTAAGAAAAAAAAGCACCACTGAAAAAAAAAAAAAAAAAAAAAAAAAAGCACCGCAAGGAGCAAGAAATGACACCATGAAAATAAAAATGCACCAAATACAGCAAGACCTCTTAATAACGCCACAAACCCTATGTGTGACACCAGCTTGTATGTGCAATTAGAAAGAAAGTTTCCTTCCTCCTGGAGAAAAGCAAACTGTAGTTTCTCCTATGGAGCACTGTAAGACTCCCTACATTTGCTGGCGTCTCTGCAAAAAGAAACAACAATCCCAAAGATCTTCAGTTTTTTTTAACACAAATTCTAACCCAGCTTCATCCATTACAAACTATGCTGCAAACTTTTTTTTACCCCATATGGCTGATATCAAGCCTAAGTAGTCATGCACATGACAGCGGTGTATGTATGGAGCCTGCACATGATCATATGAGTGCAGGACAGTAGTCCCGCGGGCGGCCCGATGCGCACAGTATCATAGTAACCTATGATGCTGTGCGCTCCCATGTGCACAATGTATGCCGCTCCAGGACATATGGCCCGCTCACGGAACGTATGTCTCGGAGGGCATACGGTCGTGTGCATGAGCCCTAATGCTCAGAATGACTGCACAGATATACTTTGGAGACTTCTGAGATATACACTGAGAAGAGTGCTGAATTGGTATTATAAGGGGCCTGTGGGTTTTAATAAATATTACTATGATTTTCTAAGTTTTTCTGAGTTTAAAGTGACCTTCTGGTTCTAGAACAAAAATGACATTCACTGGGGAGTAAATAGTTTTATACTGCCCTAATTTTCATCTTTTCAGCTGCAGATCTTCTGATTCCAAAACTTGTCTTCTGTCATCCAAGATGGCCACATTGCTTCTCAGACTACCTGATGCACACTATACATCTTTAGAGTCCTAGTCATGCCTTGCATATCCAGCTGTGCTGTTGGATCAGCCAGAACTGTGAGCAGTTCTGGTCAATCAAAGGGCAGCAGGAAGTGTTTTGGACTACTGATGCATAGTATACATCGAGTACTCTGAGAAGCAGTGCGGCCATCTTGGACGACAGTAGAAAAAAACTGAAATCAGCAAATCTGCAGCTGAAAAGATGAAAAGGAGTGCCTCCAATTAAGCGTTCTGTTCATTCCACAGTTAATGTACATTTTTTTTAATTTAGATTTGTTGATGTATTTTTGTATTATGTGCCCCCAATGCATCTGTCTTTTTCTATTCACGTCTATGACAGCATTGGTGTCATTCCCATCGGTATAAATATAGAGAAACTGAATTCCTGTGGGATCTAATATCTAACAGTGAGAGAGGCTGAATTTAAATCGATTTAGCTCATTTAAAGAGAAAAGTAGGGAGGGGGAAGCAAGCATTTTATTCTAAGAGAGCCTCTTTAATAAGCCACTAGAGCCATGTTGTTTTAGTCCATACCCATGTGTATTCTGATCGTGGGTATGATGGGTATTGTACATATACAGGTGAAACTCGAAAAATTTGAATATCGTGCAAAGTTCATTTATTTCAGTAATGCAACTTAAAAGGTGAAACTAACATATGAGATAGACTCATTACATTCAAAGTGAGATATTTCAAGCCTTTATTTGTTATAATTTGGATGATTATGGCTTACAGCTTATGAAACCCCAAAGTCACAATTTTGAGGTCCCCTTTGCTCAGGGGGTTTGGATTAATTAGCTGACTAGAGTGTGACACTTTGAGCCTAGAATATTGAACCTTTTCACAAAATTAAAATTTTAAGCTGCATTTATGCAGTTCCTTTTAATTTGCATTACTGAAATAAATGGACTTTTGCAAGATAGTCTAATTTTTCGAGTTTCACCTGTAGATAAGACCCACTAGTGATGGAAGTGGTCAGTAAACAAACAGAACGCGAGGCTTATGAAATATTCTGAAACAAACGATGACATCCACTGTTTCTTCACTGGTCAGTGTAACAAGAGGCTGTCTTTGGCAGGTTCTGTTGTAAATACCATTCAGTGTAAAGGAATGCATGGCCCTGGCTGGGGGGGAAGGATCTCTGGTAATAAATGTCTGTGGCCAGAATACCCTATTATATCTAGGCATAGGACAGTACATTTAACAGAAAACCAAGAGGGATAAAGAGATTAAAGGGTCTGTACAAACATGGATGAGAAGGAGGAGGAAAAGGGACTGGCAGGAGCCAGATCATGAACAGGCTGGGTGCATGGGGCAATGGAAGGAAATCATGAAAGGCCACAGTAAAAGTAGTTGGGCAAGTACAGTAGTTAGCAGCATACAGTACTGAAGAAATAGTGAGAGAACATCCTTTGACTACTGTGTGGACGGATGTATCTTAGGGTGGCTAGACTTTAAGGCCACTTTCACACAAGCAAGTTTTCCTTCCGGAGGCGATGCATGTTGTGAACAGAGAGCATCAGGACTGAATCCTGATCCATTCCTTTCAATGGGTCTGTGTATATTTTTACTAATCATCTTTGTGTTCAGGATATATTGCAGCATCTTCTATATTGTGCCTTTTTCATGCAGGCTTGGCTCCATAGAAGTGAATGGGGCTTGTGTAAAAAATGGAAGGCGCCCGGATGCAATGCATTTTTCACTGATGGCTGCTAGGAGATGTTGAGTGTGTTATTCTTCAGTTTTCTCTATGGTTGTGAACAAAACATCAAAAACTGATTGCATCTACATGAAAATAAAAAACTGAAACATTGAACGCAATTGTAAACCATCAGTTTTCCCTGAATAGACTCTGACTCATTCACTGCTCCTGTGAAATAAGCCTAAAATAAGGCATACAAAGTGTGGATTATGCACCAACTAAATCTGTGCACACATTTAAAAAAAAGTTTGCTATGTGGCTAATATTATGGGGAATGACTGTAGCATTCAGCAGTCTTTTGGGATACTTTTCAGTTACAAAATGTTTCCCCAGGGTTTCTTTTTCAGTTATACTCAGAAATGTTTATCAAAGACCCATTCACCATACATCTGATGGAAACAGGGATGCTTCAGGATTAGTTTGGCATTTTGCTATTTTAGAAATATTTATTAAAATATATGAGACCCTTTATGTGAAAATAAATCTATTTCGGTGTTCATTTTGATAATCCTGCCGTTCACTTAGCCGTCTCCAAGGTGATAATATACAACTAACCTATGTCACTGATGTAAACCTATTTGAAACAACTAATACAGTGAAGAGGAAAATGTTGCTGTAAATGACATTCTATAGAACATGGTATCTTTTTTACAGTGTGTCATGCGCTATAAATACATCCTATTGACATCATATTTTATCATCATAAAAATAATATAATGCTGTTGTAGTGAATACATTATAAATATAAACCTAGACGTATAAGCACCATAAGCATCATTTACAGAACCAGGATAAGTAAATACAAGATGGTTAAACAACTCTTTTCATACCATTATTATACATTGTCCTGATATGCTGCTATTTACAACATAAAAGAGGCATACAGTCTGCATCTCTGGTCATTTCATAACAAGAACATAGTAACAAAGTACATAGAAAGAGAACAATCTTAACCAAACAATAAAAAATAAAAAAAAGATCATTTTTTTTAAAGCTATAATCTATCTCCCACCCAAAACAGAAAAGAAGATTCCACAGTTCCCCTCGACAATTACAATATCTGGAGAGAGAGAAACAATTCTTCAAATATACACCATTTAAAAGACTTTTTTTAAACGTCGTCTTGTATAGCTTAGTTTACTTATAAATGAAAACTAATGCCAACCCCTTAGTGGAACAAGTGCTTTCAAGAGCACATCTGGCAGTGAAGGGGTTAAATGGAAAGAATCTAGACAGATTCTACAATGGTTTAGGAATTCTCTGGAATAAAGTAAAACCGCATATGTCAGGGCCACCTACTACAGTGCTATATTTCTATATTATATTGACTTGATCAACCTGGTAAAGTACTGTTTCACAGGGCATCGTGAAACTTTTATTTACACAAATTATATATATATATATATATATATATATATATATATATATAATATAGTCCTTGAAATTTGTAATTAAGGATTAGCAATTAGAGCTCTAGTAATAGATAAAAACATCAAAAAATTAACTGATAAAAAATGGAATTCCTACATGGAAGGAACTTGGTAACTAAAAGGCAGTGATAGGGTAATGGAGGAATCATCGAAATCAAATTGAGGAAATGTTCTGTTCTTACTTATTCATAAACAGCCTTTCCTCAAATGTAAAAATAAAACATTATCTCCAAACCGTTCTACTGGAGTCCATGTACTGGTATTGTCCTGCATTACAGAGTAATGTCACACAAGACGGACTGTCTATAATACAACACTATGGGAACCTCTAGAAAATACTATGAGCATAGTGCAATGTTCCTCTTTCTTCCCCACTAGCTATCCGTACTGCTCACACAGACAGGTGATAGCAACACAGTGAAACTCAATTCAGGAAACTAATCTCCTTTGGCAAAACCAAATGTGATCAAGACCATTTTTTCCACCAGCAGTTGGACTTGCAGAAGTCATCAAGATCAGGAGACAGTTGTCCTTATCTTCATCTTTTGTAGACCAAAGTCTCATTTACTGAATAGCAACCATCTTCATTTTTTGGCTATTAGCCATGGAGTCTGGCCCTTAAAGTATCAAATAAAGGTGCTTTCATGATTAGGCTATGGAAAATACAGAAGCACTGACAATGTTCAATACCAGACAAGAGTAACATTGGGACTACTGTCCTTCCTTCTGAGCTGCATCACTGGCACCACCTTTTGGAAGCGGCTCTCTATGAGTCAAAATTCGACTTTTCATTAAGCTTTAGAACATGACAAGGGAAAATAGCCAAGCCAGATATCCATCTGCAGGCAGCTGTTTCAGGGTGTTTGCCCCTCATTAGTATAGAGTAGGATTCTAGCTGCTTGAGTTTAGTGCAACATTTTCATGTTATATATTGTCTTGATGCTGAAGAATTTATAAATGCTACTTTTCTACATTTCTGGAGGCGAAAGATTTTCTATCTTCATTATCTCAAAAAGATATACAAACAAGTGTTATGGTAGCTTCCTCTTTTCAAGAATGACTTAAAGGGAACCTGTCATCAACTTTATGCTGACCACAGTGAGGGAAGTATAAATTAGTGACAGAAATGCTGATTTCAGCGGTGTATCACTCATGAGCTAAAAGGAAGAGGTTGCTGAGAACCAGCATCATAATCATTGCAGCCCAGGCCTTGAAAAGAGTCAAATCTACCTGAGAAGAGTCCTGGTTATTATAATCTCCTGCTCTCCTGCCCACCTGCTGATGATTGGCAGTTCTCTCCTAGAGAGAGAGGGAGAAAACTAGGTAGAAGACTGTCAATCATCAGCAGGCGGGGAGAGTAGGAATCCATGAATAACCATGACTCTTCTGAGGTGGCCATGACTCTTTTCCAGGCCCAGTCTGCAATGATTGCGATTTTGATTCTCAGCAACCACTTACTTTTAACTTTTAAATGACAGCTTAAATCAACTCACCTGTCTCTATTTTATACTGCGGTTAGTATGGGCAGCATAAGGGTCCATTCACACGTCCGTGGTGTATTGCGGATCCGCAAATTGCACCTGGCCGGCACCCCCATATAACTGCCTATTCTTGTCCGCAATTGCAGACAAGAATAGGACATGTTCTATTTTTTTCCGGAGCTGCGGACTGGAAGATCGGGGCCGCGCTCCGCAGATGCGGAGAGCACATAGTGCTCTCCACATCCATTCCTGCCCTATTGAGAATGAATACCCAACGGGTCCGCACCCGTTCCAGATATTGCGGAACGGATGCGGACCCATTCCACAGACGTGTGAATGGACCCTAAAGATGATGACAGGTTCCCTTTAATTGTGGATGAGGAAATTTCCTCTTTTGTTTAGTTACAATGTAGATTGCAGCTCCTTGGTATCTTATATACAGTAACTGGTAATGTCATTGTCAGAGCTGCTTTAAACAGAATAAATGAATGGACAGATATGGAGTACAGCAATACATGGCATAATCATGCAATACAAGCAAAAATCACAATACAATAAAACCAAGCAAGGACTTATTTATTTAAAAAAAATCAGTTCTCCTAAAAGTAATGCACATTCCATGCCGTCTCCATGACAGATGGTATTAATTGACTACATGGTATGTTCATCTTACAAATGATACCATGCTTGTTCTCAGTAACAATATAAAAGAGATCTATCAAAAAAGTTCTCATATAGAACAATGAAATGTTAATGGATACACAGAGTAGGAATTGTTGTTGAATGTTTCATTCAACGATTTACTTTATTTTTCATTAACCATCATACTCAGGAAAACGGCCATCATTTCTTTGATGTACTTTTGGCACCAAAGTATAATAACTTAACAAAAGCATTATTTAATAAATGTGCACAAATATCATGCAAATACAGCAGCATTTCTTCACAAATATTAGAAAAGCAAAAACAAACAATATACACGATAGCTTAAAAAGAAGGAGAACATCTATTTTAGTATTTCTGTACAAAATGCATAAAGTTTGATATGGTTTCTCTTTTCTACCGAACACTGTATAAAAATAAATATTCTATGTACAGACACACGGGACAATCCAAGGTTAGAACGATCACTGCAAAAGAAAACATAAACTTGGGTTAAACTGGACTCTTAGTACTTGGTGTTGAGTTCAAGGAGATAGTAATAATAAACTGGAGTATGGATAAAGGTTTATAGATTAAGCAACAAATAAAGCTAAAGTTGAAAGCAGGGGCTGAGAACTTGAAATTTAAAGGGATTTTTTGAGAACTGAATATCAGGTAAGCCTAATATTCCTAGAAACAGCACCACTCCTATCCATGGGTTTTGTGTGGTACTGCAGCTTTGCCTAGTCTATAGGCTCGGAGTCATATTGTAGCTCTAATCCCAACACTTCTGTCCATTGGCTTTGTCGGGCATTGCAGTTCAGCTCCAGAT
This sequence comes from Bufo gargarizans, assembly GCF_014858855.1. NCBI lineage: Eukaryota > Metazoa > Chordata > Amphibia > Anura > Bufonidae > Bufo > Bufo gargarizans. The sequence continues at coordinate 163,302,436 of NC_058085.1, read as the reverse complement.
ACAGCCCATGGACATGAATGGTGCTATTTCCAGAAGAAGAAAAAAACAGAGCCCTGTCTCTACTCCAGAAAACCTCTCTAAATGCTTTTCAGTAATTCCTCCAAGAACACAACAAGATTAATTGTTAGTTTTCATGGGTCTAAGAGCATGGATATACTGAGAATTGTGCGAAAAATGTCTATGGTTATCAATGAATATAGCCCAGATATTGAGATCATAAAATGTTAAACAATACAGGATAAAAAAATATAGTAATGGCTCATTGAAATTATATTTTGAGTTTGCAAGAGCGTAGATTTCGATCTGGGATATTGGAAAACACCACATGATCAGCATGAAATTTATCTCATATTTAGGAACCAATCATGTTCATTGGCTGCCTCCTCAGGATGCATTTGGATTAGATAAAGCCATATTCAAGAGTATCATGTGATGTACAATAGATTCCTAGAGACCAAACATGACTTTTTGCCATACATTTTACCCCTTTTTTTCTATATTCAATGTGCCAGCCAACTCGTTTGACTTTGGGTGTTATTCCATCAGTCCCCTGGTTTTCACCCATACAGTGATCTGGCCTCCAATGCAGGGGAGTGACTAGGCCTCTATCTTTTAGAATAGTCTCAGTGTGGTTGGATGCTGACCCACTGGGGTCAGAGATACCAGTGCCAAGCACTGAGGGATCAGGCAATACATGTAGTCAGAAAACAGTCAGAGGTCGGGGCAGGTAGAGCATGTGCGAATCTGTGAAACAGTCCAGAGGTCAAGTGGCTCGGGGTCATTTACGATGAACAGCCACAGGTCAGGCAGCAGGGAGTCAGGATTCAACAAACAGGTAGAAGTCGGAATACAGACAAATGGATTGTAGCTCTTTTGCAGGGTCTAACAAGCAAGTGAAACCAAAAGGAATCTATTGCTCAGACAAGGAATGGAACAAACAGCTCAGCATATGTAAGAGGGGTAATGAGCTTATCAGCTAACCGCAGAGCAAAAAGGGGAAGTAACCCTAGCAGTGCTGCAGGGAGAAGTTCAATGAATAGACACTAATACACATACAGAAAGATACCTAGTAGCCAGGCTGCAGCTTGCAGCATCGGACACAAGAGCCTGGTGGCCAGTACAAGACAGAAGCTAGGTGAGTGATGCGGGACCCATTGCTACCCTGAATAGCAGGATGGCGATGGGCAAAGAGCATCACCATGACATACTGTATATATGGCCCATAGTTGTCCTTTCTCTACAATAACATAACTGAGTGGGAGGCAGGAGTCAAAGTTAATATCATGTATATTGGCTAAAGGATACACTTGGATAAGAAAAAAAATATCCAAGAGTATCATGCTATTTAAGAATAGATTTCTATGGACCAAACATATGGCCATTTGGCAAACCTTTGACAAGTAAGAATCAGGATAGTTACTTATGTTAATTAGATACAGTTGGGGAAGGGGAAGACACATAACTTAACTGTTTGACTCAAAGATGGGTCTTAGTTGATCTTCAGTTGATCAGAATGGGGTACTTGATTAAATTTGCTTGTGTTCGTTTGGCTGATTCCCTATTACATCTCTTGTAGGGAAGTGAATTCTGGACTGCTATTCACAATACATTATTAAGGAATATTGTATTGTGCTGTGTCCCTATTTCCAAAGTTTCCATATATCATACTTTTAACAGACCACAACTGACTGAAAATGAAGTTTTGGTTGAACTGTCCAGATATTATCATAGCTGTAGCATAATTCTTTACTATGAGTCACTTACTTCTGACTTTCCCTAAAATACATGGTAATTTTTTTAAATGTTTATCACAGATTTGTAAATCAATAATGCAAACTTTCTAATATATCTTAATAAAGAAAAATGACACTTTCTCCACTTATCAGGCTCTTCTCACTAAAAATTAACTGATCAAATTGGTTTCCAGAGAGGAAATGGCTTTTCAACTTCACTAAGAGACCAGTTTACACGCTGACCTAAGAGACCTGGGGAGGAGAGTAGGAGGAGGAAGCAGCTGCAGACTGTGAGACAGGGACAGAGACACACAGAGAGACTCTGCAGCAGCGTTTCACTTTTTTCACTTTTAAGTTTCCCATTCAATCTTATCCCAATGCTGGATTCAGCAGCATTGGGATAAGACATAGCTAAGTACTGCTAATGTTATATATATATATATATATATATATATATATATATATATATACTGCTTCTGAAGGGGTACTACAGACAAATAGGGGAGCAGGAATCAGGTGCTTCTTTCTGTGTGCTGAGTATGGGAGACATCGCTGAGCTAGTCTCAAGCTTCTAGCAAGGGGAGCTGATTATCTAAGAAAGAGGTATTTTTCTATAATAATAATAATTATAATAATTACTGTAAAGTTATTTATAATTGATGAAACATTTTAACTAATGTGTGCAAGTTTTTTTTTAACCTGTTATGTGTATAAAATTGTTCGCAATCATTATCCATGCATTTCTGTGCAAAATACACTGCATGCATATCTGTGCAAAACACACAATGACAAGCAGCATTTCACAATTACAAACACAACTGGGAACATAATTCATATAGACATTAAAAATAATTGCAACATGATACTGTGATCAACACACATCACACACATTTGTCAATAGCAAGGCAAATAAGACAGTCGCCTTTGATGTTCACCTTTAAACATTTTTACTATAGTATGTATATATAGTATGTATATGTGTTCTTTTTTTCTTGTTCTGATCCTGTAATGTGGTCAAAAACTAAATTCACAGTTTTGCTGGTATCATAACCATTGTATGATGCTACAACGTATGTCTAGGTCTTGTATTCTCAAAACTATCGCCTTTATAACATTCACTGTAGGGAAACTGATTTAGGAAGTACAGTAAGCTTCCATTATACCAGTACACTGTGAGCTGGAAATCTCATTGATTCAGAAAAATTATCCCATGCCTTATTATCCTAAAAAATAGATGAAAAGGTCCAGAACTTGTACTCTGTGTGCACTGCAGAGGCACCACTGTGATAGCAGCATTAATCCTGCTGTACCAATGTAATGAGGCTGTTGCGTTGATTTCAACATCATGATATCAGCAGGGGTATTTTGGGAATGCTTACATGTAGATATGCTGATGACCTAATTAATATTTTATTTATTCAAAATGATCCATAAGATCAATTTTACATCTTTATCTTTGGAGTTTGTTAACTATTTCCCAAAACAGCAAAGGCTGCAATACATGGTGTAGCTCAGGACCAGCACAAGGTAATACAATATATGCTAAAGTTTCTTAAAGGGAATCTGTCACCTAGTTTGAGCCTATAATACTGTTAACATAGCAATGCTCACTAAACCACCTTCATTCCAGCAAGGGTCTTCTTTCTTTTATTCAAGTTTTCATTTAGATAAAAAAGCGATTTTTCAGATATGCTAATTAGCCTTCAAGGTGCCCAGAGGGGCGTTATTCCTCTCCTCTGGAGCCCAGTAACGCCCCCCTGCAGTGCCCAGCCCGCCTTTATTTCAAGCCCAGCACGCCTCCTCATAAATAAATTTACTCCCTCAGCCGAGCTGAACGGCGCAGCCCCCTCTGCTACGTCATAATTTATTCAACATACAAACCTTGCTTCATCCTTTCTTGCCCCTGAAATCTTGCGCAGCTGCAATATCGCCAACTGCCTGCACCTGTCTGATCCTACAGCTCCTGAGGGCAACAGCGCTCTGATTATGTCACTGGGCTCGGCGCATGCCCAGTGACACTATTGAGGCTGTTGCCCTCAGGAGCCGTAGGATCGGACAGGCGCAGGCATTTGGTGATACTGAGGCTGCGTGAGATTTCAGGGGCAAGAAAGGAGGACGCAGGGATCGTGGGGTGAATAAATTACATGACGTAGGGGAGGGGCGGCTTGAAATATAGGCGGGCTGGGTACTGCAGGGGGGCATTACTGGGCTCCAGGGGAGAGGAATAACGCCCCTCTGGGCACCTTGAAGGTTCATTAGCATAACCGAAAAATCGCTTTCTTATCAAAATGAAAACTTGAATAAAAGAAAGAAGACCCTTGCTGGAATGAAGGTAGTTTAGTGAACATTGCAATGTTAACAGTTTAATATGCTCAAACTAGGTGACAGATTCCCTTTAACCTTTTATACAGATTATGTTTAAAATATAATGATGTTTAAAGGTGAACCAACACTTAAATGTGCTATGATACAGTCTAAATCCTGCTTTACTAATGTTACCTTATTCCAGCAGCCTTGAACTGGTAAACCATCTTCTCCCTATGGAAAAAATAATAATTTGAGATCTTAATTTATGTAAATTACATTGAAGTAAGTCAAAACATGCAGTAAAATACAATCCACATATCATAAAGCACTGCTGGTCGAATACATTTTTATTATTATCCATCTATTTTCCACTAGACAGTCATTTATGTTATAGTGTTATCCATTTAAAGAGGACCTGTCACGATGTTATTCTCCACAGCATATATCCTCTGGATAGGTCATCGGTAGCTGATTGCTGGGGTCCGACAACCGGCACCCCCGCCGATCAGCAGTTTGAGAAGGCAGCGGTACTAATAAGAGCACCAGTGCCTTCTCAAACAGCTGATCGGCAGCGGTCCCTGGTGTTGGACCCCCACAGATCAGATACTGATGACCTCTCAGTATTATGTCTTAAAGCGATTTTCCCTTTTTTAGTTTTAATTTTTTTTACTCCCTGCCTTCCTGTAGCCATAACCATAAGCCATTTTTTTTCCGGCTCATATAGATGTATGAGGGCTTTGTTTTTGTGGGAAAAGTTGCACGTTCTATTATCACCATTTATTTGCATTTGATGCAGTGGGAAGCTGGAAAAAAATCCAAATAAGGTGAAAAAAAAAAAAAAACAACGCAATTGCGCCATAGTTTTATGGGTTTCTTTTTTATCTATGTGGTAAAACTGACTGGTCCCCTGTATTTTCCATATCAGTTCAAATATAGCAATACCATAGTATATATAGTTTTTCTTGTGCCTTAATAAAAAAAAAAACTTTTTAAGAAATTACCTCCCATACCTTTTTTATATTTCCATCTATGGAGCTATGTGAAGGTTAATTTTTTTTGTGGGACGATCTGTAGTTTATATTACCACTTTGGTGGTAGCAATAAAAAAACTTAAAATCTTCCATTTAGATATTTTTTTCTGTTACAGTGTAGATTGAAGGGATACATACATTAATATTTTAATAGTTTAGGCATTTGGAATGCTTTTTTTATGTTTAGTTTTATTGTCGGGTGATAAAAAAATATATTTTTAATTTCTTTTTTTTTTTTTTTACTTTTTTAAGTAATTGAATATGCAATTTTCAGATCCCTTCTATCTTACATTCCAATGAATTATCATTACAATGAATAGTAAATTAGCTATATTCTTATGGAGCCCTGCCACCTGCAGGCCTCCATAAAACCTGCATCTGTAATAGCAGGCTATTGCAGAAAATGAATGATTTCCCTGATCTCAGCTGTTTGGGCCAAGGGAGCGTCTCAGACGCTGTGGTCACAACTGATCATGACATCTGAGGGGTAAAATGTATGCAACTGGCGTTATCGCAGGCATTATCCCCGGGTGCTCTGAAGCGGGTACCATCTTTAAAGAGACAACTGCCGTACATATTCAGCGCATGTCATTAGATGACAAATCCTTTGTACACGGGGAGGAAACAGACTTTGCACCATAGGCAGGTGAAATTAGCCAGATTAGTCAATAGTCCTGCCTGACATGACATGATTTTAGCCAGTCTTTACTTTATAGTAGATAAAACTGTGACAGATTCTTGAATCAATGGGTGGCAGCACCCTAACAGTAAACTTCCTGGTGACAGACTCCCTTTAAAGCGTTTATGTCTAATGACCGAGACATTTTAAAATATACTTTAATCTGCATAATTTATGATAGTCACATTACATTCATGCTCTTTTCTAAAACCCGCATATGCCAATTTTCAGTTTTTGTACTAAAGCTGATTTTGGTCATGCAAAAGCTTAATGTGTGAGAATATTCTGCCAGTATAATCCAACTGCTTGCAATTTCAACTTTCCTCATACAGTTGCAGAAAAACAATCATGCACAGACAGTTCCCTAGTAGTTACTATTGTACTTCATCTGCAAGGTAAAACTTGGAGATCAGCTATATTCTTATTCTAGGAAAAAGGAGAACTAAAAAACAATATTCTTCTTTGTTCGAAGATGAATATATAACAAACACAAAAACATAAGTAATACAATATCAGTAAATGACCATGTAAAATCAAATGCATTTACATGTGTTCTAAAGTACACACACATATTCTACTACATATACACCATGGACAAAAAAAATCTTGTGTGTATATATATATATATATATATATATATAGTTTAGTACTGATTCTGCTTAATGGCTTAATAGCAAATAGATCAACCATCATTAATTCATGAGTGTAAGGGCTCATTCAGATGACCCTATCGAGCACAAGGTCTGCTGTCCACATCTTTTGAGGCCCCATTGAAATGAATGAAGACTCAAATATACGGTCGTGTGAATGGGCCCTGCAATACAGTGGGTGGGGCCCAACTTATTTGCTGAAAGAATACCACTCAGGCTAGTGACAGATACTGAAGTTCCATAAGAATTTGCAACCTACCCAAATTACCCTTTCCCCAACACTCACTCCACAGACCCCATAGGGAGCCTTATAAGCAGATTTCAGCATGGGTTTTCTGGTAGTAGAATATTGATGACCTATCCACAGGAGAAAAATTACTCCTGGAGATAAGTTTCCGATAGTCGACTGCAGTGGATACCTACTCTTAAACACTATGGGGGGGTTATTTACTATTTACTAACCGGAAATACACTTTTCCGCTGCATTTAGAAGCGGCGGTGAATTCGCCGAAGTTATGTAGAGGCCGGCGCCTCTACATAACTCTGGCGGATCCCCCACCAGCTATAGGGGATATTAAGACCGTTGTCTAATATGCCGGTCTTAATAAATGACCCCTGCATTTTATCAAAATAGGTCCACAATTCTGGATTCATCCTTTATTGAGGTCAGAGCTCCTACTCTCCTGCATAGACATAGATCACATGATAAGATATTGTCTACATATAACGGTCTCTTGAGGGAAACCAGTATGCAGTAAGCTCTCTGTAGCGGCGGCTGAAAGAAATTGAATTGTGTCACTTAGCTCTGGTCTACACAGGGCCTTGGAGCAGCATAGTACAGAAATTAAGTTTTGACCTCAATACAGATCCATTCAGAAAATAATGAACACAGAACTTTGGTCCTAAAATTACATAGTGTTAACAGAAGATTCGTTTTCAGGGTAATGTATCTAGTGTACAGTATATCAATCAGCTGAAAACCAATAAAACACTAAAGACTACTAAGAAATAAATCATGAAATGTATGCCGGCCCTTGTTGTGTATTTCGATCTAATTCATATTCTTTAGTAACTGTGGCTTTTTTGGCATGCAGACCAGATGGCAAATAAGTCACTTTTCACAAAACAATACTGCCCACTATAGCAAAGACCATGAGGCTGGTTAAGGTTTTTGCTTTCTAGAAACTGGTAATGTTTTAATAGAGTATTGATTATGATATCAGGGAAAAAGGAGAGTTGAAATTGTTAAGTTTGTCAGAAGGAAGAATCTGGAAAGTGCTCATTAGAAAAAACAAGGGAGTGAAAACATACATATATCCTGTGTATCTTGATTTATCTGTATCTTGTTTTTATTTAAAGGGGTTATGCAGCCTTTTTTAAGTCATAGCCTATACTTCACTAGCTGATCAGCATGAGGTCCTACACCGACAGCGATCAGTTAGTGTAGCTCCATCACCGCAAGTCAGAGCTGAAGCTACAGAGCAGCGTCAACACTTTAGTGGAGGGAGTTCGCCACTACACTTGTGGCGACGGAGCTACTGCGTGCGGCTTTCCAAACCCCCACCAATCAGCAAAAGATTGCCTATCCTAAAAAAAAAAGGCTGAGCAACACCTTTAATGTCTTGGAGCTGAGGATATTATTCAGGAACTGCACTTTGTTTTGGCCCATTCACAATGGACATCCTTTTGCATTTTACATGTATAGATCACTTAAAGGAGTTTCCCAGGATTTAAATATTGATGACTTAATGGGAACCTGTTATCAACTTTATGCTGACCTCGCTGATTTCAACAGTGTGTCACTCATGAGCTTAAAGTCTGTGGTTGCTGAGAACCAGCATCATAAGCATTGCAGCCCAGGCCTTGGGAAGAGTCAAATCTACCTGAGAAGAGTCCTGGTTATTATAATCTCCTGCTCTCCTCGCCCATCTGCTGATGATTGGCAGTTCTCTCCTAGAGAGAAAAGGGAGAAAACTAGGTAGAAGCCTGTCAGTCATCAGCAGGTGGGCAGGGAGAGCAGGAATTCATGAATATCCATGACTCTTCTCAGGTGGCTGTGACTCTTTTCAAGGCCTGGGCTGCAATGATTATGATGCTGGTTCTCAGCAACCACTTTTAGCATATGAGTGACACATTGGTGACATCAGCATTGTGGTCACTAATTTATACTGCCCTCAGCGAAGTCAGCATAAAGTTGATTACAGGTTCCCTTTAAATGGGTTGTGCAGTCAAAATCCGCTACCCCAGCTGGTCAGCTGTTTGAAGAGGAGGAGGCGGCGCATGTACGAGCACTGCTTCCTGTTTAAGATTACACTGCACGTCATCTCGCTTGCATTGGCGGCACAGTATAATTATAAGTTATTGTTCCAGTTAAGTGAATAAAACAAGCAATTGTAATTACACTGCACCGCAGGGACTTCCGAGGTGAAGCACAGTGTAATTTTGAAGAGAAGTAGCGGTCATACAAGTACCACTTCCTCTTCAAACAGCAGGGGGGGGGGGGGTTGGAATCCTACTGATGAGATATTGATGACCTACCATGAGGATAGGTCATCAATATTACTGTCTGAACAACCCCTTTAATGCCAGCTTACAAGGAAGGATCACTGCCTGCTTTTCAGTGGAGGAGAAAGTTGCATTTACATGCAGCGATCCCCTCCACTGTATGCAAGCAATCACTAGCGCCATCTCTCGTTCTCATACAGAGTCATAGTTTTTTGGGGCAGCCCAACAAAGGGTGTCAGCATGAATGATTGTTTAACCGATGAACAAGTGTTTTTCTTGATCATTTGTAGACCGTCAGCACCTTTACATGTGCAGATTATTGAGAACGAGTTTCCATACGAACGTTTATCCTTGATAATTTGCTTGTCTATCAGGCAGTGTAAAAAGGTCTTTATCTTCAGGAAAGGTCATAAATATCTGAATTTATGATTAGAGATTGGTGACCTATATTGAGAATAGGTCATCAATTTTTAACTCCTGGAAAACCCTTTAAATACAAGTAAAAAAGAATTCTGATGAATTTGTATTTAAAGATGTTGCACAGCCAGTACATATTGATGACCTATCTTCAGGATAGGTCATCAATATCTGATTGGTGGAGGTCCAACTACCGGCACCAGCTTTTAGAAGAGGAGGCATCACTCGAATGAGCGCTACTTTCTCTTCAAGATTACACTGCATGCTTACTCGTTTGCAGTGGTGGTGCAGTGTAATTCCAAGTCCTTGTTCCATCCAAGTGAATGGAACAAGCAATTGTAATTATACTGCATGGCTGAGACTTCTGAGGTGATACGCAGTGAAATTATGAAGAGGAAGTATCGTTGGTACGAGTGATGACTCCTCTTCAAAGAGCTGATCGACGGTGGTACCAGGAGTTGGACCCCCACGAGATATTGATGACTTGCTGTACAACCCCTTTAAGTTGGTTATTTTACTACTACTACTAATAATAATAATATCAGTTTACTGCACCTAATGAACCACAATTTAGAGAGAAATTAATAAAATGGACCTGTTTAATTCAAATGGTAGGGCAATTACTTGACAATAAGACCTCATGCACACGACCATTGTGTGTTTTGCGGTCCGCAATTTGCGGAACGGCACAGACAGCCATTGATATAACTGCCTATTCTTGTCCGCAAAATGGACAAGAATAGGACAGGTTATATATTTTTTTGCGGGGCCGCTGAACGGAGCGACGGATGCGGACAGCACATTGAAGTGAATGGGTCCGCATCCGCGCCGCAAAAACTGTGGCTCGGATGCGGACTAAAACAACGGTCGTGTGCATGAGGCCTTATACATATGCTTTATATATGGTAATTTTACAGATAAAGTGAAGGGAAATGAATAATAATTAGAAAAATGTGGTTTTGTTATGTTGCATGCTACTAGTTTAAAGTGAAATTCTTGGCAAATATTCATTATTAGTAAAATGGAGCTACTAGGGTCATTTAACATTCCAAGTCTCTTAAAAGGAACCCTCAGCAGGGCAGCTTAAATTAGGGTAGACGCTCTGACTGCAGCAGCTAAAATTAAGTAGTTGCCAAGCACGTGTTGTATAATCATCACAACCAGTGCAGTTATAGAGTCACCGGGCTGCCTGAGAAGAGTCATGGATATTCATGAGCTCCTGCTCAGTGAGGGCAGCATAAGGTGGATGAGAGGCTCCATTTAATTCTTTACATTTTAGAACCAACCTACCCTTTAAACAACAAAACTCCTCCACATCATTGATCTATACAGCCAATAGCTGCAGAGCAGGAAGTGATGTCAGAGAAGTGAGTGCAGTTTTGATAAGTTCTCCTGTACAGCCCACTAAGAGGGAGCGGTTTTCTAACTGACTGTTGCATTAAAGAGCATCTGCCAGCAGCATCAGCCCTATCAAACCAGGCATGAGGTAGTATTGATCCTGCTGATTAAAATGATACCATGTTTATGTATTTATGTGGCACCATTTCCAAGATATAAATGTTCGTATTTATATGCAAATTAGCTTATTGGTGCACCAAAGGTGGGCCTGAGCCCCTTGGAGCACCAGATCTTCAATGCCCTGCAGCTCTTGCTGCTCCCCCATCCCCCTTGATTGACAAGGCCAGACGAGATGTAATCTTGTACCCGTGCCATAGTTTTCACTATTGCAGATTCTCTGATGTCTGGACCTGTCAATGAAGGGGAATAAAGGAGGTGCAGAGTAGGGACTATATCTCAGTAAAAGGAAATACTGTATATAAAAAGGATACCGATTTACACAGCCAGACCAACACTACCAGGCATGATGCCTGGCTTAAAAGAGTGGATGCTGCTTTAGGACTGGTACTGTACAGAGTGCACAGGGAACTTACATTTGAGGGACATGGGTGAATTTTTTTTTTTTTTATGACCCTGCTAAATTACTCTAGCAATTGCACTTTACAAATTTGCCTGGAATTTCACATTAAAGATATTTTTTTATTGTTTAGTAAATTCCTAAATTTCCACTTGTTTAGTAAGTTCCTGTTCATGAATCCTAAGTAATTATAAGATAAGATAATGGATTAGGACAAGGAGGCAATACATGTTAATGTAACCATGCAAAAGACATTAAATAAAGGACAGCATACAACATGCAGGAAAAAGGGTTGTTAAAGCCATACCAATGGGCATGGGGCATCCAGCCCATCCAGCCCTGGTATCCCCGGATCACCAATTTCTCCTTTTACACCTCGGTGTCCCTGTTCATGAAAACTATTTTTATTATTCCATAAGATGTCATACACCTTCAGTTTGATAGCAGCAGCTTGTACGAAGGCAAAGCTGTAGGACACCAACCTGGATTTAATAAACTGAAATTGATTTAGGGTTTCCCACCATAAAGTGAAGATATGACGTTCTGCCTTTGGTAATAACATAGATGGGATCATATGTAGATGTTTATAGTAGGACATTTTACCTCAAATGAATACTGTAAAGTTTGCAAAAAGTTACGTAATAGACTGAAAGCTGGAGAAATAATTTGTCTAAATATTAAATCCAACTGTTGTGTTCAGCAGCTTTGCCACTTCTGGATATAATACCACCTGGTGGTGACAGTACTGAGGAAGGGAAGAAGTGTCACCAACATTAAGTCGTTGCGTCAAGGATCTTCATGACACCTGGAAGGAATATTCTTTACAGGAAAAATCATGATTACAAAGCATAAAAAGTTATATACAATTAAGCTTGTATCTACTAAGCAAACAAAATCATGTACAATGAATCCTTTGTTCTTCCCATCCTCAAATTCTATATAAAATACATTGTAAAAATCAAACATACCAATGGACAGGGTGCATCTAATCCAGGCGCTCCTTGGTCTCCCTTATCCCCTTTAGGCCCCCTAGAGCCTTTCTTCCCCCTTTCCCCCTGCAAATAATAATTAAGTTCAACAAGAGATGTAATGACTTTTGTAGGATCATCCACTTCAAAGTTGTTTTATAGAGCATATAGACCAAAATATAATGATATAATTGTATTTTATATCTGCTTTTTATACGTATGTCAATATGGATTTAGCATGATGTAGTTGTAATGTAACACATTATTAAAATCTGGCTGTAATTATGTCATTGAGGATCTATGGCAGATTGCGTCAGTTTTTATATTTTTGCACTTTGTTTTGTTGTTGTATTGTGTCATCCCATATGATGGAAATACAAAACTATGTACAGTCAACTACCAAATAATTGAAAAATTATATTGCACACAATAAAAAAAGTATTGATGGATTTGCAGGGCAATGGTGGGAAAATTTTATTCCACAGAACCCCACATATCTATTATAATAATGTTATTAGCAATCAAATTTTAGTATCTTACTTCTTGCTCAGATATAATTGGCTGAAGTTACAGGACTGTCACCGCTGTGGCCAGTCATTGGCTGCAGCAGCGATGTGACACACGTCAACAGGGAGATCCAAGACCTGCTGTTCCCAAGGGGGAGCAATGAAGCCGGAACCCAGCGGTGGGGATAAGGCAAGTATGATTGCCACTGTGGGTCCAGCCATACTGGGGAGATCTGTAAAAAGGTCCCCAGGGGTGAACAACCCCATTAAAACCATTTTCTTATTGTGAATGTAAAATAATGGGAGAGACCTGCAGTATCATTCACACCCACTACTCATGTATAAAGCTGTGCCCTTTCCTGAGTGCTGCAGTTCCTTCCATCAGCAAATTGGTGGGGTGCTGAGAGTCGCACTCCTACCGATCTGATATCGGGGGACCAGGAGCGGTGCAGGAAGCGGGGAGCCTGGTAAGTATATTCAGTGTGAGGGTCCCGGTATATGGGGGGCATTTTTTATAGTGTTGGATAATCCTTTTAAACTTACATAGAGAGCTAACAATCACTGATAAGAGCGCCCATATGACTGCTAAGCGTAGAAAGATAATCCCTTTAAACATACAGAGTTAACTGTCAGTCACTAAACAAGGACTGCCCACGTGACTCCTAAGCATAGAAAGAACACAATTCTAAGTGATTCAATTACAAGGTTTACTGAAACTTTTCCCAGGACTATATATAATCTATATACACAAAACTATATAGAAATCTTCTCAGTTCCTCCTTCTCTATAACCTGCTGTCTGCAGATTGAACCGCATTTCATATTGACAGGTTCCCTTTAACAGTCAGGAAAATGTCACAACCGTTATTAAGGTTGTAATAGCTATCATTTCCAGTTTTCACTTTTGGAAAACTTAAAAGAAATGATTCAAATGTATAGCTGACCATGTTTTCCCCTGGGTGAAAAACAGCAAAGCGAGACCCACAGTGACCTGCTGATCACCATACCACCGTAATTACCTAGAAGCGATGTCGTTGGGGGGCAACTGCTTTAAGGAAGTTTCTAAAGTGTATTCTTTATCCACCAGGCAAGTCTAAAAGTGCTTCTAAAAGACATGATAGCAATGTGTTTTATGGGGCATTTCCGCTGTTACCACTTTTGCTGTTAATATAGTGTCATATCTGGTGTTGGGCGAGCATGCTCGGCCAAACACTAGTTCGGCTTGAGCATTGCAATGCTCGGCACATCGCAGTGTTCGACCGAATACCGCGTGTGCTCGAGCGCGATGCTCGAGTCTCCTCCCTGCACGCAGCCAATAAACATGCAGGTAAGTACTGCCATTCACTGTAATGCAGTAGCCATTGACTGGCCTGAACGCGTCATTGGGTGCTAAATAGCACCCGATGACAAGTGTTTGGCTCAGTATTAGTCAGGGAGAGCTGGAGAGCAGAAGCGAGAGATAGTGTAGGGATTGAAATAGCAATATTTTTGTTTTTTTTACTTGTTATAGACCCAAAAGTCCTTTTAAGGACTATTGTGTGTGGCAGCAATATATATTTTTAGCGCAACCTGTGCTAAATAGCTTGCAATTGTTTGGCCGTTGCAGACAACAAAATTATCTGTGATACATCTCCTGTCTAACGTGTCCGCAGCCTAAAAACATCTGTGACATCCAGTGTACTTTTTCCGTAGACAGTTTCCGCTGCGGACAGTTACATTACCTGCGCTACATCTCCTGTATAATGTTTACGTATACAAAATAACAGTGACATTATTTCAGTGTCATTTTTAATCAGCCGCTGCTGACAGCGACATTACTTGCGCTATACCTCCAGTATAACGCTAGCGCATGCGAAATATCAGTGATATTCAGTGTAATTTTTTTGCTGCTGGTGGCAGCGGCATTACCTGCGCTACATCTCCTGTATAACGTTTGCCCATCCTAAATAACTGACATTAATTCAGTGTAATTTTTTATTAGCCGCTGGTGACAGCGACATTACTTGCCATATATCTCCAGTATAATGTTAGCGCAGCCTAAAAATATCTGTGACATCCAGTGTACTTTTTATGTAGAAGGTGTCCGGTGCGAACAGTTACATTACCTGCGCTACATCTCCTGTATAACGTTTGCGTATCCGAGATATCAGTGACATTCAGTCAAATTATTTTGCTGTTGGTGGTAGCGACATTACCTGTGCTACATCTCCTGTATAACGTTTGCCCATCCTAAATATCAGTGACATTCATTCAGTGTAATTTTTTATTAGCCTGTGGTGACAGCGTCATTACTTGCGCTATACCTCCTGTATAACGTTTGTGCAACATAAATATCAGTGACATTAATTCAGTGTAATTTTTTATTAGGCGGTGGTGACAGCGACATTACTTGCACTATACCTCCTGTTTAAAGTGTGCGCATCCTAAATATCAGTGACATGAATTCAGTGTAATTATTTATTAGCCGGTGGTGACAGCGACATTGATTGCGCTATACCTCCTGTATAACATTTGCGCATCCTAAAATTATCTGTGACATTCAGTGTACTTTTTCATAGACGCTGCAGACAGCAACATTATCTGTGCTACATCCCCTGTTTAATGTGTGTGCATCCTAAAAATATCTGTGAAATTCTGTGTACTTTATTTGCGCAAACACTTACAAAGCCTGCGCTACTGTACGTATGACATACTTTTAAGCATATATACCATTTAATATGCGCAAGGCGAGCAGTAAGGGACGACGAAGTGGCCGTCCTCCTGATGGTGCACGCAGAGTCTGTGGCCCTGGGCACAGTGAAACTGTGCCTGCTGCCAGAGCACAGGAAACACAGTCATCCACGATACCTAGCTTCATGTCCCAGTTTGCAGGGCGGCGCAGGACACCACTCTTGAAGTCAGACCATTGCGACCAGGTGGTCGGTTGGATTGCAGCAGATAATGCTTCCACTCGGTTAAGCACCACCCTGTCTTTCACAAAGTCCAGTCTCAGTAGCCAAGAGTCTGGTCAACAGAATAATCACCCTGATCCTCTTTCCTCTCACCATGGAGAGTCTTGGCAAACAAGTGATTCCACACTCGGATATTCTGAGGAGCTCTTTTCATCGCCATTCCATAATTTGGGCCTCTTGCCAAGCCCGCTTGAAGAGGGACATGAGGAGATCTTGTGCCCTGATTCCCAAACTCTGGAGCATCCCAGTCAGAAGAAGATGACGGTGGGGAATGACAATTAGTGTTTCATGAGGTGGATGATGATGATGATGATGAGACACAGTTGCCAATAAGTCAACCGCAATTAGTGTCTCAAGAGGTTCATGATAAGGATGAGACACAGTTGTCAATAACTGAGGTTGTTGTTAGGTCAACAAGTCAGGAGGATGACCAGAGTGAGGAAGTGGAAGAGGAGGTGCTGGACGATGAAGTAATTGACCCAACCTGGGAAGGTGGCAAGCCGAGCGAGGACAGCAGTACAGAGGGGGAGGGATCCGCAGCACTGCAACAGGCTGGAAGAGGCAGTGGGGTGGTAAAATGGAATAGGCGGGCCACATCCAACAGGCCCGCAACTGTTCCCCGGAGCACCCCCTTGCGGCAATGCCTCTTGCCATGTTAGTGGCTGCAACCCCCCCCCCCCTTCTGCTCCTCTACCTCCTCCACCACCTCCACCTCTAAATTATCATCTTGCAGCACCAGTCAGCCATCAGTCAGTAGCTAGAAGCAGTGTAGCACTGCAGTGGGGAAGTGGCAACAGGCCGTGCCTTAACTAATCTGCTTAGGTGACAAACAGCACACCACCGTAGAGCTGTGGTAGGGGATAAGGGACCAGACTGAGCTGTGGCTCTCGCCACTCAACCTACAACCAGGCATGGTTGTGTCGGATAATGGCCGTAACTTGGAGGCGGCTTTGGAGCTCGGCAAGCTTACACACATACCATATCTAGCCCACGTGTTCAACCTAGTGGTTTAGCGGTTTCTCAAAACCTACCCCAATTTGCCTGAGTTGCTTGTGAAGGTGTGCCGTGTGTGTGCCCATTTCTGCAAGTCATCGACAGCTGCCGCCGGTCTTGCAACGCCACAGCAGCGCTTGCAATTGCCAGCTCACCAACTGTTGTGTGATGTGAGCACGTGCTGGAACTCCACATTCCACATTTTGGCAAGGCTTTGTGAGCAGCAGAGGGCAGTAGTGGAATACCAGCTGCAACATGGTCGTCGCCTTTCCAGTCAGCTTCCGCTCTTCACAAGCGACCAGTGAGTATCGATGTCTGACCTCTGTAAGGTTTTACGCAACTTTGAGGAATACACACAGATGGTGAGTGGCGATAACGATATTATCAGCGTAAACATCCCACTTCTGTGTCTGCGCAAACGCTCACTGTTCACAATTAAGGCCGACGCTTTGCATGTGGAAGAGGTGGAAATGGGGGAAGAAAGTACACAGGGTGATAGCCAGACCACCCTCAGTTCATTTTCTCAGCGCAAATTGGATGATGAGGAGGAGGAGCAGGAGATGGTTGTTTCCGCTACAGAGGGTAGTACCCATGGAAGTTTTATTCCATCTGTTCAGAGTGGATGGGTAGAGGAAGGAGGAGGAGGAAGAGGATGAGGAGATTGAGAGTCATACTCCTGATGAAAACAGCGAAGTCTTGTCTGTTGGGACACATGGATGACTTTATGTTAGGCTGCCTTTCCCGTGACCGTCGCTGTACGCATTTTGGCCAACACCGATTACTGGTTGTTAACCCTTCAGCACCCCTGCTTCAAAGAGAACTTCTCATCTCTCATTCCTGTGTTGGAGAGGACAAGCAAAATGGTGCAATACCAGAAGGTCATTGTGGAAAATGTTCGCAATACCAGCAGGCCCTCGGCCACAACATTTTTTAGATAGTCAGCTCGGCAGCAGGCCCATGCCCACAATTTTTTTTAGATGGTCAGCTCGGCAGCAGGCCTTCACCCCTAATGTTTTAGAAGGTCAGCTCAGCAGCAGGCCCTCGCCCCTTCGCCCCTAATGTTTTAGAGGGTCACCAGCAGGCCCTTGCTCCTAATGTTTTTGAGGGTCACCAGCAGGCCATCAATCATAATTTTTAACCACCTCCGGACCGCCTAACGCAGATGTGCGGTCCGGAGGTGGCAGCCCTGCGCAGAGTCACGCATATATGCGTCATCTCGCGAGGGCCGGGATTTCCTGTGAACGCGCGCACACAGGCGCGCGCGCTCACAGGAACGGAAGGTAAGCGAGTGGATCTCCAGCCTGCCAGCGGCGATCGCTCGCTGGCAGGCTGGAGATCCGAATTTTTTAACCCCTAACAGGTATATTAGACGCTGTTTTCATAACAGCGTCTAATATACCTCCTACCTGGTCCCTTTTGTTAGGATCGACCACCAGAGGACTCAGGTAGGTCAGTACAGTCGCACCAAACACCACACTACACTACACTACACCCCCCCCCCCGTCACTTATTAACCCCTTATAAACCCCTGATCACCCCATATAAACTCCCTGATCAACCCCCTGTCATTGATCACCGCCCTGTCATTGATCACCCCCCGGTCAGGCTCCGTTCAGACGTCCGCATGATTTTTACGGATCCGATCCATGTATCCATGGATCCGTAAAAATCATGCGGACGTCTGAATGGAGCCTTACAGGGGGGTGATCAATGACAGGCGGGTGATCACCCATATACACTCCCTGATCACCCCCTGTCATTGATCACCCCCGTCATTGATCACCCCCCTGTAAGGCACCATTCAGACGTCCGCATGATTTTTACGGATCCATGGATACATGGATCGGATCCGCAAAACACATGCGGACGTCTGAATGGAGCCTTACAGGGGGTGATCAATGACAGGCGGGTGATCACCCATATACACTCCCTGATCACCCCCCTGTCATTGATAACCCCCCTGTAAGGCTCCATTCAGACATCCGCATGCGTTTTATGGATCCGTAAAAAATCATGCGGATGTCTGAATGGAGCCTTACAGGGGGGTGATCAGTGACAGGGGGGTGATCACCCTGATTACCCTGATCACCCCCTGTCATTGATAACCCCCCTGTAAGGCTCCATTCAGACGTCCGCATGCATTTTGTGGATCCGATCCATGTATCCATGGATCCGTAAAAAATCATGCGGATGTCTGAATGGAGCCTTACAGGGGGGGTGATCAGTGACAGGGGGGTGATCACCCTGATTACCCTGATCACCCCCTGTCATTGATAACCCCCCTGTAAGGCTCCATTCAGACGTCCGCATGCATTTTGTGGATCCGATCCATGTATCCATGGATCCGTAAAAAATCATGCGGATGTCTGAATGGAGCCTTACAGGGGGGGTGATCAGTGACAGGGGGGTGATCACCCTGATTACCCTGATCACCCCCTGTCATTGATAACCCCCCTGTAAGGCTCCATTCAGACGTCCGCATGCATTTTGTGGATCCGATCCATGTATCCATGGATCCGTAAAAAATCATGCGGATGTCTGAATGGAGCCTTACAGGGGGGGTGATCAGTGACAGGGGGTGATCACCCTGATTACCCTGATCACCCCGTGTCATTGATAACCCCCCTGTAAGGCTCCATTCAGACGTCCGCATGCAATTTTGTGGATCCGATCCATGTATCCATGGATCCGTAAAAAATCATGCGGATGTCTGAATGGAGCCTTACAGGGGGGGTGGTCAGTGACAGGGGGGTGATCACCCTGATTACCCTGATCACCCCCTGTCATTGATAACCCCCCTGTAAGGCTCCATTCAGACGTCCGCATGCATTTTGTGGATCCGATCCATGTATCCATGGATCCGTAAAAAATCATGCGGATGTCTGAATGGAGCCTTACAGGGGGGGTGATCAGTGACAGGGGGGTGATCACCCTGATTACCCTGATCACCCCCTGTCATTGATAACCCCCCTGTAAGGCTCCATTCAGACGTCCGCATGCATTTTGTCGATCCGATCCATGTATCCATGGATCCGTAAAAAATCATGCGGATGTCTGAATGGAGCCTTACAGGGGGGGTGATCAGTGACAGGGGGGTGATCACCCTGATTACCCTGATCACCCCCTGTCATTGATAACCCCCCTGTAAGGCTCCATTCAGACGTCCGCATGCGTTCTGTGGATCCGATCCATGTATCCATGGATCTGTAAAAAATCATGCGGATGTCTGAATGGAGCCTAACAGGGGGGGTGATCAATGACAGGGGGGTGATCAGGGAGTCTATATGGGTGATCACCCCCCTGTCATTGATCACCCCCCCTGTCATTGATCACCCCCCCCCTGGTAAGGCTCCATTCAGCCATTTTTTTTGGCCCAAGTTAGCGGAAATTTTTTGTTTGTTTTTGTTTTTTCTTACAAAGTCTCATATTCCACTAACTTGTGTCAAAAAATAAAATCTCACATGGACGCACCATACCCCTCACGGAATCCAAATGCGTAAACATTTTTAGACATTTATATTCCAGACTTCTTCTCACGCTTTAGGGCCCCTAAAAAGCCAGGGCAGTATAAATACCCCACATGTGACCCCATTTCGGAAAGAAGACACCCCAAGATATTCCGTGAGGGGCATATTGAGTCCATGAAAGATTGAAATTTTTGTCCTAAGTTAGCGGAAAGTGAGACTTTGTGAGAAAAAAACAAAAAAAAATCAATATCCGCTAACTTATGCAAAAAAAAAAAAAAATTCTAGGAACTCGCCAGGCCCCTCATTGAATACCTTGGGGTGTCTTCTTTCCAAAGTGGGGTCACATGTGGGGTATTTATACTGCCCTGGATTTTTAGGGGCCCTAAAGCATGAGAAGAAGTCTGGGATCCAAATGTCTAAAAATGCCCTCCTAAAAGGAATTTGGGCCCCTTTGCGCATCTAGGCTGCAAAAAAGTGTCACACATGTGGTATCGCCGTACTCAGGAGAAGTTGGGGAATGTGTTTTGGGGTGTCATTGTACATATACCCATGCTGGGTGAGAAAAATATCTTGGTCAAATGCCAACTTTGTATAAAAAAAATGGGAAAAGTTGTCTTTTGCCAAGATATTTCTCTCACCCAGCATGGGTATATGTAAAATGATACCCCAAAACACATTGCCCAACTTCTCCTGAGTACGGCGATACCAGATGTGTCACACTTTTTTGCAGCCAAGGTGGGCAAAGGGGCACCTTTCGGATTTCGCAGGCCATTTTTTACACATTTTGATTGCAAGGTACTTCTTACACATTTGGGCCCCTAAATTGCCAGGGCAGTATAACTACGCCACAAGTGACCCCATTTTGGAAAGAAGACACCCCAAGGTATTCCGTGGGGGGCACGGCGAGTTCCTAGAATTTTTTATTTTTTGTCACAATTTAGCGGAAAATGATGATTTTTCTTTTTTTTTCTTTTTTCCTTACAAAGTCTCATATTCCACTAACTTGCGACACAAAATTAAAAATTCTAGGAACTCGCCATGCCCCTCACGGAATACCTTGGGGTGTCTTCTTTCCAAAATGGGGTCACTTGTGGGGTAGTTATACTGCCCTGGCAATTTAGGGGCCCAAATGTGTGAGAAGAACTTTGCAATCAAAATGTGTAAAAATGCCCTGCAAAATCCGAAAGGTGCACTTTGGAATATGTGCCCCTTTGCCCACCTTGGCAGCAAAAAAGTGTGACACATCTGGTATCGCCGTACTCAGGAGAAGTTGGGCAATGTGTTTTGGGGTGTCATTTTACATATACCCATGCTGGGTGAGAAAAATATCTTGGTCAAATGCCAACTTTGTATAAAAAAATGGGAAAAGTTGTCTTTTGCCAAGATATTTCTCTCACCCAGCATGGGTATATGTAAAATGACAGCCCAAAACACATTCCCCAACTTCTCCTGAGTACGGCGATACCAGATGTGTGACACTTTTTTTATGCCAAGGTGGGCAAAGGGGCACATATTCCAAAGTGCACCTTTCGGATTTCACCGGTCATTTTTTACAGATTTTGATTGCAAAGTACTTCTCACACATATGGGCCCCTAAATTGCCAGGGCAGTATAACTACGCCACAAGTGACCCCATTTTGGAAAGAAGACACCCCAAGGTATTCCGTGAGGGGCATGGCGAGTTCCTAGAATTTTTTATTTTTTGTCGCAAGTTAGTGGAATATGAGACTTTGTAAGGAAAAAAGAGAAAAAAAAAAAAATCATCATTTTCCGCTAACTTGTGACAAAAAATAAAAAATTCTAGGAACTTGCCATGCCCCTCACGGAATACCTTGGGGTGTCTTCTTTCCAAAATGGGGTCACTTGTGGCGTAGTTATACTGCCCTGGCAATTTAGGGGCCCAAATGTGTGAGAAGTACCTTGCAATCAAAATGTGTAAAAAATGGCCTGCAAAATCTGAAAGGTGCACTTTGGAATGTGTGCCCCTTTGCCCACCTTGGCAGCAAAAAAGTGTGACACATCTGGTATCGCCGTACTCAGGAGAAGTTGGGGAATGTGTTTTGGGGTGTCATTTTACATATACCCATGCTGGGTGAGAGAAATATCTTGGCAAAAGACAACTTTTCCCATTTTTTTATACAAAGTTGGCATTTGACCAAGATATTTTTCTCACCCAGCATGGGTATATGTAAAATGACACCCCAAAACACATTCCCCAACTTCTCCTGAGTACGGCGATACCAGATGTGTCACACTTTTTTGCTGCCAAGGTGGGCAAAGTGCACCTTTTGGATTTCACCGGTCATTTTTTACACATTTTGATTGCAAGGTACTTCTCACACATTTGGGCCCCTAAATTGCCAGGGCAGTATAACTACCCCACAAGTGACCCCATTTTGGAAAGAAGACACCCCAAGGTATTCTGTGAGGGGCATGGTGAGTTCCTAAAAATTTTTATTTTTTGTCGCAAGTTAGTGGAATATGAGACTTTGTAAGAAAAAATAAAAAAATAAAAATCATCATCATTTTCCGCTAACTTGTGACAAAAAATAAAAAGTTCTATGAACTCACTATGCCCATCAGCGAATACCTTAGGGTGTCTACTTTCCAAAATGGGGTCATTTGTGGGGTAGTTATACTGTTTGGGCATTGTAGAACCTCAGGAATCATGACAGGTGCTCAGAAAGTCAGAGCTGTTTCAAAAAGCGGAAATTCACATTTTTGTACCATAGTTTGTAAATGCTATAACTTTTACCCAAACCATTTTTTTTTTGCCCAAACATTTTTTTTTTATCAAAGACATGTAGAACAATAAATTTGGTGAAAAATTTATATATGGATGTCGTTTTTTTTGCAAAATTTTACAGCTGAAAGTGAAAAATGTCATTTTTTTGCAAAAAAATCGTTACATTTCGATTAATAACAAAAAAAGTAAAAATGTCAGCAGCAATAAAATACCACCAAATGAAAGCTCCATTAGTGAGAAGAAAAGGAGGTAAAATTCATTTGGGTGGTAAGTTGCATGACCGAGCGATAAACGGTGAAAGGAGTGTAGTGCCGAAGTGTAAAAAGTGCTCTAGTCATGAAGGGGGTTTCACCTAGCGGGGCTGAAGTGGTTAAAGGGTGTGCATGATGCCCTCCTTTATGTCTAATAAAGGGTGTATTGGAGTGCCGGTTCCTTGTAATTTTTGGAAGCCCTTTCATTTAGTGCATAGGCTTTATGAGTGTAGGAGTCCCACTACATGAACAATTGTACCACAATGTGAATGAGGCCCTCCATTATGTGATATACAGGTTGTATCGGAGTGCCTCTTCCTTGTAATTTTTGGCAGCACTTGCACTTTACTATACAAGTAAATATACAGGAAAGAATGTTTCCTACAAATTTTTCCTCTAAAATCGATTTTATCTTTGGATTGGAGCATATTATTGTCAGTCTGCAAAAGTGGCGTACTACTCGGACTACATCGTTCCAAGCAACTATATGGGAGTCCAAGATGCATCCAGACATCCTCCCCCTGCTGTTCCCAAACCATTTCAGTGGTATTACCATCAATTTCTGACCTTTTCCTATGAACCAGGCACCCTCCCCTCTTCAGAGCAGGGGGTGCCTGGTTTAATGTTCGGGTTCTCCCATTGACTTCCATGGTGCTGGGTAGAGCACCCGAGAATCCCGAGGTGTTCTACTCGAGCACCCGAGCACTTTGGTGTTTGACCAACACTAGTCATATTACCTCCCCCAAAAAATGTGTTTTTATGGCAGGAACATGACCTATTGTGATTATTCCAAGTGTTCCTGAGCCTGTTTGCCAGACACGGTATTCCTGTTTCTATTAATTTGGCAGTTAACTGTACAATTCTTTAGTAAAATCAAAAGAGATTATTTGAAGTCTGATTTATGTAATGTCAACATGATATATCCTCTAATCACCCATACTTCTCATTGTCAAAAATCTACTCATTATGACTAACCTGTCAATGATGTACACTGGGGGAAGGGATGGTTAACATAAAGGTCCACCCTGCAGCACAAATGTGAAGCAGAGCAACTAGTGATGAGCTAAGCAAGCTTCGGATCCTAGATCCGAAGTCGCTTTGCTCAAAACTTCAGTTTAATACTGTACGGAGATCTGTCTCCGTACAGCATTAAAATTTACGGCCTTTGATGAGGCGAAGTCAGTTATTCCCGAAGTCTCACAAGACTTTGGTGAAAAACGTTGGTACTTTGGTACATTTTAAAACTTGGAACCAAACTCGGCTTCGGTTCCTCGGAACCAAAGCTGAGTTCGGATCCAAGTTTTAAAATAGTTTTTCAGTTTAAAAAGTCAACTTAATCTTTTTAATCTGAGAAATGGAATTGTATTGGTTTCTATGAGTATTTGCTCCAATTTCTATTCTGACTACTTTTTGATATAAGGCTACACTGGACAATAAGAAGCATGGGCTGGTACTTTATAAATTCTGTTAGGGCCCTTTTACATGGACCAACCATTGAGGCAATTATCATTATTGTCGCAGAAAATTGCCCTGTAAAGGTGCCGCTGTTTACCTGATGTATGTGCAAACATTCGTTCATCGAAACATTGCTGATGCAGGTACCAAAATGATCATTTCTGGGCAGCAGATTATGCTGTGTAAACGGTGAACTACTGCCCATAAACAATAATCCCAGAAGTGATTGCTTTATCCCCATACAACAGAGGTGACTGCTGCATGTAAATGCAATTCTCACCCTCTGTGACGAGCTAATTTGCCTTTATCTACCATAGTGTGTTCGGAATAGCAGTACTAATTGAGTTTTTCACATGTACTGTATTTAGTGCAATTTAATGCTGGTCATTTCAGATATCAGAGGCATATAAACAGCATGATTTAGACAGCAAATGAGGATATTCTAGTTGTAACGTGGTAAATGTACGTTATTGATGACAAGCGATGCTTGCATGTTTCATGTTCTTAGCTATGTTAGAAAGGATTGTACACTTCATTATGTTTATTTCTTTTTGCATTATATTGTGGAAGCTTAAATGTCTGTTTAATGCAAATTAGAAAATGTAGGAAATGATTAAGCAATTACAGTAAGGCATGTGTGGCTTGCAGAATGAATATAGGATGTGAAAAGCAGGGGAATTAAAACCAAGGAGAGGGGACTTCAACAAAGAAAGGATAATCCAGGAGAAAAATGGAGGAGGTTGGAGGAAAGACCCAGGTAAATAGGCACGAGTTAATGAAAAGGATAAAGGGGACAAAGGTGAACCTGTGAAAAGCAAAGAAAATACACACGCCAAGTGAAAAGGAAATGTAGCAAGTGGTTTGCACAAGTGCAGAGTGAACACATTTCATTTGGTGTTTCCAGTAACCTGTGGCCACTGTAGACCACAACATTACACAAAGCTTCTGCTCAGGAATGTACAGATGCTCCTATCGCACAGAATTTTCCGTATCTGACTTTACAGGAAATATTTTCCACAAATGGCTCTGAATGGGTTAAAAAATTAAAAATAAAAGATGCAATACTAACAATCCCTCGCCGCTCCTATTTGGGTGCTTCCTGGTTCCCCTCCAGTCTCTCCTTCCTTGTCCTTCTCAACACACAGGCATCTGTCGCCACAACTCTGGACTACTATCTGCAGTAAAACATGAGTAGTACCGCATAGAAGGAATCCAGATCACCATTTTTTATTTCCTACTGCCCCCCCATCAGGACCCTAACAATGTATTTCATTAGAGCTTTAATTGCTGACTGTGAGGGACTGGGGAGCATTAGGAAATAAAAAGCAGTGCTACCCATGATTAACTACAGATAAAAGTCCAAGCTCATGCTGACAGATTCCTTTTAAGCAATCACTGGTTGCAGACCTGTCATTTTGTCATTACTGAGAAAGACCAGGAGGGGGAAACCAGTGGGGACCCAGGCGCATTGAAACAGGAGCATTGGGGGATTGGTAAGTATTGCTTTCATTCTGAGCCTTTATTTAAAGATCTTCACCCGCCTGACAATCCCTATTAATGACAGCCTGTCAGGTTTCTTTCTTATTTCTGGCAGTTTTACTGGGAAACCAAATGAAAAGTGCAAAGAAAGTTTTATTTTTGTTCAGTAACAATTCATAACATGACATATAAAATAAAATATTTTAATAAACCCAGTAGGAAAGCTGTCATGAAGATATTTCTGAGATTGTATAGATTGTGTCAGGTTAAGCTTCAGAAACCTCTAGCAGACAAGGGAGAGCATATCTGGATGGGCCGGGTACACCACGGCAAAGGTCCCTCCGTTAGTGGTTCTCTGCTCTTGCTCATAGAGGTCCATAGCAGGGGCTGCTCTCTATAACTTCTATATCACATTTCTGTTGTAATTTTCTTTTAAATGGGTTTTACGGTATATTAATATTGTTGGCCTATCCCCAGGATAGGCCATCAATATCTGATCGGCAGGGGTCTGACACAACCCACCCCCTGTAATCAACTGTTATAGCGCCAGCATTGGAAACTGGCACAGGAACTACATTTCCGTAGCTGGTTACTGCAGCGCTGTTCCCACTGAAGTAAATGGGCGCAGAGCTGCAGTAACCAGGTACATTCCCTACACACAATGGATAGAGCTGCAGTTCTGGAGGTATTGCAGCTACTGCTACTGCAGAATAGTTGATCGGCAGGGGTGCAGGGTGTTGGACCATCACCAATCAGATGTTGACGGCCTGTCCTTGGGATGGGCCATTAATATTAAAGTACTGGCAAACCCCTTTAAGCAGTAATATTGTAAATAAAATCCATATAGAATGAAACATAAACAGAGTCTATATCCATTTGGGATTATATCCATGTTCATGAATAGTGGTTCTTTTATGACATAGTAAAATGTGACGGGAAAACATATCATACATAATGTACTATCTTCTTTAATCTATTGTTTAAATCAAATACATTAAACATACTTTTTGAATTTTTTTGTGTTTTTTTTATTTTTACACTTTCCATGTCACTATGTGTATTAAATAAAAACCCGCAAAAATCACGCAGTTTTCGAATTGGCCACTAATTAAGCCTAATAATATTCCTACAATTCCTGTTCTGTATTATGTCTTCTGGGCAGTCATCTTATTATCATCAGAAGCAGGATTACAATGAAAGATAACACAGAATCAACTATTCACGATAGCTGATATACTCCCTCCCTGAACTTTGCAGAGGTCACGCAGCAAATCTAGAAAACTCTCCCATAGAAGCCCCCCTAGTCTATTGTGCCTAAGGTTCATGTGGCTTCTATAAGGCATATCTCTAAATGCTTTTAACAAAAGCTAAGCAAGATGGCATCCTCCATCTTGCATATAAAAAATAAAGACTACAAAAAAAAAATTATAAAAAGAAAACAAAAACAGATTTAGGGCTCTTGGACTGTTGCCTGTTTTGCGGATTTGCAAAACGCTGATACCGGCCGTGTGCATGCCGCATGTCTGGCCCATAATAGAGCAGCCCTACCCTTGTCTGTAATGCGGACAAGAATACAGCATGTTCTATATTTCTGTGGATGTCACCGAACGGACCTACGGATGTGGACAGCTATGCGCATCTTTTGCGGCCCCATTAAAGTAATTGGGTCCGCATCCCACCCGCACAAAATGCGGATTGGATGCAGAAAAACATTATGTTCCTGTCCATGAGCCCTTACAAAGGTATCTAAATCCCTAAATGTTTTAAGGAAACTATGCAATATTTTGGTCTTTTGAACTATTGCGGTCCACCATATGTGCCGTTTCTTACATCAGCTTGTCCTAGTATGTAAAATTCAAAAAAGATGTTTAAGTACAAAACAATGGCAATAGACTATATATGATTTCTATAGAACCGGGATATCAGAGGAGTAATTTGCGACTCGTGGGCCACATTGTGAAATCTTTAACAGGGCCCCCGACATGTGCCGTTTCTAGTACTGGTGTCTTCCTATCTACTAGAAGGTCTCTGTAGCCCCTATTGCTATTCTCTTGGATATTATATAGAATCTATTCACTGTGAATTTCTTACACTGACACTGATAGTATTTTTATATATCTTGATAACAGTTTCCTTTAAATCATTTAAGGTGGAATGATTATAATAAGATGCCTCTGTTTTTATGCTGACGTATGAGACATGCTTCAAGACAGCTGGCGTTTTGTTCTATTCAATATATATAACATGCAAAATATAAAAATATGGATATAAGCAGATTTCCATCCAACAGCACACAGATCCACAGCAAGGAATAGCACAGCGTAAAAGTGTAATGCGCATGCGGTCATGACATTGTATAGGGTGCAGTTATAACTTGAAGGAAAATAAGAAAACTGCTTTCTAATTGATAATGCTTTATTTTTATTACAAGCCTGTAATGATTTGTATCTATCATGTACATGTAAAGTGGATGTAAGTGAATATACTTTTTGTGTACTGCTGTTGTCAGGTTATGTCAGCCCACAATCATTCCACCTTATTAATAAGGCATTAGTAATAGATTCAAGTGAACCATTCTTACCCGGCTTCCCTTCTCACCAGGAGTTCCCTGTAAAAGACAAGTATTTTGTTTTTCATTGATATACAAACACTAGCAGATCTTTTTGGCCACAAATGCTTAGAAATGCCCCATCCAAGAAGGAATAACACAAATAAGGCTACTTTCACACTTGCGGCAGTGTGATCCGGCGGGCAGTTCCGTCGTCGGAACTGGCCGCCGGATCCGCCGATCTGCCGCTGACTGAAAGCATTTGTGAGACGGATCCGGATGCGGATCCGTCTCACAAATGCATTGCAAGGACGGATCCGTCTCTCCGCTTGTCATGCGGACAGACGGATCCGTCTTGTACATTTTTGCCGATCTGCGCATGCGCATGCCGGAACAACGGATCCGGCATTCCGGTATTCTGAATGCCGGATCCGGCGCTAATACATTCCTATGGGAAAAAATGCCGGATCCGGCGTTCAGGCATGTATTCAGTTTTTTAGGCCGGAGAGAAAACCGTAGCATGATGCGGTTTTCTCTTTTGCCTGATCAGTCAAAACGACTGAACTGAAGACATCCTGATGCAAACTGAACGGATTACTCTCCATTCAGAATGCATGGGGATAAAACTGATCAGTTTTTTTCCGGTATAGAGCTCCTGTGACGGAACTCTATGCCGGAAAAGAAAAACGCAAGTGTGAAAGTACCCTAAGTCATCAATATGCCATGTCCTTATACCACAGAAGATGGTAACCTCACATTGAATTTATTGTAGATCACTCATAAGCTATATCTTCACATATTTGTTACTAATTAAATATTAGATAAATGTATTAATTTTTTTAAACAACATTTTCTAGGCCATTGTAACTTAAAACCACATTCATACAATACCACAGACGTTTCCAAACTGTGGCATGTGGGATTACCTGGAAGATCCAGCCAACCAGTTTTGTCCTTTCACAGTTGAACATCTTGTATAACTGAAATGCATGCACTGATTGGCTGTCTAGTAGCACCTCTCTACAGTAAAGTACTACATGTCCTGTTTTGCTCTTGACCTGTACCAGGATAAGTTGCTCCTTTGGATACCAGACGAGGGAGGCTCTATTTTATTATTACTGTACACTGTGTGTGTGTGTACTGTACAGGATCCTGAAGAAGCTCCTCTCCTCTACATACCAAGTTACAGCTTCCAGCAGCTATTTCTGACTTTCATATATGAAGGGCTTACTTTGTCTCTAATAGTGATCTGCCTAATTTAATTTAATCTTTATTTTTTATTAGTTTGACTGGACCTTTTGAAGCGTTGGGACAAATTACGTAAAGTAAAGATATAATTTTGCACTTACAATGGTTGTCCTGCAACAAATGAGTATTGCAACTTGAGGGACCACTGTAGCAGTGGTGGGCCTAGGGGGGTTGTGGTCCACCCTGGGTGTCAGGCTGCCAGCTATACATGGGGGTAGCGAACTGTGAGAGAGTTCAGAAATAAGAGGCAGATGGCAGCCTCTGACTGAGAGTCAAACAGCGCTAGCGCATCCTGCCATTGCCATTCATTGAATCATTAAATGAATGGCTCAGGCGAGATGAGCCGCAGCGCCTGGCCCAATGTCTCTGCAAGGAAGGAGAGCTGTGATTCTCTTAGGAGAAAGGACCTTTGATGACATCATCACCATGTGACCAGTAACATCGATATTACTGGTCACATGGCTATGAGGTAATCAAAGGTCCTTTCTCTCTACCAGGAGTGTTGCTGCAGGAGAAGTTTGCCATACTTGTGGAGTTTTTGTTTGTGAAGATTCAATCAGGAAAAGGTGACAGGGCTGTTATGCTATTATACTGTAAGCTTCTGTAGAGTGTGGTGTGATGTATAGCATGGGGTGTTGTATACTGTTGGGTGCTATACTGGTCTACTGTATACTGTGGGGTGCTGTTTATTTTGCAGTGCTATACTGCTCTACTGTATACTGTGGGGTGCTGTATACTGTAAGGTGCTATATACTGTATACTGTGGGGTGCTGTATACTGTGGGGTGCTAAACTGTATGCTATAGGATGCTATACTGCATAATGTGGGGTGTTATACTATGTATTGCATACTGTGAGGTACTTTATACTATAGTGTGCTATACTGTATACTTTAGGGGGCTGTATACTATAGGGTTCTATACTGCATACTGTGGAGTACTGTATACTATAGGGTGCTATACTGCATACTGTGGGTTGCTGTATACTATAGGGTGCTATACTGCATACTGTGGGGTTCTGTATACTATAGGGTGCTATACTGCATACTGTTGGGTACTGTATCCTATAGGTATATTGTAGTGTATTATTCTGCGTTCACTCCTGCACCAGGGATGTGGTTCCATGCACTGTCACTACTCGTCCATCTATTGCTTCCTTTTCATTGATTAATCACATTGATTATATGGTTTAGGGTCAGCATTGACAATAGCCATCCTCTAAAATCGCTTCATACGCTGCCCCCATAATGTTTGCCAGGCATCCTCAGGGGTAATGGGCAACGACACTATATACATGGCATAGTTTTCTTTAATATATGCCAGAAAAAAATAAACATGGGGCACAAAGAGAGAACGGTTGGGGCTAATGGACAGAGGAGGCCCAAGATGGGTAAACAGCACTCGGCCTATGATATACTTAATCTGCCCCTGCGTGCGCACTCTGATAAGCCAGGGAGCGCGCTCAGGCCTATCTCACTTGTATGCTTACTGCCGGCCGCCGCTCACCTTCCAGGTGGTAAAACCTCCCATCTTCCTTGTAGGCGCTTGCTCCAGTGCTCCTGAGCAAGAAAACAACTGTGCTTTGCGGCCTGTGCCTTCTAGTGAAGTGACCACCTCACCAGTGTTGTGTGCGTCACAGTGTGTGTCTGCAGATACACTGCCGCCGAGCTGAGCATGCTAAAAGCACTGTGGTGTGTGGCAGTTAGTAGTGGTGCAGACAGTTACAGTGGCACTGTGGTGTGTGGCAATTAGTAGTGGTGCAGACAGTCACAGTGGCACTGTGGTGTGTGGTAGTTAGTAGTGGTGCAGACAGTCACAGTGGCACTGTGGTATGTGGCAGTTAGTAGGAGTTGTGCAGACAGTCACAGTGGCACTGTGGTGTGTCGTAGTTAGGAGTGGTGCAGACAGTCACAGTGGCACTGTGGTGTGTGGTAGTTAGGAGTGATGCAGACAGTCACAGTGGCACTGTGGTGTGTGGCAGTTAGGAGTGGTGCAGATAAACCTTACCCAGGGTATGCCTCAAATATGAATAGACAGTCACAGTGGTGCTGTGGTGTGTGGCAGTTAGAAGTGGTGCAGACAGTCACAGTGGCGCTGTGTTGTGTGGCAGTTAGGAGTGATGCAGACAGTCACAGTGGCACTGTGGTGTGTGGCAGTTAGGAGTGGTGCAGATAAACCTTACCCAGGGTATGCCTCAAATATGAATAGACAGTCACAGTGGCGCTGTGGTGTGTGGCAGTTAGGAGTGGTGCAGTCACAGTGGCGCTGTGTTGTGTGGCAGTTAGGAGTGGTGCAGACAGTCACAGTGACACTGTGGGAGAACAGTGTGCAGGCAAGAGGCAGCAGACTAGACAGGTATTTTTTCAGTTAGGGGCCTTGCTGCCTTGAATTTTCAATGGCGGATGAGGGGTGTTGAGGAGTTGCAAGTCTGCTGCCAGCCAGTGCCAGGGCAGAAATTTACAAGGGGCCCAAATATGGATGGGATATAGGATACCAGTGCCATACCTGTATGGCGCTGCAGGACGTGACTTGAGTCCCAGCGCTATACAGGTATGGCGGGCTGATCGGGCAGGTGCGGGAGCTGTGCCGTACGATCAGCGGCACGGGTTCGGCTGTCACTGACAGCTGAGCCCCTGCTATCACGGCAGGGTGCACCGGCATCAGTGAAAACTCCAGCCCGCTCTATAAAAATATAACATGATCCGCCCCATCAGGTGAACCTGTAAATAAAAAAATATATAAAAGCTGTGCAAAAACAGCCGTTTTTTCTTCACCTTGCCTTACAAAATGTGTAATACCAAGCTTACATTGTATTTTCATGGTGACAGATTCCCTTAAAATTTTAATTTACAAGCTATTTTCTGTGTATTAGTGATAAAAAATGTTATTTCAAACAAAATAAATATTTCAGTATATTTAAATGTAAATAAATAAAGTTTTTTTGTGGTTTCGGCAGGGGAAGAGGGGTGCCAGAGAAAGTACCCGCCCCGGGTGCCAAATACCCTAGGCACGCCACTGCACTGTAATAAAAAAAGGATCCCATGTGATTGGTCAAAAATAGATGACACTAGACTTCCTAAGTCCGGGTTTATACACTGAAGACCAAGTCCATAAAGACAAATGGGGAACCAGATAGCATAGACTTAATCCATTATCCATACATATATATCATTCATCTAGTATACGTACAGGTGGCCCCACTGGTCCAGTTGGTCCTGTAACACCAGGATCTCCTTTATTGCCCTGTAGAACCAATTTATAAAATATAATTTAGCATCAGAAAATCATATAAATGCAGTTATCCTGTTGTAATCTTTCACTTTACTTTTATACAGTTGAACACTCGTGTAGAACAGCTGAATCTATGTACCCGAGCAGTGACATTTACATCACCATCAGGACAAGTAAGACGGTGGATTCAGCCTGGGATTCAACATTTCAGTAGATGATATAGTCTTTATCACCTCACAAAAAGATGGTACATCAGGTCCTTTACTCATCCCACTTGCTGATTGAAGTATAATTCTACATGCACTTAAGACCAAAGCAAATCAAACTTTTTAAGGACATCAAAGTATCACTAGTACCATTCCTATTATTTTATGATTAACTTTGATGCAGTTATTAACACATAGTAAACAACGCAGTATCATGGCTCAATAAAAATCTTTTTATATATTGATTTTTAAAAACGAATACATGACATTTTTCCAGTTAGGTATACATTCAGGTTGTCTTTTGAAATACTGGGTTTTTATTAATATCTACTGTGAGGGCATACAGATAAAGGGCACTGGAGAATGGCCTAAATATATGACTGAAAAGGACCCTCGGCACACCCATGTTTAGATAAAGCTGTTCGTACACCAGCGTTTGTTAGGCCGACAGCTAGTTTTTCTGGCTATTCTTCTGCTGAGCATATATGTGTTTTAAATGGGCATAGAGGAGTAAGCAGGTGCCAGCTGGTAGTACCCTGTGTGAGGCCTACGCTGTTTTAATTTGTTCTGTACATAGAAGCCATTTCTTTTCGATTGGTGTGATGAATATGTTAGTGATGAATGTGTGGCCATACACATTAGTCTAAAGTTGCTCAAAACGGATGATTTCAACCAAAACAAACGTTCATTGGTTGTAATTTAACAACGAACAATTGTTTTAGCCAATCCATGACATACCCTTAATCATCTGAAAAGAATTTGGCTATGTTTAGTATTTTTGTCTGATACTTGGAAGAAAATCTTTCATTGTACATGAAGGAAAAATCTTTCTGTGAAAGAATGTTCCCAGAAAGATCTGTCGTCCATTGCCCCGATTCATCCAAAGTGTATGGGCGGCTTAAACAACTGTAGCAGGCAATATGGATGACCGAGTCTCCAAACAAACCTTCACCAGATGACTGTTTGTTCAACTGCTGTTCAACCATCTTCTATCTAATGTATATGGACACCTTTAGGGTCCATTCACATGTCCGTAGTGTATTGTACATCTGCAATATACCCGGCCGGCACCCCCTATAGAACTGCCTATTCTTGTCCGCAATTGCGGACAAGAATAGGACATGTTCTATTTTTTGGCGGATTTTTCTGCGAATGCGGAGAGCACGTAGTGTGCTCTAGATTCACATCCTCAGGTTAGTTACCAACATAAAATATGTTTATTTTACCCTTTCTCCTTTTGGTCCCGCTGGTCCTGGAACACCAATTGGTCCGGGGGTCCCCTATTACACAACAAAAATGGCTTGTTATCATGTAGTCATTATTTAGGTCTTGGCAGTTGGGAAACAAGCAAGTAGAAGCTTTTGGGCAGCCAGTCGAGTTATCTTTGGCTAGTTACAATTTTCAGCACTGAGTCTAAGCAGGAAAAAGTAGACAAGTGAGACTTAACATCTGAACATTTAACCTAAATATATATCCATACCTCCGAATACATCTAAACTGTCATCCTAACTCAAAGCTGAAAATGGTAACTTGATGAAGACATACTGGTTTAGTTACACATTTAAGCATTCTCACTGATACAAATTAAAATTGATTATTAAAAAAGGAAAGGAGTTTGCATCATTTCAAGAAGGTAGCTTAGCATGCAATTTGAAAATCACCATGCTGCAGAAATGTATGCATTCATATAGATCAAAAGGTCAGGCCAGTTTGGTTTTCACTTCTGACAATGATTCCCCTCATACTAAAAACACTTGAGGTAGTAACTAATCCATAGTCAGTATTTCAGGATGGGGTAATTGTTCCGATATAATAATTTATTTCAGCACAACAGTCATCTCAGATCCTCGACACAGAATACTAATTCCTTGAATAATACGTCAATAGTTTCACCATAGTAATGGAATTATAGACAGCTTGGATCAGTGGTTAAAATAAAGCACTAAAAGGGAGTCCGTCATCAGGAAATTAACTGTTAAACCAGGCACAATGCGTTGTAAGACTAGCTCTGCTGTATGTAACGATATCTTTCAGAGGTACTTTTAATTCATATGCAAATGAGCAATTCAATGCATTAAGGGCAGACACAAGCCACAATGTGCCCCATTGCTCCACCTGCTTCCTCTGTCAGCTCCTCCTTCTCAATCTTGATTGACAGGGCCAGGTGAGATGACTATGCAAGAAGGAGAAGGAGTGGCTGACCGAGGAAGCAGGAGGAGTCAGGGTGTACAGAGTGGTTTGGGTCCACCCTCGGTGCACTCAACTGCTTATCTGCACATGAATTAAAAGTACTTTGTCTCTAGAATGAAGCAACCAATCGATAAATGAAAGGTATCATTACATTCATTGGTTTAAAGGCGTTCTCTGGGCTTTTAGTATTGATGACCTATCCTCAAGAATATCAGATCGGCGGGGGTCTGACATCCGGCACCTCCACCGATCAGCTGTATGAAGGGAAGGTGCGCAGTGTGCACGTGCCGTTTCTCAGCTCTCTTCCTGCTCGTTGCTGCTATGTCTATGGCAGGATCCCGCTGATCTGATATTGATGACCTATCCTGAGGATAGGTCATCAATATTAAAAGCCCGGAGAACCCCTTTAACAGTGAACTTAGGGGTCCAACACTCGGCACCCCCATCAATCAGCTGAAGGGGACTTTGCACTTGATGAAGTTGCAAAATCCTGTACTGCAGCTACTAAGTAGACGGCGTGCAGGTAGATGGATCCATGTATACCATGAATAGACTTAAGCATTTGCAACCCTTTCACAGAGCTGATCGTGCCAAGAGTTGGAACCTCACCAGTCTCATATTGATGTCTTATCCTGAAGAAAGGCCATCAATATTCTGAACCCAGAAAACTCCTTAATGAATGTTTAATACAAGGAAAATGTGATTTATTCTATTTTCATGTAACAATTTTGCAGGACTTTGCAAAAATTTAGTAAGAGATTATTGTAGATTAGACTGTTTTGTAAAATAACAAGAGGAAAGATTCAAGGGGATGCAGAGCAGAAAACTAAACCCTACAATAGTGGTGAAATCAAGTAGACCTTCTAATAATATACATTTTAACAAATGTCTCCTAATGAGTGTTGAAGAGTTAAGGATTATCATGTGTAAGGCTGGATTTCCATATTTTGTAGTCAAGCAGTGATCCATGACAAGTATTGTGGTGGACCAATACCTGTGGTCCTGCTTACCTTGGGACAATATTACAGCAAGTAGCTGGAAAACCTCCAAAGGGAATTCTACGTTTCCTGTGAGAAGTGACTCACAAGTGCCTGACAACACCAATAGTCATTAGGTTGATGCTAGACCTGCTGAAAATGGCAGGAACTCCCAAGAGCAATCTATAGTCAGTTTTCAGTTGCCAAAGTATTCCCACCGTGTACAAGACTCATCTTTTACCTGATTACATAGCAAATGGTATGTATGTTTCATTGCTTAAATGGCAATATTCTACAGAATTTAAGGAAACTACTGGAAACCTGTCACAAGAAAATGTCAATCAGGCTGAGTTCTTATGTTGCTTGTAGGTTGGGGGGAGCCATATGATAGTGAACAGGCTGCAGTTATGAGCAGATGGGGCAAGGCAAGGTAAAAGGAAAGGTAGGTAGGTAGGTAGGTTAGTATAATGGAGTTAGGACTCACCGGTGGACCAATTCTGCCGTCTAAACCTGAGGCACCCTGTCAGCAGGGCAGAATGTAAATACACATGGAATGGACAGGAGAATGGAGGGGGGGGGGGGACAATGAGGGAGGGGAAAGTGAGTGAAGCAGCAACTGAAAACATACATACACTTATATTCCCTTATGATTAATGACAACAAGGGATACAAGTTAAAAAAGATACGTGTTATTACAGCACATAGATATCATATCGTCTGAGTATACACAATGATATAATTACGCCTTCAATACATATGTAAGGCCACATGTGTAGATCTGTACATTTTTAAGTCCCTTTCCAGTTGACCTGAGTAGAACGTAGGCTAATTTGTATTTATTGTTAATTTGAAACTCTTGCTTAATTTTCATGTATGTTGAATGGAGCTACTACAGTAATTTAGCATATCAGGGCCATTAATTATTTTACTTTTGTTCCCTAAAATTTCCAAAGTACTCTATAATTGGCACAACACCACAAGGCTAACAAAATGGCTGCATGCTAATGGACTCTATAGGAGAAGTTTACAAAATGGCCCCTTCTATGATGACATCACTCGCTCTGTAGCTATTTGCTGAAGCAACCCAAAACCTACTGCTCTGTTCCTTCCCTGATGCACGCTTCCCAGAATACTGGTATTACTGAGAGCCCCCTGCTCCATTTTAGTTGTCTACTTTTGGAGCAGAAGACATTATGTGTGGAGAGGGTTAACAGGTAGAGCAGGAAGTGAGGTCAGAGATATATTTGCAGTATGTATCCATTATGTTATTGTCTGTGGTGTTAATGAGCTATTGTCTATAAAGTACTTTGGAAACAAGATTGTTATTACTGGCCACTTAGTATTGGGGCTAAAATAAGTATAAAGACTCATTGACAATAGAAATACTGCACCCAGATAGAAATGTCGGATTGCTGCAAAACTCAGCATGCAGTGATGTCTCAGGCAGATATGGAAATGATTACAGGAGTGGTCTGATACAATCGAAAATAAAAGTGCTTCGCCAGTCCTCTGTGCCTACAAGATGTACATGTTATTAAACATCTGATACATCTTACAGGCAGAAGGTTTCATTTATGGGGTTTAAGATTTAGGGCTCTGGGACAGGTTATGAGCTCTCCAAGTAAAGCTTGCAGCATCTAACAGGAGCTCAAGCTGGCTCGTTCCATCTAACAGTGGTAGTTTCAAATCCCAGATACGCCACCAATTTATATTTTTTAATTAAAGTATTGCAAAATAAATGCTCTCCACATACAAAGTTCATTCTTGAAGTATTTAAATACAGCAAGTTTGAGTTCTGTTTGTTTCCATGGGGGCAGTTAAAGGTATTTTCCAGGAGATCAATGTTGTGACCTCCGATAGGTCATCAACATCTGATCGGTGTGGGTGAGAGTCCCAGGCCCCTTCTATTCAGCTGCTTGAAGAGACTGTGGTGCTCCGGTGAGCACTGCAGCCCCTTCACAGCATACCAAGCACAGTGCCATACATAATGTAGTAGCTGAATTGGACTGAGCCTAAGAAGAAGCTGTAGTGCTTATCCGGAGGACAAACCATCAATGTTGAACTCACAGAAACCTCTTTAAATATATGTAATGCTAGGGCTACAACTAGACTTTTTGTAGTAAATTTCTCTTCTATAGTGTGGTCACAACCTTACTGGGCTATCTCCAAGACATTTTCTAAAAAAAAATCTTCCTTTTTAAATCCCAGCATTGCTAGTGACTCGCTTGACTGGAGCAGTTTTGAAGAGATTTCCAAGCTACTCAATGCATTCACAGCAATTTATTTGTAAATTTTAGGTGTAGACCTAACCTTATATGTGGTAGTTTTACAACATTAAGCGAGTGTCCCTTTATTCATCATGTCTTTATTGCAACTGATCATCCAGTAGACTGACCAGCCATCGGAATGGAGAAGGTAAATTCCTGATCTTTAAAAAAAAACTGTATCCTACCTAAATGCTCCTTGTCAGAAGCCTCCTTATTCGCATGAAAGCAAATATTTAAGTTTTATAAGATTATATTCATTACGTTTTATAATTTGACGAAGAACACATGTTTTCCTAGTTTCCTGTACATATATGGCATTGGTTATTTGGAAGGAATTATTATGAGAAAATCTATTAATTGTAAGCACTTGTATTAAGTTAACAAAAGCATGTGGATGATATATCACAAAACCAGATTGTGAAGTTAGGGGTTAAACCACACAATTTTCTCTGTGCCAAAACATGCTTATTATTAGCACAATACATTATTATACTTAAAATGTAAAATTGGCTTAAGCAATAAAAAAAACAACATAGTAACAAAAATCCAAATGCAACAGCAGATAAACAATTCTAGTGAAAAGTATTAATACTATTTTTATGTGCTAATTTCAAATAACAGATATTCATGCTTAGCAGTTGCTCAATCCCTATGATGAGTATTTTCATCTAAATGTCAGGTTACAAATTCTAAAGAGGTTGACCAAGTTAAAATAAAAAAGGCAGAGAAGGTGTTACACAGTAAAAGAATGCTTACTCACTGGTTCAAACCCTCTCTGCTCTAGCAGTGCCACTCCATTCCTCCTGGCCAGGGCTTTGATTTTATGAAAGCAGCTATGATGTGTCATTACACCACACTGCAACTAATCACTGGCTTCCGCAGTCTTGCGCCATATACTGCTAAGGCCAGTGACTGGCTGCGGAGACCAAATTTGGTATACAGTAACATGATCAGTGCAGGCAAGATCATGTTGTGTAGCCAAGAATTGGTGAGTATACATTTAAAAAAAAATAATAATTATCACCTTCCCTGCTTTTTTTTCTATATTTTTTTATAACATGGACACCCCCTTTAACAGGAAATGGCTGCAATTATAGGTTCTATAAAGGTTGGTAATGAGATTTTCCAGGCTCCTGAATAGCAGTGATATATAAGCCTGTGTCTATATAAGAACCTGGAGGAAGAGCGCCTTCTGCTGGGAGTACTAAATGTATGTATTTAGAGGGAGATGTATTATGACTGATGATTTAGAAGCCGGTCTTGGTCCCTCTGCGCAGGCCTTCTCAAAACTTGGTGCTCCCTCCAGCAGGCCGTGTGACATACTAAAATATATGCCAGCTCCCTTGCTGGCATGCATTTAAGTCATTTTCCACACCAAAAACTGGTGTGGAAAATGATAAATTACACTGGCAAGCTGGCCCGCCCTCTTCTCTACCTACGCAACTCCCCCTTTTTTTGGCACTTGGGAAAAGTCACAGATTTTGCCGCAAAAAAACAATGCAACAAAATCTATGACATTAATACACCAAAAAGTGCCATAAAATGTATAATAAATGTCTCCCTTAATGTATACTATTGTCAGCTGGCACCTGCAATGTGCTGCCCTAGGCAGTGGACTTCTGTGCCTAGTGGCAAATATGGCTCTGTGCATAACTAAGCAAATTTGCTATTTAGGAGTCTGGGAAAGATAGTTGACAACTCCTATAGGATCTGTAATTTAACCATTTCCTGTTTTTAGGAAAGACATGGTAAATAAGCAGATGTACTCTAACTAAGAAGAGAACAATTAAATGTTTTCCGTATTGGATGAAAAGCTTGTTGCTACAAATCTGCGTATCATACACTGCATGGCATGAAAAAAGTTGCTAATATAAGACACTAGTAAGCCTCATCAAATACCGTCAGCTAAGGCTCAAAGACAACAGCATGGCTATCATATACTTACTGGTAAACCCAAAGGACCTTTGTCTCCTTTCTCTCCCGGGCTGCCCTTTTCTCCTCTCATACCACTCTCTCCTACTTCACCCTACATATAATAGAATTACAGCATAGTAAGTGTATGAGAACAAGTCAAGAG
The DNA here is from genome assembly GCF_014858855.1 of Bufo gargarizans. Lineage (NCBI taxonomy): Eukaryota > Metazoa > Chordata > Amphibia > Anura > Bufonidae > Bufo > Bufo gargarizans. Next base: position 163,261,642 of record NC_058085.1, on the reverse strand, counting down.
CAGAAGCTTTTACTTCTAGTGTCAATACAAAAATGTAACCTTGAGCTTAGAAGATACAAAGGAAGTGATACAGGGCACTATTGGTCAAGTCAGATATAGATACTGTATATATTTTCTGTGAATAACTATGAGAATTTAGCCTCATGGCACAATTATCACAAAGCTTTGACAATTTTTTTGTGCAGACTAGGTCAATTTTGCTGAGTAAGGGCCCATTCACACAACAGTATTTTTCTTTCCGCATCTGTTCTGAGATTTTGTGGATCGGATGCAAACCCATTAATTTCAATGGGGTTGCAAAAGACGCGGACAGCACACCGTGTTTTCTCAGCATCCATATGTCTTTTCTGTGGCCCTGCGAAAAAGATAGAACATGTCCTATTCTTGTCTATTTTGCGGACAACAATAGACATTCCAATCCGCAAAATACGGAACGCACGCGGCAGGTATCTGTGCTTTGCGGATCTGCAATTTACAGTATGTAAAAGTATATGGTTGTGTGAAAGGACCCTAAGAATGTAATTATGGTTTGTCAGTCTATTCAAGCCAATGTTTGGGTGACCAGGTGAGCTCCATTGCCAGTCTGCCCACTTTTTCGTATAGCAGGCAAACTTTCTGTTACAGGAACCTCTTACAATACATGGGTATATAGTGGGGTCTTTTCTGTTTGAATTCCTGTTTCTTTAATAAAATAAAAAATATATAAAAGGCATTCATCATACTAGAATTATGGCTGAAGCCTTGTTGCAAGCATGTACAATCCATACCAGTAATAATGGAAACTTTAATCCAAATATGATTATTTTATTACATATGTATTTACCTTTTGTCCAGGAAGTCCAGGAGGGCCCTTTAAAAGAATATATACACGTAGTATTAGGAAAGTTGACTGTGATTGATGTCAGTGAATATATTATTTTCAGGCCAAGCTATATTCTGTAAGTAATGGGACATAAAAAAAAAACAGCAAGCAGTGCTCTATCAGGGATAATGTAGTGCTTTGTTAGTCAAATGTGGGCGATCTAATATAATTTATTATATTTGGGACTTCATACCCACACACCAAACAGCAGTACTACTGTATATAATGCAGTATATTAATAGAGAGAATTTATAGGTGCTACTGTATATAATGTACAGTTTTGATAAATCTTCCACTGGTGTATAAAGCAGTAAAAGATAATATGAACTGAAATGAGCAATGTCAGCATCATTCCAGCAGAGCGCAGCAGAGACTATTAGAAAGCATTGTCTACATTCTTTAATAGGATGGCTGCCTTCGTGTAACTGTGAAACAAGATTATGGTGTAAGAAAGCTGAAGATATTTCTGATAGATGGTATCTGACAATAAGCTTGTTTTTTATATTACTAAGCACCACAAACATACTTTAATTGCTCAAAGTCACAATTAGGCTAGTTTCACATGTCCGGCATTGTGCTTCCGCAGCCAGTTCCGGCAAAGAATGCTGGGAATCTGATGGACACAAACAGTAGCATGCAGCAGCTTCTGTCAGGCTGATTCTCTGCATTTTTGCCGGAAAGCGGCTGGATCTCTGCCAGACCCTATTATAGTTAGGGCAGTGTCTTTCTCCTGGAGATGCAAAACTAGACTAAAATAGCAAAATGTATTACAACAAGATAGATAAGGTATTAGAACTTACTACAGGCCCAGGAACACCCGGAGGGCCAGGAGGCCCAGACACCTATAGCAACACAGATGCATTAATCAGCAACACTAACTTAACATACTGCAATCATAAAAACCCAATTACATACATATATACTGGTAATAAGACCACCAACTACTTGTCCAAACTATTTTTAACTAGTCTGGATAATAAAAAAATATATCACTTATGAGATCACAAAACAGCAGGGTCTAAAAAAGGAGTTCCAGATACACATTACACAATGCAGCCAAAGAAAAATATGGGCATCCCTTCTAATCAGTGGCTTTAGACATCCACATCTAATGTGCATAAAATCGAACCCACAGCCACACAACTTCCAACGAGAAATATTAGCATTGACATATTGAAAGTCTCACCCTCATGAAAGATATTGATTCTCCTTGTGAGGATACCCCAATTTACATATAAAAGGCTCTTCTAGGGGCACTAGAGGAGACACTTATTTCCTTTTTCAATGTCTACATATTAGCTCACTTCCAAAAGGAAGAAAATTGTCCTTTTTCCCATGGAGCATTGCCTGTAATTAAAGGGGCTTTTATACGGGCCAAGAATCCGGCAGATAATCGCTAACGAGCATTCATAGGAACGCTTGTTAGCTATTATCTGCCATGTAAAGGTGCCGCCGATTACCCAATGAATAAGAAAAATGCTTGTTCATTGGGTAGTTGAATCATTTGTGTAGGCACCTAAATCGTTGTTTGCTGGCAGCAGATTGTGCTCTCTAAACAGCCTCTGCTGCCAGCAAACAATGAATCTGTATAGGAAGAGGAATGGCATTAGCAATTGCTCCTCCCCATACTGTGAAGAAGATCCTTGCATATAAATTTGGTGGAGGAAGATTACTGGGTTGTCTAATTTTTATGGTTAACCGCCTTGACCTTTTAGGTCCAGTGAAAACAAATTGTTTTGTGCTGTGGCATACAAGGAACCTTCTAAAAGTCCAATCCATAAAAATAAATTTAATAAAGAAGAACTAGAAGTGCATTTCATTTTAAAATGGACAACAAAAATATAAATATGGACACAAAATGTATTTACCGTGTTTCCAGAATCTCCTTTCTCACCAGTCTCTCCTTTTTCTCCCTAGGTACAATGGATTAACATAGTTTCAGAATTCCAGCCATGCATATTAATCATTAGAATTAGAAGAAAATTGTCAGCTTGTGTATTCGTTATCTAGACTAATGATTTTAATTATTTTTTTTGCCATGACATTTGGAAAGAAGCTTGTTTTTGGTAACATAAAGTTAGGAATTTCAAAGGGAATCATTTCAATTTCAAGTCTTAAAATGTCAACTTTTAAATTTCCTTTGATGACTCCACTTAAACCTTCATAGTCTCTTTCTCCATATTTTTTTTATATTCTCCATTGTTTTACAGAAAATGTTAACTGGCATCAAAATCATACATCCTTTACTAATTGTAAGATGTAAATTAAGTACATTTGTTTATTCGATTATATTTTTATGTAAAAAACAAAGTACCTCCACACCTTACAATACAGCTTATCCTCAGGTATATATCTACAGTACATGCAACAGAATTTGCTTGACAGAAAATCTTACAGTAAGTCCTGGAAGCCCAATTGGGCCAGGAAGACCTGAGGGTCCTAGAGGTCCTTGGTCACCTGGTTCTCCTTTCTCTCCAGTTGGGCCATCAAGACCCTATAATGCAAACATTTCCATAAGTTTAAAAATGAATACTGTAATAACTATATAAACAAGTTGTTTAAGTCTTAAGATTCTGGTAAAAGTAAACCAGATATCAGATTAATTATATGAATCAGAGTTTTCTAAGACTAGAATATTGAGGGCCTATCTTTAGACTAGGCCATTGTTATTAGATTGAATGGTTACTGGCACCCCATCAATCAGTTTAAGCAGCGTCACACCCCCCTCTTTAGTTTCATTTTTCTCTTATATTTTACAAAAGTGAAAATGAATCAAATTCATCAACATATCACATTTTCAACCCTTCCCCTCCGCTCTAGAGGCAGAAAGAAAAAAGTGCAGTATTGAAGTCAAATACCACACCTACCCCATTTACTTCTCCATTCTTTTTCCTTATATTGTCATTTATACCAAATCCTTTCCTATTCTACCACTCAATAACCACGTTTTTCTGTGTAATCTCTGATGGGTTTTCTTGTGATATCTAGAATCCTAAAATTACTCTTCAAGTCAGATCCTAAGATCTAAGAATAGCTGCAAAATGTCTCAGTATCCCCCAAATCATTATATAAGGTAAAGAAATTGTAAACCTACATCCAATTTTTCTGTAAATCTTACCCCAGAATCTCTGCATTTTACAGCATTCCCATGCCATGTACCTAAAGTCTACGTCTTCCTGCTTACAGTCAGGGCATCTAGAGGATTATCTAACCCAATCCAAGAATAATATAACCTATTAATGATATTAAATTGTGCAGTCAGGTCCATAAATATTAGGACATCGACATAATTCTAACATTTTTGACTCTATACACCACCACAATGGATTTGAAATGAAACAAACACAGCTTTAACTGCAGACTGTCAGCTTTAATTTGAGGGTATTTACATACAAATCAGGTGATCGGTGTAGGAATTACAACAGTTTGCATATGTGCCTCCCACTTGTTAAGGAACCAAATGTAATGGGACAATTGGCTTCTCAGCTCTTCCATGGCCAGGTGTGTGTTATTCCCTCATTATCCCAACTACAATAAGCAGATAAAAGGTCCAGAGTTCATTTCAAGTGTGCTATTTGCATTTGCAATCTGTTGCTGTTAACTCTCAAGATGAGATCCAGAGATCTGTGACTATCAGTGAAGCGAGGCATCATTAGGCTTAAAAAACAAAACAAACCTATCAGAGAGATAGCAAAAACATTAGGCGTGGCCAAAACAACCGTTGAGCTCAGCAAAAGCAAAAGACCAGGAAGACCACGGAAAACAACTGTGGTGGATGACCGAAGAATTCTTTCCCTGGTGAAGAAAACACCCTTCACAACAGTTGGCCAGATCAAGAACACTCTCCAGGAATTAGGTGTATGTGTGTCAAAGTCAACAATCAAGAGAAGACGTCACCAGAGTGAATACAGAGGGTTCACCCCAAGATGTACACCATTGGTGAGCCTCAAAAACAGGAAGGCCAGATTACAGTTTGCCAAACGACATCTAAAAAAGCCTTCACAGTTCTGGACTAACATCCTATGGACAGATGAGACCATCATCAACTTGTACCAGAGAGATGGGAAGAGAAGAGTATGGAGAAGGAAAGGAACTGCTCATGATCGTAAACATACCACCTCATCAGTGAAGCATGGTGGTGGTAGTGTCATGACGTGGGCATGTATGGCTGCCAATGGAACTGGTTCTCTTGTATTTATTGATGGTGTGACTGCTGACAAAAGCAGCAGGATGAATTCTGAAGTGTTTCGGGCAATATTATCTACTCATATTCAGCCAAATGCTTCAGAACTTATTGGACGGCGCTTCACAGTGCAGATGGACAATGACCCAAAGCATACTGCAAAAGCAACAAAATAGTTTTTTTCAAGGAAAGAAGTGAAATGTTATGCAGTGGCCAAGTCAATCACCTGACCTGAATCCGATTGAGCATGCATTTCACTTGCTAAAGACAAAACTGAAGGGAAAATGCCCCAAGAACAAGCAGGAACTGAAGACTGTTGCAGTAGAGGCCTGCAGAGCATCACCAGGGATGAAACCCAGCTTCTTGTGATGTCTATGTGTTCCAGACTTCAGGCTGTAATTGAGTGCAAAGTTAAAAAGTTAAAGTTTGATTTATGATTATTATTCTGTCCCATTACTTTTGGTTCCTTAACAAGTGGGAGGCACATATGCAAACTGTTGTAATTCCTACACCGTTCACCTGATTTGGATGTAAATACCCTCAAAATAAAGCTGACAGTCTGCAGTTAAAGCACATCTTGTTCGTTTCATTTTAAATCTAATGTGGTGGTGTATAGAGTCAAAAATGTTAGAATTGTGTCGATGATCCAATATTTATGGACCTGACTGTATAATTTCACAATTCACATTGAGGAAAATAAAAGCACTGTTTCAGAATTTTTTTCCATCTCACCTTACCTCTAACTTTAACTGTTGCAGTCATGCCAAGTATAATATGCTTATAAATAGCAGAAAGTGCCTCTTATTTCACCCCAGTTATCATTAAATAATCAAATTGTGTCTCTAATCTTAATCTCTCCCTTTGGAGATTGTCCATCTGCCCAGCAGTCTCTATCACTTTATGGCACATGCACTGAATGTGATCCCACAACACTTCAGGGACTGCCTGACCTGTCCATCATAGCGGTGGGGATGTGGCATAGAAGACAGAGAAGGTAGCCTCTGGGTACAAGGGCACCACCCTTGTTGCATCTAGCGGGTAATTTGCATATTATAAGAAGCATTTTTGTCAAGGATTGATGGAACATATAGAGATGCCAGAGACATCATGCGAGTCAGCTTACAGGCTCGGATGGACAGGTGCCGACTGTTTGACATAGTGGTACTGCTTGTGAGGACAGATGTCCTTTAAAGAAATACTGCTGGCCCTCAATAAGGACAATTTAAACAAATCTATTTTCTCTACTTTTTATCAATGGCAGAATGCTGTGAGAGATAAAGTATTCCACCTTCCTGGAAATTTTAACCCCCAGAAACTCAAAACTTTCAGACAGCTTAAGTATTTGTACTTCCTCTTGAACCAAAAGAAGAAAAATAATTTATACTTAGCCCTGAGAAATAGAGAAGCAAACTCATTAATCATTTTAATAACCAAAGGGACTGTTAGGGCTGAGTCGTTCAAAAATAATAAAATATCATCAATACCTCTATACTTCTATTCACACAAATAATACTTGCCAGGGGTCCTATAGACAAAACAAGTGGTAAAGGTGACAATGGTCAGTCTTGACAGGCGCCCTCTAGTCAATGGGAAGTTGTCATGTTCTATTAATATTTACTGGCAAGTTATACATTATTTTAACCCACTTAATAAAAGTGTTCACCAATAGGGATGAGCGAACTCGAACTGTATAGTTCGGGTTCGTACCGAATTTTGGGGTGTCCGTGACACGGACCCGAACCCGGACATTTTCGTAAAAGTCCGGGTTCGGGTTCGGTGTTCGTCGCTTTCTTGGCGCTTTTGTGACGCTTTCTTGGCGCTTTTTGAAAGGCTGCAAAGCAGCCAATCAACAAGCGTCATACTACTTGCCCCAAGAGGCCATCACAGCCATGCCTACTATTGGCATGGCTGTGATTGGCCAGAGCACCATGTGACCCAGCCTCTATTTAAGCTGGAGTCACATAGCGCCGCCCGTCACTCTGCTCTGATTAGCGTAGGGAGAGGTTGCGGCTGCGACAGTAGGGCGAGATTAGGCAGATTAACTCCTCCAAAGGACTTGATTAACTGATCGATCTGCAGCTGTGGATCATTGAGCTGCTGATCCTCAATTGCTCACTGTTTTTAGGCTGCACAGACCGTTTGTCAGTCTCATTTTTCTGGGGTGATCGGCGGCCATTTTGTGTCTTGTGGTGCGCCAGCACAAGCTGCGACCAAGTGCATTTAACCCTCAATGGTGTGGTTGTTTTTTGGCTAAAGCCTACATCAGGGTGAAGCTGTCACACCAAGTGCATTTAACCAGCAATAGTCTGTTCATTTTTTGGCCATATACAAAATCAGGGGCAAGCTGCGCCTGTCACCAAGTGCATTTAACCCTCAATGGTGTGGTTGTTTTTTGGCTAAAGCCTACATCAGGGTGAAGCTGTCACACCAAGTGCATTTAACCAGCAATAGTCTGTTCATTTTTTGGCCATATACAAAATCAGGGGCAAGCTGCGCCTGTCACCAAGTGCATTTAACCCTCAATGGTGTGGTTGTTTTTTGGCTAAAGCCTACATCAGGGTGAAGCTGTCACACCAAGTGCATTTAACCAGCAATAGTCTGTTCATTTTTTGGCCATATACAAAATCAGGGGCAAGCTGCGCCTGTCACCAAGTGCATTTAACCCTCAATGGTGTGGTTGTTTTTTGGCTAAAGCCTACATCAGGGTGAAGCTGTCACACCAAGTGCATTTAACCAGCAATAGTCTGTTTATTTTTTGGCCATATCCCAGTCTAATTCTGTCACTAAATCCATACCGGTCACCCAGCGCCTAAATACTAGGCCTCAAATTTATATCCAGCTAAATCTGTCCCTAGTGCTGTAGCTGGGCGAGTTATTTAGTGTCCGTTCAAGCACATTTCTTGTTCTGGGTTGAAATACAATTCCCAATTTAGCAATTTCATAATTTAGTGGTTCCTGCTATATCAGAGCTATTTGAAATCTATCCCAAAAAGGGTATATAATATTGAAGGTGCACATTGGGTCATTCAGAATAACTTCACACACACCCGCTACTGTGTATTTCCAAGTCTAATTCTGTCACTAAACCCATACCTGTCACCCAGCGCCTAAATACTAGGCCTCAAATTTAAATCCCTCTAAATCTCTCGTTACCGCTGTACTGTTGTTGCTGGGCAAGATATTTAGTGTCCGTCAAAGCACATTTTTTGTTCTGGGTTGAAGTACAATTCCCAATTTAGCAATTTCATAATTTAGTGGTTCCTGCTATATCAGAGCTATTTGGAATCTATCCCTAAAAGGGTATATAATATTGAAGGTGCACATTGGGTCATTCAGAATAACTTCACACACACCCGCTACTGTGTATTTCCAAGTCTAATTCTGTCACTAAACCCATACCTGTCACCCAGCGCCTAAATACTAGGCCTCAAATTTAAATCCCTCTAAATCTCTCGTTACCGCTGTACTGTTGTTGCTGGGCAAGATATTTAGTGTCCGTCAAAGCACATTTTTTGTTCTGGGTTGAAGTACAATTCCCAATTTAGCAATTTCATAATTTAGTGGTTCCTGCTATATCAGAGCTATTTGGAATCTATCCCTAAAAGGGTATATAATATTGAAGGTGCACATTGGGTCATTCAGAATAACTTCACACACACCCGCTACTGTGTATTTCCAAGTCTAATTCTGTCACTAAACCCATACCTGTCACCCAGCGCCTAAATACTAGGCCTCAAATTTAAATCCCTCTAAATCTCTCGTTACCGCTGTACTGTTGTTGCTGGGCAAGATATTTAGTGTCCGTCAAAGCACATTTTTTGTTCTGGGTTGAAGTACAATTCCCAATTTAGCAATTTCATAATTTAGTGGTTTCTGCTATATCAGAGCTATTTGAAATCTATCCCTAAAAGGGTATATAATATTGAAGGTGCACATAGGGTCATTCAGAATAACTTCACACACACGCTTCTGTGCATTTCCAAGTCTAATTCTGTCACTAAATCCATACCGGTGACCCAGCGCCTAAATACTAGGCCTCAAATTTAAATCCCTCTAAATCTCTCGTTACCCACCGCTGTACTGTTGTTGCTGGGCAAGATATTTAGTGTCCGTCAAAGCACATTTTTTGTTCTGGGTTGAAGTACAATTCCCAATTTAGCAATTTCATAATTTAGTGGTTTCTGCTATATCAGAGCTATTTGAAATCTATCCCTAAAAGGGTATATAATATTGAAGGTGCACATAGGGTCATTCAGAATAACTTCACACACACGCTTCTGTGCATTTCCAAGTCTAATTCTGTCACTAAATCCATACCGGTGACCCAGCGCCTAAATACTAGGCCTCAAATTTAAATCCCTCTAAATCTCTCGTTACCCACCGCTGTACTGTTGTTGCTGGGCAAGATATTTAGTGTCCGTCAAAGCACATTTTTTGTTCTGGGTTGAAGTACAATTCCCAATTTAGCAATTTCATAATTTAGTGGTTTCTGCTATATCAGAGCTATTTGAAATCTATCCCTAAAAGGGTATATAATATTGAAGGTGCACATAGGGTCATTCAGAATAACTTCACACACACGCTTCTGTGCATTTCCAAGTCTAATTCTGTCACTAAATCCATACCGGTGACCCAGCGCCTAAATACTAGGCCTCAAATTTAAATCCCTCTAAATCTCTCGTTACCCACCGCTGTACTGTTGTTGCTGGGCAAGATATTTAGTGTCCGTCAAAGCACATTTTTTGTTCTGGGTTGAAGTACAATTCCCAATTTAGCAATTTCATAATTTAGTGGTTTCTGCTATATCAGAGCTATTTGAAATCTATCCCTAAAAGGGTATATAATATTGAAGGTGCACATAGGGTCATTCAGAATAACTTCACACACACGCTTCTGTGCATTTCCAAGTCTAATTCTGTCACTAAACCCATACCTGTCACCCAGCGCCTAAATACTAGGCCTCAAATTTAAATCCCTCTAAATCTCTCGTTACCGCTGTCCTGTTGTAGCTGGGAAAGTTATTTAGTGTCCGTCAAAGCACATTTTTTGTTCTGGGTTGAAGTACAATTCCCAATTTAGCAATTTCATAATTTAGTGGTTCCTGCTATATCAGAGCTATTTGAAATCTATCCCAAAAAGGGTATATAATATTGAAGGTGCACATTGGGTCATTCAGAATAACTTCACACACACCCGCTACTGTGTATTTCCAAGTCTAATTCTGTCACTAAACCCATACCTGTCACCCAGCGCCTAAATACTAGGCCTCAAATTTAAATCCCTCTAAATCTCTCGTTACCGCTGTCCTGTTGTAGCTGGGAAAGTTATTTAGTGCCCGTCAAAGCACATTTTTTGTTCTGGGTTGAAGTACAATTCCCAATTTAGCAATTTCATAATTTAGTGGTTCCTGCTATATCAGAGCTATTTGAAATCTATCCCAAAAAGGGTATATAATATTCAAGGTGCACATTGGGTCATTCAGAATAACTTCACACACACGCTTCTGTGCATTTCCAAGTCTAATTCTGTCACTAAATCCATACCGGTCACCCAGCGCCTAAATACTAGGCCTCAAATTTATATCCCGCTGAATTTGAATACAATACATTGGGCCAAATAATATATTTGTTGTTGTGGTGAACCATAACAATGAGAAAAACATCTAGTAAGGGACGCGGACGTGGACATGGTCGTGGTGGTGTTAGTGGACCCTCTGGTGCTGGGAGAGGACGTGGCCGTTCTGCCACATCCACACGTCCTAGTGTACCAACTACCTCAGGTCCCAGTAGCCGCCAGAATTTACAGCGATATATGGTGGGGCCCAATGCCGTTCTAAGGATGGTAAGGCCTGAGCAGGTACAGGCATTAGTCAATTGGGTGGCCGACAGTGGATCCAGCACGTTCACATTATCTCCCACCCAGTCTTCTGCAGAAAGCGCACAGATGGCGCCTGAAAACCAACCCCATCAGTCTGTCACATCACCCCCATGCATACCAGGGAAACTGTCTCAGCCTCAAGTTATGCAGCAGTCTCTTATGCTGTTTGAAGACTCCGCTGGCAGGGTTTCCCAAGGGCATCCACCTAGCCCTTCCCCAGCGGTGAAAGACATAGAATGCACTGACGCACAACCACTTATGTTTCCTGATGATGAGGACATGGGAATACCACCTCAGCATGTCTCTGATGATGACGAAACACAGGTGCCAACTGCTGCGTCTTTCTGCAGTGTGCAGACTGAACAGGAGGTCAGGGATCAAGACTGGGTGGAAGACGATGCAGGGGACGATGAGGTCCTAGACCCCACATGGAATGAAGGTCGTGCCACTGACTTTCACAGTTCGGAGGAAGAGGCAGTGGTGAGACCGAGCCAACAGCGTAGCAAAAGAGGGAGCAGTGGGCAAAAGCAGAACACCCGCCGCCAAGAGACTCCGCCTGCTACTGACCGCCGCCATCTGGGACCGAGCACCCCAAAGGCAGCTTCAAGGAGTTCCCTGGCATGGCACTTCTTCAAACAATGTGCTGACGACAAGACCCGAGTGGTTTGCACGCTGTGCCATCAGAGCCTGAAGCGAGGCATTAACGTTCTGAACCTGAGCACAACCTGCATGACCAGGCACCTGCATGCAAAGCATGAACTGCAGTGGAGTAAACACCTTAAAACCAAGGAAGTCACTCAGGCTCCCCCTGCTACCTCTTCTGCTGCTGCCGCCTCGGCCTATTCTGCTGCTGCCGCCTCGGCCTCTTCCTCCGCCTCTGGAGGAACGTTGGCACCTGCCGCCCAGCAAACAGGGGATGTACCACCAACACCACCACCACCACCTCCGTCACCAAGCGTCTCAACCATGTCACACGCCAGCGTTCAGCTCTCCATCTCACAAACATTTGATAGAAAGCGTAAATTCCCACCTAGCCACCCTCGATCCCTGGCCCTGAATGCCAGCATTTCTAAACTACTGGCCTATGAAATGCTGTCATTTAGGCTGGTGGACACAAACAGCTTCAAACAGCTCATGTCGCTTGCTGTCCCACAGTATGTTGTTCCCAGCCGGCACTACTTCTCCAAGAGAGCCGTGCCTTCCCTGCACAACCAAGTATCCGATAAAATCAAGTGTGCACTGCGCAACGCCATCTGTAGCAAGGTCCACCTAACCACAGATACGTGGACCAGTAAGCACGGCCAGGGACGCTATATCTCCCTAACTGCACACTGGGTAAATGTAGTGGCAGCTGGGCCCCAGGCGGAGAGCTGTTTGGCGCACGTCCTGCCGCCGCCAAGGATCGCAGGGCAACATTCTTTGCCTCCTGTTGCCACCTCCTCCTTCTCGGCTTCCTCCTCCTCTTCTTCCACCTGCTCATCCAGTCAGCCACACACCTTCACCACCAACTTCAGCACAGCCCGGGGTAAACGTCAGCAGGCCATTCTGAAACTCATATGTTTGGGGGACAGGCCCCACACCGCACAGGAGTTGTGGCGGGGTATTGAACAACAGACCGACGAGTGGTTGCTGCCGGTGAGCCTCAAGCCCGGCCTGGTGGTGTGTGATAATGGGCGAAATCTCGTTGCAGCTCTGGGACTAGCCAATTTGACGCACATCCCTTGCTTGGCGCATGTGCTGAATTTGGTGGTGCAGAAGTTCATTCACAACTACCCCGACATGTCAGAGCTGCTGCATAAAGTGCGGGCCGTCTGTTCGCGCTTCCGGCGTTCACATCCTGCCGCTGCTCGCCTGTCTGCGCTACAGCGTAACTTCGGCCTTCCCGCTCACCGCCTCATATGCGACGTGCCCACCAGGTGGAACTCCACCTTGCACATGCTGGACAGACTGTGCGAGCAGCAGCAGGCCATAGTGGAGTTTCAGCTGCAGCACGCACGGGTCAGTCGCACTACAGAACAGCACCACTTCACCACCAATGACTGGGCCTCCATGCGAGACCTGTGTGCCCTGTTGCGCTGTTTCGAGTACTCCACCAACATGGCCAGTGGCGATGACACCGTTATCAGCGTTACAATACCACTTCTATGTCTCCTTGAGAAAACACTTAGGGCGATGATGGAACAGGAGGTGGCCCAGGAGGAGGAGGAGGAGGATGAGGAAGAGGGGTCATTTTTAGCACTTTCAGGCCAGTCTCTTCGAAGTGACTCAGAGGGAGGTTTTTTGCAACAGCAGAGGCCAGGTACAAATGTGGCCAGCCAGGGCCCACTACTGGAGGACGAGGAGGACGAGGATGAGGAGGAGGTGGAGGAGGATGAGGATGAAGCATGGTCACAGCGGGGTGGCACCCAACGCAGCTCGGGTCCATCACTGGTGCGTGGCTGGGGGGAAAGGCAGGACGATGACGATACGCCTCCCACAGAGGACAGCTTGTCCTTACCCCTGGGCAGCCTGGCACACATGAGCGACTACATGCTGCAGTGCCTGCGCAACGACAGCAGAGTTGCCCACATTTTAACCTGTGCGGACTACTGGGTTGCCACCCTGCTGGATCCACGCTACAAAGACAATGTGCCCACCTTACTTCCTGCACTGGAGCGTGATAGGAAGATGCGCGAGTACAAGCGCACGTTGGTAGACGCGCTACTGAGAGCATTCCCAAATGTCACAGGGGAACAAGTGGAAGCCCAAGGCCAAGGCAGAGGAGGAGCAAGAGGTCGCCAAGGCAGCTGTGTCACGGCCAGCTCCTCTGAGGGCAGGGTTAGCATGGCAGAGATGTGGAAAACTTTTGTCAACACGCCACAGCTAACTGCACCACCACCTGATACGCAACGTGTTAGCAGGAGGCAACATTTCACTAACATGGTGGAACAGTACGTGTGCACACCCCTCCACGTACTGACTGATGGTTCGGCCCCATTCAACTTCTGGGTCTCTAAATTGTCCACGTGGCCAGAGCTAGCCTTTTATGCCTTGGAGGTGCTGGCCTGCCCGGCAGCCAGCGTTTTGTCTGAACGTGTATTCAGCACGGCAGGGGGCGTCATTACAGACAAACGCAGCCGCCTGTCTACAGCCAATGTGGACAAGCTGACGTTCATAAAAATGAACCAGGCATGGATCCCACAGGACCTGTCCGTCCCTTGTCCAGATTAGACATTAACTACCTCCCCATAACCATATATTATTGGACTCCAGGGCACTTCCTCATTCAATCCTATTTTTATTTTCATTTTACCATTATATTGCGATGCTACCCAAAGTTGAATGAACCTCTCCTCTGCCTGTGTGCTAGGCCTAAATATATGCCAATGGACTGTTGCAGTGGTGGCTGACATGAAGCCTGATTCTCTGCTATGACATGCAGACTAATTCTCTGCTGACATGAAGCCAGATTGTCTGTTACGGGACCTCTCTCCTCTGCCTGGGTGCTGGGCCTAAATTTATGACAATGGACTGTTGCAGTGGTGGCTGACGTGAAGCCTGATTCTCTGCTATGACATGCAGACTGATTCTCTGCTGACATGAAGCCAGATCCTCTGTTACGGGACCTCTCTCCTCTGCCTGGGTGCTGGGCCTAAATTTATGACAATGGACTGTTGCAGTGGTGGCTGACGTGAAGCCTGATTCTCTGCTATGACATGCAGACTGATTCTCTGCTGACATGAAGCCAGATCCTCTGTTACGGGACCTCTCTCCTCTGCCTGGGTGCTGGGCCTGAATATATGCCAATGGACTGTTGCAGTGGTGGGTGACGTGAAGCCTCATTCTCTGCTATGACATGCAGACTAATTCTCTGCTGACATGAAGCCAGATTGTCTGTTACGGGACCTCTCTCCTCTGCCTGTGTGTGTGCTGGGCCTAAATATATGCCAATGGACTGTTGCAGTGGTGGCTGACGTGAAGCCTCATTCTCTGCTATGACATGCAGACTGATTCTCTGCTGACATGAAGCCAGATCCTCTGTTACGGGACCTCTCTCCTCTGCCTGGGTGCTGGGCCTAAATTTATGACAATGGACTGTTGCAGTGGTGGCTGACGTGAAGCCTGATTCTCTGCTATGACATGCAGACTGATTCTCTGCTGTCATGAAGCCAGATTGTCTGTTACGGGACCTTTCTCCTCTACCTGGGTTCTGGGCCTAAATTTATGAAAATTGACTCTTACAGTGGTGGGTGACGTGAAGCCTGATTCTCTGCTATGATATGAAGACTGATTCTCTGCTGACATGAAGCCAGATTGTCTGTTACGGGACCTTTCTCCTCTGCCTGGGTTCTGGGCCTAAATTTATGAAAATTGACTCTTACAGTGGTGGGTGACGTGAAGCCTGATTCTCTGCTATGATATGAAGACTGATTCTCTGCTGACATGAAGCCAGATTGTCTGTTACGGGACCTTTCTCCTCTGCCTGGGTTCTGGGCCTAAATTTATGAAAATTGACTCTTACAGTGGTGGGTGACGTGAAGCCTGATTCTCTGCTATGATATGAAGACTGATTCTCTGCTGACATGAAGCCAGATTGTCTGTTACGGGACCTTTCTCCTCTGCCTGGGTTCTGGGCCTAAATTTATGAAAATTGACTCTTACAGTGGTGGGTGACGTGAAGCCTCATTCTCTGCTATGATATGAAGACTGATTCTCTGCTGACATGAAGCCAGATTGTCTGTTACGGGACCTTTCTCCTCTGCCTGGGTTCTGGGCCTAAATTTATGAAAATTGACTCTTACAGTGGTGGGTGACGTGAAGCCTGATTCTCTGCTATGATATGAAGACTGATTCTCTGCTGACATGAAGCCAGATTCTCTGTTACGGGACCTCTCTCCTCTGCCTGGGTGCTGGGCCTAAATTTATGACAATGGACTGTTGCAGTGGTGGCTGACGTGAAGCCTGATTCTCTGCTATGACATGCAGACTGATTCTCTGCTGACATGAAGCCAGATTCTCTGTTACGGGACCTCTCTCCTCTGCCTGTGTGTGTGCTGGGCCTAAATATATGCCAATGGACTGTTGCAGTGGTGGCTGACGTGAAGCCTCATTCTCTGCTATGACATGCAGACTAATTCTCTGCTGACATGAAGACAGATTCTCTGTTACGGGACCTCTCTCCTCTGCCTGGGTGCCGGGGCCTAAATATCTGAGAATGGACTGTTCCAGTGGTGGGTGACGGGAAGCCAGATTCTCTGCTATGGAACCTCTCTCCAATTGATTTTGGTTAATTTTTATTTATTTAATTTTTATTTTAATTCATTTCCCTATCCACATTTGTTTGCAGGGGATTTACCTACATGTTGCTGCCTTTTGCAGCCCTCTAGCTCTTTCCTGGGCTGTTTTACAGCCTTTTTAGTGCCGAAAAGTTCGGGTCCCCATTGACTTCAATGGGGTTCGGGTTCGGGACGAAGTTCGGATCGGGTTCGGATCCCGAACCCGAACATTTCCGGGATGTTCGGCCGAACTTCTCGAACCCGAACATCCAGGTGTTCGCTCAACTCTATTCACCAACCAAAACTTCTCCACATCTTGCACTGGACTCTTTACTCCACCCTGTAAAACACCTTAGTAGGGTCCAAAGACAAGATGGACATGAGATCTCCACCACCTGACTGTTAGCAAACAAACTCCTAATATGATGTTTTCTTCCGGAATTCATCGGCTTTGGTCTTCCTGGACTAATTTAGATACAACCTTTGCTAGCATTTAGCCAGTAATTTTGCCAATAATTTTACATCAGTATTAAGAAGTATGATAGCCTAGGTCTATCCTGTGACAGTGACTGGAATTGCAGACCAGTCCCACTCACTTGAATGGGTATGAGCTTCAATGACTGCAGGACCAAGGCACAGACACAACAAATGTAAGGTGCTATACCTGGGTGAACAATTCAGATTATCGGAGGCTCAGAGAGTTGAACCCCCACTGTTCAGATACTGATAGCTTATCATTAAATTGTAACAATATTACAGTGTTAGAACAAGCTAGTGCTCAGTATGTTCTGCACTGTACATTTACATTTTTACATTATTACTTACAGGTGAACCTGTTTGTCCTACATCCCCTTTATCTCCTTTTGGCCCTTGTAATCCTCTGGGACCTGTGTCGCCCTTTGGTCCTTGAAGTCCATCCTGTCCTGGCGGACCAGGAAGTCCTGCTTCACCAGGTTTTCCCCGAGGTCCCTAAAATAATGCAATAAACCAATATAGCCAAACATCCTTACTTGTAAATACAATCAAAACACAATGTGATAATAAAATGAAATGTATGACTCAGGTAATGGGCTAAACTTATGCTGTGTGGATTCACCCACCTGTTGTTTTTTGTCTTATTGACTTCAAAATGGAAGCAGGAGAGAAAACACAACATAATACATGCATAACATAAGCCAAATTTTTAAATGTTAAATTTTTGCATTTCTAAGAAATTCTTAGCTCTAATAGTGTACACTAAAAGGAAATATGTCACTAGCGAGCGCTCTATCAAACTGTTTGCATAGACACATAGCTGTGGTTCTCCTGATTGAAAATTGTGTTTTTCTTTTGTTGATTCGGGGCTCATTTCATTTTTACCCTATATTCGGTGTACCTTATGTGCTGGAAAGGCTCCATGCTCTCATTCTGTGTCTTTTTGACATAAGATGAACAAGTATTTTCATCATATACTTTTTACTGCATAGGAAAGATTAGTCTGCTACACTTCCCTATTCAGAGATACGGCCTAAAAAAGTTATACTACACAGCATACATTTCTTTATAATGGGAGTCAGTGGCCAAGGTATGTCACTCTTTACCTATACTGTGGCCTATATCGGAGCTTCTGTTGAACTAAATCTGAACAGACCCTAAAATGTGAACAGACTGTAAGAGGTAATCATAATTTACCTTGTCTCCATCATGGCCAGGAGCACCAGGTAATCCAATTTCACCCTAAGAGAGAAAAATAGCAACCGAGTATTTATTATCAATATATAAAAGACTAATAGTAAACAATTAAAGAGAGTTTTCTCACTTCAGCAAATGGAATTTATCATGTAGACAAAGTTCATTCAATGTACTTACAAATGTATTGTGATTGTCCATATTGACACCTTTGCTGGCTTGACTCGTTTTTTCCATTGCATTATACACTGCTCATTTCCATGGTTACGACCACCCTGCAATCCATCAGTGGTGGTCGCGCTTGCACACTATGGGAAAAAGAGCCAGTCTCTTTGGTGTCCGGGACCGTGGGACCACACATAGGCATGTACTTTTGGACAATTACAATACATTAGTGCCTTGTATTAACTATGTCTACATGATAAATGCCATTTGAGAGAACCCTTTTAATAATTTTGGGCAAATTTATCAAATAAGCTTGAAATAATATTTATTTTTAAACTGTCAGGTAATGTTTTGTCCACAGGCCCATACCCCGAAATAAATACCTCACCAAAAGTATTTCACCCAAAATCTGGATCCAATAGGACAGGAACATGCTCTCTCTCTCTCTCTCTATATATATATATATTACATATGTATACATGCAGAACAATATATTATATATATAATATATTTTATAGATAGTTATTTTAGCAACATGCTTTGCCAAATTGCCAACTTGCAGTGGGCAATGCAATGTTCTCATCTATATCATTGTAGATTCTATTAAAAAAAAAAAGAAGCCAGAAGAAATAGCACCGTATGCTGTGCTATTTTTTCCAGTAGAGTGAAGGTCACCAATGATGTAGCCTCATGTGACTCCATTATAGTCAGTAGTAACAGAAAACAGAAATATGTGCAGTTGTAAACCTAGCCTAATACACGCTGGAATACTCATGATTTCTGGTTTCTATTGTTTTTCAACATTTTCACTGTAAGTTATGAAAACCATGTCGTAAACAGAAAAAGTGCAACCTAAAAAATACAGAATACTACGAGAATTTCAAAACTTTTGAAAGTCAAAAAATTAAAATCATGAACATGATATCTGAATATACTGTAAAATATTTGTCAAAAACTTTACAACATATTTTGCATATATCTTGAATATGTGCAGTATACTGTATGCACATTATTATTTGTAAGGCTTCTTTCACATCAGCGTTATTAGCTGTGGCAGGCTGTTCTCTCTGAATCTGGCATAGCTGGATGTTACCGCAATGCCTTATGGCCACATTGACTATAATGAGATCCAGCAGTGATCCATCTGCTACCCAGCAAATATGCTGGGATAAGGCCGGGCAAAAACCGTTGCGTGCCGGAACAGCCTGTTGGAGACCTGCAACGCTAGTGTAAAACTAGCCTAAGACATCATGGAGTAAAGTCAATTTCAAATTAATCTCTTTTCATTTTCATGTTTTTCTAGCAATTATATACCTTTTGTCCTGGTAAACCTGGTGATCCTGGAGGTCCAGGAGGACCCTGAAGAGAACAAAAAAAACCCCATCAAATCAAAAATTATAAAATATAATAATCCCTACATCATTTGAACTAAATGTTCACTTCATGACATTTGGTTTTATACAAATTTAGATTAGATAGTTAGCAATATACTTTTACTAAGGAAAATAAATGTTTACATTCTAAAATGTTACTAGTAAAGAATTTAGAAATGGTGAAAAAGACATAGGGGGGATTTAGCCCTGTGCTCCAAATTTCCGGTACAAAAAGAAAAATATGAAAAAAAGTCACAATAGGATTTTTGACTTATTGGGATTATTTCACAAAAACTTTGTGACATTTTGCATTTTTACTCAACACACTCTATTTTTAAAAAGTGGGCAGGAGAGTGGGCTTGGTTAGCCCGTTGAGATGATTTATGCCAGAATTATCAATTGTACCTTTTTAAAAAGTCGCAAAAATGATGGCAATTTTACTCCAATAAAGGGGTTGAGTAAAAGTAGAGTACTATCTCAAGAAGTATTAGATGTAAAGATGCTCCAAATTTATGAAACATTGTGTGATATTTGATAAATCTGGTGCAAATCATGGCAATGCAGACTCCTGCAAAAATGACTTTAAACTGCCCCCCCATGATACATTTTCCACATAATTATTGTTAGGGCTCATGCACACGATCATGCCATTTCTTTTACGGTCCGCAAACTGTGGATCTGAAAAACACAGATGCCGTGTGTGTGCTGTTCCCATTTTTTGCAGACCCATGGACTTCAATAGTTCCATGGTCCATATTTTGAGGACCTATTCCTTTTGCTGAAAAGACATACAGATACAGAAAGCACACAGATCATCTGTGTGATTTCCGCATCGGCAGGTCCGTTCCACAAAAAGATAGAACATGTCCTATACTTGGCCACAAAATGCAGACCACAGACCCAGTGAAGTCAATGGGTCCTCAAAAATGCAGATGCAACATGGACTGTAAGTGTATTTTGCAGATACACAATTTGTGGACCATAAAATCCAATGATTGTGTGCATGACACTTAAACAAGGTCCATAGTCTTAGAGAACATGGCATCAGGTGTTTTATTATCGTGCAGCTCCACCACAGAGTATATGAAGCATTACACAATTTGCATTAAAGTCAAAAAGTCTCCATGTAATAATGCAAGCCCCGTCTGAGAGTTTTCTAAATCAAAACTCTCAGACGGGGCTTGTTTGTCTGTGGTTACAATAATGCTAGGAATGCAGAGAACTAAGTCAACATTTTTACTAACAAATGAATTATTTCATGTCACCAGGTTGTCTTTATAAACTTTTTATCTATATGGATCATTTCTAGTAGCATGATCCTGACACTGAAATTGCCAGTAATTAATTATGGTATTTTGGGACAATTTGTGTTTCTGCAACCCTTCTGACCAGCTGTTTGAAAAAGTCATGACACCCAAACTTCTTCATCGATTACATCACGCTGGGCAAATTTTTTACTATGCTGGAGATATCTCCAAGGATCCCTCCCATCTCTTTTTTAGACTCTTTCACTTCTTCGCTCAACTGGAAACATGAGATGCAGTTTTTTAGCACATCATGGGTATAGATCACCCACTTGATCTGTTTGTATATCTCCTCAATGCCCCCTTAAAAGTCAGGCTGTTCTTGCATACTCTTACAATGGCTAAATGTCTTATCTATCAAAACTAGAAGAATATTGCTCATTCTACTAGATTTAGATGTTAGGAATATGGAATGCCTCAGAGCATCCATACATAATACCGTGAATAGGTCTGATGCGGTTTAATTTGCATAGAAAGTATGCGTCACTGAGAATAAAGGTCCCGGAAGGCCACACGGTCAGGTTTCCTTATGCAGTTTTAGAAACCAAAACCAGGAGTGACTAAAAAAAAGAGGATAGTCGGTGTCTGTTTATACTTTCTCTCATTGTATGATCAACTCCTGATTTTGGCATCCAAAATTGCATCAGAAAACCTGACCATGACCCTCATATGTTAAATAGGTTTCCAGGATTAGAAAACAGAGCCACTCATATTCATAGGATTTGTTTGTTATTGCAGCTCATCTGCAAAGACTTGAATGGGGAGAAGTTACAATATCAGATACAGTCCATGGAGAAGTGTGAAGTCATATCTGTAGAAAACATGCACTTTTTTCTAATCCTTGACAAATCTGAGATCACTGCCCTCAATAGACCACCTCTGCAATTTATGTAAAATGTTATCCTTTTTAGCTAATGTTTCCTAAGCAGTTACTCAGAGTTAAATCTACTCAGAGAATCTAGTCTAGTCATCTAGTCTACAGTAACTGTATAGGGATTTAGGGGGGAATTATCATTTACGGTGGTTTTGGTGTTAGTTTTATGCCTGTCTTTGCTTTGCAAGGTTGTGGCAAATTTTTGAAATGGCAAACAGTATTAATATATTTGGTGCAAGTTCAATGTGGTGTACGTCTATGTCTGTAGAAGGACATCAGGGGGTTGCCTGGCATGGAGATGTGACTTTTTTGCAATTTTTTTTTAAAGTCGCACATCATAAATGAGACTTAATAGGTGTTCGAATCTGAAATTGTAGACTTATGTCATTGCTTATTACTAATGACATTGTGATTGGGGTATTGAAAGTTTTATTTAATACTTTTGTGTTTTTTTACCAAAAACACAAAGTTGAATAATAATCAGGAGATAAAAAAAAATCAGCATTTTAAGGGCTAACTAGGATCTTATACTTTATAACAAGCAGCAAATGGATAGACAGTGTAGGCACCGCTGTCAGACTGTAAAGTTCTATGCTTTTAGAACAGCCGGCTGATCAATATCTACTAAATTAAATTGTATTAAGCCTGTGAGTGTGTGGTTCGGTTTGGAAAAGCAAGAGAGAGAGAGAGAGAGAGAGAGAGAGAGAGAGATGGGGGACAACAAGATATTAAAGGTCAAGAAAAGTGTAGTGTAAAGAATACCCCTTACAGGCAAAAGAGAAAGCTGGCGTCTTTCTAATTTAATTTCTTACAGCTGTAAAAATTTCTATACATGGACAGACTGCACAATGATGCTGAATGATAAATCCTATTTTAAGCTCCCTGCTTTTTCAGGTCCCACTCTCTTTATGCCATTTCATAGTACAGAGGCTAAATGCTGGGATGCTATAATCATCACATAACACCGCTGAATCCCTCTTGTAAAAATGTCACTTTTAAATTCTTACACGCCAGTATGGACCTTGCATTACAGCTCACTAGAATTATTCACAAACAGAGATGACTGAATCAATTCTAAACAAATCTGAATTAAAACAAATTGTGTAAAGATCTAAGCTGCAAATTTTAGGCAAAAAAGGGAGAGGAGAGACCAAAAAAATCTGTTGGCATATCTCATTGCCCACCTGTAGTGCTTCACTGAGATTGCTATTATATTCCACAAGGCTGGATTTCCCAGGTTCTCCCTTAGGACCCTGTAAAAACAATAGATGATCATTAATGTAAATACGGATCATAACCTATAGAAACACACCAAATTCTTATAGGTATACGGATACTTTAAGGCTGGATTCACACATACAGACATTTTCAGCACTTTTGAACTGTTAGAATTGTTTTTTTTTGCATGCGTTTTCTTGCATTTTGGGCTTTTTTTTTCCATTTGGGGCCCTTTTTTGTGTATCTGGTGTATTTCTTTAATGTAGCGTGTTGAAACTATGGCATTTTTTGCAGGCATCGTTACCATTTTTTCAATTTCTGTGTATAGGGGGCCCAGAATGAACACATTTACTAACAGCACAGGTAGCACACTTAGGCCTAGTTCACACAAACGGTTTTTTTGCGAGTGTACGGGCCATTTTTTTGTGGTCCGTATACGGAACCATTCATTTCAATGGTTCCATAAAAAAAAACGGAATGTATTCCGTATGCATTCTGTTTCCATATTTCCGTTTTTCCATTCCGGTGAAAGATAGAACATGTCCTAATATTGCCCGCAAATCACGTTCCATGACTCCATTCAAGTCAATGGGTCCGCAAAAAAAACAGAACACATACGGAAATGCATCCGTATGTCTTCCGTATCCGTTCCGTTTTTTCTGAGCCATCTATTGAAAATGTTATGCCCAGCCCAATTTTTTCTATGTAATTACTGTATACTGTACATGGCATATGGAAAAAACGGAATGGAAAAACGGAACAGAAATGTAAACACAACGGAAGCAAAAAACGGAAAAAACAGATCCGTGAAAAACGGACCGCAAAACACTGAAAAAGCCATACGTTCGTGTGAACTAGGCCTTATTGAGGGTTACTACTCTGACTCCATCTGTTAGATTTTCAGCCTCTGGCTGTAAACAAGTATGGTTTCACTCATTTCAAATCTTACAGAGCTACTGTACCTTACAAATCGCAATATTAAGCATTGGAAGGGGTACTTGACCCCATGAGATTACTCTGCTAATGGTGCTAAACAGAGATGAGCAAATGGATTCTATAGAATCAGAATTTGTCAAAATGTTTTGGGAAAATGTGGATTCTATAGGAGGAGCGAAACAATGAGAGATTGTCATCCACAGATTTTCAAGACAATTGAAGCACCTTTGATTTGAATCTGAATTAAATGGACAGCCAAATCAGACCTGAATCGAATTTACTAAAATTTGCTCATCTCTAGTGCTAAAGAAATAGTGACTAGTTTATTGTGCTTATTACATCAGAATGCTGCTACGCTGTATACATCATTCATTGCCTAGGAATATCGACAGGTGATCATGAGTGTAGCTCTGAATAATCCCCCTTGCAAATTTCACTGAACTATGACAGCTTCATCAAGTAGCTGGGATTTCACATTTTGCCATAAGGGGTCCGTATATATTTGGACACTGACACAATTAGTTTTTTTTACCTTTTTACTAAAACATATTCAAGTTCTAGTTATTTAATGGACATTTACATGTGGCACCCTGTTTTTAACCCCTTAAGGACTCAGCCCTATTTCACCTTAAAGACCTGGCCATTTTTTGCAAATCTGACTAGTGTCACTTTAAGTGGTGATAACGTTAAAACGCTTTGACTTATCCAGGCCATTCTGAGATAGTTTTTCTGTCACATATTGTACTTCATGACACTGGTAAAATGAAGTAAAAAATAATAATTTTTATTTATAAAAAAATACCAAATTTACCAAAAATTTGTAAAACATTGCAAATTTCCAAGTTTCAATTTCTCTACTTTTATAATACATAGTAATACCTCCAAAAATAGTTATTACTTTACATTCCCCATATGTCTACTTCATGTTTGGATCATTTTGGGCATGATATTTTATTTTTTGGGGATCTTATAAGGCTTAGAAGTTTAGAAGCAAATCTTGAAATTTTTCAGAGATTTTCAAAAAAACCAATTTTTAGGGACCAGTTCAGGTCTGAAGTCACTTTGCGAGGCTTACATAATAGAAACCACCCAAAAATGACCCCATTCTATAAACTACACCCCTCAAGGTACTCAAAACTGATTTTACAAACTTTGTTAACCCTTTAGGTGTTCCACAAGAATTAATGGAAAATAGAGATACAATTTCAAATTTTCACTTTTTGGCAGATTTTCCATTTTAATATTTTTTTTCCAGTTACAAAGCAAGGGTTAACAGACAAACCAAACTCAATATTTTTGGCCTAGATTCTGTAGTTTACAGAAGCACCCCATATGTGGTTGTAAGATTTTGCTGGACTGTTTTTTTTTTACACCATGTCCCATTTGAAGCCCCCCTGATGCACTCCTAGAGTAGAAACTCCAAAAAAGTGGCCCCATTTTAGAAACTACGGGATAGGGTGGCAGTATTGTTGGCACTAGTTTAGGGTACATATGATTTTTGATTGCTCTATATTACACTTTTTGTGAGGCAAGATAGCAAGAAATAGCTGTTTTGGCACTGTTTTTTTACAACATTCATCTGACAGGTTAGATCATGTGATATTTTTATAGACCAGGTTGTCACAGATGCGGAAATACCTAATATGTATAATTTTTTTTATTTATGTGAGTTTTACACAATGATTTCATTTTTGAAGCAAAAAAAATCATGTTTTAGTGTTTCCATAGTCTGAGAGCCATAATTTTTTCAGTTTCTGGGCGATTACCTTGGGTAGGATAAGATTTTTGCGGGATGAGATGATGGTTTTATTGGCACTATTTTTGGGTGTGTGTGACTTTTGTATTGCTTGCTATTACACTTTTTGTGATGTAAGGTGACAAAAAATGGTTTATTTAGCCGTTTTTATTTTAATTTTTTTACAGTGTTAGGGTTTAGGTCATGTGATATTTTTCTAGAGCCGGTTGATATGGACGCGGCGATATCTAATATGTATACTTTTTTTATTTATATAAGTTTTACATAATAACTGCTTTTTTAAAACAAAAATAAATTATGTGTTAGTGTCTCCATATTCTGAGCTTTTTTTCTTTTTTGGGTGATTGTCTCAGGTAGGGGCTCATTTTTTGCGGGATGAGGTGATGGTTAGATTGGTACTATTTTGGTGTGCAAACGCCTTTTTGATCGCTTGCTGTTGTACTTTTTGAGATGTAAGGTGACAAAAAAAATGTTTATTATTTAGCACAGTTTTTATTTTTTATTTTTTACGGTGTTCATCTGAGGGGTTAGGTCATGTGATATTTTTATAGATCCGGTCGATACGAACGCGGCAATACCAAATATGTATACTTTTTTATTTATGTAAGTTTTACACAATAACAGCTTTTTTAAAACAAAAGAAAATTATGTTTTAGTGTCTCCATATTCTGAGCTTTTTTTCTTTTTTGGGTGATTGTCTCAGGTAGGGGCTCATTTTTTGCGGGATGAGGTGACGGTTAGATTGGTACTATTTTGGTGGGCAAACGCCTTTTTGATCGCTTGCTGTTGTACTTTTTGAGAGGTAAGGTGACAAAAAAATAATTTATTTAGCACAGTTTTTACTTTTTATTTTTTGACTATGGTTGACTTCTTTTCAAACGATAATGGTCTGCCATCAGTTGGCAAAAACCATTGTTCTTTGTTATCTTTTAACTGCCGAAACATTCGTTTTGATTGAAAATGGCCATTTTGATAATTTCTAGACTAGAAATGTGTGTGGCCATTATTCTTTACAACTTCCGAAACTGTGCTTGGCATTTCTGTAATATTCTACAGTGCATAGTAAAAACTACTAATACTACTCAGTTTATGCTAAATTAATAAGCATTATAGCTCATGCAAGTACTTAACACCAGCAAATGCAAGGCAATCAGGGCTGTCTTTATCAAGGGGCAAAAGGGGCAGCTGCCCCGGGCCCAGTTGCTCCTGGGTGGCCCAAGGCAGCTGCCTCTTGAGCCCTGCTAGCCACTGCCCCGGGTGTCAGGCTGTCAGCTACACAGGGGGTGCTGCCATGCCTGCCGGCACTATGAACGGATCGTTTACTTGAATCGATTGAGTTCACTGAACCAGAGGAGTCGATTCACCTGACTGAGCTGATCCATGTGAAACAGCTCAGTCTGAGTCAGTGAGTCACACAGCACACAATAGCAGAGACGCTGACGCTGGCAGCAGGGAGGGACTCAGGAGGAGTGTAATCTGATCCTAGAGTGGAAGCTGCTTCTGCGAGGCCTTCCCCGCCCACCAACCAATCAGAGCTGAGGCAAGGCAAGCACTAGCAGCTCTGAGTCTGAGTCACACACTGCACAGGGAGTCTAAGAATCGAATGAGTCACAGGTTAAAAGAATCTAAAGATCCGACTTAGGCCTCATGCACACGACCGTTGTGTGCATCCGTGGCCGTTGTGCCGTTTTCCGTTTTTTTTCGCGGACCCATTGACTTTCAATGGGTCCGTGGAAAAATCGGAAGCTGCACCGTTTGGCAGCCGCGTCCGTGATCCGTGTTTCCTGGCCGTGAAAAAAATATGACCTGTCCTATTTTTTTCACGGCCAACGGTTCACGGACCCATTCAAGTCAATGGGTCCGTGAAAATCACGGATGCACACAAGATTGTCATCCGCGTCCGTGATCCGCGTCCGTGATCCGTGTCCGTTTTTTCCTATCATTTCAATGGCAAACTTGACTTAGATTTTTTTTTCATTTTTCATGTCCGTGGGTCCTCCAAAAATCAAGGAAGACCCACGGATGAAAAAACGGTCACGGATCACGGACCTACGGACCCCGTTTTTGCAGACCTTGAAAAAAAACGGTCGTGTGCATGAGGCCATAGTTAGAGACTCATTTGATTCTTTAAGTTAATATAACCGCGAGTCAGAGTCATTATCTGTAAAGAATAAATCAAGGGAACTGGACGTACTGTAGATTTCTTGAAAACGTTTCACTCGTTCTTCCAACGAGCTTTCTCAATTCTGTTCTAGAGTCACTAGAACAGTTTACACTGAGGCTGTCGGCTGATGCTTTTGTTGCAGCAGTGATAAGATTAAGGGACAGGAGCAGAGAGATAAGACAAGTGACAGATGACTGTGAAGACCACGCGATCTGTTGCTCAGAAGCCATGAGATTGTAAGGCTACTTTCACACTAGCGGTAGGACGGATCCGACAGGCTGTTCACCCTGTCGGATCCGTCCTGCCATTATTTCGCTGGACCGCCGCTCCGTCCCCATTGACTATAATGGGGACGGGGGCCGAGCTCCAGCGCAGCACGGCAGTGCATGGCGAAAGGCCGCCGGACTACTGCATGTCCAACTTTTTAGTCCGACGGCCTCTCACCGCGAACTGCCGTGCTGCGCCAGAGCTCCACCCCCATCCTCATTATAGTCAATGGGGACGGAGCGGCAGCAGGACGGATCCGACAGAGGGACAATCTCTCTTCAGTTTTATTAGAAAATCGTGCACAAATTGCACACTAGTTATTTTCCTGAGTGATGTCTGTGTGGACTGTGGGGACTATTTTATTATCAGCCAGTGTTACTGTTATCAACTTAGCACATACAGTTTTCCCTGTGCGTGCATTCACTTGACTTGGTTGTACTACTCTCAGACTGCTGTCACTGTGGGTAACAATGCATTGCATGCACAACAGACAACAATGCACACCACACAGCTCCTGAGTCCTCCTGTCCGCTTCCCTTAACTTCCTGACTCACTCAGTCAGAGAGCTCAGACAATGTACCAAGAGCCGACTCAGCGATTCAGCAAGTGAATCGAAGCATCCGCGCATGCGCTCCACCTAAGCTCTTCGGTTCACTTGCGTCTCAGCAGTCAGTAGACTCAGCAAGTGAACCGAAGATCCGATTTATGAATCGGTTCATTTGAATGAGCTGATTCAAATGAACCGATTCATCTGAAAGATCCGAACTTCCCATCTCTACTCCAGGCAGCGAACTGTGAGAGCTGTGATTCTCTAGGACCTTAGATGACATCATCACCATGTGACCAGTAACCTAGCAATATTACTGGTCACATGGCTATTGAGGTCATCAAGGTCCTACCAAGAGTGTTGCTGTAGAAATTTGCCTTAACTGTGGAGCTTTTTTTGTGAAGATTACATCAGAAAAAGGTGACAGGGGCTGTTATGCTAATATACTGTAAACTACTGTATAGTGGGGTGCTGTATAGTGTGGGGGCCTGTATACTGTGGGGGGCTGTATTGTGTGGGGGGCTGTATAGTGTGAGGGGCTGTATACTGTATACTGTGGGTGCTGTATATTGTGGAGTGCTATACTGCTGTACTGTATAGTGTGGGGGCTGTATACTGTATACTGTGGGTGCTGTATATTGTGGTGTGCTATACTGCTGTACTGTATACTGTGGGGGGCTGTATACTGTGGGTGCTGTATATTGTGGAGTGCTATACTGCTGTACTGTATACTGTGGGGGGCTGTATACTGTATACTGTGGGTGCTGTATATTGTGGAGTGCTATACTGCTGTACTGTATACTGTGTGGGGCTGTATACTGTATACTGTGGGTGCTGTATATTGTGGACTGCTATACTGCTGTACTGTATAGTGTGGGGGGCTGTATAGTGTGGGGTGCTGTATCGTATATAGTTTGGGGTGCTGTATATGGTGAGGTGCTATACTGCTCTAATGTATACTGTGAGGTGTTGTATACTGTGGGGTGCTGTATACTGTGGGCTGCTATACTGCTCTACTATATACTGTGAGGTACTGTAAAGTGTGGGGTGCTATGCTGCATACTGCGTGGTGCTGTATACTATAGGGTACTAAACTGCATACTGTGGGTTGCTGTATACTATAGGGTGCTATACTGCATACTGTGGGGTGCTGGGGTGCACTGTAACACTAAGGTGAGCCGAGCCCCGGTCTCCTTCCTGCAGAGCGGTGCCCACTTCCAGCCTGAGCCCAGCTGCCCAGAGCACTGATCCTGAGCCGCTGGAGTCTTCAGAACTGGAAGTATTTACAGTCATTCACTGTACTCTACCAGATGTGTGGATTTTTTTTGTGTGTTGTGGTGGAGGGCGTGATTGCCTGCTAAGGTGTGGGAAGGCGGGATCCAGGGGGCCCAAGTAAATTTTTGCTCAGGGTCCAATCAATATTAAAGACGGCCCTGAATGCAATGACTCTTTAAGTCAATGTTCTGTACATAAGATTTACTCACTCGAAGTCCAAAAGAGCCTTGTTCTCCCTTAATTCCTGGAGTTCCCTGTAAAAGGAAGAAAAAATGAAGAATTAATTTGCAATTGACTTATCCTGCCCTTGCAATGAAGACATTTATGTTTTTTAAATTAAACTAAAGAAAATAGTGTGATATAAAGCCAAAGTGATCTATAGAAAAGTTAAGGGTCTTTTAAAGAACGGGCACATACCTTTTCACCCTGCTGGCCTGAAATTCCTGGTTGGCCAATAGCACCAGCTTCTCCCTAAAAACAGTAATCATTTAAAATATATACCTCAGTGTATACAATACGAACAGTGAGCGTTTGATTGAACTAAGGCTGTACAGGCAGACATAGTGGTTATTGTGTAGTCTGTACCATGGAGATATTATCTTCGAGAAGTAACAATGGTCCATATTGCAGCTTCTGATAGAGCATACAACAAAAATATTCCTAAATAGGAAACTGAGGCATATGGAGGTACAGAAAAGTCCTGTGCAATTCTAACAGCCCCTATACAAAATAAATAAATCACTAATTCTAATGTGCATGGGGCCTCAGAACTCTGACTGAAGTGTGCATGCATGTGTATGGAGGAGCCAGGAAAAATAGCTGTTGGCTCAAAGAGCAAGTACAACCTAATAAACATATTTCATATTGTCTTTGTAAAAATGCATATTGTTCATTGCGTCATGAGGGTAGTAGAGAGATCATTTGTGTAAAATGTATGTAGAGATGAATGAATTGATTCTAAAATTCAGAAATTCAATCCAAATTTCTGACTTTATTGAAACAAAATGGTGTGTGATTCGATTTGGGAGAAGGGAAATAGAGAGAGTGAGAAGAGATAGGAGAAGACTTTTCCAGACAAACAGAGCACTATTGATTTCAGTCGAATTAATCCAGACCCCAATCGATTCTGACAGCCATATCGGACCAATCAAATTTTAAGAAATCCGCTCATCTCTAGATGTATGCCTTGAGAGAGGTTTGTTTTTCCTAATGGTGGCAACATAAAAAAAATGGAACTATGTGAACCTTACTGTCCAATAGAAAAACACTCAAAATCAAAAGCCACATTATTATGATTTATTGCTGTCACAACAGGAGAGGGTTAACCACAGTTCTTCAGTCCTGTAATAGCAATCCATCCCCAATGTGCCCTACGAACCAGGGGAGGCAATGCCCTTTTCTATTAAATAGAATTCCTGTTAACATGTGCACCACACTCTGTAAAATGTACATTTAGCTGCTCTTGTTCTTTGACCTTTTTTCACCTTATCTGCCACTAAAGAAATAATGAAAAAGAAAAGAATTGCCTCCCTGTCTTACTAAAGCCCACTTTGTCATATTTCAACCTTCAAAGAAACAGAAGAAAACTTCCAGATCTGTCTATCACAAACCTTCTCCTACTATACTCTGGTTCTTTGTGATTACTTTAACAAGATCTTCCAAACCTGATATCAAAAGGATTTCTATCAGATAGATGGTGTTTAACTCTATGGACTGAATTTTAATTCTATTCATGGGAACCTTTCCTCTGTGATCTAAAGTGAAATGTGAATCACATATCAAGCAAATTATAAAATAAAAAGGATGAACATTCAGAGCCAACTTTCTACTGGGGTCTGTAAGGCACCACTCCATCACATTGAACTATCCCTTGTGGATTCAAGTATCCGCAAACTAGTGCACTTTGTATTTTAATGAATGTTACTACAGATGTGCTATAGTTTCAAGATGTTAAAAATTGTAAGTTTA
The DNA here is from genome assembly GCF_014858855.1 of Bufo gargarizans. NCBI lineage: Eukaryota > Metazoa > Chordata > Amphibia > Anura > Bufonidae > Bufo > Bufo gargarizans. The sequence continues at coordinate 163,229,950 of NC_058085.1, read as the reverse complement.
AAACTCTGATCATAGTAGCTATACAGCTGGCAATACATTATATAGAATCCAGAAGAGGGGAAAAAAGAGAAAGAAATCAAAGAAGATCCGTCATGGAGAAAGACATTCTATATAAGGGCTTTGATTTAATCTTCTAACAAGACTAATCTTATGCATTCATACCCTACCACCCGGAGTGCCCCTTCTATGGGAGATCACACTATTCTTAGCATCTATCCCTCTTAAGTTATTGGTCAAGAAGGATTGCTTGACCCATTCCATGACAGCTCTACAAGAGAAGAGCTATGTAGTAGCCAAGCAACCGAATAGATGTGCTGATCCACCCATATCTTGTGCTCACCTTGGATTTTGGGAGCCATTCAGTTCGTTTAACAGATCCCACCAGCATATACCCAATGCATTAGTATAAAGAAGATAATGATGTATCCCAATGCCAAGCATCAGCTGCAAATTCAAGAAAATGACTCCCAGGCTTAGAATGAGAAAAGTATAATATTGCCCTGGTATAAAATACTGGAATATGCAGAACTTTTCAGGAAGGATATAAGAAAAGCTGAGAGATTACATAGGTATGCTAGTTGTTAGATAATAGGAATGGGGCATTTCTAATATGATGAGAGGCAGAAAAATTGAGCAAGAAAAAGAGAAAACATAGATCCTGATATGCAAAAACATAATGGAGAAATATAGATTTTTTCTTATAAACTACTTATTATTTCCAGAACTTCATTATGGACTATAGAGCATCATTTGTTTATTTGTTCGAGTCTCATCAGCAAAGTAAGATTAACCACATTTGCCTAGCTAGGGTTTTTATTTTGTCTTCCTCTGAACCAAATAGCGAGAGGGTAATGTGATGAACACATTCAGGTGATAGTTGAAACATTATGCTCAATTATACTTGTAGTCAAGCTGTTTTAAGATGGGCATGTTGAGTTCTTCAGAACATACACACCTTTGGTCCTGGAGGTCCTGGCAGGCCTGGGTTACCAGGTTCTCCTTTAATTCCACTGAGTGCATTGCCCAAGTCTCCTTTTTCTCCCTACATATACACATAAAATACATTTAGGTGATCTCCAAGTGAGTATAAAGCACATAAATACTTTATCTATAGTACACTGCTCAAAAATATAAAAGGGAACACTTAAACAACACAATATAACTCCAAGTCAATCACACTTCTGTTAAATCAACCTGTCCAGTTTTGAAGAAACACTAATTGTGAATCAATTTCTTCTGCTGTTGTGCAAATTAAACAGACAACAGGTAGAAATGGCAATTAGCAAGACAACCCCTATAAAGGAGTGGTTCTGCAGGTGGTGACCACAGACCATTTCTCTGTTCTCATCCTTTTTGGCTGTTGTTTTGGTCACTGTTGCATTTTGTCATTGCTCTCACCCCTAGAGGTAGCATGAGGTGGTGTCTACAACCCACAGAAGTTGCTCAGGTAGTGCAGCTCATCCAGGATGGCATATCAATGCGAGCTGTGGCAAGACAGTTAGCTGTGTCTGTCAGCACAGTGTCCAGAGCATGGAGCAGATACCAGGAAACAGGCTAATATACCAGGAGACATGGAGGTGGGCGTAGGAGGGCAACAACCCAGCAGCAGGACCACTACCTCCTCCTTTGTGCAAGGAAGAGCAGTGCTAGAGCCCTGCAAAATGACCTCCAGCAGGCCACTAATATCCATGTGTCTGTTCACACTGTCTGAAACAGACTCCATGAGGGTGACATGAGGACTGACGTCAACAAGTCGGTGTTGTGCTTACAGACCAACACCATGCAGGGCTATTGGCATTTGCCAGAGAACACCAAGATTGGCAGATTTGACATTGGTGCCCTGTGCTCTCACAGATGAGAGCAGGTTGGCACTGAGCACATGTGACAGAATCTGGAGACACTGTGGAGAGCATTCTGCTGCCTTCTACATCCTCCAGCATGACCGGTTTGGCAGTGGGTCAGTAATGGTGTGGGGAGGCATTTCTTTGTAGGGCCGCACAGACCTCCGTGTGCTATCCAGAGGTACCCTGACTGCCATTAGGTACCGGGATGAGATTCTCAGACCCATTGTGAGACCATATGCAGGTGCAGTGGGCCCTGGGTTCCAACTGATGCATGACAATGCCTCATGTGGCTGAAGTGTGTCAGCAGTTCCTGCATGATGAAGGAATTGATGCTATGGACTGGCCTGTCCATTCCCCAGGTCTGAATCCACTCGAGCACATCTGGGACATCAAGTCTTGTTCCATCCACCAATGCCACGTTGCACCAAAGACTGTTCAGTAATTAACTGGTGCTTTAATCCAGGTCTGGGAGGAGATCCCTCAGGAAAACATCTGCCGCCTCATCAGGAGCATGCCTAGGCATTGTAGGGAGGTCATACAGGCACGTGGAGGCCACACACACTACTGAGCCTCATTTCCTTGTCTTGAGACATTTCCACTAAAGTTGGATTAACCTGAAATTTGATATTCCACTTAGATTTTGAGTATCATTCCGAATCCAGACCTCCATGGGATATTTTGATTTACATTAATTATTTTTATGTTTTATTGTTCGCAATGCATTCCACTATGTAATGAGTAAATGGAATATTTCATTTATTGAGATCTAGGATGTGGTATTTTAGCTTTCCCTTTATTTTTTGAGCAGTATATATTCTTTTAATATCAGTATATCAATAATGACTATATGAGAATCAGTATAATAGAAGGAACATAATACAGTAACATTTTGACATGAACAATCTGACATGTATCAATTTGTGAAATGCTCTGGAAATATGGATGCTCATAAAAGTCATCACAAAATATAATGGTAATAAAAATATTCCATTATGCTTTGTTCTTCAAAGTGGTTTTCTATCTAGATTTATTTTTCTAAAAATCTGATTAAAGGGGTTGTCTCACTTTGGCAAATAGCATTTATTATGTGGAGAAAGTTAATACAAGCCAGTTACTAATGTATTGTTATTATCCATATTGCTTCCTTTGCTGGCTAGATTCATTTTTCCATCACACTATACAATGCTCGTTTCCATAGTTACGACCACCCTGCAATCCAGCAGCAGTGGTCATGCTTGCGCACAATATAGGAAAAAGCATCAGCCTATGTTCGCTCTTATGCTCTCGGCCACCAGAGAGGCTGGTGCTTTTTCATATAGTGTGCAAATACAGCCACTGCTGCTGGATGCAGGGTGGTTGTAACCATGGAAACGAGCAGTATATAATATGATGAAAAAAGCCAGCAAAGGAGGCAATATGGATAATAACAATACATTAGTAAGTGCCTGTATTAACTTTCTCTACGTGATAAATGCCACTTGCACCCTTTAGGGTCCATTCACACGTCTTTAGTGTATTGCGGATCCGCAATACACCCGGCCAGCACCCCCATAGAACTGCCTATTTTTGTCCGTTTTTTTCCGGAGCCGCAGACCGGAAGATCGGGGCCACGCTCCAGAGAGGCGGTTGCAGACAGCACACTGTGTTCTGTCCGCATCCATTCGTGCCCCATAGAGAATGAATAGGCAATTTGCGGAACGGATGCAGACACATTCACGGACGTGTGAGTGGACTCTAAATCTTGCAGCCAGAGGTAGGGACTAACACAAGGTGGCGTTGTAATCAGCATGATGAGCCTTGCTGGGAAGTATGCTTGGTTTAATAAAATTGATCATGCTGACAGATGCTCTTTAAGGCCCCCTGCACACGAATGTGTGCACCCCGTGGTCGTGCTGTGGCCCGCAAAATGCGGGCCGCAATGCACAAACACAGTCCGTTGGGCAGCTGCAGTGGATCGCGGACCCATTCACTTTAATGGGTCCGTGATCCAGCCGTTCCGCAAAAAGATAGGACATGTTCTATCTTTTTGCGGAACGGAAGTACGGGACGAAACCCCACGGAAGCACTCCGTAGTATTTTCGTAGGGTTCTGTTCCGTACCATTCTGCATCTCCAGATTTGCGGACCCATTCAAGTGAATGGGTCCGCATCCGTGATGTGGAATGCCCCCGGAACAGTACCCGTGTATTACGGTTCCGCAAATGCTGTCCGCAATACGGAAACGGGAAGCACACGTTCGTGTGCAGGGGGCCTAAGAGTTTACAATCCTGTGTATCCTACAAATAGCCATAACAATTCCCAGCTTCCTTGTGGGTGTGTGGTTATAAATGTGTGTGTGAGGTTTAAAAATGACATACTACATAAAAAACTACTGACACATTTGCAGGGGCTTTAGTGTATGTGTGGGGGTGTCACTTGGGATTTTTTTTGCATTAGGCCCTATTTTGAAACAGTTTTATATATTTTGCATACTTAAGATAAATCTGTGTGTTTTTTCAGATTCCAAATTTCTCATTAAAAGAAACTATATATATATATATTTTTTTTTTACACAGCTCCCGACTGCACATCTCCAATAATTTACTGATCTTGATACAAGCATGAAAAGGCTCTATGATTTTCATGTACTTCACTTTATTCTTCAAGCAACATCCTTGAAATATTAGAACAAAGTAGTTTATCCCGCAGAGAAAATGGCATAAATCAGTGCTAAAAATATCTCAATGGACATGCATCTGCACCCCACACTCAGTGGAGACTTGCCCTCTCGCTTCAGGGATGCTTCAATTGAAACCACAATGCCTTTTCTTACACGGGGATGATGATTACATGATTAGATCCTTTACTGAGGCTGCAAAGGTTGTAATTCCAAAATGTTGAATATTTAGCAATGGTATGTGATTATAGTCCCAGGAAGTCAAGGACACAATGCTAACACGCTAAACAACATAGAAAGTCAATCAGGTTGTATAGTAGTGATTTACAGCATAATCTGCAAAAAAGTGTCAGCTAAGCACAATGTTTCTGGTTCAAACCAAGCATGAAAAGAGCAAAGCGTTCTATAGAAAAATGTAAATGATATTGAAGTTACCTTTACTCCTGAAGCTCCGGGTTCACCCTAAAAGGATGCACAGAAATAAGCATGCAGAGCTTAGTTACACTGTGATACATAAGTGCAGAAAGCGACATGGTTTACTGATTTTCCTACATTGATAGTTTAACGCTACATTTACATGACTGTAATAAACGACAACATTGCATTGTGTACCACTGATAGTATAATAGCAATCTATGTGTCTATAGAGACTGTTCTAAACTGCTACAATGCTAACAAAGAGAAAGGGTGTCAGTCAGCACATCCCAATGCGCAGGTGCGCGCCGCCATGGCTAGAAACACAAAAAAACACACACAATGCAGCAGCACTCTGCAAACCAAATAAAGTACAGTAAGAAAATATTTTGGTGCTAATGCTATGCTTATTTTATAAATTTGAGATTCTTTTTTTATATTTAAATATTTTATTAATTATAATACAAAAAATACAGGTCAATACAACATTTATAATACTATAAAATCCACAAGTCCGTCGATTCCAACCCTGAGCATACTCGGCAATAATTACATAAACACAAATGCCCATAACCATATGAGTATTGAAAATCGAATGGAGATCCCGCCCTCTGGGGGGAGAAGGTCAGAATCCCCCAGCATCCGTCATTTAATGCCTGAGGGACCTGCCATCCCCCAGCATCTCTGCAGATTCTACAATACTCCAGAACAACTGCACATTCTTTGCCGATACAGACAAGTAGAAAAGACCGGACTAATGAGATCTTCCCCATCCCACCCCCCAAACCCCCCACCTTGCAGGAAAAAAAAAAAAAAGGGGAAAAAAATAATAATTCCTAATTAATTATCCGTGTCCCAATCTTCCCACAGCTGACTCCACTTTGCGCAGGATCCTCTTTGTTTGTACAGAATCCTCTCATAGTTTCTCACTTTCTCAACCAAACCCAGCCAATTACTGCAGTCTGGAGTAGAAGAGCAAAACCATGATCTGGAAATGAGAAGCCTAGCCAAAAACATCACATTGATCAACAAACAGCGTTTTATAGGCTGGTAATCAACCTCCGATAGGTCTCCCAGGACCCATATCCTGGGAGACAGAGGAACCACAATACCGAGTTTACGAGCCAGATTGGATTGGACCAGTCTCCAATAGCTGCTCACCATTGGGCAGTCCCAAAACAGATGTAAGTGATCTGCCTCGGAGTCACCACAGCGTGGGCAGTCAGAGGAGGCTCTGAGTCCCCTCCTATATAACCATACAGGTGTCACATAAATTTTATGCATAATATTAAATTGTACAACCGTGTGATTAAAATTATGTGAAACCAACTTTAAACTTTCCCCTATATTCTCCCAATTTGGAGGGCCCACCTCTGAAAGTAAAGAAGACCAGGATTTCTGTCCTGGAGAGAGAACATCTAAAAAAAAATTCTTCATTAAGTGACTATAACAATGTGATATTTTAATTCTCGTGACAGTTTTCTTGCAAATTAAATTGTGTATAAATTCAGGAGTATCTATAATAAAAACGTGGCTGTTCGTAGTGCTAGAAAGTGCTAACCTCAATTGAAAGTATGCATACCAAGCCACCTCACCTAAATTTGCCCTTTGCTTTAGTTCTTTAAGGGGCAGGATTTGTCCACCACTAACCACTTGGTGTAAATACTGGACATTTTTGGTCCTCCAGTACTAGCTACAGCTCAAATCTCTCAGGTTCATAAGCTTTGAATTATGCCACAATGGGGTGCAAACGAGTGATGCCTTGACTCCGCACCAACTCCTTATGGCCGCCCAAGTCTTTGTAGCCATTCTGCAGAAAAGTGTATAACCACCCAGTGTATTTAATAAGTAGTCAGATTCCAATACGGTAAAAAAATCCGAAAAACCTGAATCCTTCACCACTCTGCTGCAGAAATGGCTATTTTCCCAATCATTAAAAAGGCAGAGTTGGGAGGCCACAAAGTAGCCCTTAAAATAGGGGAGGTTAAGACCTCCCCGATTATAGGGCATAGAAAAATAAAGTGCCTTCAGTCTCACACGCTTCCTCCCCCATAATAAGTCGTTAAGCATCCGCTCTATCAATCTAAAGTATTTATCTGCAATCCAAACAGGCGAGTTACGCAGGACGTAAAGAACCTGGGGAAGCACTACCATTTTTATTAAGGAAATTCTGTCCGCTCTTGCAAGGAGAATTTTTTGCCATATCTTAATTTTAGCCCTCAGTTTTATCAGCAAGGGGATCAGATTGAGTTGTAAATATTCCTGTGGTTTAGCAGAAACTGTTATCCCCAGGTACTTTATTGAGTCCGAGATCGTTAACTGGTTATCCCATTCGCCCCGCAACTCGTCTATAGGGAGAAGAACGGTCTTGTCCCAGTTGATCTCCAGACCAGATGGATCGGAAAAGAGACCAACCAGGTAAATTTGAGATTCTTGGCAAATATATTTTGTACAAAATTATTTGGGCCCGTCTGCCACACATCAAGGCGTGCTAAGGCCCCTTTCAGACGAGCGAGTGTCACGCTCCGGACTCGCAGCACAGCACCCGTCCTGAACTTCCAGCACTGCCGGGGTCGCATAACATTATATTGATTTATGTTGCTATGTAACCTTTAGTGCTGTTTCACACGAGCAGATGCCGTGCGTGACGTCCGCTCCGTGAATGACAGCCAAGACCCGATGCGGACTGCAGAGGCACGGAGCAGTAACATGACTGATAATGCTCCGTTACTCTCTGATCTCTTTACTACGAAATCACAGTGACAACTTTATCTCACTGTGATTTCGTAGTAAAGAGATTAGAGAGTCACGGAGCATTATCAATCATGTTACTGCTCCGTGCTTCTGCTGTCCGCATCGGGTCTTGGCACTCTTTCTTGGCACTTTTATAATATGCTAATGAGCCTCTAGGTGCTATGTGGGCATAAAAAAACAGCACCTAGAGGCTCCGTCTACTCACCCTTTATCCCGCCCAGGTCCCCTGTTCTGCCCACCCCGCTCCTCTTGATTGAAGTGACAGTTCGCAGCAGCGTTGACAAAATCCTGCGCCTGCGCCGTTCACTTCTGTCTTCGGCACAGTGAGTGAAGGCCGCTTTCCTGGTGCTGGCTTTCTCACTGTGACGTAGTTGGCGCAGGCGCAGTGAGGAATCGGGCACCAGGAGCGCATCATTCACTCACTGCGCCTGCGTCGAAGACAGAGGTCAACGGCGCAGGATTTCATCAACGCTGCTGCGAACCGTCACATCAATCAAGAGGAGCGGGGCGGGCAGAACAGGGGACCTGGGCGGGATAAAGGGTGAGTAGACGGAGCCTCTAGGTGCTGATTTTGTGCCCACATAGCACCTAGAGGCTCATTAGCATATTATAAACGTTTTTTTTTAAAGTAGTGCTGACATTACCGCATCGCTAATGTCAATCAGCTACATAACAGTATTTCTAGTGGTAGAAGCCCTTTAAGAAAAGAGACCAAGAGAGTCACCAAAATCTCGCTATAACAGTAAACGGGATTATGTGGAGACATGTAAGATTAGCGTGTGGGGATTCTTTTACCTGGGTCGTCTGAGGTTATATAATAGCAACACTTTTGTCTATAGGCTGTGTCTGGTGTTGCATACTTATCAGCAGTGCACTTGACAAATTAGGAACAGATAGATAGACCCTGCCCTCCGAAATACTACCAAACAAGACAGGAAGCCCATTTTAAGCCCAGGACAATCCGCTTTTGCAATGTCATCAGTATCACAATCTTGAAAAAACCCTTTTAAAAAGCTGTACACGGGTGCAAGCTGTCTGGCAGAAATTCCACATGAATTTCTGTACGGATTTCTGTACATTTTAGCACCAAAAACCATATGTGTTGCTTGTATTTTTTGGTACGGATTTAATGCGGTTTTGCAGCAGATCTCACCCTTGCATTGAAAAAGGTACAATCTGCATGCAGCGGATTTCAAGATCTGCATGGCAGCCTAATTTCTGCATGGAGTGAAAAAGCAAGGTATATTGGAAATTTGTCTATCCTCATACACTTTGCTGGTGCTGTATTACTCCGTACAGCATTTTAACAAATTTTTTAGCTAAGTGACTTCAAATGTAGCATCCGAAGTCTCTACACTCAGCAGTTCCATACTGCTCTGCATTCTGCTCCCTCTGTTTGTCTTGCTCTGCACTCTGCCTGTCCTGCTCTGCACTCTGCTCCCTCTGTCTATCCTGCTCTGCACTCTGCTTCCTCTGTCTGTTCTGCAGTCTGCTTCCTCTGTCTGTTCTGGAGTCTGCTTCCTCTGTCTATCCTGCTCTGCACTCTGCTTCCTCTGTCTGTTCTGCACTCTGCTCCCTCTGTCTGTCTTGCTCTGCACTCTGCCTGTCCTGCTCTGCACTCTGCTCCCTCTGTCTATCTTGCTCTGCAGTCTGCTTCCTCTGTCTATCCTGCTCTGCACTCTGCTTCCTCTGTCTATCCTGCTCTGCACTCTGCTTCCTCTGTCTGTTCTGCAGTCTGCTTCCTCTGTCTATCCTGCTCTGCACTCTGCTTCCTCTGTCTGTTCTGCACTCTGCTCTCTCTGTCTGTCCTGCTCTGCATTCCACTTCTCCTGCCTGTCCTGACTTTTGTACTTTGCTCTGTGTTTGGGCTGCCCCAATAGCAATGAATAGAATAGACACTTATTGCTGCTGAAGCACTGATGCAGTATAGCCTCCATCACAGCAATGCATATTCTTTGCTTCAGTAACAGAGGGAGGAATGGGCTTGTGTGAGCAGGGGCACATGTGAAGGAGAGGAGGGGGGCTGCTATGGCCAGCAATAGATCAGAAACTGCTGTGCTGCTTTGTGCAGCTTGGAAAATATATTACAGCACTCAGTGGTATAAGACAACGATAATTCAGCATTTGTGAGCAGAGAAGCGCCGATTTTCATCTTAAGCAGTTCCGGCCATGACCAGCAGCATGTGAAAACATTATCAGCCTGGAGACTAATGGTGAAAGTGTTTTATGGGGCCAGAAGGTCAGAAAGTAAAATCTGGCTTGCTGGTACTGTATTAAAAGAGGTTTCCAGACTGCTAATATTGATGATCTATCTTGGGGTGCAGGGTGTTGGACCAATTGGATATTGATGACATATCCCGGGGTGCAGGGTGTTGGACTAATTGGATATTGATGACCTCTAGTGAGGGCTTTTAATGACCCTCCATTTCTGTTGGCAAAATCCAGCAATGCTGTGAGCTTTTAGGGTATATTCTGCACAGACATTTCTGTGACTTATCATTAATTCCAAATAGTGTTATAGAACTCCCTGCCACAAGATGCTGTGATTCAAGATCAAGAAGGGCCTGAATGCCTTTAGTGAAAGAATTAATATCACAAGTAATGCAAACAAGTTTTCTGGAGATGATCTGTTAATCCAGGGATTTATTCTGCTTGCTATATTTTGGGTTCAAGAAGGAATTTCCCCCCTAATATGGAGTAACTGGCGACCACCTCATAGGGGTTTTTGCCTTTCTCTGGATAAACACAGTTAGGGTAAGGATCCCATTTTTGACCAGCTGTGCAACAATATTAAGTTGCACGGCTGGAGTCAGAATGTTCTCAACAGTTTGGTGGACCAGGACTCTGGCCTCGTTAGGTTCACTAACATGTATGCCTGGGAACAGGTGTACATGGCGTAAAACTACGCTATTTATGACTAGACGCAAACCTCAGCATAAAGTAGTCTAACCCTCGACTGTGCAAGGGGAAACAAAGACCGCCGGTCTTTGTAAATGTGTTGCTGTAGGATCATAGGTTGGACCTAATGGACATCTGTGTTTTTCAACCTCATCAACTATGTAGCTATAAGAGGCATTTCCAATGCATGCAGTTATGATGCATCTCTTTCCTAGAAGCATATGCATACACTTGAACTTTGTCTCGCAACAAAATGTCACATCTTAAAGGGCCCTTGCACACGACAGTCCATGAGCGGGCCATATGTCCCGGAGCAGCATTGATCATGTGCAGGGGAGTGCACAGCATCATAGGTCACTGTGATACTGTGTATGTCGGATCGCCCGCGGGACTACTGTCCCACACTTATATGATCTTATGAGTGCAGGACAATAGCGCCGCGGGCAGCCCGACGTGCACAGCATCATTGTAATCTATGATGCTGTGTTCTTGTGCTCACGATCAATGGCCCACTCACGGACCGTATGTCTCGGAGGGCATACGGTTGTGTGCAAGGGCTCTAAGTGGGATAACGGAAGTTTAATCAAATTAGGAGAAAAAGAAGTGCAAGTAATCCCATGCACAGTCACATGTTATGGCGTAAATAATTGATCTCTACAGCAAGTTACTCGACACAAAGGCGAAGATATACAAATACAAGAATTATTGCTGTATGAGTGAAGATGATACCATTTGTGGTACTCCAGCATCTGAGGTTAAATTCAAATTATCTTTATTCTATCAGTTTTAAACCAGGTACACAAGAGTATATTATGAATGCATTATCCTCTGTATTTTGGATGTGTGACCGAGCCCAACCAAGAGCTTCTGACGTGAATTTGCTGCATCATAGATCTCTATGATTCTGTGAGTTCGAGTCATTTCATCCTGTGGTCAGGCCAGGTCACACATAGGATAAAGTTTATCATTTGCAGTGTATTTTGTGTCATTCTTAAATCTGTTTTTTGGTTTGCGCAGGTGCGCATTATTTATGAAATGGCACAGTAATAATGAATTTGGCATAAGTGCAATCTAGTTTATATGATTACAAGTACGCCAAGGTGTTGAATAGCGTATTGTTGTGACTATTTTAAAAAGTTGTACATCATAAATTAGGCATATTTCTAATTTGTAATCACAACTAACTTTCAACTTTTGAAAAAGCTCATCAAAAATCTTAAAATTTCACTAAAAGTAGCAAAAATGTACAAAATGCTGTGCGCATGTGACATTTTTACGTCACAAAACATGCATAGCTGATTTGAGAAATGCCCCCCATAATGCATTCAGAATATACTTGTGTGGACCGGGCATAAAAATTTGGAGTGCGCATCAAAAATACAGATAACGTTTACTCACCTCAAGCCTAACACTGGATCTTATGCTGGGTTTACATCGCGTTTTATGACTCCGTTTGATGTATACGCTACAAAAAAAGGATGCAAAAATGCTGCATACCACGTTCTTGTATCCTGCACAGTTTTATTTTTTTTTTTTTTTTTACAATGGAACTCTATGGTGAACGGATGCCATTGTATTGCATCAGTCTGAGGCATCCGTTTAGCGTATACGTTAAACGGATGGGAAAAACGTGATGTAAACCCGCCCTAAGTCATAGCTGATTATCATTCTAAAGACGTGGGTCATATAAAGAAGCATGGGAGGGAAACGCCCTACATGTACACTTACATATAATCCATTCCATTCCTACATAACAAATCACTATCACTATATATGTGCTGAAGACAAAAATCAAAATTATTGCTTTATGTTACACCAACATGATAAAAAAAAAGTCTAATATCAATATCAATATACCATAATTTATATAATCTATTCTCTGAATGTAGGAGACTCTCACTTCGACTCCTGTATTTAATTCTTAATATATCTACAACAGTGTAAAAACCGACCTAAAACTAATTCTAAAACGTCTCCCACTGACTTGCAATAGAGTGAAATTATATAATTCTGGTGGCTGCAGTAACCCTGAAGAGAGCCTGGGGTGTTACGATAGAAGGTTTCTTTAGGGGCTATTCACAAGACCATATTTCCGGTCCGCAGCTAATCCACATTTTTTTGCGGATCACATGCAGACCCATTCATTTTAGTTGGACCACTAAAAATGTGGAAAGCACACCGTGGGCTATGCAAATCTGTATTTCCATTCCGCGGCCCAACAAAAAAGATAGAACATGTCCTATTCTTGTTCATATTTTGTAGATCCGCAATTTGCAGACTGCAAAATGGATATGGTCATGTGAATAGTAGCTTATTGAGTTAAATCTCAGCTCTAAATTTTTTCTTAGTAAACTCCAGTACTCCACGTATCAGGGAGGATAACCCTGACCACTATGAATAGGAGACTTTGGTGCTTGTTGCCTCCCATCTTCTTTACAGGATCATAGAATGAATTCCTCATATCGCTAACCAACAGGATGTGGAGAAGGTTTGACTGCCAGGTTCTCATCATCCCTTAAAATAAGGGATGCATCCAACTTGGACTACCACCCTTTCCTACAGAAATCCCACAGCGTGCCTCTACAGTACCTACAAACTTGAGATGTTTCCTGCCCAAAGGGTTTTAAGTTCGTTTCTCATGGAATACGTGATCAATGTTAGATCATTGTGGAGCCCAACCTCTGGAACCCATGGAAAGCAAGTGATAATAAACAATGTAATTCTTATCTCAGCCAATCTTTTCACATTCCCAATGTGCTAAACAGTAGACATCACAGAGTTTTATGCATTTCCAATCTGAATTGCAGATCTACTAGCTAAAAGCAAGCATACATGTAATACTACAATAATGTTAATACAACAGTACTGAACAAGTTATAGGTCTGGGGCAATTACTGGAAATGATTAGGTGGGAGGGATGGATAGTAATGGCTGACAAAGTAAAGTGGTAGAAATGGTAGATGATTATGGAAGAGAATATGAAGGAAGGTAAAGTTAAAGGAAGGGGTGGGTCATACCTCTCAACTTTCAGAAACAGAAATCAGGGGGGAAGCTAAAGAAAAAGAGGACACAAGATGAAAATTAGGGTTGCCAAACCACATAGGGGGTGTAAAGTGGTATGATCGATATGACTATGGATGATGTGTGAGGACCAGTACACAGAGGAGAGGGTGCGAGTTAGGGAGGTAACTGGAGGATGCACGGAGACAGCACAAGGTCAGCTGAGAGGTACACTGGGATTCGAGGGTCAAACTACAATCCATTCCTTTTAGAAAGATACCTTTGCTCCATGTTTCCCTGGCATCCCCGGCATGCCTCTTTCTCCCTGAGGGTGAAATGAGAGATAAGAGACAAGGGGACAGAATAAGTCGAGGCAGACAGAGTTAGTGTAATGTTACTGTGTGTTTAGGATAGAAAGAATAGTTTGCAGGAGAGAAACGAAGAATTGTAAATCAAAATCCAAATTAATTGACAAATGTCGCTGCCAGATTTCGGTTGCTGATTTTATGTTTTATATGGGTACTTATTATATATTAAGTAGGTTCCCTAGAGCTATGTCTTTATTTTGGATGGGATATTTTACCAATGTTTTACTACAAATTTATTTCAGCAATGTGATGGCTATTAAATAAGTCTTTCAATTCTGTCACTCTGCATTTTTTGCTTATTAAATTGCATGCTGATTTATATATGAATTCAATGCTCCCTCCAGTGTATCGCAATGCATCTAACTTCCATCAGGGGGTGCTGTGACATAAGGATCTAGCAGCATAGTCTGACAAACATTACTTTCCATGTTCTGCTTCTAGGTTTCTTAACCTGAAATCTGAAACCTGCCTCTAATCATACATTGATCAGACATCCAGCATTAGTCAGTGATATTACCAGATTGTACAAAGCCTTCATGTGACTCCCGTAGGCAATGTCAGGTGTGTTTTCTATTTAACGGTGCCTGAATCAAGAACATTTTAATTTTCATTTCATTTTAAGGGGATTATCCCATAAAAAGTATTACTATTCAATGAAAAGAGCATTTTAAATGAAGGCTTATTGCGGTATACATGAAATAATAATAATGTTCATTTTTTATGTACATTACATCTTTCTCTCTGGTAGCGCCCCCTACTATTTATCCTTCTGGTCCATCTTCATGTGCAAATCTGCAGCTTCAAATCTACAGCATTTATGCCACGTGGTAACATACCTTCAGGGTATGGCCACACGTGATGCATATACTGCGTAATTTCCAACATGGAAACCTGTATAGGAAATGACCCACTGCGCACACGTGTAAACTTATACGGGTTCCGAGGTAGGTCATACAACCCCTGCCCAGAAAGTGTACAGGCAGGATCCAGGAGGAAGCAATCAGTCTGTGAGATTTTAATGCCAGAGCACATTCACTGTGGGCAATAGTGGCACTTTAAGCTTTTGTCTACAGTATCACATTAAAGGGGGTCTGTCAGCAGTTTTGACAATACATAACTGCCGACAGGTGCTTGGAGGTTATACATATCTCTCTCACTGCTTTGTGATGTAAATATTAACTTTTATTTCTATGAGTGCCGCTCCCACAAGTGCATCCTAAGTCCAGGCTGCAGTGCTTCAGACTCTGCTGAGTGATGGCTGCAGTGGTCTCCTGGTCATACGCTGAAGCCGTCACAGCTGAAGAGAGAGGCTGTGGAATGGCTCATACACTGAGTGTGAAGCACTGCAGCCTGTACTTACGATGCAATTGTGCAAAGTTCATATTTACTTCATTTCATTAATTAAAAGTAGGGACTGTCCCCTGCCTCCTAATTATTGTCCCCTCCTTTACCTGAACCCAATGTGCATGAATTTGTGTTCTAATCTTTGGAAATCTGGTACCATTTCCTAGGTGGTATACTGTATATATTGTGCAGGTTTCCCCTGAGAGTGTGAATTCAGTCCTTGGGGTGATATCCTTCTTCCTCGTGGACCTCTTATAACCATAGAAACCACATATCCTTCATGAGCTTGTCAATCCTGCGCTTTCTATCTATCATGATATTGTTTGAGTATTTAATATTTTTTTATGGTACTCGAGTTGGACGGTTCCTGCGTGTGAGACAGGCCTTTATATTGATACGTGCTGATGTCTTAATCAAGTGAGTGAATAAGCTGGGTGCTTTCAATCAATATTGCTGTGGATCTTCACTTTTGGTGTTTGCTATCCTGTCTCCTGAATATAGGAAGTGTAGGATTGACAAGATCATGAAGGATATGTGGTTTCTGAAGTGATAAGAAGAGCACATGGAAGAAGAATATCGCCTCAAGGACTGAATACACACTCTCTGGGGGAAACCTGCAAGTGGGATATACAGTACTGTATACCAGTGTTGAGCGAGCATGCTCGACCGAAAACCAGTTTGGCTCGAGCATCGAGCTGCTCAGCACATTGCAGTGTTCGACCGAATACCGTATGCTCAAGTCAGTGTATTTAAATCCAATCTAGTCTATAGTTCTGAAAAGTTTCTGCTAGGATTTGAACTCACAACCTTCTATATTAGAGGCAAGGACTTTAACCACTCGCCTATAAAGCTGAATGATAAACTGTGTCAGAAGAACCTCATAGAAGTTTGTCATGTAGTAAGTATTCCTATGCAGCAGAAGTATCATTTCATATTTCAGTGCAGGTTAACATGTGGCTGTATAGAGTAGTGGTTAAGGTTCTTGGCTCTAATTTAGAAGCTTGTGAGTGCAAATCCTGGCAGAAACGTTTCAGAAATATAGGCTAAATTAGATTTAAATACACTGGGTGTCACCAAGCACTGACTCTATATATGGGCATAGCTATATATGGAGTTAGAGCAGGGACTCCTAAGCCGCAGACTCACACTGGGGGATTCCCTCACTGTACACCGATCTTCTGCATAGACCTCTGTGGGACCCGGAACCTTCCCCTCTTCAGAGCAGGAGGTGCCTGGTTTAATTCTCGGTTTCTACCATTGACTTCCATTGTGCTCGGGTGCTCTGTAGAGCACCCGAGCATCGCAAAGTTTACTCGAGCAACAGAGCACCCAAGCTTTTTGGTGCTCGATCAACACTACTGTATACTACTCAGTTCATATTGAGATTGTTATAAAGAGCAGCGCCCTTTGGATTTCATATGTGTTTCACAGAAGTCTATATGGAGAAATACTTTAATGGAGCTTGAGAATCTATAGTTTTTTTTAGATACCAACTTTGAAATTAACATTGCACTTCTACTACTCTGCAGGAAGTTCACCTAAAACATATAAATTATGAACCAAAAAAGTTGATACTAAACCAAAAGCACCTGGAATGTTAAAGGGCTGGAGTACTTTGAAAGTGCCAGTTCAAAAGATGATCACAGGGTATTCCAACACTGGGGCCCCTGGTAATCAGTTGTAATCTGCAGGGAAACCTGGCAACAAGTGCTTAAATAGTCACTGTCTTTTCCAACTTTTACAAACTTTGCTTAAATCAGTAGTACAGGACAGGAAAATACAAGAAAGTGTGTAATATATCTTATAAGAGAAAATACATTTTTCTCCTGCTAGCAGCATTGTATGGGCAGCATATGTGCCTCAGTCTCCTTTAATAGGCTTCTTTTGTCCCTTTTCACTTACTGCCACTCACTCCTCCTACTCTTCCCCTCTCTATAATCTTTGATGTATTCTGATTCTTCAGTGAGCTGATAGCCTTCTTGTCTCTCAAGATGAACTTAGCAGATAATTTTAGTTCAGGAGTGGGTAGGAGAAAGAAACCTTCTTTTCTCTAATACAAAATATGATGATTATCATATTAAAGGGAATGTGTCATCAACATTTGTTCTGCCAGTTAAAACTAGAAAGTGTTTTTATTTTCTGATTAGATTTTTGACATTATATTTCCTAAACATGATTATGGGGGGCGGCCATCATGGAGAGCTGTATTTAACAGCATTTAGAAAGCATGTAAAGAATTACTTTATGTCACCCACATGGGCTATAGACACAAAGGACAGGAGGGAACCTTATTGACTACTATGGGACAGTCTTCTAGGCATGCTCTGTGACCTGGGCAGGGCTGACTGTACAAGGAAAGAATAGATAAACTTTGACAATCACCTATTGTGAATGGAGGATCCTGTCTTATCTATACATATTGGTGATATATACCATTCTAAACCCGCCTGTAATGATAAGGCGATTACTGCAGTAAAGTGACTTGTACAGACCAAGAAGTGGCACCTGTTATTAGGCCAAGTGGCCAGTGTGAAGAACATAAAAATGTGATTTAAATAAAAGATTATTTTCTGATGACACATTTTTTTAACCTGTACTATTGATTTATGTAGTTTGTTGAAATGATGGTGACCCCTTTAATTATTTGGGTCCCTCTCATCAGATTTTTTGAATCTTCAAAAAAAAAAAAAAGATCTTTAACATTCCAAATACTTTCTGACAAGTCACTTAAAAGAAAAATATTGAAGATCTGACATTGGATGCTATCCATTAAAGCTGTCAAGTTTAAAGTATATTTCTGATCTCTGTATCTTCTAAAAGATGACTATTGTTATCATCTGTCTATACTCATTGGATAAACCGCCATCAAACTCAGGATTTGACAATAATCCATTCAAAGTTTAAATGATGATGTCACCTTCTCTTTCAATGTGTTCTGTACACCTATAATTCGGACAATTAACCTTAAAAGAAAGTAAAAAAAAACTGAATAGTGAATGTATGAATAAAAGTTAAAGGGAAACTGTCACCACATACCTTTCAACCAAACATTCTCTCTGTATCAATGCTATATGATTCCAATACACGTTGTGCTATTTTGATCCATGTCCTGTTTTTAGTTCATGCTATTGAGCCCCTTGGTGCAATAAGGGTTTTGTTGTTGCACCTAATTGCACCCAGAGGCTCCACTTCTTTCTCTGGCAGCCAAGCCCCTACCACTTTGACTGACAGACCAGGCAGTGTAAATGTAATGGCCCTGAAATCTCACAGCAGTGCATTTGGTGCAGGTGCAGTACAGGGTTGGAGATCGCTCAGCAGAATTTCATCTGCCTGGCGATCTCTAGCCCTGTACTGTGCATGCATCAAAAGCACTGCCATAAACTTTCAGGGCCAGGCGCCATTATATCTACATTGCCTGGTCCGTTAAAGCTTTGGGGGTTTGGCCGGCATTGAAAAAAGGGTGTAGCCTCTAGCTCAAAGACTAAGTGGCCCATTGGTGTAAACTAAAAAGGGCTATTTCTCTGTGTACTGGAACCAGTGGAGAATTGCACACCTATACAGGAAGATGGTTTCGTTGGAAGGTATTTGGTGACACATTCCCTTTAAGTATACCAGAGTGTGGAAAAGATATGTGGAAGAAAAGCAGATGTATATATGACCTAGTATATCGTTAGTGAGGAGGAGACCTCACAGGATATGGTAAAATCAAAACTTTATTGTAGCATGTTCTAACACTGAACTGGTGGCCTCATCAAACTAGCACAAGTTGGTATTTAATGATAGCCTGGACTTTTATCTATGTTCTACACAGAGGTGTGCCTAATCACAACACCAAGTAAGACTACTTTCACACTCGCATTTTGGCTTTCCATTTGTGAGCTCCATCATGAGCTCTCACAAGCGGTCCAAAACGGATCAGTTTTGCCCTAATGCATTCTGAACGGAAAAGGATCTGCTCAGAATGCATCAGTTTGCCTCCGTTCAGTCTCTATTCCGCTCTGGAGGCTGCCTGCAGCGTTTTGCTCTCTGCTTCACGAAACGGAGCCAAACGGATCCGTCCAGGCACACAATGTAAGTCAATGAGGACGGATCCGTTTTCTCTGACACAATCTGGCACAACAGAAAACTGAACAGTCTCCCATTGACTTTCAGTGGAGTTCATGACAGATCCTTCTTGGCTATGTTACAGATAATACAAATGGATCCGTTTCATGACGGAGTGTGAAAGTAGCCTAAGCAGTTTTCAATACCTACAATTGTCAGATGTGAGATACCTTGGAAGAATTACTTGACTACACAGATTTTTTAGCTTTTTAAATATAAGAACAGAAGAGTTTTTTTCCCCTAGACATAGGCCCTGAATTATCAACAAGGGAAATAAATAAAGTTTGTCTTCACATCAGTCACATTATTTGTGTCTGTGAGACAAATTTCTGAAAGTGTCAAACAGCAATTGCTAAAATGAGTGCATGTAAATGATGATATTCTGACGTAGTTTCTCCTGCCACAGCTAGGCAGTTCGCCTGTGCTAAATTTAACAAGTGCTGTGTATTGCTTTCATAAATTGGGCATACAGATCATTACCTTTACACAAATAGACTTATGTGAAGTCAAACTTCAAAATTTCCCTTGTTGTTAAATTAGGGCCTTAATTTGCAGATCAGGGACACAGCTTAAATAAAAGAACAGAGTTGGCTTGTGGAAAATGAGCAGCAGTATCAGTTTCAGCAGACAATGTCCTGGCGTGGACTAGTATGAACAATCACTTGTATTTAATTCTCAAACAATGGCCATCAAAATAAGTAATTTCAAGCCCACTTTTATTTTATGTGTAAGAGTAGCTTATCAGTATGTTCTTGGACTGGGAGCAAATCTATGCAAGTTCTTGGCTACCCAGTGCTTCAAGGTAGCAGTACTAACCCACTAACCCACTGCAGCAGTCTCATAAACCAATCACATATCATATTCATTTTATCTACCAGTTTAGTAAAGGTAAGTCAAAACCAGGAGTGGGTCCAAAACACAGATGGGGCACAAATTTTTCTTCTCAATGTTCAACCTCTGCTGATGGAAAATTCTGACCAACCTCCCACTGACTTAATCTATTGGCCTTGCAAAGCACTTGGAAAAACACATGCTAAAAACTATCTGAGGTAAAAATGCCATAAAAAATGTATGAAATTCAGCTCAGTCGTTACAAGCCACTAAAAAGCCAACAATAACGAAGCCTAAATGAAAAATATATTGTGAGCTTGCAGCGGGTTAAATGCTGAATGGTATATATATATATATATATATATATCATCTACATTTTTCTAATGGATCAGACAAAAATGTTTATTTTTAAATAAACTACCTGGTTTACTGAAAATGTTGGAATTTTTTTTTTTGCACCTGTAATTTTTAAATTTGTTAGGTATGGTGTGAAGGTTGCTTCACTAGGGTTTTTTAGATGGACCTCAGTCATCTGGCTCATTACTGCGGCATAAATGTCTGCCATAAGGGCTGACTAGTGGCAGAGCTCAGGAGAAAATATCTGCATTCCGCATTGTCATCTCCACTTTATTGTGTGGACTGAATAAATCCAAGTTTGTACGTAAAAGTAAAAACCTTTGTTGTCTCTGAAATGTCAACGTCAACTGAACCAAAAATGACAGATTCTAACATCAAATATATAGATTTAAATTCAGCCATTAGAGTCCTACCTTCAGTCCTGGCTCTCCCTGTTCACCCTTTGTCATTACCGTGAAAGAATAAAAGAGTAGACATAACAGAAAACAGTAGAGATATAAGATGCAAAACAAAACTGAAAAAATTCTCATGCATAATTTGCCACGCAGAGGCGAAGAATATAAGACAAGGCACATGCTGGCATGACATTCAGTTTCTTTAGCTATGTGTGGAATGAAGGCTTAGTACACAAGAACAGAAAGCACAACATGCGTGTGAGAATGCAGGTGTGTGTCGTGCCAGTAATGTACTGGCTCACGAACAGAAATCCTTTCTAAAACCAAAGTTTGGAAACTGAAAAGGATGTATTTACTAACATAGAGCCCTTAAAACCCACATAAAGCAATGCGGAGCACATAGGTATGTGCCGAATTTCAGTAAGTGTTTAGTGTCATTTAGCATGTTATTTTTATCCATTTCATAACATATAATACTCAATCTCCATAATTGTTATGTTTTTTCTTGAGATGTCTATGAGATGCAAGGTAACCTTCTATTATTTGGACTCTTGGTGTGCTTTACACTCTAGTTCTAGTCTACAGTAGAATCTCAGTGTTTCTAAGCCACATGCCACCTTCACAGGGTGAAGACATAGTATGTACCCTCATGATGTAAACCTTGGTTCTGCACCTTCCATATTCTTTTAGGGGAGATTTATTTTCCAGTCATGTCACTTTTCTTGCAAATGGCCTTCATCATTTTTCAAATAGGGGGCATGCAACAACAGAATGGGGGGTGGGGCCATCACCCTGGCACATTTTTCTGGCATAAATTTCGACTGAACTGTATGCCAGCTGTAAACTGGAGTAGATTTCAGGTGGATGGACTGCAGGAGGATGCTTTTAATTTATAACCAGGTGTGCACTTCATCATGAATTAAATGCATTCAGTGGCGGCACAGGGGACATCAGGACCGGCGTAGCACACTCCGCTCTTGATAAATCAGGGCCTTATTAGCAAATATCTCATTCTGTGGTTCTTCTGTGTTCAAGCTAATTTATATAGGGTAGTCTTCTCGGTGCCAGACTGGACCTTTCACAGCTGCCACTCTTCAAGTAGCTTGGTACCAGACCCCTTTCCTTGTTATCTGAGATGATTATTATCAATGAAATGTGCTTTAGTAAATGGCTCCCAAACCCTTACAGCTCTTTAATGTGCCATGTCACAAATCCCAGCTTTCTATTTGTCCCAGATCATCCCTTGCCAATTATACTGCGTGGGATATTTGTTACTTATGACATTACTGCAGAGACATTTTTTAATCCTATAGCTAAGCATTTTGTAAAAATGAAAAATTATTGATCTACGTTTTGGTCAATAAAGGAAACACAACCATTGCCTTCAGAAATCTAGTCTATAAGAAAGAGAATACTATGTCGTTGTGTCTGGTGATTGACTTCAGGAGGCAAGTGCTTATAAGTAATGTTGTTGCTCTTCCAATATGGATTCAAAGTTTCATTGAGCATCTTCTGCAATTTTTCCATTTTGTGTATGTGTGCTCACCACCTTTCGGTGGGTGCAGAAAAGAATTCAGTAGCTACATACTATAACAACATTTAGTAGTAGGAGGTTGGTGTAATGAGTCTATGGGGTATAGTGCCCTGTGTAATTCTGTAGCCTAGGATCGGAAGTGGTGAAAGTTAGTGTCATGATATAAGGGGTAACTAATAAATGCTGGTGGTCACTGAAGATGTAGGGAAATCTGTTTTCTCTGAAACTGCATAGAAGGAGTTCACTGATAGATAATGCCGGTGGTAGAAGCAGAAGGGTATTGATCAAACACAAATCTAAATATCTGATGGATATGTATATAGTTGAACTGAGTTTGAAAGAAAGACATAATATATGTAAAAAAATGTTTTGTAAAAATATCCTTAATGTATGTTTGGTAAATTATTTTAGTGCTGTTTATACATTTATCTTAATGTCCATTTGGCATGCAAAGGCACACCCATTTAAGATTTGTTTATAGCCATGATCTATCATGATAGCAGTGTCCCTTCCATAGCAGATTGTACAGTTTAGTTCTTTACCGCAAGGGTTTAAAGGAATGATATAGTTCAAACCATGCAGATCTTCAGGCTATAGACTGACAGTGTTGACCAATGTGTTTGTGAGATGATTATATGGCACTTATTAATATAGCCTTTGTTTAAATTCTGCACCATTTTCTAAATTTCATACGGTTTGCGGTCTTGTTTGCCAAGTATTTTGTGCTGTCCACACAGAGGTCTTGTCCATGAGATGGCCGCTGATGGAAGGTCAAGTGATCAGGCAAATCACCTCTATGTGATGTCTCCTCCATTTGAATACACTACACCTGTCATCTGCACTTGTAATGTTGGAAGTCTAGTGCAGGAGCAGTGTGTTTGAATGGAGGCGACATCACATGAAGGTAATTTGCCTGCTCAGTTGGCGTGTGTAAATGCACCTAAAGACTCTGTGCAAGGACAGTGCAAGGGTATAGTGTATTTATAAGGCTATCCATGTCTGGCTAAGGACTAGTGTTGATCAAGAATATTCTAATCGCAAATTTTTTTTGTGAATATTGGCACTTCCAGAATTCTCAAAGATGTAGAAAATAGTGCTATATGTTCGTAATCGCAAATATTCTCGATATTTTTTTTATCAGTAACCTGATTGTGGGCCAATGAGAAGGCTGCATTATCTTTGTCTGAGTTTAGCAACATCCCTAGCAACCAATAGGAAAATAAAAGAACCTCCCCAGCAGCCATTTTCTACAGTTTTTTTGCAGTTCTGAGAGAGAGCAGTGACATTGCTGTGCTCTGTGCTTTCATCTGGATCCTATTCCTTATCCAATTACATTAGATAGTTAGTTAGCTCATATATATAATACAGATAGTTAGTGGGAGATAGTCAGGTAGGTTAGATAGTGATATAGTGTAGCTGATAGGTTCCAGTGCAGAGTGTTAGGTAGTGTGATAGGAATTAAGCCTTATTCACACGTCTGGTCTGTGCTCAGATCTGTGACCAGGTGGTCTGTGATGCATCTGTGAAGCTGTCTGTGAAGGATCCGCGTTGGGTCCGTGTGTCCATTTTTTGCTGTCCTTGTTGCAGCCGTGTTTTACTGACACTGAACAGCTGAGAAATAATTTTCGAAGAATCTCTTCTTATTGATCCATGAAACACGGATTCAACATGGATGGCATCCATGGTTTTCATGGACCCTTAGACTATAATGGACCAACGGACCGTGCTAAAACACTGATGTGTGAATACACACATTAAAATGAATAGGGACGTGTGCTGTCCGTGGAGAACACGTACAGCACACGTCCGTGAAACACTGACGTGTGAATGAGGCTTTACTGTGCACACATATGTGTAACATACATGCTACAGACATAGTGCTGTGATGTCACAACAATACTTAGTGCACCAATCAGTAATATGTAGTCATACCCGATAAAATGTGATGTTGCATGTATCATTAGTGACGATTTGCACAATCGTAAAAATCATGACTGGAGATCATGATTTCTAGAATTCATGAATTTATTGCGAATATTATGTGAAAAATTTGCGAAATATCGCGAAAATGAATATTGCCTATGCCGCTCATCACTACTAAGGACAAGACTTGTCTATAACATTTTGATGCAGTGTTTTTTCTTATTACATCTTAATATAGTAGATTTTATTTGTTTTGTCTGTAATTTTAGTTCAAAATCATTTTAGCATCCATTATCCAGGTGTCCTCTACAGTGACATAGAGATACACGATTGCTGCTTAGTAAGATAATATTGTATTATCATTCTATCTATCTATGAATATCTGAGATACATTAAGATAAAAGCAAAATGCATGTTTGAAACACATCAATGCCACTCAGCATGACCAAAACCATTCATATATACCTTGGCACCTGCTGGTCCCGGAAGCCCATGTGCGCCTGGTAAGCCAGCTTCACCCAGTTCCCCCTAACACGCAAGACACATAAGTGATACAATAGAAACATACCAAGCTACCTCAAAATGCACCAACATTAGAAAACAGTTCTATAGTCCCTAATGTATACCTCAAGGCAACAAAACACAATGATAGGTATCATGTGAAATGTTTTCAAACTCTCAATACCAGGAAGTTCATAAGGAATCAAAGGTCACGTCATTTTATCCCCTTGATATAGCTGACAGGTCAAGAGAGATCATAAAAGAGAAAGAAGTTTTGATACTGTTTATCCTGATGGTGGTGCTCCTTTAATTTGAAGCAAACATCTGCCATAGACATAAATATAACGATAATTATTGCATCTATGGCATTAGGAATGGAAATCTGCTCCACTGATTGGAAACCTTATTGTAGCTTCTTCTAGAATTCCCTTCACCTCTACTAGTAACTAACACAACCCCGGAGTCTAGCTTTCCAACACATGTGGAGCAATGCAAATTTCCCATCATTTCCATGTAATCTTAAGTATAAAATGATCCATCATTGTTGTTTTAATGTGCCAAGTCCATATCAAATTCAAAGGGAGTTACAATTTACAGCTATGTACAAGAAGACTTCCACCCTATGTTATATCATCTTATGTCTCAATATTGGCTGTGCAAGGATACTAAAGAAAGACAAAGGAAATAGGTGATGTAGTTGGACAGTTTTGAATACATTTGCGGGACAACTTGAACTTGTACAGTAATAATAGTGTCAAGTTGATAATATCCTTTCTGTTCCAGAAAAGAGAAGTGTCTCTAGAGTACATCAATGTCTTACATCATTTATGAAACAATAGGCCATATTTAAGAAATTAAAAAGTCACAAAATTGTCATAGGTTTACTCCAGCTGGGGAAAAGAAGGAGGTGGCAAAAAACTTGAGTAACAATTTTCTGGACATATTCAAACATGATCAGAACTTAGGGTACTTTCACACTTGCGGCAGGACGGATCCGGCAGGCTGGTCTCCCTGTCGGATCCGTCCTTCCGCTATTTCGCCGTATCGCCGGACCGCTGCTCCGTCCCCATTGACTATAATGGGGACGGCGGCGGAGCTCCGGCGCAGCACGGCGGTGCACAGTGAAAGCCGCCGGACTAAAAAGTCCTGCATGTCCGGCTTTTCAGTCCGGTGGCTTTCGCCGTGCACCGCCGTGCTGCATCGGAGCTCCGCCCCCGTCCCCATTATAGTCAATGGGGATGGAGCGGCGGTCCGGTGATACGGTGAAACAGCGGAAGGATGGATCCGACAGGAAGACCAGGCTGCCGGATCCCTCCTGCCACAAGTGTGAAAGTACCCTTATCAAATACCTTGCGATGTTTAATGAATTTGGTTCAAATAATGGCAATGTTCTGACTTCAATAATTCCCCTCATGATAAATTTCCCCCTATGTTCACCAAAAAATCCCAACAAAAAAGAAACGCACTTCATGGCTATAAACAATGCAGGAATTTATCACAAGGGGAATATTTAAAGTCTGCATTGGTGTACTTTGAGCCAAATTCATGAATAGTTGCACATTGTTTAATTTGGGACATCTTTAAAATTTATACTTTTGAGTAGAAATACTACACAAAGGTTTTTTAACAAACCCCCTACTGGAGTGATCTTGTCACCTTTCTTGGTAATAAAAAAAAAAAAAAAAGACTCGGTAATAAATCTGGAGTGAAACTCAATAACATAGTTAAAGGGGTTGTCTGGGATTGGGGACCTGGGTCTACATGTACAATGGTCCCCTAAATATTACATTTATGCCTGTCCTTCCCTTACCAGACATTTCTGATGGCCCTTTTTCACTTCACAAATTTTCAGCCGGAAGTGCAGTTTCTCTCACAGTCAGTGACGCACCGGGTCCCTTTCTGCATAGCAAAGCCTCTCCTTCCGCTTCACAAGGAGCCCGGTGACGTCACAGTCAGCCTCTAATTAATCCAAGCGCATGGAGGGGCAGTAACTATGCGGCAACAGAAGCGCTAAGCCACGCCCCCTCACGCCGCGAAGCCACGCCCATCGTAGCGCTAAGCCACGCCCCTCGCCGAGCAGGGCGCATTCTTAGTAAGGAAGGAGGCGTTTAGCTGCGCTGGGACCCAGAAAGCATTGAGGCAGGAAGTTACGGCACATAAACAGAAAGGTAAACAATCAGTGGGGGACTGTAGGAGCCCTGCTGAAGTGTAAAAATACCTAGAGACATCTGGGGGGACCTTCAAACCGCTATTAATAGTGATTTAACTGGTTTTAAAAAAAAATCTTGATCCCGGACAACCCCTTTAACAATGCCCAATTCTCCACCCACATTTTAAAGCTGGAGTTGCAAAATTTTTATGTAAGTCTAAAAAATCTTAAGCCCTATTTTACGACTTTTTAAACCCACAATTCTAGAAAGTGGTGCTTGATTAATTCAACCCAAAATGTTAATATTTACATTATAAACCACAGGGGGAATTTATTAAACATCGCACTACAGAATTCTGGCTTTAAAATGTCACAACTTTTTGAGGTTACCACTAAGGATGAGCGAATTTCATATTTTGAACTTTGAGTTCTAGTTCGTGTTGGGGTATAAGCTGAATTGCGTTATGGATTCCGTTACCACGGACCATAACGCAATTCCATGACGGAATTCATAACGGAATGCCGTTAGAAGCATTCTATTATTTATTCCGTCATAATAAAAGTCTATGGCCTGCATAACGGATCCATCCGGTTTCCGTTATGCTCATTCCTAGTTACAACATTGCAATATTTTACATTTTTACACCACTTACTTCTGTTGGATGGGAATGTGGTCGTGGTTTATCATTGTGACTTTTTTGAAAAGTCACAAAACAAGTTGAAAGCATAAAAAAAAACTGGAGTAGCATAAATGTTACATTTAAAGATGTGCCAAATTTAACAAACATGCAACATTTAATGAATTTGGAGAAAAGTATGCCAAAGCAGACTCAAGCAAATCTTACTCCAAATATTACACATAAATTCCACCCCACCCATATATCCATTTTTATGTCACATCTTCCTTTTTGATGCTTTTACTGCCTTAAAGGCTATGTTCACCTTTACAGACAATTTTATTGACTCCTATACAAAAAATATAAAGGAATGTTTATTATTAACCCCTTAGTGACCAAGCCTGTTTGGGCCTTTATGACCAAGCCAGAAATTGCACATGTGTCACTTTAGAAGAGAATTACTCCGTAAAGGTTTTCCACATCAAAGTAATTCTGGCATTGTTTTTTTCATCACATATTGTACTTTACTTTGGTGGTAAAATTTTACTGATAAAATATGCGTATCTTTATTAAAAAACTAAAAAATCTATGAAAATTTGTAAAAATTGGCATATTTTCCTATTTTCAACTGCAATACTTCACATACATACATAAATACTATTCAATATTTTTATCAGAAATATATTTCCACATCTTGGCTGCACTTACCAAAAACTTTTACTTTTTTTAATTTAGGTGACTTTTTAACATAAATAAAAAAAAAACATATTTTTTCCTGCAACAATCCAAGTTTGCAGAGGCTTATTAGTGTCAGAATAATAGAACCCGCCCAAAAGTGACCCCATTTTGAAAACTAGACCCCTTAACGTATTCATCTATGGGTGTAAGTGAGTTTTTTTACCCCCTAGTCTTTTAAAGAAATGAATGCTAAGAAGGTGAAAAGAAATTAAACTTAAATTTTTTACACAAAAGTGTCAATTCAAAGACCGTTTTTTCTACAAAGCACATGAAAATGAAGAAATACACCCCAAAATGTATCACCCCATATCTCCTGCCTTCAGAAATCCCCCCTATTGTGGCCCTAATCTTGTGTCTTGACACACGGCAGGGGCCAAAGATAAAGGAGCACCCAATGGCTTTCAGAACCATTTGCTTGAAAATGTTTTAGGCCCCATTGCACACTTGTAATGGCGTTGAGCTGCCAAAACAATAGAAAACCCTCATTTTGAAAACTACGAGATAAGGTGACAGTTTTATTGATACTATTCTGGGTTAAATATAATTTTTAATCGCTCTATATTAAATTTTTTGTTAGGCAAGGTTACCAAAAATGGCTGTTCTGGCACAGTTTTTATTTTTTGTTTTTTACAATGTTCATCTGACAGGTTAGATAGTGTGCTATTTTTTATAGAGCAGGTTGTTACGGATGCAATGATTTCAAATATGTCTACTTTGTTTGTTTGTTTCACTTTTACATAATAAAGCATTTTTGAAAGAAAAAACATGTTTTTGTATCTCCATTTTCTGAAAGCCATATTATTTTTATTCTTTGGTCTTAGGTAGGGTGTTATTTTTTTGTGGGATGAGGTAATGGTTTGATTAGTACTATTTTGGGGTACATATAACTTTTTGATCGCTTGGTATTACACTTTTTCTAATGTAAGATGGCTTTTGTTTTTTTTTTTTTAATGGTGTTCACCTGAGGGGTTAGGTGATGTAATATTTTTATAGATCTGGTTGTTACAGACGTGGAAATACCTAATATGTATACTTTTATTTATTTATTTCACTTTCGCACAATAAAAGCATTTTAGAAAAAAAATATGTTTTTGTGTCTCCATTTTCTGAAAGTCATATTCTTTTCATTTTTTGGGAGATTGTCTCATGTAGGGGCTCATTTTTTGTGGAATGAGGTGACGGTTTGATTGGTACCATGTTGGGGTACATACGACTTTATTGATCACTTTTAACACCTTTTTTGGGGAAGTGAGTTGGGCAAAATTTAAATTCCATCATAATAATTTTTTTATTTTATTATGGCGTTCACTGTCCATGGAAAGTAACATGACCCTTTCATAGATCAGGTCGTTACGGATCTGATGATATCAAAAATGTATAGTATATTTTATTTTTTTCAATTTTTAATCAATTATAAATGTGCGGCTATAAGAAGAAATTAGATTATTTAAATCTTTTTTATTTTACCTTTTTTCACTTTTTTTTACATCTTTTTGACCCAGACCCACTTGGTTCTTGAAGATCCAGTGCGTCTGATGCCTCTATAATACACTGCAGTACACTATACAGTGCACTGCAGTGTATTGTGACTTTACACTTAGCCTGATCAGGCTCCTGCCTTTAGCAGGAGCCTGATCAGGCATAGCTACACCATGCCACAGCAGCGGGCACAGCGCAGCGGCCCAATGGGAGAGGGAGGGAGCTCCCTCCCTGTTAACCCATTCCATACAGCGGTCTGCTAACCGCTTGGCCATCCTGAAACAGATCGGGGCGGAAGGGGGATCTTCAGCGCTGCCGCCGGCCATCCTGAAATTAGGGGGGCACAATGAGCACTGGAGTCTACAGCGGGGGTTAAATACATTGGGGCATAATTACTTATTATCTATCCTCTCCTGAGGAGAGAGAAATACTGCAGGGGTGGCGGCGACCAACTTATAGTGTGCGCATGCGCTGGGCCGCCATATTTCTTGAGGGCGAGGGGTGGTGAGGATCGGGACCCAGCTTTCCCTTATGGGGAAGTTGGGAGACCCGATTTCTGCACCAGAGACTTTCTCCCTCCTCTCTTACATGAGAGGAGGGAGAGAGTTTATTGCCAGCAGCTCTGCTGCCAGCATTTTCCGTAATGTTGTCAAGGTCTCTGATCACTGCCTCGAGCCCTTAGCTACCTCAGGTAGCTGCGGGCACAGAGCTCCAGCTCTTGATTTAAGTGCTAACTTGGGCTGAAGTGCCACCATAAAAAGGCGGTGCTCCAGTCCAAGGCCCCTTAGTGAAACACGTAAGGGTGGTGACTAAGGGGTAAAAGCGTACCCAGCCTTTCTGTAAACTTTGCATTAATCAATAGTACAGTGTGTGTACATGAGGAATAACTATCTCTGTCCATAATATCACTTGTATCTGGCATTTTAGCAGTTTTCCACTTTGCATACTGACTGTCTAGTTTGCAGTTATCTCAGACATTGTGGTGGAGACTAGCTGCCATCCACTGCACACAGAAAGTGGAGGAGAATATGCTTCATAACCTTCTCTTACTCACTCAGAAGCAGCCCTAGGATCTTGGAGGACATTAAAGAGAAGTACTGACATGTATGGCTGTGAATAAAGCACTAAGATATATGCTTCCTATTTAGCTATAAAGTCTATTTGTCTGTGTGTGTGTGTGTGTGTGTCTCCTCAGCTCCTGCTTTCTCCTTCCCCCTTCTCTCTTTACAGACTTCTCCATAAATGTATTGACATGTATAATATGATCTTTTGTGTCTGATCTGTCCTGGATGGGTTTAAAGTGTTTCTTTGGTAATAATGCTAATTTACCAAGTGCCAGCAGCCTGCCCCACTAAGCTATGGCTTAATACTTACCCACTCCCTGCTGCTCCAGTCCTCCATGCTGCCTCTGGTGTCTCCATCTTCCGTTCTCTGCAATGTTTTCCTGTGGAGCTCCATGGTTATGGTCACATACTCTACTGCAGCCGATGACTGGCTTCAGAGGTGACATGCTGCCTGTGGCCACAATGGAGACACCAGAGGCAGTGCGGAGGACCGCAGTGTCGGGGAGTAGGTAAGTACAAATTCTGAGCTTAGAGGGCAGGCTGCTGGCATTTGATAAAATGTCATTATTACTGGAGAACTCCTTTAAGACATTTTTCTAAGTAAAAAGCAAGGGGAGGGAAAACAGCTGATAACATAAGAACTAGACATTTCCCACTGATAAAAATTATTACAAAATTTCTTGTGGTTGCTTGTACTATTGAATTATGCAGTGTTTTGTGAAAAGTTTGTGAACATTTAAACATTTTCCCTCATTTTGTCTCTACAGCTCCCCAGTGGACCTATGCTGTTACACCTAGAGGTTGTGCTCTCTCTGCCACTGCCGTGCCCTCTGCACTTTGATTGACAGGACCTGGCATTGTAAACATCTCATGCCTGGCCCTGTCAATCAAAGTGCAGGGGGCGCAGCAGTTACAGAGAGAGGAAAGCCTTTAGGTGTGAAGACTTTGCCCCTTTTGCTCCTAAAGGCTCATCTGCATATATTAAAACATAATTTTTTGCAGCAATGCGGGCACATATGAACATGGGACCAACACAGGTGCCTTCAGCTGGAAAGCTCCGGGGTCAGTTAGTTTCATAGGTGCAAATATGCTGACAGATGACCTGTAAAATTTGGTAAATTAGCAAGTTTACTATTGTTACATTTTGCGTTCAGAGAATAGTTTTCATTTTGTTCCTGGGAAACTTTAAATTTTCATTTTATGAACTAGTTATGTTTAAACAACTAAACATAAAAAAACTGTTAAACTCTACACATGATTAGATGATACCAGTACAATGTTTATTCTGTACAATGTTTTTAGATACTCAGTGTTCCTTTGTTGCAGCTCAGTGCTCCAAAAAATATTTTTTTACCTTCCTTCCTGCAATTCCTGCAGCCCCTGGTTCTCCCTGAAAAATAAATAATCCTATAAGAGTTTTTTTTTTTTTTTTATGGAAATAGCAGATGTAAGGCTACATTATCAATCCTGCTATATTTTCATGAAGTTCTATAATACAACTTTTCTAGACGATCCGCTTTGTACATCAGGTGTTAGCATTTCTCAATTAATTTGCCAAGAGGTAAATATAATAATAAATAAATACATTACAAAATACAAGATAAATGTTTCCAGTACACCAGAAGATGAAATTATAAATTGGCTAAAAAGAGCATCTCTTGCTAAAGAGGATCAAGTATGTCTGTATAACACTCAGACAGTTCATTGATTTCAATAAGAATTGTATAATGCTTTATTTCTCCTGAGGTGGCACTGCAGGGATATTAAACACTTACTGCCAGGTTCCTCCAGAAAGAATAGCTGATCTTGGCGGTTTCTAGTGGTAGGACATACTGTGATCTGAATATTACTGGACTTATGTAACAAAAAGATGTCCCCTATGGAAAAACCCTTAAATTCAATTTTTATAATGCAGGCTGGAGGAGAAGAACAATTTGGCATCAAATGCTGACCTCAAATTAGTACATGGGAATATGACTCTGATTGTCAGGCGTAATGCTATTTTTTTCCCTTTTCTTGGTTAAATTAACTATTCATTTTTTAAGCTTGTTAAATTTTTATAACCAAAAAAATTCTTTACCTGTGGCCCCGGTGGTCCAGGCAATCCCTAGGAATATAACAGAGCACAAAATGAGAAATACTAATTGCTATATGGTCAGTAAAGTTGAATTCCAATCATGCTTTGCTCAGGTAAGCAAATAGATTTAGCTAAACTCAATGTAGTAATGAAGCCAATGGACGGCAGGGTCATATGATACTTAAAGTGCAGGTCCATTTTCAGATAATTCAGATAAAAAATACATTTTTATATCTTCTGTTTATTGTATTTATTGTTCACAGCTGCATTCACAATTCTGCAGAGCTAAAAATCTCCCACCATTCTGAGCTTTCACTAGTGATATGCATTATAGAAAGTGTAAGATTCCATTTAGACAGGCTGATGTGAGGCTGTATGAGCATTGATTAATGATATAATAAGTGGATTGGTGCTCAATTAAAGGGTCTTTTATATCGTATGGAGAACGAACAAATGGTTATTTGTATTTTAACCTAAAATATCTAATTTGGCTGATCGAAGATTTGTTTTGATGGATGGATGATCAGGAATGAAAGACCAATATCAAAACAGCAATAATTAGCAGTAAAATCAAGATATTACTTCAACTTAAATATTTTCCATGGGAACAAAACCAGATATAATGACCCTTGCTAACATTGCAAATAATTAAACATTAATGTTTGCATGGTTGCTTGCAATTTTCTTTGCCATAAGGAAATAGTGAAGGTCTGTGCTTGGCAATGCACCGATTTTACCATGAAACCTGTTTTACCATGTAAACCTTGTCATAGAGCTAACTGTCCCACTAAATCATGAAAATTTGGCTTATATGCATCTGACAAAAAATAACTATACAGAGACGGAATAATAGCTGCATGTGATGGCAGCTCTCCCCCTCTGCTTAAAGGGGTTATCTGGGAATTTGACATTGATGGCCTATCATCAAGATCAGATTACTTCCTTCCTAACAGTCGCCTGCTGTGTCGCCCCATGTAAAGGGACCTTTATTAACTAACCTGTTTTAGCAACTAATTGCATCCTAAATGTAAT
The DNA here is from genome assembly GCF_014858855.1 of Bufo gargarizans. Taxonomy (NCBI): domain Eukaryota; kingdom Metazoa; phylum Chordata; class Amphibia; order Anura; family Bufonidae; genus Bufo; species Bufo gargarizans. The sequence continues at coordinate 163,195,872 of NC_058085.1, read as the reverse complement.
GACAATTATGGTGCATCTTTTCCTATGACTCTATTATGTGCTACTCATTTATTATTCCTGATAAAGTTATTAATTTAATACTATTTATTAGTTTGTAATTAAGGTCCAGGTGGGTGTTTAGCTTCTGCAGGTTCTTTCTTGGCACCCATCAGCTGTAGAATGCTGGTTTGTGATACTGCTGCTCTGACAAATTTTACTGGAAACAGCATTCTGCAGCTTGCTTTGTACTGTGAAACATAGAGGCTGCAGAAACAAAACAAAGCAATTTTTTGCCCCCCCCCCCCCCCCAAAAAAAAAATCAATAATTAAAAAACTAAATGTCTTCAAAGGTGTTCATAACTTTACGGCCACCAGACACTGTACAAGCCGTTTTAGTAGTAGCTCTGTCATTGACTGGCAAATTGCCTCAAGAAATTGCAAGCATAATTTAAAAAGATCAATAGTTTGTAGCATCAATACAGCTCAGAGGTGTCACTTCTCAATGTCATTGCAGTATTTAGCCTAGGGCGGCATGGCTATGATGCTATTAAGGTGTATCTTCATCTGACAGGTGACTTAAACCACCCTTTGCTGGAGCCAACACTAGTGCCAAATAAATAGTGTCGTTTTAGCCTTACACTCCATGAGCGTCCTGAAATTCATAAAAAGTTCTGCACCTGTTCTTCACACAACGTGGATGGCCATGAGAACTACAAATAGTCTTCTTAGAAAAATGTTGACTGTGTCACACTTACTTTTCCATCTTTTCCAGGTTTACCCGACTCCCCTGCTTTCCCCTGGGGAGAAAAATAGATATATAAATAATTAAACTCAATTGATCACTAATTTTATATTGATGTGACTGCTCCTATACAGTCGGAACTTCAAAGTCTCCTGGGGTCTTTTTTTAGTTGGATTTTCTGCTGAGACCAGGATCATTACACGTCAGAGTGTTACTTCCTCTCCCTGGTATTTAAGTCTACAGCGGAGGGAATAACATTGGTGTCACCCTCTGACACATATGTTTGGATAGTGATAGTCTTGATAGTGACAGGAGCAATGAAAACACTGGAAGAGCAATATTCACCCTCTTTTGCCCTATTTCTAGTGAATGTACAGACAGTAACAGGAAGATTCAATGGAAATGTGCTTGTTATTATCAGTATTGGTCATTTAGAAAATAACATATTTTAATACATTTAATCACTACATCCACACAGGGCATACATGTTGTGGATTTTCTACCGTGGAATTGCAGGTGGAAAATTTGCAATGTTTTACAGTTGAAGCAAAGTGAATGACATTTAAACAAATTGATATCAACCACACACTAAGTAAAAAAAAAATATGCTGAGGAAATTGACCTAAAATGCAGATTTTGTCAATTTATGCTATGCTGGAGGATGAAATCTACAGGAAATCTGAAAAATCCTTTAAAATATGCCTGTTATACATGTAGATACATTTCAGGTTTTGCTGTGTAAGGACCCATGTGGCGATACCCTATTGGGGCTGAAAACGTTTTTCTGGCAGCTGCAATGATGGCCGATGTCTATAATGTGCTGTTCATGTCTTTTGTAAATTCTATAATTAATTCACCATATTCAATAAATTATCTCACATCCTTGATGTTATGTCATGTTCCCAGCTAGAGATATGGCATAAACCTTCCTGATCTGAGCAAGAAGAGATGAAACTTACAGGTGACCCTGCAACACCAGGCAATCCTGGATCTCCTTGAGATCCTGGTGGCCCAGGAGGTCCAGGTGGCCCAGGTAACCCTGGTGGTCCTTGGATTCCCGCTTGTCCTTGTTCACCCTAGTTCAAGAAAACAAGGAGAGACATAAACTATATGAAACCATTGCTAACATCAATGTAAAAAGCATGAACATTAGGCAGCAAGGAGCTCCGTATAAAAATATAGGTATAACAAAACAAGCAAACTTAATTTATTGGGTTAGTATGCGTCAAACCTCAAGGGATTTCCTATAACAAAATGTAAAAACTTTTGCTATGCAGCTTTTAGATATAATTGCAATAATAAAAATAATAACCATGTACTATGATTAAGGAGGGTAGGAGTAAACAGGAGCATATACTACGGTGTTTGGCCATTCTACATACAAGAAATATGTGGATGCACACTGAACCTTTCTTTAGATCTATTAGAGTTGCATAATCCTCAGTGCGCTTATTTTTTACTTGCATTTCCCTCTGGCATCTATGCTGTTGGAAAGATGATTTCTTAGAAGGACGACATATCTTCTAAAAATATTCTGCTGTGAAACTCAATGTGCCAGAGCAGTGTGCTACGTTTACAGCTGGGATTATAAGAGCGGCTGCTACAAGGTTTAATGGCGCAATCCCCATTTAACTGTTTAGGATATGTGCTACATTACTACCTTATAGCATACCCCTGGAAAATCTATCTCCTATGCATCCTTAACTTTGGGTGACAATTCGAGGATGTGATTTTTCAGGATGTGCAGATAGGTAGGGTAAGACGAGAACTACTAGGCAAGTCTTTTTGAGGGGCCCTGGAAATTAATTTTGGAATGTTAATGTGCTATTCTAACAAATGTAATTGGTTTTCCTGTAGGAAAAAATGGCAGTTGGGTCAGAGTGGGTTAAAAAATGTAAACGGATGCTCACTTCAGATGTCCTTTGCCGCACTTGGTCTGACACTGCTCAGGTTCCTACTGGTTTCTGTTTCCTTCTCCCATTTTGACACATTTTTGAAAAGACCCCACAGCTAGTGATTGGCTGAGTGGGCATTTCCTGTGTTGAGACAGGACAAGGAAATAGAGACCAGCGGGAACACACAGCAGAGGATGGGAGTCAGTGGCGGGATTGGTGAGAATGAGTATTGGTTCTGCCCCATATTTTTTCCACAGTAAAACTCTTTTAAATTGAGCTGAATGTATTTATATCCTACTACGGTGCTAGATGTAGGAAAATAAAAATCTTTTAAATATATATTTTCCACCACCACTTTTCATCGCTTCACCCGCTGTCAATCATCCTAGGTGGTGACATTAATGCATATGGCAGGGCACATTACATGGCTATAATTAGTTTAGGGTTGGCGTTCAAAAAATTCCTAGGCAGTTTATAGCTATACAGGATATTTTTTCTCTTTCCATGAAAACAATGGATGTTTCCATAATTTTTTTGAAGCTGGAGGAACTGGGAAAGATTATTGTAAATGTACTTATCAGATCCCAGTAAATGCTGCGTCCCATTTGTCAATATTAGTATTCCGGGCGGTAAACATATATCCCTTATATTCTTTATAATTTCTTAGGTTTTTTTTGTATCTTTTTTTAGATATACTTGGTTTAGTGATAAGTTGTCCACAAAAATAAATAATTAGGTTGGCTGCCCTGCAGGTGTCAAACACCAATTGGAGAACCAGCAGTGGTTGGAGCTTCTGGCCATGGTGGTGGAAACAGTCTGTTTTTAATACTGGTGTGGTAGACTGTTTCATATACATTAATTAAATAAAGTAGAAGTTACAACAGTTTTCAGATTCAGATCTACGGTGAAGATCAGTGAAAGCACTACTTAGGGAATGTTAGGATATTTTTAGTTATCCATTACTAGCATGCTCGTTGGGATATTTTAAGTTGAGATTGATATACACCAATAAATTTCCCAGGCAACAAGGTAATCTGCAGTGCTGGCTGACTGGAGGCCTCATTGTCCTAACACATGGTCTGATCAACAACAAAGGAGTTATGCCTCAGCTTATGACTGCTCTAATCCGGAGATATTGTCAGTCAGTGACTTCACTCCTGGAACATCTCTCCCCAACAATGCTATAAAATGAAGGCATATTGTTGCTTGCTGAAACAGTTTTCTGGTTAAGTTTTAAAAAGTACAGAGTGTCTATTCATTGTATAGTAACTAGTTGTAATATATGGCTTTGGGTACAGATTATTCAAGAATAAAGGTGGCCATACACATTAGATGAGCGCCAGCCAAACCCTTCAACCATCTAATGTGAATGGAGATGTCCCAAATTTCCCCAAGTTAGGTGGGCATATTGAGTTTCAACATGTCTGATCCTTTGTTCTAAGGGGACATAAACCTCCACCAGATATGGCTAACAGCAGCTTATTACACAGTATGTATTGAGAACACATTCAAGCTGCACATGTATCAGGAGGATTATATGTTGGTCAAAAGAGTGTTCGTGTGACAGCTAAGAAGTTTGGCCACTTTAAGACTAGTTAAACAAATGCTCTAAAAGCTGGGATTGCTGTCAATGCTCTTGAGTATTGCCTCCTATGTTCCTGCTGATTCTCCAAAGGAGATAGAGTATTCAAATAAGTTTTTAACAAATTTGATGTTTCATTACTCTGCATATTCTCATATCTCTAATTAGTGTTTAATTCAGGCTGCCTTCATACCACATTTTAGTGTCAGTATCAGGGTCACAACAGCCAGACCCCCAGCTGTTGTATTGAACCAAACCTAGGCCCTACTGTTATCTAAATTTGGTTCAGCAGAGCCAAGGGCATTACCGGTGTTACTGCCGTAATACAAAAATTTAGAAATGGTTACAGCCCAGTGAAACAGGCCCAAATAATCCACTTGGTTAGGAGTTAAATATTTGCATTTCATTATCATGCAAACCAATTGGTAGCATTGTCGTATTAGAAAAAAAATAAGCAGAAGCAACAAAACCAAATACAATAATGCAAACTGCCAAGGCTAGGTTCACATCAGCAATTTCATTTCCATTTTTATCTTCCATTATAGAAGCAGAACTGCAAAAACGGCAGTGCAGATCTGTAACAAGACAGTCTCCTAAAGTGCCTGATGGACCCCATTGACTATAATGGGATCCATAGGATTTCTGTCATGGTGTGCATTAAGAAAAAATAGCACATGCCATTTTACTATATAGTCTTGCATTTTTTACGGAATCTGCAATGGAGGCTCCTAACTGCACCTCCAATGCAGATGTGAACCTGGCAAAGAAAGTCATTGAATGAGCCAGAATGCCAAGCAAATAAAGGAGTGTACCTGGAAGATGCGCTTCCTTACGATCGTTGGCTGAACCGCCCGCACTGTATTAATCATAGCAGGCAACAGCTGATGGGGGACATCAGACCAGAATTTCCCAGTGCAAGGGTGGGAGGAAACAGTGCAAGATGGGCCAGCAAAGAGTGACAAGTCAGAAGATCGGACAAGACAGGTGAAGAAAGAACAGAGAAAGGGTAACAGAATGTTTTACTGTGAAACAGCACAAGAAGGAGAAGGAGACCATTCAGGTACTGCTCTTTAAACCCTAGATTATGCATTTCATTCACTTCTGTTGAAACGGTTCCATACAAAACAATGCTAATAATCCTCTCGTTAATAGTGATTACATAGAAGCTTAGGTAAGTGTCTTTGAGTGGAACACAGAAGCTTGAGCATCACCACTGTTAAATCATGGAGAATTGAGAAATAACCTTTCAATGATATGTATGACAAAGAAATTTGCTATTCCAGTGTCATCATTCCAGTGTCTTGAAATATCAAGAATGATTTGGATGTAATACCTAACATAATCTGTAGGGGGGAGCATTGCTATGGATGTGTATAGGACACTGCCCGGCAGAATAATAAGTCAACTTCCACTACACAAAAATTACTCTTATCCTGTGATTTTGCAATTACAATTTTCCAATATGCATTTTACTAGGACCGTTGAGGTGTCATCTGGCTCTATAAAATATTCAACTTCAAAGGACATACATTAAGTGGTGTATCTTGGAAAGCAACAGACAAGTCTGTTGCCACATAATATATGTCCACTTTAAATTAGGGTTTCGAAACTACAGATGTGTCCGCTCTTACTTTTCCACAAATTTCATTGACGGATACAAATTCAATACATTATCCCAACATGCCAGCAAAACCTTGACAAGCTGCAATTCATATCTCAACCACTGGGTGGCCACATATAGACAAATATAACATGTTTTTTTTTTGTTTTTGTTTTTTTAAGCTAGTCATCTTGAGTCACTCATCTTGGGATATGTCAAGGCACAAAGAAAAGTAAGGAAGGACACATCTATAGTGGGTGCTGTTCGTATAATAAATTATCTCCCAAGTGATGACTGTGGGTCTAAATAATGATCACCAAATATGTAAATAGTGATCGGAATACATGATAACTTCTCTAAGTGACAAATAGCAGCATGTTAGACAATGTGACCGGTGGCAGGAGTCGTTAGAGAATTCCTGCTTATAATGAGTCCAGCAGCATGTCCCTTAAGCTCCTCTGTGCTGCTGACCTCCGTAGGGAGGCACAAGTGAGGAAAGGGCAACATTTCCATTTTGTCTGTTGGCATTCAAAGGTAATTTAGTTAGCATTTTGTGCATGAGCCCTCGTAATCTTTGCCATGATGGTCTACAACCCAAAGAACTGACACTGGTGGTAAGACTTCTGTGTTGCACCTCACTTTAAAGAGATGTACCTTATGTTTCCAAGTAGAATGGAAAAGAGAGAGAATATTTCTTCCATGTAATTTCAATGGAAGTGCATTTTCAGGCTGTCTGTCATACAATGTCTGGCAGCTTCCTACTGCATTTTCTTTACACATGCACCTTATTAAAGCCCCGTAATGTAATGCGATGATAATTTCAGTAAGTATAAGTAATAAAAATTAGAATCTCACTGTAACTGTGAGATATACAATGTTTTTAGGATTTAAGTAAAATCAAAAGCTATACATTTTTATAGGTATAATTAACTCAGAAAATGCAATATTACAGCTCTGGTCTAGACATTGTCTACAGATTTCACTTAGAGTTAGAGTTACCCACAAACCTTCAAAGTAAGAATCTGATTGGAGCGTAGTGCTGCAAAAGTAGTACTTAAATATTCCTATTGGACAGCAGAAACATAGTGTCATATATTTTAGGAAGCTTTAGCTTCTACATATAGGATTTTTACGTTGGGCACCAGTACAATATACTATATATTTAATTACTAGAGCTATACATTTGTATATACCACTTGTAATTAAATATATTGAGACATTAAGACCACATATACATTTACATAGCAGTTTAGCACTTAATAATAAAAGCATGTATTAAAGTATGGACCACGATGTGTATTAGTACTTCACATAATGAGACATAATGTTGAATGAACATATATGATAAGGATATCATACACACAAGAAATACATTTTCATTTTGGCTAATATTTAATTGAGCATCTATATGAATAGCTGTAAATTGGACGGCTGACTACAAAGGTTACTGCATTTGAAGAAGAGTGACAGATGCATAAATAAGGTTCAACAAGGCGAGGTAACAATACTCACAGGCAATGCTCCATGGGAAAATGGGAAAAACATATGCAAATTAGCCAATTTTCCAGTCTACCTTATACCAGCCAAACCAGAGACTCTTGTCCTGTGGTCACTCTGGTAAACCCATGACATCTACTATTTACTTTGGATGTGACCTGAACAATCAAGCTATTTTATGTTTATGGGCATCTCACAAAAATAATTGGTTGGTAAAGGAATATTTACATTGGGAAATTGTTGGGCCGATTATGAGGTATGGACATTACTACGAACGCTCCTGTTAAAACACTCCCCGTAAAACACTTGTTCAGATAGATGAAGGTAAGAAGCAGGGAATGTCTAGTTTATTCATTAAAATAAAAATAAAAACTCTTCTCTTGAGTTTTGCCTTTAGTGCAAAAAGGTCACTAACTGTTGTCCACCACTAGGAGGAGCTCTCTGCTGTGAGACCTTATATAGACACAGTTGTATCTTTCTAAATCAAGTCCAATCAACTGAATTTACAATAAGTGGACTTTGATGGAGGTGTAGAAACATCTCAAAGATGATCAAGAGAAATGGGGGGCCTCAGAGCTAAATTTCAAGTGTCATTGTAAAGGGTCTGATCTGAATACTTATGTCCAGGTGAACTTTTAGTTTTTCTTTTTTAATGAATTTGCAAACATTTCTATAATTTTTTTTAACTTTCTCATAATGGGGTATTGAGTGCAGAGTGATGGGGAAAACTATATATATTTTCATTTTTATTTTAGCTCAAGAGTCTGAAGACATCCCGAATGCACTGTATTATTGAGATGCTAAAAATTGTCCCATGTAAAAGGAATCGATTGTTTTAGATTAGAGGTTTGTCACCTTAGACAGCGGGCCTTAGTATTTCCTAGTATTTAATGATGCTGTGCATTGTTCTAGTAATGTCTGCACTTATAATGTCGAGGGATGTTGAGTTGGGAGATTTGATTTAAGCTGATGCAATATATTTCTACAGCAGTTCCTTTGTCTCTGCCTTGTGTCCTGATATTCTCAGTCTATGTACAGATGGCTGTGGACAGATCTGCTCATTCTCTTGCTTTCTAATCCTATTTTATGTTTATTCCTCTTTTTCACCTTGAGGGCTCAGCTTCAGGCAGCAGCCCAGCTCTGTAATAAAAGCCAGGACACTACTTAAGCGTGGATTTTTTGGGTCTTTCTTTTTCAGCATAACAATCCAGTGATGCTGTTTTTGCTAAATAAACACAGCTGACCCTTCTATTCCTGTGTTAAAGCTGCAACATAAGCACTGTCAATAGATCACTGGAAGAGCCCGTATGTCACCAGCAAAACACGACTGGGTCACTTCACTGGCCTTACACACCTGGCTATACAAGCCAAGAAAAAGGCTTTGCCAAGACTAAACTACAAAAGCAAAATACTGCAACAGTAAATACTGTATAGTAAATATGGGAAGCCTAAAAAACTCATCTGTCACTGACTTTCAATGTATTTGGTGACGAACACTTTTTTTTCCGTTTTGATTTCATACAACCGCGTCCTAACTGAACGGATGCATCCTGATGGTCAAAATAAAAAAGGATCTATTTAATTCCGGGATCCTCTGCCGGATCTCAATACCGGAATTAAGAACACAGGTGTGAAAGTAACCTTATGCAATAGCCTTCGACGGTGCTTTACAGACATTGTCACTACGTAATCTCCCCAATAGGGCTCATGATCTTAATTACCCAAACAGTATGTCTTTTGGAGTGTGGGAGGAAACCCACGCAAACACAGAGAGAGCATCCAAACTCCATGCAGATGTTGTCCGGATATGAATCTCAGACCCCAGCGCTGCAAGGCACCAGTGCTAACCACTGAGTTGCCATGCTGCCCATATAAAGGGAGAAAGATCAAAGGACTCAGAAATATTACTAGAATCTTAAAGGGGCATTTTTTAAGAACATTGATGCCCACGGTTGAAATAGTATAATCCTTCCCTGTTATATGGTCTGCTCAAAAATTTACCAATGATTTGTTATCCTAGTAGTAAACACTTAATATCTATGGAGGTTAGGGATGGTGAAGGGATTAATCGAAGTGGTTTAGGGCAGTGAGGTGTGCTTATTATTTCTTTCTATGTAGTTTATGTAGTGTAAGAAGGTACCTGGAATCATCGGGGCTGAAGCACTAAGGCCCCTCTAAAAACGAACAGGCCGCTTATGGACTTGATGAGGCTGAACTACTAACAGGGTGTGAATTAACACGCAGGAGATTTTTTATTGTTTATGGACTTTCCTTGCGTTTTCTGATACACCTTATTCACCAATGTGTGAATAAACACTGCTGTTTGATTCAAGAACTGTGTACTTTGCCTCTATACTGCATCCGCTAGTTCTAACTACCAGAGCGAATCCCCACAATTGGTGGAGGATGCGTGAAAGAGCAGTGAGGCTGGCGTGAACGCCGATATATTTTAGGGTTTGCATTTCTGGGCACAGTTGTATGTCGTACATCAAACCAGCTGTATTTCAACCCGTGCCCCACGACAAAATGGAGGCTGCTGTGAAGGCCCTCATAGAGGCTAATTTGTAGCAGCGAGAGACCAACCTGCACCAACGGGAGGCTAATAAGCAGCAGCAAGAGACCAACCAGTTGCTGCTACAACATGTGATGGCTTTGCAGACTCCAAGCGTCCACGATGCCCAGAAAGCAGTCCGTGCAGCAATCCCTAAGATGACGCCTGCAGACAACATCGAAACCTACCTGGTGATGTATGAGAAAGTGGCCACCAGGGAAAATCTGCCCTGAGACCAATGGACTGAGGTCGTCACTCCTTTCCTGGCATCAGAGTCACAGCGAGTGTATTTCGACTTGCCGGATGATCAAGCAGACTGGGGGTGAATGTGCTGGTCCGGGCCCAGCGGGTACATCAGTGGGGGTTTAAGCCGGCTGAGCCCACGAGACCCCAGTTTTATGACTTACTCCACCATTTTCAAAAGTGGCTACAGTCTGATGTGCTGAGTCCCACGGCTGTGCTGGATAGACTATTGGCTGACATATTCTGGAGGGTGCTGCCATCCCCTCTCCAGCACTGGATCGGCCAGGTATCTCCTGGAAATGCCCTGGAAATGGTGGACCTGGTGGAATGCTATGAGGCCACCAAGAATCTCAAGGGGGGTTCTTTTGGGAGGAGGGCAGGCAAACTCCAGAACTCCCCACCTCAGGCCCACTGGTATGAGCCAATGAAACCCCCCGGGAGGTTCCCCCTATGGTCCGGACCCAGTTAATCTGCAGGCGGTGTAAGGAACCTGGCCACACCAGGGTGAGTGTCCTCATCGGGTATATTTGCTATATGCTAGGAAACTGTGTGTCCCAGGTACCCCTGAGGCTCTAGACCACTTGTGCCAGGTGGAAGTGGGAGACACTCAGGCGGAGGCACTGATGGACTCAGGGAGCTTGGTGACTCTGGTAAGGGCTACCCTGGTGCGGTCCGCTGAGTATACTGGCCAGAAAGTTGGGGTGATGTGCATTCATGGAGACTTGAAAGACTACCCTGCTGCGCTGGTGTCTCTAACCACGGTGGCCGGCAGGTGGACCGACGAAGTGCCAGTCGACACAAATCTCCACTATTAACTCATAATAGGGAGAAACTTTCCAGGTTTCCCTGCCCTATGGCTGGTGGTGAAGGATACCCCTGAGACAGGAATATGCCCAGGAGATTGGCCTTGTTCAGGGGGGTGGCCAGACCCTGGAAACCTGAGGCCCAAGGGCCAGCAGTAGTGGTGACCGCCACTTTGGTGGAAGAGCGGGAGAGAACCCCACAAAGGGTAATGGTGGGAGATGTGGAGGAGTTGCCACAGGGTCCTGGGTTGGCAGACCTCAACGTATCCGGGGAGAATTTCGGTACAGCCCAACGCCGAGACCCAACCCTAACCCGGGCCTGGGAAAATGTGGTAATACTTCATGGTGTACCCCAAAAACCTGGGGTAGAGTCAATGTTTCCTCGTTTTGTGGTCCACCAGAATATGCTATATCGGGTAAACCAGCTGCAGGGTGAACCTGTTGAACACTTGGTGGTGCCTGGGGCCTATCGAAAACTCGTGTTAGCGTTAGCCCACCAACATGTTCTCGGGGGTCATCTGGGACTGCAGAAGACACAGGACCGTATACTACAACGCTTTTACTGGCCCAGTGTCTTTAGAGAGTTGGATGAATTTTGTAAGTTTTGCCCGACCTGCCAAACCACTAGCCCCCAGCACCTGTTCCCCAATCCCTTAGTTCCCCTCCCGATTATCGAGGTACCATTTGAGAGAATCTCTATGGATCTCGTAGGCCCAGTACAAAAGTCCGCTAGGGGGCACCAACACATCTTGTTCATCCTGGACTACGCCACTCGGTACCCGGAGGCAGTGCCACTGCGACATACGTCGGCCAAACTCATAGCAAAAGAGTTCATGGAGATGTTTTCCAAATTGGGGATACCCAAAGAAGTTCTGACTGACCAGGGGACTCCTTTTATGTCTAAGGTCATCCGTCTATTACCTGCAAACTGACGGACTAGTAGAAAGGGTTAATCAAACGTTAAAAACTATGTTAAAATGAGTAGTAGCTAAGGATGGAAAGGACTGGGACCTCCTTCTGCTCTATCTTATGTTCGAAATACGAGAAGTGCCTCAGGCCTCTACTCTAAAAGGTTCTGCCTTTTGAATTACTATATGGCAGACATCCACGACATCCACTTGGTCTGTTGGACATAGCCAAAGAGGAGTGGGAGCAACAACCCACACCATATAAAAGTGTTGAATACATCATCCAGATGCAGGAACGTATGGAAGCCGTGTTGCTGCTCGTAAGGGAACATATGGAGGCAGCTCAGCGAGCTCAAAGTCGGATGTTAAATCAGCAGGCTCGAGTCCGGATCTTTAACCTGGGAGATCAGGTTTTGGTTATGGTACTGACAGTGGACAATAAGTTACTGGCTAGGTGGCACAGACCCTACGAGATACTCGAAAAGGTTGGAGAAGTAAACTACAAGGTAGTCAGGGCGGCAGAAGCTGGAGCAGATGTACCATGTGAATTTACTCAAACCGTGGAAGGATAGGGAGACCAGTACTGACGATAGCCCACAGCCGAGTTTTCTAGGGGGAGAGGTTCCAGCCCCTAAGTCTGATGTAAGGGAAGCAGTTGCCACAGTGAAGATTGCTGACAGCGTCTCCTTTAAACAGACTCAGGAGGCCAGGGAGTTTGTCAGCAGGAACATAGATGTGTTCTCAGACCTCCCTGGACGCACTGTAATAATCCAGCATGATATTGTCAATGAGCCTCAGGCCAAAATCCGGTTTAAATCATACCGAGTACCCGAGGCTCGGCGACAGGCCATCTCTGAGAAGTACAACTAATGTTGCAACTAGAAGTCATCGAGGAGTCTAGAACTGAGTGGGCCAGCCCTATAGTACTGATACCCAAACCGGACGAAACGTTTCGGTTTTGTAATTATTTTCGAAAATTAAATGAGGTATTGTGAGGTATTATTTTCGAAAATTGATGAGGTAGATGCGTATCCCATGCCCCGGGTAGACAAGCTGATTGAGAGGTTAGGAAAAGCCCGGTATTTTTCTGTTTTGGACCTCACCAAAGGGTACTGGCAGGTACCCTTAATGGAGGTTGCCAAAGAGAAAACGGCCTTCATCACACCGGAGGGGCTGTACCAGTATAAGGCGCTACCCTTTGGTCTGCAATTTGTCGAATCTGTTTCTAAACGCCAAAGAGTTGCAGGTCTAATGCCAACAGAATACACTGGACACATGTGCCCCAGGGCAGAAAGTTGACAGCAGAAGGTGAGGTCAACTCAGGACACTAAACACAAAATTTACATAGAAGGGGAATTAAGTTTAAAAGAAATGCTGACTGAATATGAATATTTACCATGGACCATAACGCAGTTCTATGATGGAATGCATAACGGAATGCCTTTATGACATTATTCATTCCGTCATAATAGAAGTCTATGGGTTGCAAAACGGATCCGTCCTGTTTCCGTTATGCAGGGGAGTCCTCTCCTGCATAACGTAAACCGGACGGATCCGTTTTGCAGCCCATAGACTTCTATTATGACGGAAGGAATAACGGAATTCCTCTAAAGGCATTCCGTCATGCATACCGTCATAGAATTTATTTATAGTCCGTGGTAACGGAATCTATAACGCAATTCACCTTTTACCAGTAAACGAAGCGTGAACGGGTTTCATAACCTGAAATTCGCTCATCTCTACCTTTTTTGTTAAATAAATTATTATATTTTAAAGTGGCATTAGAGGTGGGACGTTGGTAAAATAACAGCACTATTGTTCTTTGGTCCTCTGCTAACTGGATAGTTGGAGCTTACAGCTTACTTTTTGAGTACAACTCAGTACCTCAGAATATGAAGAGGCTTTTGCATTTGCATTGGTTAAAGGGGCTGTTAAAAATTTTATATTCACTTTACTGGTTTCTATTCAGACATTTCCCAGTCCAATGCTGGTTTCTACTTCCTGGTTTCTCTAGATACACAGGAAATGACTACTCAACCAAACACTGGCTGAGGTAGTTCACTACCATGGCTAACGATTAGCTGTGGTCATTTCCTGTGTGTCAAAAACAACCAGCAAAGTACTGATGGTGGACAAGAAAGTGTCTGAACAGGAGTGATGGAGTACTGGTAAAGTGAGCTAGGACTTTCTTTATTCCTTTGCACTGTTCTGAAACTTAAAAAAATATATAACCAGCAGGACAATCCCTTTAATCCACTGGACTGAAACATATGATTAGACCAAGCTGTAGTTTTTAAGCGCCGTATCCTTACATAAACAGATTATATTAGGCAGCTCACTTTTTGCCTAGAACTATTTTATTGGGTTCTAATAATAATTCTAAAAGTCTAAAACTTTGTCAAAATCTAATACTTTGTCAAAATCACTATTTTCTATACTGTATAGCTACGATTTGGCTGGGGTGCTGAAGATCTGGCCACTAGTACCTTACACATGGCTAAGGTCAGGTCAACAATCTTTCAGGCTTTAATAGGTTCATGGCTGGCAGCCAGACCTTTATACCAAGATATTTAGAGGCTTGCGTGTGCTTGTTCATTTCACCTGATAATACTTCTCTTTCCGCTCCACCCTATAAACCATGTCATCCATTCCTGATGAAATGACTGGCATGTCATTTGGAAGGAAGCCAAGAAGATGGTAGTTACAACAGTGTTTATTTACTCGGCAACACTTTTTGTTACTTTTAACTTTGAGCCTTTCTTCAGACAAACGTCAGTTGCTCATTGTTATAGCGACACGTTATTCTGAATGCTGAGATTATTCTTGATACTACTTATGGTTGGGGACATGATGTTTTTGCCTTTGTTTTACAATATGGTTTATTAACATCTTTATTTAGTCCTTTTACATCTTGTTTTTGTCTCGAGGAGTATTCTGCTCAGGAAAACAATACCCAGAATTTTGAATCATGGATTTGGAAGGGAAAAAAGCAAAACTTAGAAAAATAAACTACGAGACCATATGCCGAACATCTTGTGTGATTCCCTCCACTGTCATGAAGTGCCTTGCACATCCTTTCTTGCTGCTAAAAAAAGCTAAAAATACTATTGAGCTCATTTTCACATGTGCCTATTGCTTTGGAAATAGATCCAAAATTATGAGCTGATGAATAATTTCATCATCTGTCATCATAGGAGTTGGAAGTTAATTTTTTGGTTTAGTTACTGTCTGCTCCAGATCCCGTACACTCTGTCTCTCAGTCATAGAATTACAGAGGTTGCAGTGGAATGGGTCATATATAATATGTATATAATGGACAGTGTATTAGCAAGCAACTTATTAGTTTTATGCATTGTATGCAAGATATATTTTCCAAGGCTGTGTAGCTTTTTTTAAAGGGAATGTATCATCAGAAAATTCCTTCCTGAAGATGGCCATACATTGAATTCAGGAGTGCACCTGCAGCCGCCTGACAGTTGCATATGTACCTGGTTCTCGTAGCATTAATTAATGCTGAGATCATCAGATTGTACCTAGCTGACAGCCATAAGTAGGGCTCAGCCCACTGGGAAATTTCCCTGTAGTGTCTATGGCCAGTTCGCCCCTGAAAATAGCCATTCAGTGCTTCAAATAATCTGGGTGTCAGATGTTACGGAATTTTATTTTAGAACTAACATATCACAGACTACAATGATTAAAAACGGATTTTTTAAACTTACTTTTGTTCAGGAATTTAAAGAGGTTATCTCATGACTAATATAAAAAATGAAAATCACATAGAGATCATATAGTACATGATGATATCTTTCTAACAAAGCTAGAACCAGCCCTGTACCTCACATGGGTCCAGAGATCTTCACATTCATTGCTCTGCTAGATTTATATCAAGCTGACCGCTCAACGGGAGTGTCTTTTCTACTACAGCTAAGGGGGCGTGTCTCCGATCTCCCTATTACAGCTCAGAAGGCAGTTGAAGGATAGAACTGAGCGTGTGCGGCCTTCTCAGTGAGCAGGTCAAAGAAATAAGTAAAAAAACAAACAGCAGGTGGCGCTATACACATACAATTTATTGAATAACTTAGTGGCTTTGCTAAATATTTAATTACATGCAATCATGGGACACCCCTTTAATATTGATGACCTATTGCCAGGATAAGTCATCACTATCTGATTGGTTAGGGTCATACTCCTGGCACCCCTGCTGATCACTATCTTTATTTTAAGAAAATAACTAACATCATACAGCTTTCGCACTGGCCACTATACCTAATAATATGTTTAGAAATCCTCAGCATGCATTAGTGAGATCTCACTCAGTCTTGCTTTACTACATAAAGTATCATAAATCTTCAGGATGTGTTTCGGCCCATTCTAGCCCTTTTCAATTAATAAGCTGAATTTATCAGTTGAAAAAGAATGGGAGGGGCTGAAAAGCATCCAGAGTATTGTTTGATACGTTAAGTAATAAAACACCCACAGGAGCGGACTGGCCATGGACCCTACAGGAAAACTTCCTGGTAGGCTCATGCCTAGGGAGTTGCCTGTGCCACCCTTGCAACCACAAGCCATGGTAAGTAAAAATCTGTTGCTTCTCTCCTAAATTTAACTGTATTGCCATCCTAAGGCAATTAGACAGACTACGGCAGCCGACACTGGCCACTATAGTGGGACAGTATTGGGGAGGTAGTGGCCAAGTACATAACGATCTGATCTCATCCATAATTAATGCTAGGAGCATTAGCTACTTATGGACTTGTCAGGAGGCTGCAGGTGCCCTCCTGAATTCAACTGAAGATGGAGATACAGTGGGGCAGCAGTATTATTTTGTGCTGCGCTGTGGTATTTGGTTCTGCGGGGACAGTATTTTGTGCTGCACTATGGTGTTGCCAGCCCCACCTACTTCTGTTGGCTTTGCCTACTTGTTTTACCCTGCATTCTGTCAACAACATTTTAGGGTGTTTTCCATGGCCCGAGCAGGACTGAATGAGACTGGACTAACGGCTGCTGGGATTTCTTATACTACAGTATCAAAGTTCTCCTGCCAAATGGAACTTTATCTGTTAATATTTTGTAGACACTTTATGTTCTGTACAAGTAACTTTTTAGTAGCCATTGCATTATCATCACCTGTAGGATTACAATGACAGACATCACCTACATCTAGATAACACAAGATCCACCGTTAAAAATATCTGATATCTCATCTTATCTACTCCCTTCTGACCTCTGTACAGGCCACAGAGCATGTCTAGAAAACTCTGCAGTAGAAGTCAATGAGGTCAGCTCTTGTCCATCTTGTGGCCTATGTGACTGCTCTCAAAGAATAAGAAGTCTTGACATATTTTAGGACCTGTTTTTGTTAAGTATACCTAGCAACATGGACATTTTTAAAAAATTATAAAAATTTTTTTACAAAAAACTTTATTAAAACAATAGGTAATTTTCTGAAAACACATTCCCTTTTTACAGGGACTGCTGTCATGTGATTTCCCTCTACATAACCTATTTGTCTATCTATCTATCTAGACATATTGAAAGCATGTGGACGGCACTGCAGATCAGATAGAGGTTGGGTGCCAGCAGCCTAATCTCCAAAAAAACTTTAGATTTTTAAATTGATTCACGTTAATTACTATTTATATTGATCACCCTACTTATATACTTCCACACCCACTGTTTGTATCACTGCTTGAGAAAGGTTCCAGTGTGTGGTCCCAAACGTTGCGTTGGTGAATAAAAATCACACTTATTTTTCTTTTTGGAGTGCTGTAGAGTACCTTTTTTGCATCTATCTCATTGTCTATCTTTCTATCTCCTATTTGTCTGTCAATCCATCCATGCATCCCGTTCACTATCCTTGTGTTCATATAGAATAAAAAGTGAAATACAGCCTCCAGACAGACGAGTATACACACATACATTAACATATAGCTCAACAATGAGAGTCTTTCATTAAAACACATCCGAGCTCCAATTCATTAGTCATGTTAAATCTGTTCTCCCCCAAGTGAATAAACTGTAATGAGATGTACACTATGGTTATATGGAAAGTAAACACTTCAATTAAGTGCTTTTTCAGCGTGCAGTATGATTAGAGCCTAGGGAGCGATAAACAGGCATATAGCAGGCAATATTTACCCTGTGGGAGTAATCTGCACAGTGACCCTGTAACGAGAAAAAATAGGGCACATCCTTGTTAAGTCATTAATTATGTACCATGACAGTCAGCAGCTAATTTGCAAGGTTTATATGCATTGTATGGGAGAAAATCCGTATGCATGACCGAATAATTTCTTATCATCAATAAATCCGGCGTCCTAGAATCTCAATTATAGGGTAACCCTGGGACTGTAGAATGCAACTAACAAGAGTGAAGGATCACCAGGCTATAACTAAAAAATGCAAAAAGGCAGCACACTCAAACGTCAGTCAGCTGCTCGTTCAGTAGAGAAGTACGTTGCACCTCCACAGTATGAGGACAAGGGATCGCGATTGCACATCGCTGGCACTATAATAGAAAATGCCTAACAAGAATAGGACAAGTTTTATTTTTTTCCAGAAACTGAAGCATGGATGCGGAAGTGCGGGTACACAAATGCGGAAGTGCGGATACGCAAATGCGGATGCAGACAGCACATTCCGACACCATTGAAAATGAATTGGCGTGCACCCGTTCTGAAAATTTTTGGAACGGATGCGGACCCATTTTCCAGACGTGTGAATGAACCCTTAGGGCTCATGCACACAACAGTATTTTGCGTTCAGTATACTGGCCGTTTTTTTAGTTCAGTATGCGGTACATATACTGAACCATTCATTTCAATGGTTCAGCAAAAAAAAAAAAAGTGTCTTTGTGTACATTCCATTTCTGTACAGTGAAAAGATAGAACATGTCCTATTCTTGTCCGCAAATCACGGTGCTTGGCTCCATTCAAGAAAAAGCGAAATGATCATTTATTTGCCTGCATGAACAGGATCACCAGGTTCATCGAGGTGATCTGCTGCACCTTCAGATGAGCAAATTGTCGGGAACAGGCATTCACAGGAACATTCATTACTGATAATCTGCCCATGTAAACCCACCTTAAAGCCCAAACACAATGTGAATAAAATCCACTACAGCAGAAATGCATCCTGGCATCCTCATGTGACCTGACTGCCTCTCTATGACCTGCAATGCAACACACAATGTGCCTTGCATTATTTAAAGGGCTTCTGTCACCCCACTAAAGTGATTTTTTTTTTTTGGGCTAGTGAAATTAGTTATATTGCGATATATGACAATATAATTGTGTTACTTACTTTGATCCAGCAGTTTCTGCAAAAAACGAAGTTTTATAATATGTAAATTCGGTCTCTACCAGCAAGTAGGGCGTCTACTTGCTGGTAGCTGCTGCAGAAATCAGCCCCCTCGTCGTGTTGATTGACAGGGCCAGCCGGGATCTCCTCCTCCGGCCAGCCTTGTCGGCATTTCAAAAATCGCGCGCCTGTGTGGATTCGGCGCAGGCGCTCTGAGATGAGGAGGCTCGTCTCCTCAGCACTCCCTCAGTGCGCCTGCGCCGATGACGTCTTCTATTTTGGTGATGTCATCGGCGCAGGCGCACTGAGGGAGTTCTGAGGAGACGAGCCTCCTCATCTCAGAGCGCCTGCGCCGAATCCACACAGGCGCGCGATTTTTGAAATGCCGACAGGGCTGGCCGGAGGAGGAGATCCCGGCTGGCCCTGTCAATCAACACGACGAGGGGGCGGATTTCTGCAGCAGCTACCAGCAAGTAGCCGCCCTACTTGCTGGTAGAGACCGAATTTACATATATTAAAACTTCGTTTTTTGCAGAAACTGCTGGATCAAAGTAAGTAACACAATTATATTGTCATATATCGCAATATAACTAATTTCACTAGCCCAAAAAAAAAAAAAAACTTTAGTGGGGTGACAGAAGCCCTTTAACTCCCGTCATAGTCCCATTAGACCCAAAGGAGTGACATACTAATGGCAGCAGACACTGTTCATTGTCTATGTCTGGTATTGCATTTACTTTAATGGCGCTAAGCTGCAATTCCAAACATATGCTAGACATGAGGGGCAAAAAAAAAAAAGCTGATTCGTTTTCTATTTTCCTACAAGTTACACGTTCTTGAACTGAATATTACATGTTTGCAAAGGGTTTGAAATGTGACAGTGTGGCCCCAGAACTATGTTGAAGTAGTTGTACCTCTAACTATGGCTCCACCTAGTGGTGAATTCCTCATTGTAGATTTCAATACAAACTATAGTTAAAATATGTAAATTCAACTGAAACGTAAAACATAATGATGTCTTTATAAATGGAAGCAATGGCTGAGTCCCTGCACATTATGCAGATTATTTAAGATTCAAGTGCCTTGCTGAATGGAAAGTTCATCGTTTTCTTAACTTTGATTCTTAGAATATGAAAGGTCAGCTGTTAAAAGGAGATGGAAAAATAATAAATTTGTCTCCGTTTTTGTAACCTACACTGCAAACCCTTGAGAATATTGTCTTTGTATCAGGAAGGATACTGTCTGGATTGTTATGTGCAGTACCTTAGTTTACTTTCACCTTTCTGGTCAAAGAGCATTGGGTTTATCCTCTCTCATTTGCCAAGTTGCCCCACACCCGGATTGTTCTTGAGCAAAACAGGATTGGTGAAAGAAAACATTGTCATGGGTGAGACAACCCTGAGGACTTCAGGAACAACAATTATCCATTCTTTTTATAATAAAGATTGTTATGTTCCTTAACGTCCACCCATCTTAAATAGGTCCAACATTTTCTCCTGTTAAATGTCTTATTATATCTTTATAGAGGTCAGAGTTACGTTTTCTCTCTGCATAGACATAAAATCAATCCACAGTGAACCACCCCAGGGCATGCTTACCGTCTATAGCTTTATTACTAGGTTCAGTCTAAACAGTATGCAGTAAGCTCCCTCTAGTGGCAGTTCCTATAGGGGAAGATTCATTATTACTGTCTTAAAGGGCTTTTCTGGGATTACTTTAGTTTTTAACACATAGCTTTCATGTAGTTGTTTACCTCATGTTTTTCCTCTAATGTGGACTTTCCTGAACCATTTTCATCATGTAAAGAAATCATTCTGGTTTACTTACATACTGCATGTATCACTTTCCTGTTGCTGTACCCACCCAAACTCAATATGCACTTCTCCTTTGTCTGCCACATCTCCAGCACTGCTACTAACAGTGTCCAGCTAGTGTATAGCTCTTCCCATCTAGCTAGTTACATAGACTGTCCCCTATCACTACCCTTGTTGCTGCTTAGACAGACCCATGGACATAGGTCATCAATGCTGAATTCCCAGAAAACCCCTTTAAACCTAGACAGCTTAATGGTATACAGGCAATCTGAAGTGCCAAACTTATCACAGTGGCTAATTCTGTATGATAGGTTTGCTGTATTTTGCTTTGACGCTGTTACAGGCAGTGGGTGTGGACCCACTGTGCCAACCAACTGGTTTGACTTTAGGCTAGACCTAAGGGCGTTATCCTGGGGTTCCCCTAGTATTCACCATTTAATGTTTATACAGAGATATGGACTTCATTGTAGGGGAGCTATCAGCCCACTACCTTTTGTATTAGTCCCAGTGTAGTTGGCTGCTGACTCACAAGAATCAAAGACACCAGTGCATGGAACTAATGATTAGGAAATACACGCAGTCAGGAAACAGGCAGAGGTCAGGACAGGCAGAGTGCGTACAAATTTGAGGAAGAGTCAGAAAGTCAGTGCAGGTTACACAGGATCAGTATGTTGAATAAGCCCAGAAATCAGACAGACAAATGGTTAATACCTCTTTTACAGGCTCAAGCTAACAAGAGAGACCTAGCAGGATCTGTAGAGACCAAAAGAGATCAATTGCCCAGGCAACGACTGAAGGAAACAGTCCGGTATATATAGGGAGCAGATGATTAGCCATTGGATACAGCCGTGCAGCAGCTCACAGAGCAGAAAAAGATTACCCAGCGCTGAAGACAGAGATATAAGGCATACATGCTCTAATTCACACATAGGAAGCCAACACCTGTGCGCACTGGATAGTGGCAGCTAAGCACTACCATTGCAACAGATGCTTTTGTCTTCCTTATCTCAGTATACAGTAGACCAATATTTTGCAGTTTGGCACATTTTAAGCCATACCCCATTTCTAGACACTTTTCAAAACTGTCATAAAGTGTCTAAAACACATACTAAATGTGATGCAAGTCATATATGCCAGTGTCTTGGGCCAGAAAAAGGCTTAGAAAATTTTCTCTATATCTAAGCAAAAAAATTGTATATTCAGGGGACTCTGTATCTAAAACAACAAAGCTTCAACCTCTGTAAAGATATATTAAG
Source organism: Bufo gargarizans (assembly GCF_014858855.1). NCBI lineage: Eukaryota > Metazoa > Chordata > Amphibia > Anura > Bufonidae > Bufo > Bufo gargarizans. Next base: position 163,173,703 of record NC_058085.1, on the reverse strand, counting down.
AATTGGATCAGCACCAAACATTGATCCTATAGCTTTAATCTACCCATTCCATTTAGTCACATTGTATCAAGATAAATTCCACTCAGAATTGTGTTTGCATTTTGTATCAGACAATATTTTCGATCCCAGCACGGCTGTGCTCGGTCATAGATCCAACATTTTACCAGAAGCAATGGGCAGCCATTCTACGCGCCTGACGATAGTCTACAGGGGAGTTTCTCGGAAGGCAGCAGCTTGGCAAGTCTAGAAGCAGTTTGGATTTAGCACCCGTCACCATCACCATGTATTGGACATCATAGCACTTGACAATGGAACAACCTTAAAGTGAACATAAAAGTCATTTAAAGTTCTTACCTTCTCTCCTTTAACACCTGTAGCACCCTAACAAAAGAAAAAATAGGATTTAAAAAAAATGAACAAAATCAAACTAATAAGAGTTTTAATCCTATTATGCACTTACTAGATGTCCCTTTGGGCCAGGAGGACCCTGCCAAGAAAAAAAAAAGCATTTTATTTTTATTAATTTATGGCAATTACATAAATCATCCATAATTATCAAGCAAAACAATGGGGGTCATTTGCTATATGAGAATATGGGACACTTAATTTACTTGTAAATAAGCATGTAACACTGTAATAGTTCTGTACAATACTTGGTATTAGCTCCAGAAATAAGAAGCAGCTTCTCTCTATTTATTCTGTGTGTAATTGACTAATTACTTGTCAATGTTTTTAACTCATCGGCATAGCGAATATTTACCATTTAGAATAAATTAATCACTTGTATATGTCAGGAACAGGAAAAGTGTAATAATGGTCATTCATTTGCAAACCACATCTTGTCTAGTAATTATGTTTGGTGTTAATTTGAGGTCACATTTATACAAATCCATAGTCTGGCCGTATTGAGTGATACATGGCTCAGCACCAAACATTTAGTAATAACCCTGTATAATTTGTATTTTACGTTGGCAGATTCTACTTACATGTAGAAAAAGTTTTTGAATGTCAGCTATATAAACAATTGAGCACAAATTGCCGCTATTTGAGACTCATATTAGCTCAATCATACGTTCCATGCTTCTGTTCAGCACTTATAAAAATATACCTTTCACAGTGTGATTTAAGCTGGGGATATTGGAATGCCATTACAGATAATTGGTTGATTTAACCTTTCCCTGATTTGCAGACATAAAAGTACCTTTTTCTCATTTTATGCGTAAAAGTGCACTACAGAGAAAATCTTCGAGAAAGCAAGGGATGCACATTATGGCCTCACAGACAAGTGGCACCTAAATGGACTACAATCATCAATGAAACAAAGGAATTAAATTCTTGTATGTGAATGTCCAAGCTAATCGTCTATCCAGATGTATAACAATGAGATTGATAAATCATACAGAGCAAGGACTTAAGACCAACATGCACATATTAGAAAAGTCAGATGAACCTGCCGATTCAGGTGTGATGGCCAACTATATATTTTTTATGGGGCTTCCCGAATCTTCCCTGACAGATTATGTTGTGGGAAAGAGGGATTAGACATGTTGGACTGTAATGCCTGCTCCTTTTCTACCGGTGGGAGATAAGCTGCTGACAGAGATCTCTGAAAGAGTCTTACATCTCACTCCCCATTCACAATACATACATGATTCGCTGAATTGATCTTGAAATTGTATGGGGAAAGCGATGAGAGGTAGCGGTTGGCTGAACGGAGGTTCAGGTTTGGACACCTTCAATAGGGTAGGTTCCACTGCTTTGAAAGAACAGCTCCTGTTTTGCTGGACTCAGACCCTCCATGCATTACATAGTCAACCAATCATTGATAGGTCCATGCATGAAGGGCATTTTTTTGTACAGTTCTGCCTAATCAAAAAACTATGCCCAATAATGGCTGCATTTCTACTTTGCCATATTGATGGATGAATGGCTCATAAAAAATGTAGGGACACAGGACAACATTCTCCATGACATGTCATGGCCCTTCACATAAAAACATGACATGGATAGCACTAAAATATAATGAAAGCATTGCTTCTAGTGAGAATACAGTGACCCAGAAAGCCTCCATTTGTCAGCACACAGAGTCATATCTCCAGTTCCAGAGTTTTTCCATTTGCATGAACCCTTACAAGGATTAAGACCTCTGGACTAGTAAATTTCTACTACTCATCTCGTTTCTTCCTTCCAGTATTGTTTATATAACGTCTAATAAAAATCTGCAATTTCCACTAGTGTCCTGAAGAACAGTGGGTGACAACCAGGGACATTAAGAACACTGTATTTCTGGAAGTGATAAAGTTGACATCTTGTTACTGCCACTTCCATGTTCTACAATTTAAAATAGAATTATCACCTCCTGTCCTTAAGGTCATCTAGACATCACAAAAAGACTCAGCATAATAAACATTATCCTACTGCAAGATGTGTAAATGTAATGTTTGGACACATCCAGTCTAGACAAACATGGGTGTAATAATGGTGCACGTGTCATATTTGATATATAATGCATGCTTCAGGAAGTGGGAGAAGTCATACACATTGCTTTGTTTTACCTTTCTAAAGGGAAAAACATGTTCCAGGACCATGCTGTTTCCGTACAGCTATCAATTTTAAAGATCTTAAATTCATAATTCACATCTCCATGAAATGATACCATATCACAGCTGCTGTTGACTAAACACTATATCAGGAGACTACCCCAGATGTCCCAAGAGTGGGAAGAACATGGAGCAGTTTTCCCAAAATGAGGTGTACAGAGCTATACACTTCCTAAATGAATTACTCAAAAGTGGAAAGATGACAATTGTGGATAGTTAATACAAAACAATGAAGGTACCATTGTGAAGATCTACTATGGGTTAGGCCAACAGCATAGAATCATAGATACTTTAGGAGGGATAATAACACAGTGTTTTCTTTTATAATTTTTTTTCCTAATCTCAGGCATGTTTAATCCAGATTTTCAGACATTATATAATATGCACTTCAGTGATATCCAACAACAGTCAATTGAGGGAGTGTTTAATCTGAAGGTCTGTAAAATTGTGGCTACATTCAATCCACGGACACCTAATTGATTTCTATGGAAACTATGTAGGGCTTAAAGGAGATTTCTGACCTAGGAAGACAGAAACTGTATCCAGTTAAAAAAAAATATATATAACAACACTAACTTGTCCTCAGTCTCGCTATTTCTATCTTGCTGCCCTGTTCTTGGACACTTCTGGCCCCTGCCATGTCGAAACCGGCTTGGTCCCATGACTATTGCAGCTGATCACTAGCCTGAATGGTCACATATGCTTGAATGGCACATCACGAGTAGTGACTAGCATGTGACCTCTGTGATCAGAGATTGGCCACATTAGTCTCATGAACAAGCCATTTCTGGTCTGGCGGGGACTGAAAGTGAATGTTTAGTATTTTTTAACTGGGCAATGGGTCCATTGGGGTTGTCATCTCCTAGGCCAAGCAGACTAATTCCCCTGTGGTGGAACTTAAGGGAAATTGAACACTTTCTAGTTTTTTATACGTGACTTCTGGAGGTTTCAGCAGTAGGATACAGTACCTTGTGATCAACACTTTATACCGGCCTAAAAAAGGGGTACAAGGGGATTATGAAAATTGGACAATCCATTCAATGTGCACTTATTGAGTTTCATAGGCTTGGGTCCTCGATTGTTACATGCCTAGGGCCATCTTCTACTCTCAATATCAAACACCTTAGTTTAACCCCAAGAACTGTAAATGACATGTATCACCATGAAAAATATATTTCTGACATTTGGATGATCACTGCTTTTTGCTCCTGGACATTGATTTATTAGGGTGGATGCCCTCATAAAACACCTCAGTAGATCCTGTAAATACTGTTCCCTCTCTAATAAAGGGTCCACTATGGGTTAATGGCTTTGTTTGAAGTTGAATGGACAGACTTTCAGAGGTGTCTGGGAACAGAATGATTTCATTTACAGCTGTTAGCTGGGTAACAAAAGCTCACACTTCTCATAAATGGCAAAATCTGGGACATTTGAATTGTTAATAGAGGACCATGAGTGCACCACACTGTAAAGAAATTACAGCCCCCAAATATGTATTTATAATGGGAATTTTATGTGCTATAGACAGATTCATTAAAGGGGCCATTACTGGAGGAATTTGAGCGTAATAATTATTTATTGTGGGACCGGAACAGTGACTTCATCACAGCAGCGGGACTCTTGATGCGAAATATATCACACAGGGCACTTAATGTTAACCAGAACCGCAATATGGAAATATAGATTTGTGTTAATAATAGGACATTTCACATTACACAATGTACAGGGCCTTTTAGTATGTTGGTTCTTAGGGCAGGTTATTAGGTGTCACACATGGAATACATTTTTCTGAAAATGTTTGTAGAAGAAAAGTATAACTACATGAGTACACCTGTAAATCAGATGTATTTTCATATTCTTGCTGATTCAATGTAACCGTTGATTTTCTATTTTCATATTTGTTGAGAATAATATAATGAGAGATAACTATGAGTAGAGATGAGTATGAAATTACCCAAAAATTTGGTTTCCAACTAATCCAATTTTTGGGGGATTCATCCCAAATCGCACAACATGGCAGACACTGTTTTACAGTTCAGAACACAAATAAGAAGTCATTGTCCATAAAAAAAAGGGTAATTTTGTGAACCACTTAAAAAAAATCTGACAGTGTGGCATGTTACTAAACAAGCTGTTTGTTAGCACTGGCTACCATATGTCTACACATAGATATATATGCTGCTACCACTTTGTCATTACTAATGCTGTCTTGGCATTAAAGACCTTGAAAGGGGTTGGATACAAGCCTAGGAGACCACAGATTTTATAGGGTAAATGGGGCACTTTTAATTTGCACCAATTATTAAGACTGAATCGAATTTGACGGATGATTCGACTGAATTAGACCCAAAGATTTTTTGGGAAAATTCACTCATCTCTAACTATGAATCAGTTAGTAGGTGCAATTACCAAAGTATAAACATCTCCAATAAAAATAAAGGAATTCATTTTTTTTCTCCCCAAAAATAGCACCAGTCTTCTTCTATGGGTAGAAATAGTCGATAGACAATGGTGCAACTCTTTTTGGGAGAGAAAAAAAACTACTAATATTTGTTTCTAATTCTGAATATCCTTGTACAACCCCTTAGGGTACAGTTACGTTGGTCATACCCTGACACTGTATGTTAGTAATATTTCACCCACTGTATCATCGTGTTAGGTAAGATAATACACAAGAGTGAAACTACTCTGTTGAAATATCCATGGTTGTCAACCCATTTTCTTTCATGTGTGAGGATACATGGCTGGCAATTTATGGTTGCCAGCCTGTCCAATTTCTACACAGGCAATAACAAATGAGGCCATTAGGGGCCTGATATCTCTTTCAGCTGTATGTCATACATGGACGTTACAAACAGGCCCATAATGACCTCATTTTTCATGGCCTGGCAGTGAAAATAACAGACAGGTCAGCTATCACGAGTAAGTGTGAATCAAAGTTAACATAAAGGGGAAGGCTTCCGATAAATTAAATAAATAATGAATATATTATATTATTGAAGGGGTATTCCGTTGGGTAAAATGTATCCCCTATCAACAGGATATGGGATAACTATCAGATCGGTGGGGGTCCTACCACTGGGACCCCCACTGATCTTAAGAACAGGAGACCCGTACCCCCTGTAGGCTCTCTGCTACTATCCTGAAATGACCGAAGTGGTCGGTCACACATGTGCACGGCCGCTCCATTCATTTCTATGGGAGTTTAGGAGATAGCTGAGTACTGTCACTGGAACTCCCAAAGAAATCAATGTAGCAGGTGACACTCCGGTCATTTCATGGGAGAAACAAGGGGCTTTCAGGGAGTATAAGGCCCCCGTTCTCATGATCTGTGGGGGTCTCAGCGGTAGGACCCCTACCGATCTAATAGTTATCCCCTTTCCTGTGTATAGGGGATAATTTTTACCTACCGGAATACCCCTTTAAGAGGCAGCAAGGTTGTGCAGGCACTTTTTAGGACATAACATATGCAGTGAAACAGAAATATAAACTTTCCTGTTTTGGATCAAAATAAATATAACATTTTATTTATTTCCTGAGAATAGGGGATAACTTTTACCTACCAGTATACACCTTTAATTTTGGACTAACTAAAACCAAGTTTGCGCTTTTCAACCCATGCCGAATTGCCAACAGTGCCACTATGCACAAATCTATCTAATATACATGTGCACTAAAACCATACCACAGTAATTCCTGTTGAACTCACCAGATCACCTTTTTCCCCTTTTTGCCCAGGATGACCCTACAATGTGAAGAACATGAAATATGCAGTAAATGACATGAACAAATTTGTGTAATGTAATCCTCCGCGATAGCTAAATCTACGTCTGAAAACACAAGCTCTTCCACTGAGGTGAGGGTATTATGTTGAGCATGTCACCCGCTGCTATAGCCCATAAAATCAGTATGTTTATTGTAACCTCAACTCAACTGGGTAGAATACAATTGGTGTCCCGTGTGCCCTCTCTTCTCTGACCTTGTCACTAGAGTTATTAGGCCTGAGTTATGCAGATTATTTATGGAGTGACAACTCATAGCTGAGAGCTGCAGAAAGGTATAAAATGGTTTGTTAAAATCAGAAGGGCAGAAAATATTGGCGAGGACTGACCAGCCGAGGACTGACCAGCCATGTATCCAGGAGCTGTTAGATGAAATGTTTCACGTTATTTTTTACTCCATGCAAAGCGTCAAGCATTTAGATGCCATACGTTTTAGTACACTATAGATCATGCTCAGACTGGAACCAGCTAAGTAAAATGGTTAGAATTGTTCTCAACAAGCAACCCAGAGAAGGGGCCACAGTCATGCTGCTAATTCTGGAGAGGAATTTCATTCTCACTAAGTGACCCCACTGTACAAGTGACATTTTTTGGATACTCAATACTTGCAGCAATAACCTTGAGTGTATGTTTCCATCATAAAAGTTACTGAAGAAAGCTGGGAACTGAGAAGTTTAGGAAATGGATCTGCCACAGACTTAGGGCTCATGCACACGAACATATTTTCTTTCCGTGTCCATTCCGTTTTTTTGCGGACCGTACACGGAACCATTCATTTCAATGGGTCCGCAAAAACAAACTAAAGTTACTTTGTGTGCATTCCGTTTCCGTATGTCCGTATTTCTGTTCTGCAAAAAAATAGAACATATCCTATTATTGCCCGTATTACGGACAAAGATAGTACTGTTCTATTAGGGGCCAGCTGTTTCGTTCCGCATGGAACGCATGGATGTCATCCGTATTTTTTGCGGAACACAAAATCCATACGGTCGTGTGCATGTGCCCTAAGTCTGACATAAATGACTAGTATCATATTCTACATAGACTAGCTACCCAATTAGACACTTACAGACTTGCCGTCTAATCCTATTGGGCCCTGGAATACAAATAAAAGATACATATGAGCACTTACAGATCTCACCATTTACGCATCATATACATGGGAGTAGTGCTGTGTACCCAGAAGATGTCACATAAGCATTATTACTATATATTAAACCAAAAACAACCACTCATTCACTCGCAACCCTATCAGTACTCGACACAATGGCAATAACATTTCCATTGGTGTTAATTGATGACAGCTTTGAAAAATATTACATTTAAAGGGATTTTCTCCAGTAACCGGCATAAATCTTTTCCATGGCTTTTGTCAAGTTTTACATCCCAGCCTCATGTACTTAAAGGTGTTGTACCATTAAGACAACTTAACCCCTATCCACAGTATAGAGGATACGTCTGAACAGCAGGGGCCCCCATCTATCACAAGAACAGGAGCTTGTGCTCCCCAATTCCTTGGAGTGTCAGACGCATATGCATGTCCCCCACTCCATTCAACTCTATGGGACTGCTCTGCTGTAGATAGTAGACTTCAAGTACATGTGACCGCCACTCTATTCAAACGAGGAAGCATAGGCCCTTGTTCTTTTGATCACTGGGGGTCCCAGCGCTTGGACTGTACCATCCTATTCAGAAATATCCCTTATCGTGTGGTTAGAGGATAAGTTGTCTTAACAGTGATGAGCTGTAATACTAGACATAGCCTAAGAGTGGCTGTTTCAAAAAAATAGGCAAACTTTTTTTTCTTTTAAGCTAGGGTCATACTTAAATTTTGCCACAGAGTTGAAGGAGTCATGCCAGGTTTTGAAGTTATTTCTTATCTGGCGGCCCATAGAGAATGAATTGTTCAGCAGGGCACATGCTTCATCAGATCCGGGGGAATGGGATCCTCATTCTTGAGATCCATAGGCTTCCCAGTGGTTGGACCCCAACTAGTCCTGAAAATGGAGGTCCCGTGCCCCAGATCTGATGAAGTGATAGGTCAAGCTGCTCTATTCATTCTCTAAAGCACTGTCATAAATAAGTGCTGTACTCGCCTATCTTTGATGGTCCAATAGAAAAATAGTGGAGTAGCAAGGTGCATGCTTGACCAGTCACTCCATCAGATTGGGAGAACGGAACCCCCGTTCTCAGAATTGGTAGCGGTCTAAGTGTTCAAACCTCCACTGATCAGTTAGTTACCCCCTATCCTGTGGATAGGGGGTAACTTCAAATCTTGGTACAACCCTTTTGAGGTATATAGATTTTTTATGTCACACAAAAAACAATAAAAAAGCATGCGACAGAAGGCAACCAGATGCCTATACAGATCCTTTTGTCATTAACTTCCAATGGGGAAAAAAGTATACTGGACTATTCACACTGCATTTGACAGTGTACAGTATGCCAGATGTATGCATGCTGATGTAAACCTCTGAGATATAGCCACATGGTAGCATATGTTGCCCACAGGCTCTCGGGTTTAAAAATAAGACTCAACAAATATACAGTATGCCAAGATTTCAAACAACTGAGAAAAGGTGAACCAATGTTTACCAGCCTGACGGAGGCTGAAAAGACAGCTATGTCTGTAAGCCGCAGGTGCATATGACACTGCAAACAGACACTGCAGTCTGAATTTAATCTACACCTGGATATTGTTTTTGTCAGGACAGAAACGTGAAGCCTGCCAAGTTATCTCCTGTCAAAAAACAGTATCCAGACCATATAGTCTTTCTTTTTGGAATGGAAGTCAATGGCGGCAGGATCCACCTGTATGGGCATCCAGTAGCATTCTTTTCTAGCAGTGTACTTTTGGGGCAAAAAATTTACATTTTTGAGAAATAAGTACATGAATAAATATGTAATTTTGATGTAAAGAAAAAACAAAATAGCTTCATTAAAATGAATTGCATAACTTAACTAATGAATGAAGCTTTCATCATGCTCAACAAAATGGATAAACCAAAAAACACAAGAAACACATAAAAGTTTTTTTCCCACTGCAATCATGCAATCAATGCAATAAAACACAATAGTATTATGAAAATTATATAAAAATACATGAACAAAGATAAAAACATGCTGCAGAATATGATAAATAAATATGTGGATGTCCATGGCTACATTTATGGGGGGGGGGGGGTCACAGAAAACAAATAATAATGCATTAATATTAGTGCATTATTATTTGTTTTCTGTGATTTTTTTTCATAATTGTAGCCATGGACATCCACATATTTATTTATCATATAGTGCAGGATGTTTTTATCTTTGTTCATCTCTTTTCTGTGATTTTTGTTTAGTTTGTAGTATAAGTTTGAGGGAGTGGCACCTTCAAGTGTGAATACGCTCCTATTTTATCCTGCGAGTAGCATTGTGCACTTTTGCCCTTCCTATCAAACAAGCCTCCTTGATTAGGTGGTACATATGGGTATGTTTGCTCCTCCTCCCATTGGTTGCTGGATGCACATAGAGGTGACTAGGAGCAGCACACTATATGTGCATAGTCTGCGCTTCTGAACATAGATGCCCAACAGTATAGGTAGGTTTAGCGTAGGACCCGCCTGACTGAGATCACCTTGGCGCTTGGTAGGGGGGAACAGATGTGTTTTGTTCAAAATATATTGGCTAAGAGTCTCAGGTTTTATTATATCAGAATTAGGGCTTAGTCTAAATATAATGCTTGTATCTATTGTATTATGGCATTATTATTTAAATATAAAAATACATGTATTAACTATAGTGTTGTTCATAGTAACATTCAAGGTTAGAAATCATTAACAAGCATTGGATATGTTGCCATGGGCAAATCAAGTTGTAGATTTTTGTACTCCTTTTGTACCATATCTCCTTGGTAAAGAAAAAAAAATACCTGGTATTAAAAAAACAAATATAATATTAACCAAAATGTAAATGTATGTCCACTTTGATTAACTGTATTGATTGAGACTTCCATGACTTACTGGGAATCCAGGAAACCCTCGAGTTCCAGGCTGGCCCTGTAAAGAGAAATGAGATCTTAGGCTTTGGAAAATAACATTAAAACATTAACAAATGTGATTTTAGTTAGCACAGGCCCACAACATTAAAACTTTTCAAGCAGAATTAATCTATACAAAAATAACTACTAAATACATTGCCTTAGGCTACTTTCATACTAGCGGCACGGACCTCCAGCAGGCTGTTCCGTCGAGTGAACAGACTGTCGGATCTGTCCTGCCGCTAATGACCGTGTGCCCCCGGACTGACGCACCGTCCCCATTGACTATAAGAGAGGCTGCCGGAATAAATGTCGGACATGTCATAGTTTTATTTCGGCAGCCTCTCGCCATGCGCTGCCGTGCCTCGCCGTAACTCCACCCTCACCCCTATTATAGTCAATGGGGACGGAGCAGCAGTCCGGGGGCACACGGTCACTAGCGGCAGGACTGATCCGACAGGCTGTTCACCCGACGGAACACCCTGCCGGAGGTCTGTGCCGCTAGTGTGAAAGTAGCCTAATTTGTTCTATTCCCAAGCTACAGCTTGCATTATGGTTCAGAGCAACATTCGCAATTATGTGAGTTTCAGAGCTGAAATCTCAGCATTCCTCTCAGTTATATACACCGATCGGTCATATTATCAAAACCAGTGACAGATAAAGTGAATAAGATTAATTATTTTATGACAGTGGCACCTTTCAAGTGGTAGGATATATTAGACAGCAAGTTCATAATCAGTTCTTGAAGTTGATGTGTTGGACGTTGGAAAACTGGGCACGGATCTGATCGAATTTAACAAGGGCTGAATTGCAATGACTAGTTGATTGGGTCAAAATATCTCCAAAGCGGCAGGTCTTGTGGGGTACATGATGTAGTGGTTAACTTAGTATCTACCAAAAGTGACCCAGGGGAGCAAAAACATTGAACCCAGCAGTTCAAGGCTCTTTAATACGCTCTTTCATGGCAGCTCAAGGCTCTTTAATATGCGTGGGAAGCAGGAGCTAGCCATCCAGGTTTGTAGCATAAACTGAAAAAGTTAATGCTGGATTTGATATAAAAGTTTCAGAACACACAGTGCATCACGGATCTTGATGCATGTGGGGAAGAATGTGTAGCTACAGACTGGTCACAATGGCCATGCTGACCCTGTCTACCGACAAAAGCTCCTATAATAGGCATGTGCATATCATATCCAGACCATGAAGCAATAGATGAAGGTGGCGCAGTCTGATGCATAATGTGTTTTTTTTATATAGTGTAGATGGCTATCTGCACCTTCATCACTTACCTGGGAAAAACATGGCATGAAGATGCACTAAGGGAAAAAGACAAACTAGAAGAGGTGGCCTGATGGTCTGGGTAATTCTCTGTTGTGAATTCCTGGGTCCTGGCATTCATGTGTGTACTTTTACATATATGCCCTACCTAAACATTGAGACCAAGCACATTCCTTCAAGGTAGCAGTATTCCCTAACATCAGTGGTCTATTTCAGAAGAATAATACTCTCTGCCACATTGCCAAAATTTAAGGGTTTGAGGAACATGAAAATGCTCTAAGATGTTGACTTGGCCTCTGAATTACCCAGATCTCAATCCAATAGATGATCTGTACGATGTGCTGGGCAAACAAGTCTAATCTGTGGAGTCCCAACTTGAAAACTTATAGGGGCACATTTATTAAGACCGGCGTCTAAAATGCCTCTAAAACCCCTAAACCCGGTGGTGTATCCGTTGGAGTTATGAAGAGGTGCGGGCCTCTAAAGAACTTCAGAGGATCATCCATCACTTCAAAATGTGAGAAAGCTTCCTAGCTGTCTTACATTCAGACCTTTTTCTACACCTGCCTGCCCGTTCACCCACGCCACCCACCCCCCCCCCCCTTTTTGCGGCACAAAGAACCCTTTCTTCACAATTTGCACCAGAAATACACCTAATTGAGACTAATTTCTGTTTTATAAATGACCCCATACTCCTTAATGGATCTCCTGCTAACGTCTTAGTGCCATACACCACAGGATACCTTCAGAGGTCTTGTGGAGTCCATCCTTTTCTAAAGAGCGCTGTTTGGGTGACACAAGAGGGACCTACACAATATTTGTTGAGTGGTTTAATTGTTATTATTGATCGGTGTATGTCTATACTTTGAAAATGTACATGAACGCAGCTATGTTAAGATAGTTGTAAAATGATTTAATTTACTATATATTAAATGCAGTGATATACAGCAACTGCAATAGTTTACATTTGAATCATTTCTTGTGGATATTCCATTTTCAAGTAAACATTTCTATCTAATATTTAGCAGGAATGTGATTGCCCCAATTACTTGTTTAATATATTTATTATTGTTCTCATTACTTCATGACCTGCAGTAAACACTAGCAATGTCACCCATGAAGAAGACAGGGCTAATTGCTCACATAAATGAATATATGCACTCATTTGGAAGGCCGATGTTTACCCATTTCTGTTAGTAATCCTCATTAGGACCATTTGTCATGCATTAGCTGCTCTTAAAACATGGATTCCAGACAAATGGTGGGAGATCATATCACAGGAGGAGGGGAATGTTTCTATCTAGGTAACAAACAACATCTTTATTTTAAGACCAAGTTGTCTTTTAGGGGCTATTGTGGCTTCAGTTGGAGACTGACATACTCATCTACAGTATGTTGACAACTTAAAGGAGTTCTCAGGAAATTATGAAAAACACCCGCAACCAACTCATCTTAGAATGTGATTAAGGCTACTTTCTCGCGTTCGGTGCAGATCCGTCATGAATCTGCACAGATTGATCCGTTCAGATAATGCAACCGCTGCAAGCAGCGTTTTGGTGTCCGCCTCCAAAGCGGAACGGAGACTGAACTTATGCAAACTGATGCATTCTGAGCGGATCCTTTTCCATTCAGAATGCATTAGGGCAAAACTGCTCCATTTTGGACCACTTGTGAGAGCCCTGAACGGAAACCAAAACGCCAGTGTGAAAGCAGCCTAAGATAGGTTGCCTCCACTTACAGAGCTGCCTAGGAGGGGTAATAAGATAGGTCCTCACTACACACTGCGCGCTAGTGCCCACATATATTCCACATTGGTGAGCGTTTATCATACATATCATGCATATCATACAAAGGATTGCTCCACTACTCTCTATATTGTAGAGTATGAACTCTATTCAACAATAGACAGTAATGACGTGATCCTGTGTGTGACATGCCATCGTGGCTGACCAGCCTCACAGGAACAGGAAGGAGGAATGCTATCCTACTCACCCATTAAATACTTGTACCCTTTAGACACATCTATGGATAGGGGTATAAAAACAAACCATCCCTCATTTGTAGCCAGAGTCTTGGGGCTGAATTTTACCAAAGGTTATATTACAAATTGTGATTTTAGACAATCTGTTTCTTTTTTGAGGGTCCCTCAAGAAAAAGCTAATCACAAAATATCCTGCTACTTGGAATGGCAGTCAACCTCCAATGTGTAATCTGCAGAAGACATTCAATATCTGTGCTGCGCCACCAAAGGGGAAATGAAGCATTACACAATGGGATAAAAGAGATGTTGGATTTTCCAGGTACCCTTTGTAACTATTTTCCACTAGGTTAATAGATGAGAGATCTCCTTCAATTAACTAAACAATTCCCTTATAGTACATTTGAAAATGGGTTTTCTAAATCTGTTAACACCTTTTGGAACATAAAAAAAAAAAAAAAACAATTAGTGTCTGCCATGTGCTTCTACCACTCACATGATTGAGATGTGTATTTGCCAAGTCATGGGGCACTCAGCAAAGCAGTTGTGATTATGCTTACTTTTAGGACTCTTACATGAAGGATTAAAGACTTGGCTGTTAATGAATGTAAAAAGAAAAATCTGGACCCAAATTGAACTATATTTGTCTTCGTTCTTCTTAAGGCCCATGTTGTGATAATGATGGCTTCCATTTACAGAGAGATCATAGCCTTCAGCTTGCTAATAAAGCATTTTTTCATCTTTGGATTCAGTATATTTGTGAACAGTGGAAACACTATCTCCAGAAAGTCCTGCAAACACTTTCTTAACAAATAAATCCCAAAACACGATATTCACCCATTTACATGAAGACATATTTAAAAGTGAAATATTTACTATATTGTCTAATGTATTCTTACCAAATTTACAACCCCAAGTACATACTAATATCGGAATGAAATGAATAGCTGCTGGTCCTAGGTGGCCAGTGGCCAAAACCAACAAATAAATCTTGCCTTAGCACCAATTTAATTTTTATTCTACAGAAAATGATATAAATCACATAATAAATAAAGAACCAATGACAAAATATACAAAATGATCAAGTTTATAAGACCAACAGCAAAGGAGGAAGCCAGCCAAGAGCTGTAAACTATCCTTATTTTCCTACTTAGGTAGAAGTACATGTCTTAATAAAGCACGGAACAACTTATTGTCCCTTGATTTAACTGCACGGAAGCTTCAGTAACAGGCCTGTAAGTGCGGAGGACTTCCTCTGGGATTTGCTGCCTACTGTTCACAATACACACATTATTCACACAGGTCTGCTAGCTAATTCTTAATGGTCTTGTGTCTTGCCCTTGAGGCAGTTGCATTTACTGTCACATCTCCAAAAAGCGCATCCTGATCCAATTATCAAAAACATATTTTATGATTTTAAAGTTAGATATTTTTAAAGGATCACTACTTAAAGCATTATATATAAGCCCCCTTACTATGCATAATTGAAGTTAAAAGTCTAAAATTACAACTGCTCCTAATAAGAAAAGCAGAAAAAAATATTGTGTATATTGCATGTCTACCAGTGTTTTTCGTGACAAAAGTCTCCTGCCAGTCCAACCTTTTCTGAGGAGTATCACATGGATCCTAATTGCAGTCTACAGCATATTTCTACATATTCGCTATCTTTAATAGTTACAGTTGATGTGTAGTTGATGATTTGGATGCACAAGACAGAAAAAAAACAAATCAAGGACAAATGTTGTCGAGGGGGTCAATGTTTCAGAGCACCTAAATGCATTTAAGCCCCTAATAGTCCTCTATAGAGTTAGGGTAAAAAGTTATGCTTTTTATATTTCTCCTTCAAGTTGCAGTTTGCAAAATTAGATATGTTCTACTATAAACCTATTCAGATATAATATTGTCAGAAATCATGATGTGATTCTGTAAGAGCTTGTCATACTGAAATTCTTATTAGCAATGCATCCATAGAAGATCTCCATCAGTATTGTTGTATTAAAATGAAATTCCTGCGTACCCAGTACAGTTCTGCTAGTTAACTTATATCCAGGTAAACTCATTACCCTCAGGTTCCAATGGTAAAGGAAAAAATGATTCACTGATTTGTACCTAGAATCTAAATAGGCATTGTATGTTTTCTCTCTTTGCTATTCTTTGTCATGCACTACCCCCTCAGGCCGTGCATAATTAAGCATCTTGAATGGAAAAATTGGGAAGGATGGGATTAGACTGTCTATCATTTTGCGTAATACTATTGCAAAACCAGATGAGACTCCTACATGTGATTCCATTATGACTTAGAGGCTGAATGGTTCCAATCGAGTGGCTGATGTTTTATATTCACCATAAGACACATAAACTTGTGTTTAAAAGTTTTAAACATGCCCTGTAGAACAACCTGAAAATCAGAAAGTGAACAATAAACAGCTTTAAATACGAAAAGTTGAAACGCCTAATGTCACTTGGTACAGCATTGCCTTGCAGAACCTAGAAACTTACAGGAGGGCCACGGGGTCCTATAACAGACATTCCCGATTCTCCCGGAGCTCCCTGCAGAGAGACAGCAGACAGAAAGAATAAGGATGAGACAACACAGAGGAGCAGACAACCACATGAGATAAAGAGGACAGACAATACATCAGTCTAAGTAGGTGCAGGGAGCAAAATGCCCGGGGAATAGTTCGACGGTTAGCAAAGGAATGAAAGGAAAATAGGATAATGAGCATCATTCAATTCATAGAAAATTCTATAACTGTTATCCTATAAATTTTATATCACTCTTTAACATAATTTTTCTTTAGTGAAAACCCTTTAAGAAACCAAGGATAATGAGGATTTCATATTGCAGAACAGAGATACCCTATATCAGTCCCTGTAGATCTTTCCTACCCTGGGAGGGGACTAGCTATATGTTATCTGTGTCATACAAAAAACTGCAATTAGCTGCTACAATGTAGAAACCATACTGTAACCGTAAATATGCAGAGCACACACCTGTTATGACATACAATTAGAGAGCACATACAAACACAAAATGTTATGGATAGTGTTGAGTGAACTTGTGTTTTAAGTTCTGCGTCCAAAGTTCGGGTTTGGGGTATCGAAGAATCCCGTTATGAATTCCATATGGTCCGTGGTAGCGGAATCCATAACAGGATTCTTCGATAACCCGAACCCGAACTTTGGACGCAGAACTTAAAACACAAGTTCGCTCAACACTAGTTAAATTAATGGAATTAAAGTCCCTGAGCATAGGGCAGATAATCCCAAATAAGCCTTCACAGGAACATTGGTACGGTCATCTCAATCATAGTTTGCCGGAAGCAGATCCTGCAGTCTAAACAGCACTCTGCTGCTGGCAAACAATGATTCTGTATGGGGGCAAGTGATTCGTTAGCGATCGCTCCTGCTCATACCATGGAGGAGATTGCTGCATGTTGCTCCTTCCTGATGAGCAAGTGATTGTCGGGAAGAAACACTTCCTTCCCGATAATCATCTGCTCAATTGAGCAGTGTAAAGAGGCCTTTACAAGTAAAGAAAGGAATTTGCTGAATGTGGATCTTGCAGATCAGAAGATGGGTTAATTCATACCATCATATGTGACAAATTTGGTAGAAGCCTGGTCTGGTTCTTTCCTTGCTGTTTGCTAATGTTACCTTATGAAGAGACAGTCCAGTTTAAGTTCCCTCCACCTATTGGAGAAGACAAGAGCTGGAGTCCCCTACTCTTGGAACCCAATAGGAGTGGCATGAGTTGCATCTATGTTACTGTACATACAGATGTTTTTCCACTGCTATCTTCCTGTGATTTTTCTGAAAGGTAAGTAAGCACATATCTGTACACTGCTTTGTCAGACATCAATCTCAATTCCGTATCTTCCATAGATATGTGATTTAGTAAGACCATAATGATACTCATAGTATCATATGTGGAATGTTATTCTAATTTGGAGAAATTTTCATCAGGATATTAGAAATCACAGCTATTATTCCTTTATCCCAGCGCTGGTACAGCAATTAATTTTATACATTCATGCATGTTTAATTGGATCGAGGCAGCCGATATCCTTTTAGGTACTTAGCAGCGGCTCTGTATACCATTTGCTTACAGAGATAGGAAAGTGACTCACTGACAGCGCAGGTACAACCATATTATACTTACTATTATTTTTTTTAGCTCTCATAGCTAGGGATGAGCGAACCCGTGGAAGTTCAGGTTCACCGGGTTCGGCCGAACTTTAGGTCAAAGTTTGGGTTTGGGACCCGAACTTGACCCCATAAAAGTCAATGAGGACCCGAACTTCACTTTATTATTTTCCATTATAACATGGTTATAACGGAAAAATTGCATTCTTAAGACAGAATGCTAAATAAAATGGCCATTAAGGGGTTAAAAATTATAAAAAAAAACTTACCTCATCCACTTGATCACGCAGCCGGTATCCTCTTCTTTCTGCAGGACCTGCCATGATGTCACCACGCACACCACGTGGTGAGTGTGGTGACATCATAGCTGGTCCTTTTGCAGGTCCTGCAGAAAGAAGATGATACCGGCTGCGCGATCAAGTGGATGAGGTGAGTATTTTTTTTCATTATTTTTAACCCCTCAATGGCCATTTTATTTAGCATTCTGTCTTAAGAATGCTATTATTTTCTGTTATAACCATGTTATAATAGAAAATAATAAAATCACCCGAAAACCGAACCCGCACCCGAACTTCAGTGAAAAAGTCTGGGTTCGGGTCCAGGTACCTGAACTCACAAAGTTCGGTACGAACCCAAACTTTGTAGTTCGGGTTCGCTCGACCCTACTCTTAACTATAGAATTTTTCATTTGTTTTAAAATTGCTCAGGGAAGATATTACAACTGCTGGGAATAATTGGTATCCTGGATACCTTTGGTAAATGAGTATTTAGCTGATGCATTAATAGCTCCTCAATTTCAATTTGTTGTTTGTTGCAACATTCAATTAACCTAAACTAATATATTAGAACTTCACATAATTAGAAATTTTCTGCCATATAATATATTATGGATGTGCTCCATCCAAGTGTGAACAATCTTATAGTAATGTTGAAATCATTACTGTTGCCCTGCAGGTCCAGCAGCAGGCTGAAGACTCTTTTATTTCTCTATATTTTCCGTTAGCTATAAAATAGACCTGCCACAGACAGCAAACACTGTATATTGTGCCATTTATGGTTATATGGGCTCAAAATACTCAGCATTTGGAGCAGCTTAAATTTCAGAATAATGTTCAGGGGTGGAATGGGAATGTAAGGTGGCACTGGAAAAAAAAAACTGAAAGTGGTCTCATGTTGTAGGCAGGTCCAAATTGACAGAAGGTAGGCAACACATGTGGGAAAAGACAAAATAAATACTATATTGCAGCAAAAAATACTGCCCCAGCAGAACCAAATACCTCAGTGCACCCTGCCGCAGTATTCATCTGTATCTCCATCTAAGAATGGCAATATAGTTGAATTCAGGAGGGCACCTGCATCTGACAGCCAAGTGTATAAGTACCCGATGCTCCTGGCTTTAATTAATGCTGAGAGGGTCAGATTGTCATGTACCCTGCCATCAACTGTATGGAAGGCTCAAATGGCCCTCTGGGCAACAGCTCACCAGGAAGTTTCCCTGTATGATCTATGGTCAGTCTGCCCCCGATAATCTTCTTTGAAATAAAACCAATGCTGTTGAATCTACCATAGTAAAGAGCAGGAGTATCCTAATAGATTGGTTTAGAATTTTGCGGGAAAACATTTAGTTCAACTTGTAACTTATTGATTAAAATCTGTGCTCTTTCTATGTATAGGAGCCTAATCGGTAATCCTATGACCACGGATACAAAGATGACTGTCAGTATTATAATAGGATTCTCCACTGGACTCTCAAGCATAGCAAGAGTGAGGAGCTTCTGTTGCTTAGGAGTCCAGTTGGCTTACCTATGACCATGCATACAGAGATGACTGTCAGTCACTGAATAGGACTGTCAACTGGACTTTTAAGCATAGAAAAATCAAGGAGCTTTCTTAGCTTAGGATTCCAGTGGGCAGTCCTATGACCATGCATACAGAGAGGGCTACCAATGAGTAGGACCACCTATTGGACTCAACCATGGAAAGACCTGGGATTTAAAAAAATAAGTTACCAGTTTTCTTTAAAAACTATCTATCAATCCACCCTGCTCCCCTGTTCTGTAACATGTTGCCTGCAGATTACATGTCATGTTCAATGTGACAGGTTCCCTTTAACATTGTTCTCCTGAATTTATGATCAAGCTAACAATGAGATTACACCAAGACCTATCATATGTTAGAACATTTATCTGCACACCAATGGAAAAAGACCCAAAAGATTTGTAGAGCAACTCACGGAAATGTCTGCATGATTGGGTGACATTGCTAAACTAGCAGACAATACAGATTCTTTCATAGACCCCGTGGCAACATGTGCACAATGCAAACTATCACAGTCAATCCGAACATCTGACAGTATTTCCATGGGATGTAAGTTAATGCTTACTCAATGGCAGTCAATGACAAGGGTCACATCTGTAATCTCTCATACATTTTCATTCTGGCACTTAGAAACCTGAACAGAACTGACTGTATATAAAGCTAAGCATTCCATATACATAAGAGGGAAGACATCATCAGGATGTGGTTTCACAGATTTATTGTCTAAGACAAACCATACGGCTTTTGATTTATGTGTAAGCAATAACAACTCATGTCATTTTCTTGTGACTCTAGTTGATCATATGTGGATCTTAAACACACCCAAGGCACAGGATTATTTGGTTTTAGAATATTTTTTTTATCTTACAGTAAATTTTATTTTCATTTCTTATTATGAGGATCATTTCTTTTCTTCAGATCTAGGTTTAATCTACATATAAAATTGAATATCTGAGCTATAGCCAGAGAATGATGGACCTGTGAAAAAACTGTATATAAGCCCTTTGCTTTCCAACAGCTAATTTGCAGACCAAAGTGCACACCATAAACCAGCTCCATGGGAGAGATTTATCATAAGGGGAATTTGTAAAGTCAATTTGCAGGAGTCTGCATTGCCATAATGTGCGGCAAAGTTTTTCAGATGTCTCACGTTTGAAGAATATGGTCTTCTGTTTAGCGATATTATTCAATTTCTAAACTCTTTATTGTAGAAAATAAAAGTAGACGGCACTCACCACTGTCAGGCCCAGCCCGATGTATGTTTGTGCCTATATGGAGGAATAAAGAAGAAACTTCTGACAGTGGTGAGTGCCGTCTACTTTTACTTTCTACGCAAGTTGTCTGGTCTTTTGGCTGAGCACCACTAACACTGTGTGTGACTGGGTATCGGAGGACGTCCCATTGCGTGAGGAGTGACCGAGCAGTGCTGCCCGCTCTTTTTAAATTCCTTCTTTGTATGTTATTTACTTTCTACACCAGCCCTTTACTAGAGTAAGATTGCAACAATTTTTTTAGAATTTGCAAAATATTCCAGAAGATAAATCTGGCTTAACTGTCATTTCATTTATTTTTTTATGTGTAGAGACAGTGATATAAAGTGGTTTTCTAATATACTTTATTAGGGAATTATGTTAAATTCTATTATACAAAAATCATCTAAATTGTTCCTTCAGCAACCCTCTAACAGAGTGTGGTTAAGGAAATTATTCGTCAGAGTTTTCCTCATGTTGAAGGTGGATAATTGTAAATTACAGTGCCAGACTTCTCAGCCTGCTTCTACTCTCTCTGCCTCTTCCCCAGACTCTTTTCCCTACAAACTAAGGTTATATTCTGCATAATGCAATTCATTTGCTGCCGGCACTGATAGCTGGCAGCTGCGCTCCTCTCTATCTCCCCAGTGCCTCTCTGGTTAGCGCTGGTAAGATAGGGAGAGGAGCAGAGCTGCAGCCATCAACACCGACGGTAAGTATACAGGAACATTATACACTTCTCTGCAGACCCACTTCTCTCTGTGCTGAGAAGATATTAAGTTGACTGGAGCTCGAATGATTAACGCTGACAGTGAGTGTACTATGTTCCTGTATACTTAGCTTTAAAGATAACTGCTACAGCCCGCTCCTCTCCCTACCTCCCAGCATGAACAAACTTGCTAGGAAGATAGAAGGCAGCGTTGATGCTAGCGATCAGTGCTGGCAGCAGATGAAATGCAGTATGGAACATATAAAATTACATTTTTAGTCAAACAAATTAGACATGGCAGATATAGTGAGGCAGTGGCTGTGGCAGGACGTCGTGAGGCAGGCTACGAAGCCTGCCCCTGCATCTTACAGGTACCCATCTTCAGTGTTCAGCAGAGCACTGTAGACAGAATTTCTTTAGCCACACTCTGTTAGAGGGTCGCTAAGGGAACATTTTAGAGGCTGTTTTCTAAAGTATATACAGTAAAAAACTTTATCACACTACTGTACACATTAGAAAAATAAATGGAATGGCAGCGATACTTTAAATCAGCTTGACAGGTTAATCACACTTTACACCAACTATTCAAAACAGGAGTGGAGTAAAAATTGAAAATGTTGCAAAAATGTTGTGCAAGTAGGATCAAAAATGTATACAGCCCTAATTTGTGACTTTTTGAAGCCAGAATTCTAGGGTGTAAGGCTTGAAAAACTCTCTCCTACACAAGTAACAAACAAGATAGACTTTAGTAGATGCTATGAGGCCCTGTAACTAAGGGAGACTATAGCCACTCAAAGGTAATATGAAGTTAGCAATAACTGTGGATGATGGAAGGTGGGCAAATTAATGTAGAACACTGGGAGATCCAGACAAAGAGGCACAGGTGACAGAGTGGAGGTCAAAATATAATTTCAAGTTTTGTTGAACTGGGTTACATTTTTTTTATTTTTTTATTTTTCTATGGAGACCCATGTACCCCTGAATAATTCCCTTGTAGTTCTCTAGCAAATTCCTCATTGGTGTACCTTTGGTGAACTGAAAATTAGTACTGCCTGCAGTTTAGTAGCTGGTACTATAACTTTTCTATAATGGGCCATTGGCACTCTTGCTGAATATGGGGAGTCTCTCTGTCTCTGATCACAAATTCTCTTATAGACCATTCACTTTTAACAATGTATGCAGAATTCTGTTGGCACTGTGAGGACAGATCTGTCTCTATGAGAACTCTTGGTACATGTACAGTGTCCAGTGAAAATTCTTTATCTACCACATTGCAGAACCTGCAAGAAGTTAGCTCAGACTGTCTGCAGAATTGTAAATGAAACTATGAATGTGTAACTCAAGATCATGGGAAGAATAATAGCTAAGTAGATCTGTGGTTAAAACTGTCATCTTGCACCACTAGTATCCAGGTGCTCAAGTCAAACTAATGATAGGTTCACATACAGTACGCAGTAATCTGGTTCGGCAGAGGAACAGATTAGCAGAGTCTAATTGTATCTGGCATAGCCAGATGCTGCCGTGCACTGCAGTATTCTCATTGACTATAGTGCCAGCTTTCGGACAAATACTGTTGCATGCAGTGGTATTTTTCTAGCTGCTTTCCGGCATTTATTTAGTCAGTGAGGATCCAGCGGTTCATGGCACTATTCGACTATCCCAGATTTGGTAAACTCTGGTAGTCTTTTCCTGAGGCGGAACAGACTATAGGAGTTTGTGACGCATATGTGAGCATAGCCTTAGGACAACAATACATGGAGCTTGTGTGCCCTTCATATGTTTGTGTAGGTTTCTTGTAGTTACTCCTTTTATTTTTTACACTCAAAAACTTATTGATAAGTTAATTATTTATGAAATGAGATGTAGGTTGTATACATACATCTAAGATAGGGAAATTAGATTGTGAGCCTCACTGAGGACAGATACTGAACTGATGTTTGGCATAATGTATGTGCCGCAGTGCAGGATATGTTAGTGCTTTATAAGAAAAGCTAAATATTAGCTTTTCAACTTTTTACGGAAATTTATCCTCTATAATAAAATCCCTCTGTGCCTGAAATGTGTCCGTGGGTGTGTGCCGATGTTGAATGCGTGGCGCGCCGGCCAATAGAATGTGTGTCCGGGCGGCACACCACACAGCCACCCGGACCTCCCACATCAGTGCGCTTCACTGCCGCGCTGGAGATAGCCGAGATGCTACCAGTGGAAAAGGGAGCGGACCTCAGCAGTGAAGAAAAGAAGTGGTGCTGAAAGACCTGGGATAACACTACAGTCATGTGATATGAGGGGCGGAGGTAAGCAGTATGAGGCTTTATCACGGGTGGTGCAGCTGGAGCAGCAGGTAGGCGGTAGGTTCTGAGCTCAGTGTGAGTGGGAGACACTGGAAGTGGGTGTGCAGCGCTGATCTCTGCCCGGTCACTGCTGTGTGTTCTATATATATTGTGGCAATGTGAACATTGAAGTGTTGTTTTCCCCAGGTTCCAGTCCGGGACTTAGTGCATGCTCATGTCCAGGGATCCTATTTAATCCTGCTACTGGATCTCGGGTGTGTCTAACTCTGGATAGTGTGCGGACAGAGCCCTGGTGAGGCTCTGTCAGTGTGGTCTCAGCTAGGCAAGGCTGAGGGGCCACGAGGCTATGCGATAGCCTGGACTTTGGGGGACTCAGTGACACCCGGGAACAAGTATTGAAAGGTCAGAGTCAGGAGGACTGCTAGACCACAACCCCCTCCAAAGGTACTGCATTTGTTACAGCCTGAGGGCTGGTGGACTGTATGTCTGGGGTAAGCCGCACCTGGTTCCATGTGGGAACACTATCGTATAGCCGAGTTAGGGATACAATGTTTATTATGTTTAGGTAGAGCCCAGACGGGCAGGTTTTTTTGTTTTATGCCATGTTGTATATGAAGAGTGTAAAATAAATTGCACTGTTTGGACCTGAAACCCAGTGGTTATGAAGATCATTGTGAGAATGACCCCCAAATAAGATGCGATCCCTTACAATATATACACACAGCCCTCGCTGGCTGTGGCCCCAGGATACATTCACACCGGCCCCTGTATACAGAGGATATATATATATATATATATATATATATATACACAGTTACAAGAAAAAGTATGTGAACCCTTTTGAAAGATATGGATTTCTGCACAAATGGGTCATAAAATGTGATCTTAGTCACAACAATAGACAATCACAGTCTGCATAAACTAATAACACACCATGTAAACATTCACAGTGCAGGTGGAAAAAGTATGTGAACCCCTAGACTAATGACATCTCTAAGAGCTAATTGGAGTGAGGTGTCAGCCAACTGGAGTCCAATCAATGAGATGAGATTGGACGTGATGGTTACAGCTGACCTGCCCTATAAAAAACACACACCAGTTCTGGGTTTGCTTTTCACAAGAAGCATTGCCTGATGTGAATGATTATAAGAAGAAGGAAGTTAAGAAGGCACACTCTATTTGGGTTCTAATAAATATTTATTTTGAATTAATAATCAGTATTTATTTTAAATTAATAATCAGATGTTGGGTAATTGCGGTTATAAGAGTACTGTATGGGTATTATCACTCTGTGGTGAATATCCTGGAAACAAAGTAGCATAAAAAGTTTTTCAATATAATAGAGTTCTGATAAAAAATGGTCTAAAATAAAAATGATGCAATAAAAACGGCTGCAATAAAAAGGACAGCTGTAATAAGAAAGGTTGGAATGAACGATAAGTCTGTTACGTCTTTCAAGTGCTATTTTCTTTATCACAGTAGCTGCTGTTCAAAGGGTAAAAACAAACCAAGTATAGTTGGTAGGGATATCCCGGGTAATATATTGTTCTTTTGTGGAGACAGTTCATCAATAGGTAGTGATGCCGCTTAATCCAGGGTATCAATATTTTTCTATGTCATTACCATGTAAATATAGTTGCGGTACAGGCTGTAGAGGGGAGCGGTGCTCTGTGCCTGGGTGCGGCGTCCCGCACTGTCTCTGGCCACAGAGATCACTTACCCTTCCTGGCGCTGGTACTGTTTTCTTCTACTCCTGGTCGGCACTTCCTGGGAGGCTGTGTGTTCAGTAGCGTCCCTCGTGTTGCCTTGGATGCTGGGGGCGTGGTTCGCGCGTCTTGGTGAATGACGTCAGCGGCCCGTAGTAGCGATCCTGTTCAGCGCTTGAATTTTCTGCTTCTCCTGCTCTGGTTCAGAGTCGCAATTAGTGTGATGATCCCCGGCTGCTTAAACGCGTTTCGGGACTTAGTCCCTTCATCAGTAAGGTCGGGAGAACACTGTGAAGGCGCTTGAGAGAAAGTCCGTGATCACGTGACCACCTACGTCATCTCTTACTGATGAAGGGACTAAGTAAAACGATACGTAAAACACTAAACAAGAATGGATTTCATGGGAGGATACCACAGAGGAAGCCACTGCTGTCCAAAAAAAACATTGCTGCACGTTTACAGTTTGCACAAGAGCACCTGTATGTTCCACAGCAGTACTGGCAAAATATTCTGTGGACAGATTAAACCAAAGTTGAGTTGTTTGGAAGAAACACACAACACTGTGTGGAGAAAAAGAGGCACAGCCCACCAACATCAACACCTCATCCCAACTGTGAAGTATGGTGGTGGGGGCATCATGGTTTGGGGCTGCTTTGCTGCGTCAGGGCCTGGACGGATTGTTATCATCGAAGGAAAAATGAATTCCCAAATTTATCAAGACATTCTTCAGGAGAATCTAAGGCCATCTGTCCACCAGCTGAAGCTCAACAGAAGATGAGTGTTGAAACAGGACAACGACCCAAAGCATAGAAGTAAATCAACAACAGAATGTCTTAAATAGAAGAAAATACGCCTTCTGGAGTGGCCCAGTCAGAGTCCTGACCTCAACCCGATTATTGCTGAACTGAAACAATTCTGAAACAGTTCTGTAAAGAGGAATGGTCAAGAATTACTCCTGACCGTTGTGCACGTCTGATCTGCAACTACAACGTTTGGTTGAAGTTATTGCTGCCAAACGAGGTTCAACCAGTTATTAAATCCAAGGGTTCACATACTTTTTCCACCTGCACTGTGAATTTTTACATGGTGTGTTCAATAAAAACATGGTAACATTTAATTCTTTGTGTGTTATTAGTATAAGCAGACTGTGATTGTCTATTGTTGTGACTTAGATGAAGATCAGATCACATTTTATGACCAATTTGTGCAGAAATCCATATCATTCCAAAGGGTTCACATACTTTTTCTTGCAACTGTATATATAATAATAAAAGCCCTCTGTGCCTGCGCTGTCCCA
Source organism: Bufo gargarizans (assembly GCF_014858855.1). NCBI lineage: Eukaryota > Metazoa > Chordata > Amphibia > Anura > Bufonidae > Bufo > Bufo gargarizans. The sequence continues at coordinate 163,146,827 of NC_058085.1, read as the reverse complement.
GTGCGTGTGTGCCTATTTAAGTGCGCATGTACGGTGCGCAGGCCAATCTGCACACATGCACCGTTCATACCTGCGCACCCGATGTGTATGGGGGAGAGCGCCCGGTGTGTAGAGCTATCTGGAAATAAAGGGCCACGTAACTTGGGGGGAGGGGACTGTGTGTGCTGCACTGTCAGGGCTCCCCAAATACCCGTCTCTGGAGCTAATGATCTCACCTGCTCGCTGCAGTCTCTTTGTGAGTGGCGGTGAGAGGTGAGAGGCCACATCCACCCCTCTGTGTCGTCTTCTGTCATCCCGAGCTGCAGGCAGCTGACACAGGGAAACAACAGCGCAACTTCTCTGCCCCCTCCACCCATTACTCTGACTACATCTGTACTTTCCGGCCATTACATTAAAGAGAGCTAGGGAGGGGGCTACAGTGGATATATTATAGAGATAGAGGGGTATACAGGGATTCAGGATGATTGGTGTTATAGTCACACTGTCCTCATGTATGCAATGTGCTATACTATATATATATATATATATATATATATATATATACAGCACTACTGTAATACCTGGAGCTGACCATGCATGATAATGGGGGTTATAGTCACACTGGCCTCATGTATACAATGTCTTATACTATATATCCTACCTAATAAAAGCCCTGTGTGCCTGCGCTGTGTCCGTGTGTGTGTGCTAATTTGTTAAGTGTGCATGTGCGGTGCGCCGGCCAATCGGCACACATGCACAGACAGCCTGCACCGCCCATACCTGAGCACCCAGTGTGTAGAGCTGTCCGCCATCCGTCAGTGCCACTAGCCACCAGTAACAGTGCCAGCAGTCTCAGCCACCAGTCAGTGCCAGCCATCAGTCAGTGCCACCAGCCACAGTGCCAGCAGTCTCAGCCATCAGTCAGTGCCACCAGTCACCAGTAACAGTGCCAGCAGTCTCAGCCACCAGTCAGTGCCAGCCATCAGTCAGTGCCACCAGCCACAGTGCCAGCAGTCTCAGCCACCAGTCAGTGCCAGCCGTATCAGCCATCAGTCAGTGCCACCAGCCACCAGTCACAGTGCCAGCAGTCTCATCCACCAGTCAGTGCCAGCAGTCTCGGCCACCAGTCAGTGCCAGCAGTCTCGGCCACCAGTCAGTGCCAGCAGTCTCAGCACCACCAGTCAGTGCCAGCAGTCTCAGCACCACCAGTCAGTGCCATCAGTCTCAGCACCACCAGTCAGTGCCAGCAGTCTCAGCACCACCAGTCAGTGCCAGCAATCTAAGCCACCATTCGATGCCAGCAGTCTCAGCACCACCAGTTAGTGCCAGCCATATCAGCCATTAGTCAGTGCCACTAGTCACAGTGCCAGCAGTCTCAGCCATCAGTCAGTGCCACTAGTTACAGTGCCAGCAGTCTCAGTCACAGCCAACAGTCTCGACCACCAGCCACAGCCACCAGTCAGTGCCAGTGCCATTTAATATAGACTGTTCCGACTAATGTTTATGCACTACTGTTCTAGTGCCCGTTATTGTAGCGGGCTTAATGTCTAGTTTTAAAAAAAATTAAATATTACTTCAAAGGACAAACCTTTGTATGTAACTGCTGGCAGTGAGAGGAGAGATCTATCTCTACTTGAATGTTTGGCCCTACTTCTGAATCTAAGCAAATCTATGACTATCTTATAGAGGGCATTAAACTATTTATTTGTTTATTAAAAAAAATATATAATTTAAACCTTTTACCATTTCATATAAAAATAAGCATAATTAGATGTTCTAGTATTAGATATTAGTTCTGATTATTTTTGGGTATACTTTATATATTACCTATATATTCCCAGCAATGTACACATATATTAGTGATATCAGTTATGTTATATGGGAAAATAAATCTTGGGGACTGACATATATTGATATATAAGTGATGATTACATGTCTATTCTCATTTCACTATTCATCCCAACATCATAGTCTTGTGGTTCAGCTATCCCTCCAGTCTAGATTTGATATGTAATCCAACTGAATCCTTCTGACTTCCTGGAAAAAAATGCTATTTTGGACAAAGGAACATAGCCCAGGCCATTATTATTGGCATTGATGAATGTTGCTGTTGAGCACTAACATGTGTTGACACATTTAGGAAATGGGAAACAGTCTACAAACATGTAAATGTTTTTTGGTTCTCATTGAAAGCATTTGGCTTAGAGCAGTGCAGCTGTATCTTCCCACTACCAGATCTGGCTGTGTGTAAAGTCACATCCCCACTTACACTGCAGCTTAGCCTACAATTCACATTTTATTTTATATATCAAATACAAAAATTGCCATATTAACCAATATATACTAAACCAATTATTAGGGCAATATTTTTGTAGAGATGAGTGAATTGATTATAAACTAATCAATTTCGTAAGACCAAAGCATTTGCATGACTTGTCTGCAACTTTCTGTCATGCAACTATTTTAGAACTGTGACATCTACGTTGCAATAAAGTCTCAGGCAAGTTAAATGCAATTTGAATTTGTGGTCTAAAATGGCAAAATCACATGCAGACTGCGAACTAAAATCCAATAGTGTTGCATTTTTTGCAGCATGTAATGTGTCGTATTGCTACCCCAGAGTAACAATGGAGCTGGACACTCCATGTTAGAGTAGGTCCCATCTGATAAGAAGCTACCTTGACGTCTGGTAGATGGGTCCAACATATTTTTGATCAATAATATGCCCTAATAGCTTCTTCCCTGCTTAATAAGTACATTCACCTGTTCACTCAGTCAGTGCATTCAATAGTGTATTGCTACCCCATTAATAATCATAAAATGTGATGTTGCTGTACGACATTGTGATTTTCATGTTGTTGCATAGTCACGATCTTAAAGGGTTTGCTCACACTTGAAGCCTTTTTCTGCAGATTTCCCTGCATGGTCAGGCGCATGGTGGTAATCAATCATACTTCCCTGATCCCCACAGCTGGGTTCCGGCTTCTTTGTTCCCGCTCAGGCACCGCAGGTCTTGAGTCTACCTGTGTCAAAATACAGTGTGATGTGGGTCACGTGGTCACTGCAGCCAATGAGTGGCCACAGCAGTGGAGTGTGATCCAGTGAAATGACGCATGGAGGACACATCACTGCTGCAGCCATTCAATAATGCAGGGAGATCAGAAACTAGTGGTGCATGAGGGGAAGTGATGGAGAAAGAACTCAATGGTAGGGATCAGGTATGATTCCCACAGGGGGACAGGTAACACTCAGGAATCTCTGCAGAAAAGGTCCCCAAGGGTGAACAACCCATTTAAAGCTAAATTGCATCTATTATGCAAAAACTCTGCTCTCCCCAATCACTGTCCGGTTCTTTTTATTCATAGATAAGGGCAAACCAAGTATTATAGTGAAGAACATCTGTCAACTGGAACTGTCAACACACCATGCCATTACTGGCACTATAAGTTACGCATGATACCTTCATTTCACTTCACTTCACGGAGAGTGCAGAATTTTTAACTTCTTATTTTAATTTTTTTACTTTTTAAATTGTCTTCTGATGGGTGGTTCACTACACTTGTTTCTGAATGCATTTTGTTTCTATATATTCTATTGTGTTTTGTGTTTATGAAGGTTCTCATTCATCCAGGTCATGGTATATCAGTAGTAACAATTCAGAATTCAATTTTTAATTGAGTTAAACCAGTAAAACATCTTCAAGAGTAAATGCAACATATAAGTCCCGTTCCTCTAAATTATTACCACTGATAGACTGTGTTTATCCATTCCGCCTTCATGTCATATTAGTCCCCACATGTCTACAGCACATCATCAGCATAATACCTTTGCAGATTACATTTTACTTCACAGCACTTGTGTTTTGTAGCTTAGCTGAGAGAAAGGAATATATTTAGACCATTTTCACAAAATGCTGAGCTGTTTCTATTTGGATGCAATGGAATACTATGTCCAATTTATATGAACAACCACACATGGCCTTTGTGGTGAAGATTCCTGGTCAGTATAACGTTTTTATCACTTCTGTGGGTGTTTACGAGGCTATAATTTCAACACAGGCGAACACTTGGCCATGTGGTTGCTAGCGCCATGGTGGTGTACTGGTACTAAGCATTAAGTGTAGTAATTAATCCTAAATAGCACAGTCTTAGGATGGGAGTTATTATGTGCAGCAGGGTCTTTTATCTACAGACATGGAAGTAGGGAAGCAGAAACTCAAAAGAGGAGTCATTTTGCTGGTTTTGCTTCATGTAAACAGTTTCCAGATGGCTACACATGTGGTTAGGGGTATTTTGTAGAAAGGCGGAGCTGACTCACCTTCTCGCCAGGATGACCCTTTATTCCCTGGATCATTTACATCAGACACAGTCCCATGTAATAAGGCAGGATCGTAAGAGTTAAGAGAAGTAGAAAGAAAAGAAAGGTGAGCTTCACAGAGATTGAACCGGTGTTAGCCTATGTATCATCGACATTAGACCACTTTCGTGTGTCATAAAGCCATGATGAGGACACCCAACACAGCAATGTGTGATACAGATGTGACCCCCTAGTCACCGTGCTTCTGGCATGATGTCTAGTGACCTATTCCTTGTATTCATTACATAAAAACCCATATGAAAAAGACTGGTCTGTTCTTTGTGAATAAATACATGTTTATCAACTTAAACTGATGTAATGCAGGTGACGGATTAGCTGTACTAAGAACAGTAATTAGCTCCAATTAACTAAGACTTGACAGGCCTGTAACCATTGCCAATATCTGCATGATCCTGACATGATGCTGGCAATAACACAGTGACAAATTCTGTAGAACAGTGGGAAGTCATGGATTTGTACAGTTTCTTGCTTTTAGTCGACCAGTCTGCTCTGATGTAGTGCGGAGGCTAAAATCGATATTAAAAAAAACATGGCTCTATACGTTTGGCATGCACAAATTTTGGCAGTGACAAAGGTACAGTTTAAAAAAAAAAACACAACTTTATTTAAAGTTGAAGACATACGTAGAACTGGCAACATTTTAAGGCATCCTAATAAGAAAGTTAGAATAGCCATATCATCACTTCATTTCCCAATTTAACAGCATAGAATGCTGTAATTTGTGAATTTTAATATCTATAAGACTGATATTCTGTAGGAAGTAGAGATAAGCAAATGGATTCCTACAAATCGATTAGTTCTTTACCTGCAAGGAGCTGTCCTCACTGCCGAAGAAGCTGTTCCTGCTGCTTGATTGACAGGGCTTGATATCTTGCCCAGTTCTGACAATCTGCTCCGAGTAGTGGCGCAAGCACAGAGCACTGGTGCAGCAATAGTGCATGTGCCTCTACACTTCTGGGTAGTGGTACATAAACAGGCACTGCTCCTGAAGCATAAGCAGAGTCTCTGCGCATGCAATGCTATTCACAGCAGTGGCACAGGCACAGGATTATCAGAGCCAGCCCTGTAAATCAAGAGACCGGGGTTGCATCTTCAAGGACAGCCTCTCGCAAGTGAAGAACTTGTTGATGAATGAATCGATTTGCTCATCTCTAGTAGGAAGCTTTACGGCATATGTATATAAGAATGACCAACATTACATACATGCAACATCTATTACTAACAGTTCACTTCATGCAAACTTGTACACAAAACCAGACAATAAAGCAGTAATCCAAAATAAAAAGGTGTGGACAAGCAATCCTTACAATTGAAGGCCTGGGTAGAATTAGACGGACATGCATTAGCCTGGCCTTACACGTTAGAATAATGTTGGCTGAACACTTGTGTTTAAAAATAGTTTAAAATTAAATTTGGTTTGAATTTGGATTCTAACAAATCGATTTGCTCATCACTAGTATAAAGGCGTCTAGTCTATCCCTTGTCAGCAGATTTTAGGGGAAAAAGGTGCCGGGCGTATTGGATTTCAACATTCTCATTTCTTCTCAAAGGAGTTAGGCTACCACCAGTCTCCCCTCTCCCCAATGAAAACACATGCGTGAGGTGGGAGGGTCAGGAGGAATAGACATCCACCAAACAAGCATTTGGTGCTTGGCAGGAAGGTGACTGTAGTTGTTTGACTGACCACAGGTATAAAGATTGTCGTCTCTACAATGAGTATTATATATGATTTGATGTCAAGATCAATACGAACAATATCGAGGGAACCTGAACATTAGTCTTTAATGACTTATAGTGATCTATAGGTGAAAAGTAGAAAAATTATGTTCCTTAATTCAGAACTATTTTACATGTCATATTATTGTAAGGTTAAACTTAATGGTTGATTATCATTAACAAATGTAAAATTGTTTTGATTGCTAACAAAAAGCAATATGTTTATGAAAAGCTTTCGATGACCAAGCAAAAAATCTTGATTGTATGAAATTTAGTTTGTGAAGGCTTAGTAGGACTGCATATGGTGCCATCCTTCATCTATACAAATAATCTTGTGAACATATAACTTTAATTATGAACTGAATAAGTAATGAAGCTATTTTGAAATATGAAAATTGGAACATTTTTCAGATTGCTGTAAAATACAGAACAAACAAGATTCTAAAAAAAAAAAAAAGGGAAACTACTCTGGCATAAATGGTATAAATATATATATTTGATGACTGGCTGGAAAAACTAACAATTTCTTCACATTAATTTTCTCATGTTCAACAGGAAATCAATCTGCTTTCTTTAGCAGTAGGATCCCCAATCTCTGTCTATATCTCTAACTCTCTATAAAAGTTCACGACACCAGTAATAAGGAAAAGTCAACATGTATTCCCTCATTCCCAAGGAAGAAAAGAGAGTTTGATATGGGTCTCAATTTCCTCGTTGTGACTGCAGGATTCAGACCAGTAAATTAACCTTAATGCAGTTCAGCAGGTTGCCTTACTTAGGGACATATATTACATGCTGCTAAAGAAAACAGCTGGTTCTAAAGCGGCAGCTAAGATGAGCGTTACATTTCCAATTACTAGTCATATAAAAATGTCAACTTTTTTTTTCAAAGACTTATATGTAACACTTAGGTTTTGTATGGTAGCATTATTCAAGTGAAATTCCAGGAGCCACAAACCCACGGTGAACAAAAGCACTTTCCGCATGCATAATAAAGGCAAGGAAGGGCTGGCAAGGGGGCAGGAGGGCAAGTGCCCCTGGCATGTCTAGTTTTCCAGATGTGGGTTGACCTTAATGAAACAGCAACATTTCAGTCCATTGGTAAGCTTTGAACAAGGACTGTATATAGTATCATTATTGTTAAATAGCCTTTCACTTTGTTGTATGGCCCAAAGCAGTGATCACCCATCAGAATTTTCTTTAAGGCAAAAAAAAAAAAGAAATAAGTAGAGCCGTGATAATCAGGACATTACTGCCGGCTCAGTATGGACTTCTATCTCTGCATTCCTTCCCTTAAAAGTAAACTACTGTAAACCTGTTAAAGGATGCTTCTTCATCATGCGCCTCACTTACTATATCCCCCAAGGCTAAACATTGCCAGCCCTCCCTTACATGTCTCCAATTTGTTTCTATGACTTAAAAGCTTTTGTACACAAATAATTGAAGAATTACACTCACCGTCCGTCCTGGCATCCCAAGACCACCTTTATCTCCCTGATAATCAATGGAAATGACACAAGGAACTTTAACATGAATTCTGTTAAATACCATTTGTAGACATTTATGGTAATGCTTTTTTTAAGCACACCAAAAGCTTACGGGACAAGGTAGAAAATATTATTTTTCGTCTTTTTATTCCAATATTTGGACTGAAATATGTTTTTCTGGGTGGAGACACATTATTATAGTAATTGTAAACGTCATTAAAGAAAGAATTTCCCATAGCATGTGTATACAGTGTATTCTTTGGGCTCCATGTTGGGTTGTATATGTTATATCCAGCAGGCAACATCTGAATATACTCAGATTTTCTACCAAAGGAATAAGCAAGAGCTGGGTGGCAACACTGAAGCCCCTAACTCCTTGTGCTCCAAGGTGTTGATGGAACATAACAATGATATTACATTTGCACTTTAGCTCCAAAGATAACAACCAAGGCTAAAGTCACAAAGTCTGAGTCCCTCCCAAAACTTTTAGTATCCATGGGCAAAGTGGCTACAATACTACCTTAAAGTGGACCAGCCATCAGATGGTGCTAGCTAGGGATGAGCGAACTCGAACTGTATAGTTCGGGTTCGTACCGAATTTTGGGGTGTCCGTGACACGGACCCGAACCCGGACATTTTCGTAAAAGTCCGGGTTCGGGTTCGGTGTTCGTCGCTTTCTTCGCGCTTTTGTGACGCTTTCTTGGCGCTTTTTGAAAGGCTGCAAAGCAGCCAATCAACAAGCGTCATACTACTTGCCCCAAGAGGCCATCACAGCCATGCCTACTATTGGCATGGCTGTGATTGGCCAGAGCACCATGTGACCCAGCCTCTATTTAAGCTGGAGTCACATAGCGCCGCCCGTCACTCTGCTCTGATTAGCGTAGGGAGAGGTTGCGGCTGCGACAGTAGGGCGAGATTAGGCAGATTAACTCCTCCAAAGGACTTGATTAACTGATCGATCTGCAGCTGTGGATCATTGAGCTGCTGATCCTCAATTGCTCACTGTTTTTAGGCTGCACAGACCGTTTGTCAGTCTCATTTTTCTGGGGTGATCGGCGGCCATTTTGTGTCTTGTGGTGCGCCAGCACAAGCTGCGACCAAGTGCATTTAACCCTCAATGGTGTGGTTGTTTTTTGGCTAAAGCCTACATCAGGGTGAAGCTGTCACACCAAGTGCATTTAACCAGCAATAGTCTGTTTATTTTTTGGCCATATCCCAGTCTAATTCTGTCACTAAATCCATACCGGTCACCCAGCGCCTAAATACTAGGCCTCAAATTTATATCCAGCTAAATCTGTCCCTAGTGCTGTAGCTGGGCGAGTTATTTAGTGTCCGTTCAAGCACATTTCTTGTTCTGGGTTGAAATACAATTCCCAATTTAGCAATTTCATAATTTAGTGGTTCCTGCTATATCAGAGCTATTTGAAATCTATCCCAAAAAGGGTATATAATATTGAAGGTGCACATTGGGTCATTCAGAATAACTTCACACACACCCGCTACTGTGTATTTCCAAGTCTAATTCTGTCACTAAACCCATACCTGTCACCCAGCGCCTAAATACTAGGCCTCAAATTTAAATCCCTCTAAATCTCTCGTTACCCACCGCTGTACTGTTGTTGCTGGGCAAGATATTTAGTGTCCGTCAAAGCACATTTTTTGTTCTGGGTTGAAGTACAATTCCCAATTTAGCAATTTCATAATTTAGTGGTTTCTGCTATATCAGAGCTATTTGAAATCTATCCCTAAAAGGGTATATAATATTGAAGGTGCACATAGGGTCATTCAGAATAACTTCACACACACGCTTCTGTGCATTTCCAAGTCTAATTCTGTCACTAAATCCATACCGGTGACCCAGCGCCTAAATACTAGGCCTCAAATTTAAATCCCTCTAAATCTCTCGTTACCCACCGCTGTACTGTTGTTGCTGGGCAAGATATTTAGTGTCCGTCAAAGCACATTTTTTGTTCTGGGTTGAAGTACAATTCCCAATTTAGCAATTTCATAATTTAGTGGTTTCTGCTATATCAGAGCTATTTGAAATCTATCCCTAAAAGGGTATATAATATTGAAGGTGCACATAGGGTCATTCAGAATAACTTCACACACACGCTTCTGTGCATTTCCAAGTCTAATTCTGTCACTAAATCCATACCGGTGACCCAGCGCCTAAATACTAGGCCTCAAATTTAAATCCCTCTAAATCTCTCGTTACCCACCGCTGTACTGTTGTTGCTGGGCAAGATATTTAGTGTCCGTCAAAGCACATTTTTTGTTCTGGGTTGAAGTACAATTCCCAATTTAGCAATTTCATAATTTAGTGGTTTCTGCTATATCAGAGCTATTTGAAATCTATCCCTAAAAGGGTATATAATATTGAAGGTGCACATAGGGTCATTCAGAATAACTTCACACACACGCTTCTGTGCATTTCCAAGTCTAATTCTGTCACTAAATCCATACCGGTGACCCAGCGCCTAAATACTAGGCCTCAAATTTAAATCCCTCTAAATCTCTCGTTACCCACCGCTGTACTGTTGTTGCTGGGCAAGATATTTAGTGTCCGTCAAAGCACATTTTTTGTTCTGGGTTGAAGTACAATTCCCAATTTAGCAATTTCATAATTTAGTGGTTTCTGCTATATCAGAGCTATTTGAAATCTATCCCTAAAAGGGTATATAATATTGAAGGTGCACATAGGGTCATTCAGAATAACTTCACACACACGCTTCTGTGCATTTCCAAGTCTAATTCTGTCACTAAATCCATACCGGTGACCCAGCGCCTAAATACTAGGCCTCAAATTTAAATCCCTCTAAATCTCTCGTTACCCACCGCTGTACTGTTGTTGCTGGGCAAGATATTTAGTGTCCGTCAAAGCACATTTTTTGTTCTGGGTTGAAGTACAATTCCCAATTTAGCAATTTCATAATTTAGTGGTTTCTGCTATATCAGAGCTATTTGAAATCTATCCCTAAAAGGGTATATAATATTGAAGGTGCACATAGGGTCATTCAGAATAACTTCACACACACGCTTCTGTGCATTTCCAAGTCTAATTCTGTCACTAAATCCATACCGGTGACCCAGCGCCTAAATACTAGGCCTCAAATTTAAATCCCTCTAAATCTCTCGTTACCCACCGCTGTACTGTTGTTGCTGGGCAAGATATTTAGTGTCCGTCAAAGCACATTTTTTGTTCTGGGTTGAAGTACAATTCCCAATTTAGCAATTTCATAATTTAGTGGTTTCTGCTATATCAGAGCTATTTGAAATCTATCCCTAAAAGGGTATATAATATTGAAGGTGCACATAGGGTCATTCAGAATAACTTCACACACACGCTTCTGTGCATTTCCAAGTCTAATTCTGTCACTAAATCCATACCGGTGACCCAGCGCCTAAATACTAGGCCTCAAATTTAAATCCCTCTAAATCTCTCGTTACCCACCGCTGTACTGTTGTTGCTGGGCAAGATATTTAGTGTCCGTCAAAGCACATTTTTTGTTCTGGGTTGAAGTACAATTCCCAATTTAGCAATTTCATAATTTAGTGGTTTCTGCTATATCAGAGCTATTTGAAATCTATCCCTAAAAGGGTATATAATATTGAAGGTGCACATAGGGTCATTCAGAATAACTTCACACACACGCTTCTGTGCATTTCCAAGTCTAATTCTGTCACTAAATCCATACCGGTGACCCAGCGCCTAAATACTAGGCCTCAAATTTAAATCCCTCTAAATCTCTCGTTACCCACCGCTGTACTGTTGTTGCTGGGCAAGATATTTAGTGTCCGTCAAAGCACATTTTTTGTTCTGGGTTGAAGTACAATTCCCAATTTAGCAATTTCATAATTTAGTGGTTTCTGCTATATCAGAGCTATTTGAAATCTATCCCTAAAAGGGTATATAATATTGAAGGTGCACATTGGGTCATTCAGAATAACTTCACACACACCCGCTACTGTGTATTTCCAAGTCTAATTCTGTCACTAAACCCATACCTGTCACCCAGCGCCTAAATACTAGGCCTCAAATTTAAATCCCTCTAAATCTCTCGTTACCCACCGCTGTACTGTTGTTGCTGGGCAAGATATTTAGTGTCCGTCAAAGCACATTTTTTGTTCTGGGTTGAAGTACAATTCCCAATTTAGCAATTTCATAATTTAGTGGTTTCTGCTATATCAGAGCTATTTGAAATCTATCCCTAAAAGGGTATATAATATTGAAGGTGCACATTGGGTCATTCAGAATAACTTCACACACACCCGCTACTGTGTATTTCCAAGTCTAATTCTGTCACTAAACCCATACCTGTCACCCAGCGCCTAAATACTAGGCCTCAAATTTAAATCCCTCTAAATCTCTCGTTACCCACCGCTGTACTGTTGTTGCTGGGCAAGATATTTAGTGTCCGTCAAAGCACATTTTTTGTTCTGGGTTGAAGTACAATTCCCAATTTAGCAATTTCATAATTTAGTGGTTTCTGCTATATCAGAGCTATTTGAAATCTATCCCTAAAAGGGTATATAATATTGAAGGTGCACATTGGGTCATTCAGAATAACTTCACACACACCCGCTACTGTGTATTTCCAAGTCTAATTCTGTCACTAAACCCATACCTGTCACCCAGCGCCTAAATACTAGGCCTCAAATTTAAATCCCTCTAAATCTCTCGTTACCCACCGCTGTACTGTTGTTGCTGGGCAAGATATTTAGTGTCCGTCAAAGCACATTTTTTGTTCTGGGTTGAAGTACAATTCCCAATTTAGCAATTTCATAATTTAGTGGTTTCTGCTATATCAGAGCTATTTGAAATCTATCCCTAAAAGGGTATATAATATTGAAGGTGCACATAGGGTCATTCAGAATAACTTCACACACACGCTTCTGTGCATTTCCAAGTCTAATTCTGTCACTAAATCCATACCGGTCACCCAGCGCCTAAATACTAGGCCTCAAATTTATATCCCGCTGAATTTGAATACAATACATTGGGCCAAATAATATATTTGTTGTTGTGGTGAACCATAACAATGAGAAAAACATCTAGTAAGGGACGCGGACGTGGACATGGTCGTGGTGGTGTTAGTGGACCCTCTGGTGCTGGGAGAGGACGTGGCCGTTCTGCCACATCCACACGTCCTAGTGTACCAACTACCTCAGGTCCCAGTAGCCGCCAGAATTTACAGCGATATATGGTGGGGCCCAATGCCGTTCTAAGGATGGTAAGGCCTGAGCAGGTACAGGCATTAGTCAATTGGGTGGCCGACAGTGGATCCAGCACGTTCACATTATCTCCCACCCAGTCTTCTGCAGGAAGCGCACAGATGGCGCCTGAAAACCAACCCCATCAGTCTGTCACATCACCCCCATGCATACCAGGGAAACTGTCTCAGCCTCAAGTTATGCAGCAGTCTCTTATGCTGTTTGAAGACTCCGCTGGCAGGGTTTCCCAAGGGCATCCACCTAGCCCTTCCCCAGCGGTGAAAGACATAGAATGCACTGACGCACAACCACTTATGTTTCCTGATGATGAGGACATGGGAATACCACCTCAGCATGTCTCTGATGATGACGAAACACAGGTGCCAACTGCTGCGTCTTTCTGCAGTGTGCAGACTGAACAGGAGGTCAGGGATCAAGACTGGGTGGAAGACGATGCAGGGGACGATGAGGTCCTAGACCCCACATGGAATGAAGGTCGTGCCACTGACTTTCACAGTTCGGAGGAAGAGGCAGTGGTGAGACCGAGCCAACAGCGTAGCAAAAGAGGGAGCAGTGGGCAAAAGCAGAACACCCGCCGCCAAGAGACTCCGCCTGCTACTGACCGCCGCCATCTGGGACCGAGCACCCCAAAGGCAGCTTCAAGGAGTTCCCTGGCATGGCACTTCTTCAAACAATGTGCTGACGACAAGACCCGAGTGGTTTGCACGCTGTGCCATCAGAGCCTGAAGCGAGGCATTAACGTTCTGAACCTGAGCACAACCTGCATGACCAGGCACCTGCATGCAAAGCATGAACTGCAGTGGAGTAAACACCTTAAAACCAAGGAAGTCACTCAGGCTCCCCCTGCTACCTCTTCTGCTGCTGCCGCCTCGGCCTATTCTGCTGCTGCCGCCTCGGCCTCTTCCTCCGCCTCTGGAGGAACGTTGGCACCTGCCGCCCAGCAAACAGGGGATGTACCACCAACACCACCACCACCACCTCCGTCACCAAGCGTCTCAACCATGTCACACGCCAGCGTTCAGCTCTCCATCTCACAAACATTTGATAGAAAGCGTAAATTCCCACCTAGCCACCCTCGATCCCTGGCCCTGAATGCCAGCATTTCTAAACTACTGGCCTATGAAATGCTGTCATTTAGGCTGGTGGACACAGACAGCTTCAAACAGCTCATGTCGCTTGCTGTCCCACAGTATGTTGTTCCCAGCCGGCACTACTTCTCCAAGAGAGCCGTGCCTTCCCTGCACAACCAAGTATCCGATAAAATCAAGTGTGCACTGCGCAACGCCATCTGTGGCAAGGTCCACCTAACCACAGATACGTGGACCAGTAAGCACGGCCAGGGACGCTATATCTCCCTAACTGCACACTGGGTAAATGTAGTGGCAGCTGGGCCCCAGGCGGAGAGCTGTTTGGCGCACGTCCTTCCGCCGCCAAGGATCGCAGGGCAACATTCTTTGCCTCCTGTTGCCACCTCCTCCTTCTCGGCTTCCTCCTCCTCTTCTTCCACCTGCTCATCCAGTCAGCCACACACCTTCACCACCAACTTCAGCACAGCCCGGGGTAAACGTCAGCAGGCCATTCTGAAACTCATATGTTTGGGGGACAGGCCCCACACCGCACAGGAGTTGTGGCGGGGTATAGAACAACAGACCGACGAGTGGTTGCTGCCGGTGAGCCTCAAGCCCGGCCTGGTGGTGTGTGATAATGGGCGAAATCTCGTTGCAGCTCTGGGACTAGCCAATTTGACGCACATCCCTTGCTTGGCGCATGTGCTGAATTTGGTGGTGCAGAAGTTCATTCACAACTACCCCGACATGTCAGAGCTGCTGCATAAAGTGCGGGCCGTCTGTTCGCGCTTCCGGCGTTCACATCCTGCCGCTGCTCGCCTGTCTGCGCTACAGCGTAACTTCGGCCTTCCCGCTCACCGCCTCATATGCGACGTGCCCACCAGGTGGAACTCCACCTTGCACATGCTGGACAGACTGTGCGAGCAGCAGCAGGCCATAGTGGAGTTTCAGCTGCAGCACGCACGGGTCAGTCGCACTACAGAACAGCACCACTTCACCACCAATGACTGGGCCTCCATGCGAGACCTGTGTGCCCTGTTGCGCTGTTTCGAGTACTCCACCAACATGGCCAGTGGCGATGACACCGTTATCAGCGTTACAATACCACTTCTATGTCTCCTTGAGAAAACACTTAGGGCGATGATGGAACAGGAGGTGGCCCAGGAGGAGGAGGAGGAGGATGAGGAAGAGGGGTCATTTTTAGCACTTTCAGGCCAGTCTCTTCGAAGTGACTCAGAGGGAGGTTTTTTGCAACAGCAGAGGCCAGGTACAAATGTGGCCAGCCAGGTCCCACTACTGGAGGACGAGGAGGACGAGGATGAGGAGGAGGTGGAGGAGGATGAGGATGAAGCATGGTCACAGCGGGGTGGCACCCAACGCAGCTCGGGTCCATCACTGGTGCGTGGCTGGGGGGAAAGGCAGGACGATGACGATACGCCTCCCACAGAGGACAGCTTGTCCTTACCCCTGGGCAGCCTGGCACACATGAGCGACTACATGCTGCAGTGCCTGCGCAACGACAGCAGAGTTGCCCACATTTTAACCTGTGCGGACTACTGGGTTGCCACCCTGCTGGATCCACGCTACAAAGACAATGTGCCCACCTTACTTCCTGCACTGGAGCGTGATAGGAAGATGCGCGAGTACAAGCGCACGTTGGTAGACGCGCTACTGAGAGCATTCCCAAATGTCACAGGGGAACAAGTGGAAGGCCAAGGCAGAGGAGGAGCAAGAGGTCGCCAAGGCAGCTGTGTCACGGCCAGCTCCTCTGAGGGCAGGGTTAGCATGGCAGAGATGTGGAAAACTTTTGTCAACACGCCACAGCTAACTGCACCACCACCTGATACGCAACGTGTTAGCAGGAGGCAACATTTCACTAACATGGTGGAACAGTACGTGTGCACACCCCTCCACGTACTGACTGATGGTTCGGCCCCATTCAACTTCTGGGTCTCTAAATTGTCCACGTGGCCAGAGCTAGCCTTTTATGCCTTGGAGGTGCTGGCCTGCCCGGCAGCCAGCGTTTTGTCTGAACGTGTATTCAGCACGGCAGGGGGCGTCATTACAGACAAACGCAGCCGCCTGTCTACAGCCAATGTGGACAAGCTGACGTTCATAAAAATGAACCAGGCATGGATCCCACAGGACCTGTCCGTCCCTTGTCCAGATTAGACATTAACTACCTCCCCATAACCATATATTATTGGACTCCAGGGCACTTCCTCATTCAATCCTATTTTTATTTTCATTTTACCATTATATTGCGATGCTACCCAAAGTTGAATGAACCTCTCCTCTGCCTGTGTGCTAGGCCTAAATATATGCCAATGGACTGTTGCAGTGGTGGCTGACATGAAGCCTGATTCTCTGCTATGACATGCAGACTAATTCTCTGCTGACATGAAGCCAGATTGTCTGTTACGGGACCTCTCTCCTCTGCCTGGGTGCTGGGCCTAAATTTATGACAATGGACTGTTGCAGTGGTGGCTGACGTGAAGCCTGATTCTCTGCTATGACATGCAGACTGATTCTCTGCTGACATGAAGCCAGATCCTCTGTTACGGGACCTCTCTCCTCTGCCTGGGTGCTGGGCCTAAATTTATGACAATGGACTGTTGCAGTGGTGGCTGACGTGAAGCCTGATTCTCTGCTATGACATGCAGACTGATTCTCTGCTGACATGAAGCCAGATCCTCTGTTACGGGACCTCTCTCCTCTGCCTGGGTGCTGGGCCTGAATATATGCCAATGGACTGTTGCAGTGGTGGGTGACGTGAAGCCTCATTCTCTGCTATGACATGCAGACTAATTCTCTGCTGACATGAAGCCAGATTGTCTGTTACGGGACCTTTCTCCTCTGCCTGGGTTCTGGGCCTAAATTTATGAAAATTGACTCTTACAGTGGTGGGTGACGTGAAGCCTGATTCTCTGCTATGATATGAAGACTGATTCTCTGCTGACATGAAGCCAGATTGTCTGTTACGGGACCTTTCTCCTCTGCCTGGGTTCTGGGCCTAAATTTATGAAAATTGACTCTTACAGTGGTGGGTGACGTGAAGCCTGATTCTCTGCTATGATATGAAGACTGATTCTCTGCTGACATGAAGCCAGATTGTCTGTTACGGGACCTTTCTCCTCTGCCTGGGTTCTGGGCCTAAATTTATGAAAATTGACTCTTACAGTGGTGGGTGACGTGAAGCCTGATTCTCTGCTATGATATGAAGACTGATTCTCTGCTGACATGAAGCCAGATTGTCTGTTACGGGACCTTTCTCCTCTGCCTGGGTTCTGGGCCTAAATTTATGAAAATTGACTCTTACAGTGGTGGGTGACGTGAAGCCTGATTCTCTGCTATGATATGAAGACTGATTCTCTGCTGACATGAAGCCAGATTGTCTGTTACGGGACCTTTCTCCTCTGCCTGGGTTCTGGGCCTAAATTTATGAAAATTGACTCTTACAGTGGTGGGTGACGTGAAGCCTGATTCTCTGCTATGATATGAAGACTGATTCTCTGCTGACATGAAGCCAGATTGTCTGTTACGGGACCTTTCTCCTCTGCCTGGGTTCTGGGCCTAAATTTATGAAAATTGACTCTTACAGTGGTGGGTGACGTGAAGCCTGATTCTCTGCTATGATATGAAGACTGATTCTCTGCTGACATGAAGCCAGATTGTCTGTTACGGGACCTTTCTCCTCTGCCTGGGTTCTGGGCCTAAATTTATGAAAATTGACTCTTACAGTGGTGGGTGACGTGAAGCCTGATTCTCTGCTATGATATGAAGACTGATTCTCTGCTGACATGAAGCCAGATTGTCTGTTACGGGACCTTTCTCCTCTGCCTGGGTTCTGGGCCTAAATTTATGAAAATTGACTCTTACAGTGGTGGGTGACGTGAAGCCTGATTCTCTGCTATGATATGAAGACTGATTCTCTGCTGACATGAAGACAGATTCTCTGTTACGGGACCTCTCTCCTCTGCCTGTGTGTGTGCTGGGCCTAAATATATGCCAATGGACTGTTGCAGTGGTGGCTGACGTGAAGCCTCATTCTCTGCTATGACATGCAGACTAATTCTCTGCTGACATGAAGACAGATTCTCTGTTACGGGACCTCTCTCCTCTGCCTGTGTGTGTGCTGGGCCTAAATATATGCCAATGGACTGTTGCAGTGGTGGCTGACGTGAAGCCTCATTCTCTGCTATGACATGCAGACTAATTCTCTGCTGACATGAAGCCAGATTGTCTGTTACGGGACCTCTCTCCTCTGCCTGTGTGTGTGCTGGGCCTAAATATATGCCAATGGACTGTTGCAGTGGTGGCTGACGTGAAGCCTCATTCTCTGCTATGACATGCAGACTAATTCTCTGCTGACATGAAGACAGATTCTCTGTTACGGGACCTCCCTCCTCTGCCTGGGTGCTGGGCCTAAATATATGCCAATGGACTGTTGCAGTGGTGGCTGACGTGAAGCCTCATTCTCTGCTATGACATGCAGACTAATTCTCTGCTGACATGAAGACAGATTCTCTGTTACGGGACCTCTCTCCTCTGCCTGGGTGCCGGGGCCTAAATATCTGAGAATGGACTGTTCCAGTGGTGGGTGACGGGAAGCCAGATTCTCTGCTATGGAACCTCTCTCCAATTGATTTTGGTTAATTTTTATTTATTTAATTTTTATTTTAATTCATTTCCCTATCCACATTTGTTTGCAGGGGATTTACCTACATGTTGCTGCCTTTTGCAGCCCTCTAGCTCTTTCCTGGGCTGTTTTACAGCCTTTTTAGTGCCGAAAAGTTCGGGTCCCCATTGACTTCAATGGGGTTCGGGTTCGGGACGAAGTTCGGATCGGGTTCGGATCCCGAACCCGAACATTTCCGGGATGTTCGGCCGAACTTCTCGAACCCGAACATCCAGGTGTTCGCTCAACTCTAGTGCTAGCCTATGTAAGAACAGCATATATAAGGACATGCCCACTCTCCTATTAGCTGAAATGGCACAAAATCTTGTGTGATGTTTGCCTAATAGGAGCAATAAAAAATACATCAGACACTTAAGGCGGGTTTACATGACCTAATGAAGCAGGCACATGTCAGGAAAGAAGTATTCTTCCTAATACCTGCTGGTCAGACAGCAATCCCCTACACTATATGGGCATGAGTGAAGGCTACCACTATAGCTCATTCTCATACAGATTAATTGCTTCTGGGCAGCAGAGTCCCAATGGCACTTTTACATGGGCAGATTGATGGTAACGAGCGTTTGTATGAACATTCATCCCTGATAATCTGCCCGACAATTGTTCAGTGTAAAGCCACCTTTAGATACAAGTCTGGTGTATTTATGAGAGGAGGGATCCCTGTAGTCATTGGTGGACTATTGAAGATATAAGGTAGTCAACCATCATTTACCTCTGGGAGGTGGGAACAGGTGAGAGGGACATGGCAAGAAGTGAGGGGAATTCTCCAATCATAACAACAACAACTCATAATTATGTGTCCAGTGTATTCCCACAATGTTGATGCTCTTACGTAGAGCATCATAGTTTGATGACAAATCCAGTTTACAGTTACTGAGACATGGATTTTTGGTGCATTGTAAATGCAGCAGATAGTATGCCAATTTCTAAAAGGTCTGTTTTTACAACATATGGTACATACTTGATTGGAGAAAAGATGTACATCAAAATGAAAACAGCATGTCCTCTTTTATGTGTATGGCTTGAGCTATTCAGAGCTGCAGTGTAAATCAACAAAGTCCCAAGACTAGGAATTTTGGCAATTATGGAGCAAACATGTATTCAAAATGAAGTATTTAATAAAATCTTCAAAAGAAATCATTTTAAGTATATTAAGTAAAACTCCAAGCAATATAGGAACTGGCCATATGGTTAAGATTTCCATGCAACTTTGCTGGGCACATTCCTATAATAGATTTAATAATGTTTATGATGAGCATAAACAAAGAAAAATCCAGTATTGGAGAACGCGGAAAGCAAACTTACCATGAAATGTGATCAGGTAGGGCAGGATGAGGGGATCGTAAGAACATACCGGAAAATGTTAGATATGCTAGGTTGAGCTTCATCACTAAAAGCCACAATAAGTATACAGGCTGGTTTATTAATGAAATATTTTTCCAAGCTCAAATCCATATGAGAAAGTGAACCTATGCTCTGACAGAGGCATTACCACTACATTAACAACCAGGCCATGGTCTAGGAGGTTTAAACACATGCGTTCTTTTAGGAGGAAGAAATGGTATTTGTAATATGGGGGATCATTTTCTGTGAAATGCATAAGCTCGGCATGCCAATGCCTAAAACAGTTCAGGATTTAGAATTACCTGATTTCAGACTATATATTAAATAAGAAAGGAAAAATCATCAAAAGTACAGTCTAAAAATATGCATGGATTTGAAAAATGAAGGAGAAGTGTGTAATGGTAAAACATTAAAGGATTAAAAAAATAACATACAGTATAATTTACAATGCACCAAAATCTGTTTTGGCTTAAATCATAATGTGGTGATCAAAGCTGTAGCTATTTTCAGAGTTTGTATAGATGGATGTCAAAACAGCTTAAGTAACAGTACATGTTACACTTGTTAGCATGTACAATACAGAAAGTCCATCTTAGGGACCATGGTTACAGACAGGAGCAGACTGAGAACTTAAAGTAGTCCTGGAAAGCAACCTAAAAGTGGCCCCTTGTTGTAGGTGGATCCAAATTGACAGAAGGTAGGGGCAATACAAGTAGGCAGGAACAACAGAAGTAGACTAGATTAAACACACTAGATTAATGCTGGAAGAATCTGTTGGCAGACCATCTAGTATACAGAAGACCATCTAGCAGGGGTGTAGCTAAAGGATCATGGGCCCTGGTGCTAGAGCTCAGCTTGGGCCCCCCTTCCCTCACTGCTTTGTGGCCAGGGGCAGGGGAGCACATAGCCGTCATGCTGCCTGATGCAAAAATTGAAACAGCACCCCCCCCCACCTTGCCAAATTCTTGACCTAACCCCTTTCCTCCAGCTAGAGGTGTAACTTGATCAGCATGCACTTTCTATAATACCAGTGTCTTCTTATGCGGCACAAGGGTCTTTGGGCCCCCTCAGGCTCCTGGGCCCGGTAGTGACTGCTACCTCTGCACCCCCTATAGCTACGCCCCTGCCATCTAGTATATAGTTTGAAAGGCTGAAAAAAGACCTTTATCTATCCAGTTCAGCTTGTTATACTGCAAAGTTAATTAGTACACTAAAGTTTGCTTTTAATTAATCAGTGATAGCTGATATCCGGCAATTATGCTTTGGATGCCATTCCACAATATCCCAACATTTGTCTCAAGGAGAAAAGCTTTCAGTTTAAAGAACTGGTAAGTAGAAAGAAGACACTGCACTGATTCAACAAGATTATATGTTTCGCATTAAATTACTATGTTGTGTCTCTTTTATTCTTTCTCTGTAGCCAATGATTATCTAAATATATTTATTTGGTCAGTTTATTTTTTCTGGCTCCCTTCCCCCTAATTAAATACATGCCTGTAGCCACCATTATGTGAAATAGCTGCAACTACAGTAAATGATGATTCATCAAATGGCTCGGAATAGAATGGGAAATTCTGTTTATCTTTCTATGATGTTCCAATGGGATGCTCAATAGTGAAAAATAAAAAAAAATGGTGTCCTACTTTGATAAGTCAGATCTGGCATGTTATCAAAGGGTTTAACCAGCTATAAAAATATAAACATGCAATGAACAGATTACAACTCCTAGAACAATAAAAATGGCATCACGGGACATTCCCTTTGAAACTGTCCTCGGCTTCTGTAGAGGAACATCTGGCCAGCGTTGCATGCAACTTGAAGACCATGTCGCCACTTAAGGTTTTCCTGTTTTGTTCGTCCCTGATCTTTTAAATAGCAATATAGTCATTATAGGAACTTTTCAAAAGACGTGCTACAGCCTCTTATACATTTATTGTACAAACTCCCTGTCCCAATGGGACTCGCCTGTCACAGCAGCTTCCATGTTGTACAGGCGCCTAATGGTTGTATCTGCAGTGTTTCCTCTCCTCATAAAACGTTCATGTTTAACAGAGGATGTTACATGTCTGTAAAAATTCTGGTATCTGCCCTCATTCACACATACATTAAATATGAAGGTTAACTCAGGATATTGTTGAAAGTGTCTTGAATGCAGTATGCCCAGAGAAGAGGTCTATTTCAGGCTGTAAATCTCAACATATTCAATAGAAAAGGTGCTTCCTATGAGGATTTCCAAGCATGTAAGGTGACTTTACACTGAAATGATTTCCTTATAATGATTGCCTATCCAAAATCTGGCTCTGCTGATCAGCTGTTTGAAGAGGAACAGTGGTCGCACAAGTGCCACAGCCTCTTCAAGGTTTACCTGCACGCCATCTACATTGTAGCTGTACATCCTATTCAAGTGAATGGGAGAAGAAGCTGTAATCACATTGCACGTCACTGCAATGTAGAGATCGAAGAGAAGGCAGTGATCGCACAAGCATCGCAGCCTCTTCAAAAAGCTGATCAGCGGGGGACTCGGCTGTCAGACCTCCAGTAATCTGATATTAAAGGGTTTGTCTGGCTATACATATTGATGACCTATCCTCATGATAGGTCATCAATATCATATCGACGGGGGTCCAACACCAGGTACTCCCGCTTATCAGTTGTTAAGAGGAGACGGCGTTCTATGCAAGTGCAGCTTTCTCATCATTACACTATGGCTCATCTCTTGTGGAGCGGCAGTGTAGTGTAATTACCAGTACTAGTTCCACAGCAGCACCGTGGCTCAGTGGTTAGCACTAGTGCCTTGCAGCACTGGGATCCTGGTTTTGAATGAGACCAAAGGCAACATCTGCATGGAGTTTGTATCTTCTCCCCATGTTTGCGTGGGTTTCCTCCGGGTACTCCAGTTTCCTCACACACTCCAATTACATACTAATAGGGAACTTAGATTGTGAGCCCCATTGGGGACAGCTTGACGATAATGTCTGTAAAGCGATGCGGAATATAGTAGCGCTATATAAGTGCATAAAATAAATAAATTGGAGGGAGTACTCATCATTACACTGTTCCTCTGTGACAAAGTGCAGTGCAATGAACATGAAGCGGCACTCACATGGAGTGCCGCCTCCTCTTCATACAGCTAATCGGTAAGGATGTCAGGTGTTGGACCCCCGCTGATCAGATATTGATGACGTACCCTATGGATAGGTCATCAATATATATGGCCAGACAACCCCTTTAATGACCTATCCTGAGGATAGGTCATCAATATCTATAACCTGGAAATTCCCTTTAAGAATGCTGGGAATTGGGGTCCGTTATTGTCTGTTCGACATCTGCGCTATGCTGTTCTTTAGGGACCGAGTGTGTAAAATAAAGGAAATTAAATTGCCAAGACAGGGACTGATGTAAATGGTGACAGACTTTATACAGTACTGCAAAATATGTTGGCACTATACAAGCAACATAAAATGTACATTTTTAAGCAACCTATTTGTAGTTCTAGTATTTTATAATAGGCAATAAAATTGCAAAGATTGAGGTATTTTTTACAGTAACTTACTGTTACTTTACTTTTACTGTAAGATATTTTGAAAATATTTTAGGGCTAATTGCTAGGTAGGAAGTACTGTATTTCAGTAGAAAAATAATCATATGCCCGTGACATTCGTATATACTATTTTTCAGCCCACTGGCATGTTTTAGATGCGCAATAGTGTATGATTAAAATGCACTATAATTTCTGTTGGCTTAAAAGCATGATGTTTATAGAAAACATATGCAGATTTATTTTACACGTATTTCTACGCATATGTTTGTCATATTATATTTTCAGACTAGTCATTCTGCTTATTCTCATGATTTTCGATTTTAATAAATATGTCAGCTTAAACCAACATTTGTACAGTGGGAATTATATTCAGATCATCCTAGAACTATCCATATACATGGCTTCACATTATGGCTAACCACAAAAATTAAGGCTTGGACCAAGTGTGGAAGTCAATCAAACATTTCAGAACATAATAATCACTTAAAAGTGTGTTAGAAATTCTATTTTCTCTTATGCAATTCTGTCATTTTCACAGACTCCTGCTATGCATAGAGATGTGAGTACAGCGTAGAGGCGTTAACATCTTACCTGATGTACTACATCTTAGTACCTGACATGCCATGATGCAGAGATCTCTGTGTTCTCCTGGCTTGCTTCCACATAATATTATACCCTGATCACCTGCACAATGTAGTCACCATCAACCATCAACACCGGATCCTATGATATCTACCAGAGGGACTAATCACAGTGGCATACTAAGGGGGAGGGGGCTTGGGGGGCGGTCCGCCCTGGGTGTCGGCTCTCAGGGGGTTGCCAGAAGCAATGAACGCTTCCATCAATACAGATGGAAGAGCTCATTGCTGGAGTGCTGGGAACTGTGGTCCTGTCACTCACCGCTCAGCTCCCCACGCTCCTCCCCTCCTTCAGGCCAGCGGCGCATAAAATGGTTAAGCAGGAAGACTTATCCCCACTCCAATATCCAGCCTGCAGGCACAGATCGCGCTGCCAGCCTGTGTGGGCGGAGCCTGCAGCCCTGAAATCTGCATAAGCTTTGCCCACATAGTGCTGTAGACCGATCTATGCCTGCAGAGAAGAGAGGTATGCAAGCTTCAGAAGCGGGACAAGGTGAGTAGCTACTGTGCTTTTTTTTAATACAGAGGGGGCAAAGAGGTTTTTATTACTATGGAGGGGGCACAGAGCATTTCATTACTATGGAGGGGGCACAGAGGACTTTGTTACCATGGAGGGGACACAGAAGGCATTACTAATGTGAAGGGGCACAATGGGCATTTCTACTATGAAGGGGGCACAGAGCCAGAGGGCATTACTACAATGAAGGGGGCACAGAGGGCATTATTACTGTGAAGGGGGCTCAGTGGGCATTATTACTTTGAAGGGGGCACAATGGGGATTTCTACTATGGAGGGGCACAGAGGGCATTACTAGCACAGTGCACATAACTACTATTAAGGGGGCACAATGGGCATTATTACCGTGAAGAGGGCACAATGGGGATTATTACTGTGAAGGAGGCACAATGGAGATTATAACGGGGCACAAAGAGGGCATTACAACTGTGAAAGGGGCACAGAGAGGGTATAACTACTGTGAGGGGGGCACAATGTGGGCATAACTACTGTGAGAGGGCACAGTGTGGACATAACTACTGTGAGGGGGCACGCATCTGTACAAAACTACTGTGAAGGTTGTACAATAAAGGGAATACTACTGTGAGGGGTTAAATATTATTTAAAGTATTGGGGGGGGAGGGGGTTCAAAAGAAAGGACCTGTCCCGGGTGCCAAACACCCTAGGCACGCCACTGACGGGAGGTGCTCTGAGAGCTCTACATCTATAAGTAGTGACAGAATAAAAACGCAAATAACCACCAATTAAGAATAACAGCCAATGTCATTTATAAAAATTATACATTTAATTTTGTTCATCACATTAAAATGTCACATATAGCACTGAAAATATTTGATATATAAACCATATAATGTAATGTCACCCACTATAATGTGGTATATTAAAGTGCATAGTAGCATGTGCAAAAAAGGGGTTGAATTATATAGTCACAGGGAACCATAGTTCAATCGATATACGTATTAGTATTCCCCTCACAAATATATCACAATAAATTACAGAAAGGATAAAATATGGGACTAAAGGAAAACAATATTATAATCCTCTATGAACAAAATAATATGAATAATGACCATCTGGGTGACAAACACCTTCCTCGGGGGCTAAGTGCTTCCTTTTTAAAGAATGTGTTTTCCTTCTTGCAGTTATCCCCTGAGGAAGCAACTGCAGAACATGTGTGGGGTGTTTTCTGTTTGTCACATACAATAGTGGGTGACTTATGTTATGTGGTTTACGTGTCTAATATTTTCAATGTTTTATGTCTCATTTTAATTTGATGAACAAAAAAAAAAATTTTATAAATGGAAGTGGGTTTTATTCTTAATTGGTATATACTGTTGTGGACACCTACTTGGTGAATTACTACTATAGAAGCCAGGGTTTTGAATAGGCTAAAAATGTTGTATAATTCCTCTCAGATCCTTGTTCATAAAATATATTTTATAAAACAGGCTCAATACAATGAATAAAAAAAATGTCCTGTATGTTAGCTGCATCATACTATTATAACATTACACATAACAAAAACATATTGCTAGAGTTATGGTTCTCCATTTTATAGTCCAATAAATAAAGTTTTGCTACTGTCTTGCTTTGATCTACATTGCATGAAATAAATCAATCAGCACAAAAACATAAGTATTCAACAGTAAATTCATCAACAAGGACAGAAAAGATACAAAAGAACACTTACCGGAATACCAGGTTGTCCAATAGGGCCCTAGAAAAAAAGCAGATAGTTTAGTCAGCTGCAGTACATTAAAGGATTGAGATTAGAAAGAGATTCTACAGAGATCGCCCTTAAAGAGGTCACATAAGGAACACAAAAAGTATTGCGAACAATTGTTAATATTCACGTTTTGAAATGATAGTATTGGTAACAACTTGGCATCTCTACCATCCTCTGCATTTATCAAGAAAGATTGGCCTTGAGGTCTCAGGAAGGAGGTACAATGGTCCCTCAACCTACAATTATATTTGGTTTGGGGAAGACCTTTCTAAATTGGGACCAAAACTGAAAATTGGTTCCAAAGCCCTAAAATGTCATCCCAAGATAAGAAAAAAGATTTAAAACATACCTCAAAATAGGAAACAACTTTTCATAAATGAATAGTTTAGGTGATTTAGGCATTTTTTTTTTTTTGCTTTTAACAGTGATATCTATGAAGAGAGGAAGAGGAAGGAGGAGGCTGCCGGATGAGAGACACAAACTGTAGTTTCATAGCTCTGCTACACTTGGCACTTTTGAATGTACTATATCTAGTAGGATAAGGCTAGGTCTACACGACAGATAGGGCGCAACAGTTGTCGCGCGACATTTTGTTGCACTAATGTCGCGCAACAATTTTTATAATGGCAGTCTATGGTGTCGCACTGCAACATGCGACATGTTGCGACTGCGACGCGACAGTCGCAGAAAAATCCATCTTGAATGGATTTTCTGCAACTGTCGCGTCGCAGTCGCAGCATGTCGCATGTTGCAGTGCGACACCATAGACTGCCATTATAAAAATTGTCGCGCGACATTGTTGCAACAAAATGTCGCGCGACAAATGTTGTCGTGTACACCTAGCCTAAGGGTCTATCACTGTTCAAAGTGAGGTAATAGATCACCTACTAACTGGCAGCAGCCTCCTCATTCCTCCTCTTATATCCATAGACTTTTGTGTGTGAGGCTGGAGACAGAGACTAGAGTACTACTAGAGTACTAGAGATACAGATAGAGATAAGATGCTAAGTAAAATAAAGAGGAGAAAAGTAGCATGGAAATCCCAGGAGTATGCATAAATCTTTAATCAGATATATTGCAAAATTTCTTATAGTCACCTGTGCTATTCATTTCTGAAAACATGTTTATAGCTAGAGGTACAATTTAAGAAAAAAGCAGATAACTAAGACAAATAAAGTGAGTTCCTACATATAGCAGTCAGTATACTGGAAGCTAAAAATTATTTTCTATGTAGAGGACAGGAGCTTCTTCAAGTTACATAGTGAACTTAAAAAAAAAAATGGAGCCATCCTCACCTGACATTCAAAGAAGAAGCTCATCTTGGTATAGAGATAATGAAGTACAGGATATATAGTACCAGACTGTACTGTGAAAAGTAGCTAATGGAAGCCAATAGATCTGTTTTACCAGAGAAAATTACCATGTTGATTGGTTGGATTTGACTTTTAAGCTTTTAATGCTGAATCAAGTTTCAACTTATGATAGACAAGGGAAGACCTTTAAAAGTTGAAAATATTGTATCCTGGGGCCATTGTATCTTGAGGGACCACTGTACTTTAGTAACTATAAATTAATTGTATTGGTTAAATGGTCACTTGAGTTTTCAACAAACTTTGCATAAATAAATAGCACAAATGACTATAAGAAAATGTATAATAAATATTTTTAGAGAAAGATGCATCTTTCTCCACTTATAAGCCACTTCTTCTACTTTCCTCGCCGCCTGCACTAATCATTCACTCTCAGTGAAATCTTTTTTGAGACACAAGAGGGATTATCAACTCATTGGGGGATCAGGTTATATGCTGCATACAGAAGTGCATGGAGAGGGGAGGGAGAGCTGTTGTAGAGTGAGAGAGAGAGACAGAGGCACAGACAGATATGATTGCTAGTTCTAGTATGATTTCTTTTTTCTGTACTTGATTATGGGACAGCATTTAGAGCTATGCCTTGTAGCAGCCACATGGACCACAGGAACCTGTTGTTTAGAGATCACCATCTGGCTTCTATGGAACAGTGTTATAGACATACTCTGTAACCATATATACTGTAGGTGTTATTTTTCATTATAATCCTGCCTGTGATGATAATGAGATGTTCTCTATAGAGCAGGAAGTGTCAGCCTATTACTACTAGAGCTGTAAATTCATTGGGAGCTATGTCGTATGATTTCACAGAAGTAAATGGAACCACATTTCATCATATAGCTACGCAATAAAACCACCAATGTCATGATCAAATCATTGAAAATGGCCTCAATACTGTATGTTCATTAAAAATGGACAGACGGCCCGTTGATGGCTGTAAAAATGGTTGAAAAATGGCCATAAAACACTGACAGTGTGTCCGTTTTTCACAGCCTTTTTTTTCCCTGCTGTTGAGTGAATTTAGCCTAAAATGGCTACTGTTTTTTACTTAGTTAATTTCAACATACATCCTGCAAGAGAGATAACTGCAATGCTTACAACATAATGAAAGTGACACTACAAACCATAGATCATAATCGGAGATTATGCTGCACAAAATAGAATAAATAAAGAACAAATAAAATGATGATTCACATCTCACTTCTAAACCTGTCACACATAAAGAATCATCTGCTCATACATCACAAATTGATTTATTTTCACTGTCATTCCCTTTTTCTAGGCATTGCAGTTTATGTACAATGATTGGCATGTTCATTATCTGAACATTATCCTGTTTCCGCCACCCCCAACCCTATAAACCTGTTACCAGCAGGAACACAGCAGGGAGTTACAAGAAGATATGTCAGTTACTTACAGGTGGCCCTGGAAGAGAAAAGAGAAGGGGAAAATTAAATGATGTCTGAGTGACAATGTACAAACATAATTATACAGTGACGGTAACATTTATGATCAGTGTGTAAAATAATGGATCCTTCTCTGTGCCAGCATCTTAGCTAAGTTAATTAACGGTATAACTGTAGCAGAACTAAAAGGAATTGTGATAACACGTCACAGTGTTATCTTGTGAAAAAAGCCATTGGAAACCATTTGTAACAAAAAACATTCAAAAAGTCCATTTACATTTTCTTGCCATTATTTACTTAACACATGAAACATTCCTTTTAGCTCTGCTATATCTGTAAATCCAATATATAACGCTGGGTTCACACCTGAGCGTTCGCGATGAAGCGCTCTGTATGCGCGATTGTACGGGCATTTGCAATCACGCATACAGAGACAAGCGAACGCCCATTGTCGCGCGTTCCCTAAAGTCTATGTACAGGAACGCGTGACAAGACGCCCCAAAGAAGCTCATGTACTTCTTGGGGCATCGGGTGTTTTACAGCGCGATCGTACACGCTGTTAAATGCTCAGGTGAGAACCATTCCCATAGGGAATCATTGGTTCTTGCCTGTTGAGCGTTTTACAGCGCGTAGGAACGCGCTGTAAAATGCTCAGGTCTGAACCCAGCCTAAAGGTTAGATGATGAGAAGCTAAGCTGCTCTTCTTTATTAGAAGCACATGTCTAACTCCAAATACTGGGAGATTACCAATATCAATGGTCTCCGTCTCTCCAGACAGCTTACAGTATATGGGTATTTATCTAACGCTCCTTGAGAAACACCTGATTCCATTTAATTTGCATGCCATTAACTGTTTACCTTGGATAGCTAAAATAAATGTCATTCAAATGCTTATTTTACCTAAAATCCTATATAAATTCTTATGCCTCCTGCTTATAATACCAGCTCATAACCATAATGCCAGATATTGTTACAGACCAGTGAGCATGTACCCACTGGGTCAACTAACTAGTTTGACAGCCATTATTCTGGTTATTCACAGGAAGAAAAGAATGCAGGATAAACACAGGTAACTCACAATACCACTAGACTGGGGAGGGTGCATTAAATACCTAGAGATCCCCAGCCAATGGATGGTTGAGAATTTGGAAGGGGACATGCTGGCCCTTTAAGAGGTAGGACATGAGCATTAGTGTTGAGCCAGCATGCTTGGCAGAACACCACTTCGGCTCGAGCATCGCTATGCTCGGCACATCGCGGTGTTCGGCCGAATACCGCGTGCGTTCGAGCGCAATGCTCGAGTCTCCTCCCTGCACTTTTGTTGGCTGCTACGCAGCCAATAAACATGCAGGTTAGTAGTGCCCCTCACTATTATGTCGTTGCCATGTTGGTTACTGGCATTACAGTGATTGGCTGGCCGGAACGCGTCATTGGGTGCTATATAACACCCGATGACACGTGTTTGGCTCAGTGTTAGTCATGGAGAGCTGCGCTATAGAAGGGACAGATGCTGTAGGGAATTCAGTTTAATTTTTTGGTTAGGCAGGGTTGGTGTTAGAGACCCAAAAGTCCTTTTAAGGACTATCGTTGTTTCTGGCAGCAATGTATATTTTTAGCGCAACCTACGCTCAATAGCTTGCAATTGTTTGGCCGCTGCAGACAGCGACATTATCTGCGCTACATCTCCTGCATAACGTTTGAGTATCCTAAAAATAGCTGTGACATCCAGTGTACATTTTCCATAGACTCTGTGGACAGCGACATTATTTGCGCTACATTTCCTGTTTAACGTGTGCACATACTAAAAATATCTGTGACATCCAGTGTACATTTTCCATAGACGCTGCGGACAGTGACATTACCTGCGCTACGTCTCCTGTATAACGTTTTTGCATCCTAAAAATATCTGCGCTACATCGATTTTATCTTCGGTTTTGTGCGCATTATTGAAAGTCTGTAAAAGTTGTGAACTACTCTGACAACATCGTTCCCTGCAGCGACCTGGGAGTCCATGATGCATCCAGACATGCTCCACCTACTGTTCCCGAAACATTTCAGTGGAGTTTCCATCAATTTCTGACTGTTTCATGCGAACCAGACACCCTCCTCTCTTCAGAGCAGGGGGTTCCTGGTTTAATGCTCGGGTTCTCCCATTCACATCCATTGTGCTCAGGTGCTCGGCAGAGCATCCAAGCATCCCGAGGTGTTCTACTTGAGCACCCAAGCACTTTGGTGCCCGATCAACACTAATGAGCATGAGTGCATTCTAAGGGCACAGATAGTAGCAGGCTGGAAGGGAGGGTGCAGGCTGCGACCTGCAGAGGATAGTACTGGGCATACACCCCAGAGACAACAGATATGCTATGATTTATCTGGGGAAATATTTGTCCTAGGATATTCTGATATGTGTTATCCCCCCATTACGAAAAGGGGGCTTAGGAATACCAGACCTATTATATTAGCCAGAACATATACCTATAATGTTGCTCACTCACAATCAACAAAGACATACCCAATATAGTCAAAAATATATCCACTTTATTGCATAAAAATTCATGTACACAATATATAACAAGGAAACGAGTCATAGTAACGCCGACTGCTTAGTATCTAAATTACACTGATATGTTGGCACCACCTCATGTCTTATTTCTGTTATTACAGTTATGTTATCAAACGTATTTTAGCAATAACTCATATCCCCATTGTGAGACGGATAGGAGCGTTTCCTCGCCCTGTCCATTCATGTATGTAACTCATATATCTGTATTTCAATTGTCTGAGATATTACTTCATTCTTATGGGTATGTGTGAACATTTGATAAAAACAATAAAAAATGTTAATATAAAAAATAATAATAATAATAAAAGAAACAACAGATGTGTAAAAGGTGCCAGAATCACCTGACCTATGCTGCTACTACCCCTAAAAAAATCTTCCACATGTCAAGTGTCACCATATCCCAAAAATATACACTATAAAACATGAATATCACAAAACGGCCTACCTGTTACTCCATGCATGGGTATATCCTTCAGTACGGGTAGATACCTATATCAAGTTCACTTCTAGGAAGTGTATAATAACACTGACTAATAAATATTGCCCCAAAAAATTGTACATCATTACCATTGTTTTGGGAAATATTTATTAGGGAGTGTTATTATACACTTCCTGGAAGTGAACTTAATATAGGTATCTACCCGTACTAAGGGATATACCCATGCATAGAGTAACAGGTAGGCAGTTTTGTGATATATATGTTTTATCGTGTATATTTTTGGATATGGTGACACTTGACATGTGGAAGATCATTTTTTGGGGTAGTAGAAGCATAAGTCAGGTGATTCTGGCACCTTTATACATCTGTTGTTTCCTTTTATTATTACTATTATATTGTTATATATTGTGTACATGGATTTTTATGCAATAAAGTGGATATATTTTTGACTATATTGGGTATGTATTTGTTGTTTGTGAGTGAGCAACAGTATATTATCCAGCAAGTCTCATAGGTCAAGTAAAAGAATGCTGGGCCCCTACTGCGATGCATTGGCTTCAAATAGAAGCCTCCTTTGTTCCACGACATTTTCTCAAAGCACTGCTGGAAGCACGACACCCCCACAAATTACCCTTAGACACCATGCATAGGGCTTTGTCAATATGGCACTCCACTTTACAGTGCCTCAAATATTTTGTCCCCATATATCCCACTGTTCGCTTTAACTGTACATATCCCTGGCTTTAATTCGATACCTTAGGTGACTGGGGGAATGTGGGACCTTGGCAAGTTGTTTTATGATGTCAATTTGGTTTTCTTTGATTCATTACATCAGTCCTTCATTCTCCTTCATTCTCCTCAACTTTTGGTTTTATCAGTACTTCCAGATTTTCTAGCAATCTGTCAGTTCCCCCTCCCTTTCTTCATCCAGATCCATGGGCATGCCTCGCATACACTTTTGTCTATAGCTTACATATCCCTATGCTTTATATTGCCGGACGCTAAACCAGATTTTATTTTCAAAATGGGAGGAAGAGTTTAGGGACACTTATCCGATATTTGACTGACATGATGGCTTTTTCTGGGCTGTAGCTGGCTCAAGTTGTATTAACCATGCAGAATAAGACTGTAAGACTTAAGTTAGATTGTAGCTAAACTTTAGGCTACCTTACATAATGCCTGGTTATGACCATCTCTGCTGGTGTACCTGTGTGGAAAGGGGAACTTTGGCTCATATGTGGTGGTTCTGCCCCCTTATTCTCTCTTTTTGGCAAGATGTCTCTGATCTCCTATTTTGCATTTTGGAAATACGAATTGTTCCTTCACCTGCGTTGGCAGTACTGTGTTTGAGCCTACTTCTGTTCGCTATAAATCTAGATAGTTGGTTGCCAACATCTTTACGGCTGCCCGGAAGGTCATTGCTAGAACATGGAAACTGCCGCTCACACCTGTTGTATCTAAGGTACCTAATTTAATCAACCAATACACAGTGTGCAATACAAACTCATCTACACTTCTAACCCCCCTTTTAAAGCCAAAATCTAGAAAAGATGGAAAATGGATTACTGGACCTTATGCTATCACACTACCCAATTCAATCTTGTAATTATACTTGGTGTACAACCTCCTTACAACTATAATAATACTCCCTGTCCCTTCCCCTCAGCCTGATGCATGACGGACAAATATACACTGCTTACTCATTGTTCCTGTTTGGCTAAAAGTATGGATTTTAACTTTATAGTATTTTGGTTCTATTTCTTATTGTTTGCCACTTTCTTTCAGAGCTTGTTTTCTGCTATGTGCTGATACAACGTAGCCTGCTCTGTATATCTCTTTGTCAAAATATTAAAGGGAGTCTGTCACCTCCATATGGCCATATACAGTGCTTCCATGGCTCTGTAGAACACCTATACAGTATTGTAATGGTACCTTTGTCTTTGTCTTTAGACCAGCAGGAAAAACGAAGTTTTATTCATATGCAAATGAGCACTGGCAAGTGCCTAGGGGAGGAGTTCAGTGTGTAGGTGCCCAGGCTGCTCTGCCTTTCACTTTACTCCTCCCCAGTCTCTGCCTTTGCCCGCCCTCCAAGTCTCTTGCCTCATCGACAGGTCTGGACTTGGAGGGAGGGCAAAGGCAGAGACTGGGGAGGAGTAAAGTGAAAAGAAGGCAGAGCAGCCTGGGCACCTACACACTGAACTCCGCCCCTGGGCACTTGCGAGTGCTCATTTGCATATGAATAAAACTTCGTTTTTCCTGTTTGTGCAAGTCTAAAGAAAAGAACAAAGGTACCGTTACAATCTTGTATAGGTTTGCTACAGAGTCATGTAAGCACTGTATATGGCCATATGGAGGTGACAGACTCCCTTTAACAAAAATGTAAGTGTAAGAAAAGAAGCAGCAGATATCTAACAGTGCATAGGGCCCGCGTCAGCACCAGAAGAGGAAGGTAGCACCATTCAGCCCCCGGCACTCTACAGCAGCAGCACGATCTCAAACATTGTGCTGCTGATCTGTGTAGGAGGAGGATCTGGGAATCAGCCTCTGCTCCTCCTCCTTCTCTTTCATAGAAGCATGATGTGGCACAGTATCCTGCTTCTCCTGGAAAACTCAGATCATCGGAGAAACCAAGTGAGTATTTACTGTATTTTATTTTATTTTTTTCACTTACTGTGAATGGGGCACATATCTAGGGAGTTACTGTGAATGGGGCACATACCTTGGCATATCTACTGTTAGGGGGCACTTATCTTGGCATATCTACTGCGAAGGGGACACATATCTTGGCATAACTACTGTAAGGGAGCACATATCTGGGCATAACTATTATGAGAGGGCATGAATCTGGGCATAACTACTATGAGGTGTCATACTGTGAAGGGGGGCACATATCTGGCCATAGCTTTGGTAAAGGAGGCACATGTGAACATTACTACTGTGAGGGGCACAATGTAGCCATTACTTCTATGAAAGGAACACAGTGTGGACATAACTACTGTGAAGTGGCATATCTGGGCATTACGACTCTGTGCCAGCACAAGAGGGGAATAATTACACCTCAGCTTTCACTTAATAGTAGCTGGTGGCACTGTGATCTGTAATGAAGCCACAGGAAAGCCCAACAGACTAGGTGCCAGTACAGAGTGTGAGCAGCCAATCAGCGAAGGCTTGCTGCACATCAGCATCATAAGCATAAAGTGGGGCAAAGTAAAGTGGGGCAAAGTGCCTCAGCTCTGCAACCCTCTCCCGATCTGCAGTATATTCAATGTCTGTAGTATCTCTTTAGAGGGTGTACAGTCGAAAATGGAATACTGTGAGTAGACCTGAGGGATTAAAATACTGGGTAGGTAAATGACAGTAGGTGCTTAAGGACTAAATCACATATATCCACTCTGTAGCATGCTCTATTGTATTTGGCATCATCTATAATACATGCAGTTTAATTGGCGCGTGCGTAGTGCAAAATGCCACAAGGGGCCCACTGAGACTTTATCACCCAAGGGCCCACATGAACCCAGAGCTGGCCCTGACAGTGCATTACTTGAGATGATTATATTACAGTAGAGAGACTGTTTCAACCTATAATGTGATCAAAGAGCTCTGAAGATTCCCCCGGAAATTACACTAATGCCTGACTGATCTGACCCCTGCCAATCCCTCAGTGTGGCCAACTTTTTTTTTTTTTTTTTTCCTGGACAACCAATTGCAGAAAAACTGTATTTTTTTATGAGCACATTTGAAAACCATAATGAAAGTTTGAATACAGTTCAAAATACTGATATTAACATGTTAAACGGGTTCTCCAAGAATGATAACATTTTTGCAAGTGACAGCAGCCTGCCTCTCTGGCCAGAAGATTGCCTGTTCTAGGCCATTGAAGACCTCTGTGATCCACTGGTGCCTCCATGTCACACATCTGGTACAGCATAGACATAGTCACATGGTCCACTGCAGCCGATGACTGGCCATATCACCACTGAAGCCAGTCACTGGCTGCAGCTGAGCATGTGACCATTCCCATGCAATCAGATATCAACACTTCTCGGACTGGAATGTGGAGACATCCAAGGAAATGCAGAGGGACGGAGCTATGGAGAGAAAGTAAGTATAAATCTTCTAGTCAGACAGGCAGGCTGCTGGCACTTAAGAAAATCTCATTATTCCCAGAGAGTTTCCTTAAAGGGAACCTGTCATCAACTTTATGCTGACCTCACTGAGGGCAGTATAAAGTAGTGACAGACATGCTGATGTCAGCGGTGTGTCACACATCAGCTAAAAGTAAGTGGTTGCCGAGAACCAGCATTATAACCATTGCAGCACAGGCCTTGAAAAGAGTCAAATCTACCTGAGAAGAGTCCTGGTTATTATAATCTCCTGCTCTCCTCGCCCACCTGATGATTGGCAGTTCTCTCCTAGAGAGAAAGGGAGAAAACTAGGTAGAAGCCTGGCAATCATCAGCAGGTGGGCAGGGAGAGCAGGGATTTGAGAATAACCATGAGTCTCCTCAGGTGGCTGTGACTCTTTTAAAGGCCTGGGCTGCAATGATTGTGATGCTGGTTCTCAGCAACCTCTTACTTTTAGCCCATGAGTGACACATTGCTGAAATCAGCATTTCTGTCACTACTTTATACTGCCCTCAGTAGGGTCAGCATAAAGTTGATGACAGATCCCCTTTAAGACCAATCACTGAACTGTGAAATAATAATAATTATAATCTCAATAAAATGTTACAAACTTTTCCAAATTCAAAAGAAAGAAAAAAGAAAAAAACACATCAGACACATCAAATAATGGTTGGTCCAGATATGGTCAATGACTGACCATGGGGTCATCTAGAAAAGCCTGAGTAGTGCTGACAGGGGGTGTAATGTGTTGACATGTATCCGTGATTGCATATCTTGTTTGTGGACACATTACAGATAAGCAGACCATGGGATACAGCAGCCACAGTCCCTAAAATCACTGCGTACAATACATTACAAAGTGTGAGGACATACAAAATTAAAGTGGTTGGCTGATCAGTACAGCCTTTGTTCATTTTCCCTATTAGGGCATTTGGATGGACAACCAAGAAGAAGACATGCCCGTTTAAGACATCTCACTACGAGCAACAACTGACAACCATTCCATTTCATGTAAAACATCATACCCACACAAGCAACTTAACCCAATGGTAATATCTGATCATTGATGACCAGAACTAGACAACACCCATGACAGATGAACTATAATTCGTTAATGCAATACATTAAAACAGTTTTAAGCTCAATATGCTTTATGTGGGAATAAATTCTTATCCTGGTTCTGTCCACCATGTCTTTTATTGCGGTAATAACTTGGAAACGAATAAATGTTGCATTGTACTATTTGATAACAGATGTCAAGCTGGTATCTGTCATAACTGAATGGGGCTAATTGTCTGGTTTTCTGCATATAGTTCTGTCAGCAATGGCCGGTATTAGCATGCATTTTGTCAGACTTTTAGACCTAAATCATCTCATAACACATCTTAGCTATAAACATCTACTAATTGCCAGGGGACCTTCTAAAATAAAGGATGTAAATGATTATACATTTCAAGTCCAACACAAACTTTTATTAGCCAGATATCTATCATACAGCAGCGTGCTATAAAACACAGTAGTCTGATAGAGTACTAGTATTAATATTACTAGAGTCATGTCTTCTCCATCAGCATTTATGAGAAGCAATGAGCTTAAAGGGGTTTACTATGGTTTTTAACAGATATGCCCATATAAATCCTTACTTCGTGTATATCTCGTTTTTTTTTTTTTTTTACAATTTGGACTCTCCTCTTGACCTGTTCTCACCATGTAAACAAACCATTTTGGTTTGCTGCCATTCTGTATGTAGCACTTCCTGTTGCTGCATCCAACCAAAGCCATGATGCACTTCTCCTTTCTCTGTCACAGATTTAGCCCCATCCCTAACAACTCTCAGCTAGTTTATAGCTCCTCCCACCCAGCTAGTTACATAGACACTCCCTATCACTGCCCCTAACACCCATCTATTTTATAGCTCCTCCCACCCAGCTAGTTACATAGACACTCCCCTATCACTGCCGTAACAACGCCCAGCTATTTTATAGCTCCTCCCACCCAGCTAATTACATAGACACTCCCCTATCACTGCCCGTAACAACGCCCAGCTATTTTATAGCTCCTCCCACCCAGCTAGTTACATAGACACTCCCTATCACTGCCCGTAACAACGCCCAGCTATTTTATAGCTCCTCCCACCAAGCTATTTACATAGACCCTCCCCTATCACTGTCCCTGTTGGTGCTTTCTGACACCCATAGACATGACATTGCAGGATGTAAGAGAGAGCTACATGGACAAAGTCATTTGACCACAGCCCAGAATGGAAGAAAGGACCAAAAAAGATCAAAGAAATACATTGCAAAATTACACCTTCATAAATGATTATTTTAAAGGATGTTGATGCAAACTGGAAAACCACTTTAAGAATCCTTGACAATGAATGCAAATTAAGTAAAAATCAGGATGTAAAGTTAATCGTTCCACATATTTCCAGTTATGGATGTTTCTAATTTCATGATGGAAATATTCTTAATGTAATAAATGACTAAAATGATATGTTCAATTATATTAGATAATTAAGCAAATCTAGACCTTCACAATGCTACTATAACAGAGGTTATAGTAAAACATGTGGCGGACCATAATTCAATATACAATAGAAGGCGGGTACCACCGTTTTGTAGCTGTCAGTCTGCACTTATGTAACATCAGGAGTCATAAGGTAAATTCTCTAAACAATATAAGCAGTGAAAAGCATTGTATAACTCCCTCCTGACCCCGAGTCTTTTCTCCTCTGTACCGTTATGTTTCTCTTCATTCTCACATCTACCCATGTGTTCCGGCAGGCAGTACACAGAGTGCTAGTGTCAAATGAGTCAATTGTAATGGCATAATGACAGCTCTGGGGCTGTTTCTCTACTTTAGGAAGGCAAATGAGGATTCTACTCAGAAAATTTAAGCAGAGCTGTTCAGACGATTTGTTAACCTTGAGAAATTCCAGAGTAAGTCTCCTATGAGAGTTTAGGGGGCCAAAAACACAATTTTACGGTTGTCTAGTCCCTTACCTTACACAGAAGTAAGAGGGTAAAATCCATGCTCCTTGACAAACTTTATCGGAATGTATGGCTTTTAACCCCATTTCTTTTTTTTTCTTTTTTTTTCTTTTTTTTTTATTATTACTTTCTGCCTTACTGGCACCATAACTTTTTTCATTTGCCATTCACATAGCCATATAAATACTTGCTTTTGTGGGACAAGTTGCACTTTCTAATGGCACCATTTAATATTGCATACAGTGTAGTGGGAAGCTGGAAAAAAATCCAAAATGGGATGGAATTGGAAAAATAAAATGCAATTCTGCCTTAGTTTTATGGGTTTTGTTTTTATGGCATTCTTTATGAGATAAAAGTGACCCATTACAGTATGATTTCAAAAATAGTTGTATTGTTATATTCTAACCCCCATAACGTTTCAATATTTACACTTACAGAGCTGTGTGAGGGCTAATTTTTTGCCATTTTGGACTGTTTAGGACTTTTTTAACCCCAAAAAATGGTAAATTGGCCATTTTTTTTTCTGTTACACTGTTCACCATACAATAAAAATATATTTTTATGTTTTAATAGTAAGGCATTTTGGGATGCGGTGATGCTAATAATCTTTATTATTTTGTTGTTTATTGTTAATAGAATTTTTATATTGTTCCATGTTTTAAATTTTTTTACTTGTTTTAAGTCCCCATAGGGAACTTTAACAAGTGCTTGCCTTATCGCTTATCTCATAATTTGCAATGATTTAACACTGCAGTCTATAGGAGAATCACTGTGGGTCCTGCCACAGGCGGGGCTCCACAGGAACTTTGCTTTGGCAGGCTTCAGAGCTTTCAGAAGGTCTGAGGCTCCCATAGCAACTGGATAGCTCACTCGATCTTGATGTCTTGATGACTCCTGATGTCTGCTATGTAAAACAGCAGAAACCTGGCAGCTACGGCGCCACTTCAGCTTCTGAGTGGGCACCATCTTGAAAACCTGAGGTTGTCTTAAATTTAAAATCTTCCCAGAGGCCCTAAATGTGATAACTAACAGCTTAGGCTACTTTCACACTAGCGTTCGGGCGGATCCGTTCTGAACGGATCCGCTCATAATAATGCAGACGGAGGCTCCGTTCAGTACGGATCCGTCTGCATTAATAACTTTAAAAAAATTCGCAAGTGCGCAAGTGCGCAAGTAGCCTGCGCGGATCCGTTCAGACTTTCAATGTAAAGTCAATGGGGGACGGATCCGCTTGAAGATTGAGTCAATTGGTGACATCTTCAAGCGGATCCGTTCCCATTGACTTACATTGTAAGTCTGAACGGATCCGCACGCCTCCGCACGGCCAGGCGGACACCCGAACGCTGCTAGCAGCGTTCAGCTGTCCGCCTGTCCGTGCGGAGGCGAGCGGAGCGGAGGCTGAACGCCGCCAGACTGATGCAGTCTGAGCGGATCCGCTCCATTCAGACTGCATCAGGGCTGGACGGCTGCGTTCGGGTCCGCTCGTGAGCCCCTTCAAACGGAGCTCACGAGCGGACCGACGAACGCTAGTGTGAAAGTAGCCTTAATGTTCTGCTTTTTTAGTGCTGCTGCTCCAGTCCTCAGCTTTGGTCTGTATTCAGGCTGAATCAGTGATTTAGCTGTATACAGCACTTGACCATTAGAGCCAATCACTGGTCTCAATGGTATACAGCATGACACTGCTGAGGCCAGTGATTAGCTGCAGCAGTCATGTGCTGTAAGCTGTTACATTCAAGGCTAAAAATTATATACGTCTTTCACCACTTATAAGTTTTAAGGTGTAACGGGTGCCAGAACCACAAGACAAAGTTATATGCAGAAATCACCATATGCACTCCAAATCTAAAATTGCATAATGTGTTCGTTTTTTAATTGAAGTGCATACGATGACTTCCACACACAACTTTATCTTGTGGTTATGCTATGTATACGGCTTCTGTATATCACCACTGCAGCCTGTAAACACAGACCAGAGTTGAGGTCCATTTAGGGGCTTTGGCGAGATTTAAGTTGGACAACCCCTTTAAAATAACTAGTTGCAGAAGGAGCATCCCCCGCTGTTATATCTTCAATAGAAGACTTAAAATGTTAAGTTCTAGCCCTTTAGTTAGGTCCCTTCCATTTATCCTCTTTCAACTGAGAAAGGAAGTAATCAGGACATTTCTGTAAGACTGTTTGCTTCAGGAACATGCAGAAAATCCCTTAGACTGACAAATAGTGTCAGCAAATTTTCAATTTTTTTTACTTTTGGTCAATTATTTAGACCTCGATAAGGTTTTCTAGGTAAATGCAATTTGCATTGGTCTTCTCTGCAAATTCGATGTACCATAAGTATGGATTTTGGAATTCAACGTGAATACGATGAAACACAGATATAATAATATACCATACATTGATAAAGGAGTTGTGCAGGCTAAATATATTGATGACCTATCCTCTGGACAGGAGGTCCAACACCCAGCACCCCTGTTGATAAGCTGTTTGAAGAGGAGACGGTGCTCCATGCAAGCGTTGCTTCCTCTTCATTACACTGCCCATCGTCTCAGAAGTGCAGGGTAATTACAAGTACTTGGTCCATTTACTTGAATAAGGGTAGGTTATCAGTATATTATGGTATACACAACCCCTTTAATTCTATTAAAATAAAATATAGCTTAATATAAATACATATTACTCAGATTTAGCTTTTTTACTGCTATTTTTTTTTTCTTTTTGAAAATATTACATGTGAATTTCATGGAAGCCTCATGCAAGCTACAAAGGATCTTTATTGCAAAGCTGGAATTAATAAATATATGAGTTTGGGAGATCAGATATATTCATAATGTGTTACTTTCTGCAGGGCATGCATCATTGATCCAGTACATCTGGATACAATAATTCACTAAAATATGCCCTGTGTTATTTGTTTTATTTAAAATGGTAGTACACCTACCTTGTGTACCCAAAATCAGTATACATTTAAAATGCTGGACAGCTCATTAATATTTGTTCACTAAAAAGGAGCATACAGTACTGATAATACAAAACATAATAACAATGAAAAAACAAATATATCGATACTGTCCCAGTTACCATAAAGAAAACATACAGTACCTGACTCCCCATTTTGTCCTCTTTTGCCCCTTGCTCCGGGAGGACCTGGTTTGAGAAAATTAAACCAGTTAGGGAGTAGGAGAAGGAAATGTTTTATGGAAAATTTGATGGAGATGATGGATGGTAAGTGATAGATGTCAAATCAAATAGATCATCATGGCACTGACGTTTATAGCCAAATCAACATGGAGCACATATATATATAAATGGCAGATATGACTATTGCACATTTCTGTCATATTGACATGCAATAAATATACCAGACATAGCCCGCAAATGGTGGCTCTTCTATAAAAGTAAGTGTTTGATAGCTAAATGAAGATCAATATTTGGATTGTTTATAGACTTGCCATGATTCAATGGGATATCCCATTATAAGAGATGGAAGGGTCTTTTTGTGATGGGAAAAACTAATTTTGCCTTTTCTCTCTATGTAATTATCGAGCACAAACTGATGTCACAATGATGAATTATTGGGTAGTCAGTGTAGCCCCAAAAAAAGTATTGTTTCTAATAATGAACCTGTTAGAAAATGATATATTTACAACTACTATTATCTATTCATGGCAAAATAACACTTTACTATCATAAGAATTATTTTTGAAGAACCTGGTTTGAACATCGACTTGTAAGCATATTTGATCCATATTGATTATTGTATGATCCTATCCAATTGACCCAATATATGAATGAACAAACTGACTTACAGTACAATCCTGACTATCACGAGTCAGGGATAGTTGTTGATTCTTTCTATGTAGATGGGTATATCAACCATATTTCTGGAGAATAGAGTATCAGCTAGTGTATAACAATACCAAATGTATAAATATAAAATTTTCAGTTAAATAGAAATGATAAGGTTTAGGCCCTTCTTTTATAGTCTTATAGTCTCATGTAGTCAAATATATCTTCTCCAGGATTGCAGTGAACATCTATCAG
Organism: Bufo gargarizans; assembly: GCF_014858855.1. Classification (NCBI taxonomy): domain Eukaryota; kingdom Metazoa; phylum Chordata; class Amphibia; order Anura; family Bufonidae; genus Bufo; species Bufo gargarizans. The sequence goes on along the minus strand of NC_058085.1, from coordinate 163,103,575 downwards.
TAATTAAACGAATACATTAACTAAGTAAACTGTGTTGCATGTTCCAGATTTTTAAGTATAAGCTTTTTTTTTAGCAAGACTACAATATTGACCAATCCCATGGCCTTCACTGATTGCCACAAAGATTTCATTTTTTACCAGATACAACCCTATGTTTTTGGTAGTGACAGTATCTGGTACTGTAGGTCCAAGTGCAAGCGAATGCCAATGGCAAAGCAACATATCAAAACTTCTGTAAAGAGAGATGGGAAATCACTTGGATTGGCAACACACCCAAAGCTGCACAGACTTAGACATATAACATGTATCTTCCTGAAATTCTTGCCATGGCTGGCCACATAACAGCTACCTGTCTTACCAACTGTCTGTCTTGACTTAAATTCTAGATTCAGTGGACATCTTAAATCTTTACTACCCAGCTTCCTAAGGTATTCAGCTTTTGGACAGGTGTAATTTTTTTCTTTTCATTCAAGGCACATAGGCTTGTGTGAAATGCCAGATGGATTAATCATACCTGCTGAATATATCAGTATTTGTGGGGTACTATCTCTCCTTGGAGAGAACGCCTTAATCGGCGTGAGGAGGATCATAGGCCTTACATGCTTCTCTGAAACTCTAGGATGAAAGGGATGCAAATGAGCTCTTAACAAGCTCTGCCTCTGATGCCACCAAATGTAAGGCAGCTATCCTATAAATCAATGTTTCACTCTTTAAATAGGGCAGCAATCACCCCGAAATAGCTGTTTTTTAGATGAGGTGTTGGCTTAATTAATATCCAAGTCATGTCATAAGGCCTAGTTAAAGGGTCGAACATTGACTTATAGGATAGCTGCCTTACATCTGGTGGTATTAGGGGCAGAGCTTGTTAGGAGCTCATTTGCATCCCTTTCTCCCCTATATATCAGGAGTAACATAGAATGAATCAGATACATTTCCCTGTGACTCCTACATTGCTGTCAGATTTGTAAACAGTCTAGATGCAAGACCCGATCTTATGCAATCTGGCAGCTCCATAGGAATTCCCAGCTGCTGTCTGTAGTAGGTGGCACTTCTAGCAGCAGATCATAAAATACACACCACTTGTAACCACACTCACCTAAGTAGAGCACAACATGACTCTGTAACTTCAATTAACTACAGAAACTTGGCCAAGCATGGCTTGTTTCATACCAGCTGTGAGAATACATCAGATTATTGAATTTTTTTAAAGGAACAATCACTGCAGTCCATTCAGAGCTAAAAAGTAATGCAGACACAAATGTATCCCAAGTGACTCTGTAGTAATACATGTGATACATGGCAAGCATTGGATCCATTCAGTGGTCGTGGATAGTATATTGGACTATATTAGTAAAAAATAATGTCACAATAGAAAAAAAGTTCACAAAAGAAAAAAGACAAAGAAGGACAGAGAAGAATTGGCATTCCACACATCCCACCAGTATAGATGCACAAATCTGGACTACAGAATACAGTAAGTCCATGTATGTTAACTCAAGTGTTCAACACCATCTCAAATTTGTACAAGCATTCTCCTGACCTATGCATTGTATTAGTACCTATATTACAAAGCGAGTATAGTCCTGTTTTTTGGACTCTATACACCACAATATTTACAGCTGACATTCACAGTGAACTGAATGTACCATCAATTAATCCAGTTTTTTTCACATATTAACTAATTAGAGAATCCCTCAAGCTCCATTATCTTGCAGTTGCAGGTTTTTGTAGAAAAAAAAAAGGAATGCATCTGCATATGCTTGCAATGGAATAAAAGAAAAGTAGACTATGCCGCATACTAGCTGAAATAACAATTTGTAGCATGGATATGGAGGTTGCTAGGCCATGAAATTTGCAATATGGATGCTGCCAACTGTAACACAGTCAGAGGTTTGGTCTGGGAAAACAGGTATTTTCCTCCCAGCATGTGCTGCTGGGCTGATTCACAGCCAGGTGAGGTCAAAAACCAGACCGGCTTTTAAGTGCCGGTCCAGGTTTTGGCAGCACCTGGCTGTCCTTAAATAGGCTGCTGGGCTCAGAAGCCAGGTCTCTGTGTTGGAATCTGGGAGCCTTGTGTCTGGATGAAGGCTTGCTATCTGTTTGGCGTAAAAACTGGTTGGTGCTGCTATGGTCAAGGACTCTTAGAGGCAGAATTGCCGCATGGTGTGAATTACCACCAACACCGCAAGGTGACTTTTTGCTTGATTATGACTGCTTGTTTTGTCACTTGCCTAAAGTTTGAATAAAACACTGAACTGTTTGATCCAAAGAACTTGTTGTAGCCTCTATACTGCGTCCTCCAATCCTGTCTACCAGAGCGAAACCCCAAACCACATTTGAGTGGGGCTGTAGATGTCCAAATCTTTGCTGGCTTGATTAATTTTTCCAACACATTATACACTGCTCGTATTTATGTTTTGAGACCACTCTGTAATTCAGCAGCAGTGGTCGTGCTGGTACAATAAGGAAAAAAGCGAAAAACCTCTGGCGACTGGGACCTTGGGAGTGCACATAGGCCAGCACTTTCAGCACCCCTTTAGGGTGCTGAACAGGATGTTACAGTACAACAAAATGGAGTTTAAACAGGATGTTACAGTACAACAAAATGGAGTTAGCACACTGAATACGGGTTATTCTGGTTTCCTCATAATGATGACCTACCTTTTCAGATTGGTAATGGTCTGACTCTCAGCAGACTCACGATCAGCTGTTTGAAGGAGTTGTGGCACTAGTGCAAGCGCTGCATCGTCTTCAATGTTTATCTGCACGCCATCTATGTAGTGGTGGTGCAGGTTAATTACAGCTTGCTCTCGCATTCATTTGGGTGGCTGCAATTGCCCTGTACCACCACTACATGGACGGCATGCAGGTAAACATTGAAGTGGATGCATTTTTTGCACTAGTGCCACAGCCTCTTCAAACAGCTGATTGGCGAGGATCTCCACCAATCTGAAATTGATGACTTATCTCGAGAATAGGTCATCAATTGAATGAAACAGGAATACCCCTTTAATTAAAAATGCAATACCCTATATAGTATTAAGCTGATGGGTTAAACACAGAGGAGAGTTTAAAACCCGTTAAAAATTTGCAGAGGAGTTTAAAGCAAATATATTATTTTACCCTCAAAGATGTGATCTTTTGTTAAAATGTGCAAAATCTCCTGCCAAGGAGCAATCGCACCGTCTCCTCCTCACTGTTTCCATTACATAGAAAATGAACGAAGGCACAGATGTAAAACAGAATAAAACACTTCACTTCTCTAGAGCTGTTCCTCGCAGAGGTCACTGAAACATTTAAAACAATTTGCTTCCATAAAACGACTATCTGTTGGACAAATAAAACTCCTATGTACGGCTCTGGTGTTACTTACCTTATTGCTGGTATATTTATGCAGCTGTGTGTATTTTATATGTAGAGTTCTGAGGGTCACGATTTATAGTGTTTTTCTCCTATAGAAATTCTTTTCACGTCTTGAGAAATCAGTAAAGGATTTTTGTTTGCAAAGAATATGAACAATGCCTTCCATCCACTGTATAGTTTCTGGCACCAGCAGCTGCCCGAAACAGCTGATCAGTAGTGGTGGTGTCAGACAGCCACCCAACAATCTAATACTGACGACCTATTCGGAGGATAGGCCGCCAATACCAACGTAAATATAGACCTTCTAGGTGTATATTCCTTGTTTTTGGGCCGTAATGAAAGATGAATGTAAAACATTCTGACAGTAGTTGGTAACTAATGGTCACCAAGATGTCTGTGTTTGGTGGAACATTAATTGCATTACAGTAGATGATGTGGACAAATAGACAAAATGGTTCACAGGACTGTACAGCAGTAGAGAATATAGTAGAGAACTTTTCTGTTACTTTTCTGTTTATAACCATGTTTTAGAGGCACTTAAAAAGGATCTATGTCTGTTTTAGCAAATTTATGTATTCGTCATGAGATTACAATTCTGGAGCATCTTTTTTTTTAGAACTTTGCCCTAGATTCACAATACTCTGCGCCTTGAAGTTGTCTAAACCTTTGGTGCAAGATGTCACATCTAGGTAGAAATTTATCATCTCCATGTGCCTCTTTTTGTGGCGTAACAAGTCGCAAACCTTGTGTTTGCATCTTTTTAAAGGCCATTTGAGTCAAAACCTGCACAGCACTTTCTGAGAGGATGCTTTGTGGTGAGGGTGGTGGGCGGGCATGGCAAGAGGGTCCGTCACACTTATCTTAATTTGGCCCTGTTTTCAGGAGCAAATAAAGACAGAAATCTATGGCAGGTCTGAGCTGCCATAGATTTCATTCTGGCGCACAGACACCCAGAGAATGCGCCTAATTTATGACGAGGAGCCTTGTCATAAATTAGTGGCATCCTCAGGAAGTGCAAGAGATTTCAAAGACCAGCGTAAAATGCCAGTCTTTGATAAATCCCTTTCCTTAGTGTTCTGACATGTTTGACAACGGTGCCAGGGCTAGCCGAGAAAGAATATGGGTTAGGGGTTAAAGGTTGTAGCCTAAAATGTGACTTAAACATCTGAAAGCGAGTATGAGTTGCTTTAAAGGAGTTGTCTGAGTTACATACAACTCAGGCAAACCCTGCAAGCAGCCTAAAATAACAAATGAATGGCTACTCACCTGTTTCCTCTGCTGTTTCTTCCTGCGATGGGCTCGGGTCCTTGCTGCTCTTACTTTTTCTGGCTGCAGCTGTGATGTGCATACAGGTCACCGCTGCAGCCAATCACTGGGCTCGGCAGAGACATCCCATGCACAGCTGACGGAAAGTCACTGCAGCAGCCAAGAAAATGACATCAACAGGGGGGAGATCAAAGTGCAGCACTCGAAGAAACAGTGGTGAGAACAGATGAGTATCTATTCATTTGTTATTTTAGACCGTTTGCAGGGGTTGCTCAAGTTTTTACTTGGACAACTCCTTTACAGTTCAGGCAGTCTACAGAGGAGCCAGATTTGTCATACAACCTAAACAACTGTTATAATTATGGTGCATTTAATGCCTCCCCTTCTACATGTTTAGCCTATCTAACTAATTGTAAATCTGGGCCTCTGTGTTTTGATGTTCTTCTAGAAATGTAGAATATACTGACAACTGGGTCTTACTATCCCTCTTGTCGAAGGTGTGTGCCTCTACACAATCTAATACTGGAAGCACTGATTGGGAATTGTCAGACTATGTAAGGTCATACCACAAACTAGTAACATACAGTTATGAATTTATTCATACTTCTAATAGGAATAACAGAATAAAACTACAAGTTACAAGAAATGATGCTCCAAAATTCGGGTTTCATGGGAAAAACAATTATTTCCTAAAACAAACATGGCAGGAGAGCGGACAGGTCCTCTTAAGGAGATCAGAAGGGAGTAAATGGAGATAGAGGGACTAATGACAGTTATTGGGTGGTGAAGTAATTAGTTAGCATAGCACTCAAGAGTTAAACCTCAGTATATTTTCCCAAGAAGATTCATGTCTTAGGAAATCATCACCTTCACAAGATGATGTGTAGACAAAGCAAATAGGTAGTCTAGTGACCTTCAACCTTAATGAACGTTGAGAAGTAATCTTAGAGATGAGTAGGGCATCTGTACATTCTATTGGATTTTTACTCATGCCTTGGGGTCTTAGGTATCTGAGACGTACATGAGAAAGGTGAAGAGAAACAAACAAAAGGATGAAGTAAGCCGGGCTATACCCATTACCACATTTCCAAAGAAATAAAAGAAAGGGGAAGCATTAGATACTTTTGCTAATCAGTTCCACCAACGAATCTCTATACTGGGACAAAAAGGAAGGCAATTCTCATGCATTTCTTATTTATGTACAGTATAATATTGACATGCTATATAACAATCATAAGATTAAGAACAGATCTGACCCAGACATGGAGTGGGAAAAAGAGACTGTACAAATATTAGTGTATTGTTGGCCGAACCTCCAGAGTACAGTGGGTTCGGACCAGTGTTCCCTGTAAGCTGCGCGGGCGCGCGGCCGCGCAGCTTCCTTTATGCCTCCGCTCAGCACCTCTGCTGGCCCGCTCACTGCTGCTGCCCGGACTTTATGTAAGGGGCTCGGGGCCTCTCTGTGCAATTTATTTTTATAACGCCTACAGTGCGATTGGCCGGCTGCGCTACCGGCCCAGTGCGCACATTAAGTAACCCATACCCTCTCCGGTGCTGCGCCTGCGCCTGCGCCACCAGCTGTGACAGTGCGAGACTCGGCACTGAGGTCACAGGTCTCGCAGGATCACGCGGGATGACTGAATGGCGGGATGACTGAATGGCGCGGCGCCGGAGAGGGTATGACGGGATTGTTCTGACAGATGAGTGGAGCAGAGTAGGTATTTTTATTTATGTATGCACACACACCGGCTTCATGGGGGGGGGGGGGGCACGCCGCACTTGAATTCAGAAAAGGTAGCCCACGCCGGCCATATGAGGGCAGGCCCACTGGCAGCAAATCCTTCATTATCATGGAATATATACAGAGATGGAGAGAGGGGCAAAATAATGAAATATATACAGAGAGGTGCAGTGTAGGGACACCGTGTAGGGCATGGATGTCAAACTCATGGCCCTCCAGATGTTGCAATACTACAACTCCCATCATTCCCTGATAGCTGTAGTATGCCCAGGCATGATGGGAGTTGTAGTTTTGCAACAACTGGAGGGCCACGAGTTTGACATCCCTGGTGTAGGGGTTATACTGTTTATTGTACAGCATGGCACAGGGGTTATATTGTCATTTGCTGTACAGTATACTGTACATTATAATCCCTGTACCATGCCGTACAATATACAGTATAGTTCATACACCGTGCCGTACAATATACAGTATAGTTCATACACTATGCCGTACAATATACAGTATAGCTCATACACTATGCCGTACAATATACAGTATAGTTCAGATACCATGCCGTACAATATACAGTATACCACCTACACTGGGGGATTATTGTGTATATTGTACGGCATGGTGTATGAATTATAATGTATATTATACGTCATGGTGTATGGATTATATTGTGCAGCACGGTGTATGAACTATACTGTTCATTATCATGATTAAGGACCAGCATGTAAATGTCCGAAATGCATAGATTTGACTGCCCTGCGTATGTGGAAGTTTTAATACCGCTGTGAATAAAGTATTCCCTGCTATCAAGAGCTGGATTTTCTCTCTTTTCTTCATGAACTATACTGTATATTGTACGGCATGGTGTATGGATTATAACGTACATCGTACAGCATGGTGTAGGGATTATAACGTACATCGTACAGCATGGTGTAGGGATTATAATGTACATCATATTGCATGGTTTTGGGGTTATATTGTATATTGTACAGCATGGTGCATGAACTATACTGTATATTGTACGGCACTGTGTATGAACTATACTATATATTGTACGGCATGGTGCAGCGGTTACACTGTATTGTACGGCATGGTGCAGAGGTTACACTGTATTGTACGGCATGGTGCAGAGGTTACACTGTATGCTCTTTGATGTGACACTTATCTTAGGTTTTCCTAGCGCCCACCTTTGATGGCGCTGTGCCCAGCTCTGAGCCGACCCCGCTCAGCAGCTGCCAAGGCTTAGAGGGAACACTGGTTCGGACAACACTATAATGTGTATGGGGAGCTCCCTACTCTACCCTGACAAGCTGTTAGCACAAGCAAGTCTCGATAAATCAGGGCCATAGGCTTTATCTATGAGCCCTTGTAGCAGTTATAGTTTTATGATTTGATGTATTTTCATGTAAAAAAAAAATCTATCACCCCAAGCTTGCCAAGCCATATTCTATCATACACTGCTCAGGTAGGGAAGCATAAGAAGCTTCCGCCAGTTAAAGCAATTTAGGCTACTGTCACACTTGCGTTTTTCTTTTCCGGCATAGAGTTCCGGTTTTATCCCCATGCATTCAGACTGGAGAGTAATCCGTTCAGGATGCATCAGGATTTCTTTAGTTCAGTCTTTTTGACTGATCAGGCAAAAGATAAAACCGTAGCATGCTACGGTTTTATCTCTGGCCAAAAAACTGAAGACTTGCCTGAATGCCGGATCCGGCATTTTTTCCATAGGAATGTATTAGTGCCGGAACCAGCATTCAAAATACCGGAATGCGCAGACCGAAAAAAAGGTGAACAAATAAATGCTGGATTCGTATATCCCGGCATTTCAATACATTTTTCTGACTGATCAGGCGTTTTTCAGACTGATCAGGATCCTGATCAGTCTTAGGCCTATTGCACACGACCGTATGGCTTTTTCAGTGTTTTGCGGTCCATTTTTCATGGATCCGTTGTTCCGTTTTTTGTTTCCGTTGTGTTTCCGTTTCTGTTCCGTTTTTCCGTTCCGTTTTTCCGTATGGCATATACAGTATACAGTAATTACATAGATAAAATTGGGCTGGGCATAACATTTTCAATAGATGGTTCAGGAAAAAACGGAATGGAAACGGAAGACATACGGATGCATTTCCGTATGTGTTCCGTTTTTTTTGCGGATCCATTGACTTGAATGGAGCCACGGACCGCGATTTGCGAGCAATAATAGGACATGTTCTATGTTAAAACGGAACGGAAAAACGGAAATACGGAAACGGAATGCATACGGAGTACATTCCGTTTTTTTTGCGGAACCATTGAAATGAATGGTTCCGTATACGGACCGTATACGGAACGCAAAAAACGGCCAGTAAACGGGAAAAAAAAAACGGCCGTGTGCAATAGGCCTTACAAATGCCATCAGTTGGTGTACATTTTGTTGGATCCGACAGGCAGTTCCGGGACGGTACTGCTTGCCGGAACACTCTGTTGCAAGTGTGAAAGTAGCCTAAAAGGGATTATCCAGGAAAAGATATATACCTTATCCCCAGGATAGGTCAACAGTATCAGATCTGTGGGGATGCGACATCGGGGTCCCCCACCGATCAGGCCTTGAGCTCTGCAGGCTCTTACTAGGTCAATGACATCACTGTTAATGGGACTGAGCTGCAATACCAAGCACTGCCACTATACAATGTATAGCACTCTCCTTGGAAAGCTTCCAGGAGTCTGCATTGCTTACCATAGCCCCAGTGAATGCAGTGGCTCCCTGAAACAGCTGATCAGTGGGGATGCCGGGACTCAGACCCCCCCCGCTGATCCGCTGATGTAATAATGGTGACCTATCCTGAGGATAAGTCATCATTATTTTTTCTAGAATAACCCCTATAAGTATATTCTGGAAGTAACCGTCATGTAAGGACAAAATTATGTTAAAATATTGATATTTAAATAAAATGTAATGTCTGCATTTTGTTTAAAAAAAACAAAAAAAAAACATATTTCCAGATAATTTACCATCTGTTTAGTTTGTTTTTCAAGGACATCAGTACTTTTCTGTCCTTGCTCTATTTGTTATGCTGCCTGGGACATAGGTGTACTAATGCAATTTTCTTGTAGAGGCGGACATCAGTTCAGCAGAGGTCACAAGCTGACAGTCAAATATCAAAAGCTAAGAGAGCAACGTTAATCCCGTTATGCCATACAAATGACTTCCAGGAGGATCTCAGCGACTTGTCCAGCTCTGTGTGTGCTAAAGGCTACTAACATATCATACAGCGAGTATCACTCAACTAAGAGTCTTTTGATGTGAAAAAGGAAGGTTTATTTTACTTGTCTGCAGAGGAAATTAGTGGTTATGATCTAATGGATCCATTTAATGGCATCAAGATATAGATAGGATTATATCCTCACTAATTATATGTTTATATTGTCAGAAGGTATTAGTTACATGCTTGGAGTAGATGACTATTTCCTTTGCAATCCTTGGATATAGGGAAATGCTCAAGGCTTTATGGCAGCGATATCGAGCATTCTCCACTCTACACATAATCCTTTACCGTTCATTCATTTGCAAGCATTTGATTAATTTTATTGGAATTGCCAGCATTACAGATTGAGCCAGGTCATGTAGGATATAGAATGTCTTCTTTCAGAAAGTATCATGACCCTTAACTATACAGTTCCTGTATGAGATAATAATATGTCTAGGTCAATGTAGCCTTGGATGGTCCAGCTTTTGAGACTTTTAACTGTCAACCCCAGCCTACTGTACCTAAAAAAAAAAAAGATTTGCCTGCTCCCCACCATTCTGTATTGTCTCCCTGGGTTCGTGACTCCCCTCAACAGACCTCCGATCCCCAGCCTGTAAACTTCCAGAAGAACGGACCCTGTGCTGTTTCGGGACAAAGTCATTGGCTACAGTGGTACACGTGACTTGGCCCATCCAGAAGTTTACAAGATGTACTGTAGACTGGAAGACCAATGAAGAGTGCCAAGAATATGAATCTGAGTTACAGGGAGCAGATCAGTATGATATATTCAAAAGGAACAGAAGACTTGGGTTGACGGTTAAAAAAGTCCAAAAAAGCTAAAAAAAAAAACTTTAACGTAAGTATATTAGGCAACGGCTACTCAGGTTTCACTATGGCTGCAAAGTTCTCACATTTATTCTAAGATTCACTGTAAAGAATATCTGTCTTCAGCTATAGATGAGCCCTGTGTCTAATATTAGGATTATTGCACCCCAGAAGCCACTGTCTACAAGCAGTATATTTAATGCAACAAGGGTCAATTTGAGCAGCGTTCTTGACCTCCCAGTACTACATTGCAAGGGACATACAGATGTGGCAGGTGCCGGATTGTCACCTAGTGACTGCCAAAGACACAAATGCAGCACCATTTGCCGTTGTCTATCAAATTACTGTGCTGTAAGCCTTTATTCACATGGCTATATTACAGCTCCATGCGAATGCTGCATATTCAGCAACAACATTAGCAATGGAGCCATCAAGGGAAGCAAGCAAATTGTTCCTAAAAAAAGAAGAAAAAAAAACATATCCTGCATCTCTCTGACAGTATGTGGCCATATTTTTGGTGCTGAATATATTATTTGCTAGGAAACGGCAATAGGAATCAGGAGTACAAGTACAAGTCAGCACAATACCTTACCGGAAGCAGCACAGGAGATGCAAAAGAGCAGAGGGTCTAGGATAAAAACTATACCGCTCAGACACCTAATTCCCTGCATATACCTATACTGCAATACATAGGATTTTGTTGTATATTTGGAGAATACTGATTACTGAATGAACATTATATGTGAGATTTCTTCTCAGCTTAGTATTACCATTTTCAGGACTGCACCTGGCGAGCATTCGTGTTTCCTCTTAGCAGCTGAGAGTACATTCCCCAAGCAGCTTATACAATGCAGTACAGAAAAAAGGAAAGGACAAATGTGCTACCTGGAAAATGAAATTGCCTGCACTGCACTATCTTTCATCATTAATAAAAAGTGGAATTTCCAGGCCTGAAAAAAGGACCTCCTTGCACGCACAGTAATCTATAGACGATGGTTGTGAATAATGGGGAGTAATGGAGAAAACAGAATGAGCACTGTGCATGCTTTGATCACTGCCACTTGTAAGGAGTCATTTATTGATCCTTTAAAGAATGTAAATGATCAATGTATATGTAAGGATTAATGATTAGAGTAAATGGATCCATTACAACAAAGTGTATAGTATACAAAAGGCCTAAAAATGTATGTTTGTAAAGCATCGTGATAAAAGAGACACAAATCACTGCAATGTCAACATAGAAAACTTTGGTTACAGATGATAGCTCAAGCCAGATTTCTATAGAAGAGACTCCATGAGGTTAATATATGGTGAGAATTGCCCTCAAATTACCTTGTAAAGTAAAATTATGTATCATTCCTACATTGAACAAAAATGACACTAGAGGAGCCAAATAAGGAGGGCTTAATTTGGTGACTGGCAAACATCATATGTCATCATGGGACCATAAATACGGCTAATTATTTAGCCATATAGTGGACAGCATCAAGACCATGTTGGATCTGATATAAAGTTACATAACCATAGTAGTTACGTGTGACCACTAGAGATGAGCAATTTTATGAAAATTTAGATTCGGCTGATAAGCAAATTAAAAAAAGAATTACTTTGTCACAAAGCGCATTTTCTGTAAGCAGCGGGGGACAGGGAGCTGTGATAGAGCCGCCCCCCGTCATTGTACCCGTCAGATGCTGCATTTATACATGATCGCGGCATTTGAGTGTAAAAAGTGTGAAAAATTAACATAACAAAATATCTATATCAAACTTACTGCCTCCATTTGCTCGCAACGGGCCGCCAGCCGCATTTTGATTGAAGATCTGGAGCGAAAACTTGCGCGTCTTGAGATTATGTCATCACGCTGGCCGTCATGGTGACGTATGATACGGATTTCTGCCAAGATCTTCAATCAAGATGGTGGCTGGAGGTCCGTCGCAAGCAAATGGAGGAGGGAAGTATGATTTTTTTTGTTTTTTTTTTACACTATTTCAGGTTAAATCGATTCGCTAACATGAAGCACAAGGAAATTCGGCTTTGAGGCGAATCAAATTCATCCTTAACTTCGGATCGAATTCCACTTTGTGGGATTCAATTCGCTCATCTCTAGTGACCACCATATGGTCCTATACATAATACCTTGGGTAGCATAGAATACAACATTTATAAATTGCTTGGGACTGAAAGTTAAAGGATATTTTACATAGAAGTCAGCCTCTCTAACTCCTGGGTGAAGCTGCACCTGGACACACAATGGCAGCCATTCTTCATTCTAGCTCATAGAGAAAGGTCCTAAGTGGGAACCTGCTATATACCCTACTGCACATATGCAGGGGCAAACATGTGATTTTGAAAGCACATTAGTGCCTGATGTGGTGCTGGCAATCTGTTCCCCAGAACTACTTTATATATAATTTAACCGCTTTGAGAAGACTACCCAAAATTGCACTGGAAGTTGTCTCCTGAGGAAGGGGAGGATTTTCTAAAGAAGATGGGTTGTAAGTAGAGATGAGCGAATCAATCCGAATTTCAGGAAAAATTCAATTTGCACCGAATCCCAATTTCCTTACTCTTTGTGTCACACTTTTTCCTAAAATGGCTGCTGCACGTGTTAGGACATAGAGCAAGGAACTCTGGGAATGAGAGATCACCCACAATGCCATGCATGCATCCAATCAGCAGCCAGCCCTGTGATGCCACAGCCCTATAAATAGCCTCAGCCATCTTGGATTCAGCCATTTTCCAGTGTATATAGTGCAGGGAGAGATGTCAGCAGGCGCTAGGGACAGTGGTAGAAATGATTTTCTGTATAGAAGTTCAGGGAAAGGATAGGGAGGAATCATTCCACAGTATTGAAGGAGAACAGGGTTCAGTAGGGGAGTTTACATCCTTGGTAATAGGGAAAATCCTATTACACCTGGCTGCACTGACTGTGGATCCAAATTGCCATTATACAGCTCTGTAATTCCAGCAAACAAGAGAAGAGCAGTTGATAGTCTAATGCATAAATGGCGGAGGGACTTAAATTCTCAACGAGAAGATTTTTGGGAACTGGCCATACAGGCAGAAAATAAGATCTCAAGGAATTTTTCTCACAGAATTACTCAATTTAATATACTGTACTGCCTCTACTACTCTCTCAAGATGTAATGAAGTGTTACAAGTCTAAAGAGTTTATGTGTCCAAAATGTGGTGCGGTAGCAGCGGACAATATACATGTATTATGGTCATGCGTAAAAATTCAAGAGTACTGGGAAAAGGTTAATGAAAAAATAGAGGAATACCACCAGTTTAAAGTACCAAGGCAATAAAAAAAAAAAAAAGTGGGGTGATGGATCGAATTGATGTCCCCCAGCATCGAGAGATACTTCTATTCCAGGGCAGGAAATGTATTGTTGGACACTGGGGGGGGGAGTGGTGCCTCCACGGTCAAAGAATAGGAGAGCTCTGTTAGAGTCTCGCTTGCCAGGGAGGAATTTCATTTGGTAGGTAATGAGAAAAAATATAGATTAGCTAGGTTATGGCAGAAATGGTTACTAATAAAAATTGAGCGGTCTTGGGGAGGGAGAGTAGGAACCAGGAGATGTGGGGGAGTTGGAGAGACAGGGAGATTGGGGATGGTGACTTAAAGGAGAGAGAGGAGAGGGGAGGAAGGGGAGAGAGGGGGGAAAGAAAATGTATTTTAAATTTTTCCTTTAGAAGGAGCATGCGGCGAGCAAAGGGAGGGGGGTGGGTTAAGTGTATTTAAATGCAATAATTGAATAATTAACAATTTTTGTAATGGTTGCAAAAACGTTACCAATTGAATTTTTGTGAATGGTTGTAAAAACGCAATAAAGATTTATATTTAAAAAAAAAAGGAATTCCCCCCTCGATATGTTGGACCGACTATGCAAACAGAGAAAGGCTATAAACTTGAACGGAAAGGAAGAAAGATCCAGCACCTTGTTTTTCTTGCTTGACGTTTATTCCACAAACCAAATGTACAGCGGTGATAGAAACCTCCAAAAATAAGCCCCAGTACGGTCTACATGTTTCGAACCAGATGGTTCTTAATCATGACCTCCACAGTAAATTTCCAACACAGTGTATATATAGAGAGGTGAACACAGAAATCCCTCCCCCATTAAACTAGCAGGGCGGTGCTGGTCATCTCAGGTGTTGTAATTAAAAGTGCTAACAGAAATTTAAGTGCACAAAAACACATTCAGAATTAAAAATTAAAATCCAAAATGAGCCATTATGAACACACATTCTATAATATTATTGCATCCAGCAGGTAGGGAGGAGAGAAATAAGAGTGCAGTCACGAGATATAAAAAATGAACAAATATATGAAAAAATCTGAAAAAGCTCTGTCTGAACACTCCTCTGCATCTAAAGAAGCTCTGTCTGAATACTCCTCTGCATCTGAAAACGCTCTGGCTGAACACTCCTCTGCATCTGGAAACGCCCTGTCTGAACACTCCTCTGTATCTGCTGGGTGCAATCCATTTTAGTTCAATTAGGCTATACAATAATATCCTTCAAAGTTGCAACAAGGTGTAGTGAAAGGCTATAAATGATTTCTTGATGACCCAAGCAAACAGGAGTACTCCGCTGCGTAAGGCTACTTTCACACTCGCGTTTTGGCTTTCCGTTTGTGAGATCCGTCATGGGCTCTTATAAGCGGTCCAAAATGGATCAATTTTGCCCTAATGTAGTCTGAATGGAAAAGGATCCGCTCAGAATGCATCAGTTTACCTCGGATCAGTCTCCATTCCGCTCTGGAGGCGGAGCCAAACGGATCTGTCCTGGCACACAATGTAAGTCAATGCGGACGGATCAGTTTTCTCTGACACAATCTGACACAATAGAAAATGGATCCGTCTCCCATTGACTTTCACTGGAGTTCATGACGGATCCGTCTTGGCTATGTTACAGATAATACAAACAGATCCGTTCATGATGGATGCATGTAGTTGTATTATTGTAACAAATCAGTTATTCCAGATCCATGATGGATCTGCCCAAAATGCAAAAGTAATGTGAAAGTAGCCTTAGGCCTCTTTCACACTACAGTATGTTGCATTCAGTGTTTTGCGTTCCGTTTTTCACGGATCCGTTGTTCCGTTTTTTGCTTCCGTTGTGGTTCCGTTTCCGTTCCGTTGTTCCGTTCCGTTTTTCCGTATGGCAAATACAGTATACAGTAATTTCATATTAAAAATTGGGCTGGGCATAACATTTTCAATTGATGGTTCCGCAAAAAACGGAACGGATACGGAAGACATACGGATGCATTTCCGTATGTGTTCCGTTTTTTTTGCGGCCCCATTGACTTGAATGGAGCCACGGACTGTGATTCTCAGCCAAATATAGGACATGTTCTATCTTTTCAACGGAACGGAAAAACGGAAATACGGAAACGGAATGCATACGGAACACATTCCGTTTTTTTGCGGAACCATTGAAATGAATGGTTCCGTATACGGACCGTATACGGAACGCAAAAAACGGACCGTATACGGAACGCAAAAAACTGTAGTGTGAAAGAGGCCTAACTTTGATGTCAGCCAGTGGCAGCTCATGCGGGACACCTGCCGTTTGCTCAGGCCCTTTGAGGAGGCCACGTTATTTGTCATTCACCAGGACTACGGGATGAACAACGTCATTCCACTGCTTTATTTTCTGTAACAGATGCTGGTAAATCTGGTTGGTCAGGGGACTGGAGATGTGGAGCCTAGATGTCACGGCCACATGAGCCCTGTGGGGGCTGGACTGGAGGAGGAGGAGGATGAGAACAATGGAGCATTTCTTCAAAATAGAACTTAAATTTCATTATTTATTTTCAACTACTTCTAGTAGTTTCTCCTGAATTACTCCAAGAAAGGGTTTACATCTACTTGAAACTTTTCCATACGTTTGGTCCTGATATTGCAAAAAGCCATATGTCTTTATGAGTTTCACATTTCAATTTCGCTGTACTGTAAATAATTATGTATTCAAGATTTTTAAGGGTATAGTTCATAGTCATAAGGTCTACATTACTATACTTTTGAGGGCCACCAGAGATCTACGCCTCTAGATAAAATGTTTATTTCTCTTCTTAGTAAAATTATTAAGGAAGTTTAAGTTAAGTTAAAGGGAATATGTCATCTGAAAATGACCTATTGTTTAAAGCATGTTTTTATGTTAAACATATTTTTTATATAATGTTTTGGTATAAAACATAGGCACCACTTCCTGTTCTGTACAGATCATTTTAATGCAGTCATCTATCTACCATTACAGGCAGGATTACAATGACAGATATCACCTCTTTATAGATAACACAGGATCCGCATTCACAATAGGTGATATCACAGCCTATCTACACCTTCCTGAAGTCTGCACAGGTCGCAGAGCATGCCTGGAAAACTCTTTCATCAAATTTAATGAGGTCCCCTCCTGTCTATTGTATCTACAGTATGGCCCATGATGTCAATGCTATTAACAACAGCTCAGTCAAGATGGCTGCCCCCATAATCTTGTACAAGAAATAGAATAATAAAAAGGAGATGTGCCTCTGCTTTTAACTTGGAGAAAAAAATATTCTGTGACACATTTCCTTTAAGGTACTTGACAAACATGGTGCATTGCAGTCTATTATCACACAGAACATGGATTCAAGTTGATGCATGATCAAATAGCCAATGGGAAGGCAGGGAGTTCAAAGAAAGGATTAAGGCTTGGTCACCTAATTAAGAATATATTTCTGCAACCTGGGGTGAAAACATGTTCTACAGACGCCTACCTCCCAAACATTCTCTCTGCATGGTTTCAGAGATCTTCCTAAATTCTCCAGCTGAACTAACAGATTCAGAATTCTCTCACAAAACACCAGAGCAACATGATGAAGAAATTGTTGAAAACTAAACAAAACCACAATGTGTTTGCACATAGATCAGAAAGGCTGCATAATAACAACAAACACATTGCCAAGTAATTCCAAACTGATTGCCTCAGACATTGTCTTGTCTTATTTGGAGCTACATGGTTTCAAGGAGAATTGCTTCTTGGTTTCCATTAAAATCTTTAAGACCAAAGACAACAGAACATCTGACAGGTAAAAGAGAAATGGGAATTAAACTTTATTGCTGAATATTTTTGAAACACGACTAACTGCAATTTCATTCAAGAGTCTTTTGTCTGGGCAAAGGTCATACTACGATTGTATCCATGATATACATGAAATTGCAGCAACATAGCAAATCACCCAGCCTCCTGTACCTGCTAAACTACACTACTTTATTTGTCAAAATTATAGTGGCACTTAAACACTGGTCACACCTTCCTATCACCTTTCCGAGTAAGGTAAGATAATTAGCAATTACCGTTTTTCTTAACCATTTTTCTAAATTGCTGTACCCTTTACAAACTGTTCCTTTCATAATCAAACAACTGAAGATAACTTGTGGATACATTTCAAATTTGCCAAATACATCTGGTCAGTAATTAGCCATAGATAGCTCTTCACAAATGAATGTTGAGCACAGCTAAAATGGGTATAAAAGCTCCCTGACGGGATACATAAAGCAGACGTTTATTTCAATCGATTGATCTCTTGAGACAAGTTTAGGAGCTCTGTGGGGCCTGGTATCTTACCTACATGCTAAATTCGAGCACCTGCTTTCCCTTTTTAAAGCCTCTATCTTGCTAATAGACATAGTGGTCACTTAGAAGGAAAGCTTTCAGGTTGCATTTTCTTTCTTCTCAAAAGGCTACTTCTAAGGGATCATCTAGAATTCCCACAGGGAAAAGAAAACAAGTCTTTTCAGACATGGAATGAAAAAAGGATCCTAGAAGCAAAACAACTCATGCATGTTGATGACTGCACATGGTTCACCCTACAGTAACTAAACCTAAAATCAAATATATTTTAGAAAGACAACCAGTTATTTTAGATATCACAGTTTATATCATTCTAAAAATTGACTTATAAGCCCAAGCATTGAAACTGTGCTAAATGATTTTGAAGATATTTTATGATATTTTATTGTATCGATGGTAGGATCTTTGCGTGGTAGAAACACATAACTCAAGATGAACACTTCAAAGACAAAATTTTGGAGGGTTGGGCAAAGGTACCCTCATGTATTATTAATTTGCACCTAAGGGAATATTTATTTAAGTTGACTCATCATGCCATCTATGATATTAAATTACCCGTCTCCCAAGTTCTCACATTGCACTGTACAATATTCTAAGTGTAAGGCACCTGCCACTGATCTCGGGCATAGGAAATGGTCTTGACTAAAGAAATGAAGGCTTGAGGTAGAAATTGTATTCTACATGACAACTATTCTCTTTTTACCTTGAGTCCCAAAATCTTCTCTTGCACTACTCATCAAAGTGGTTTGATTTGCCACATCACCACTAAAGCCAATCATTGGTTGGAGCTGTGCATATCACCATGTCCATGGCCAGCAGGGTATAAACAGTACAGGGACCAGAAGATGGAGACAGCAGAGAATCAGAGCGGCATAGAGCAGGTAAGTAAGAATCTTCTTTTTTGAGAGGCACGCTGGGAGCATTACATAAAATAAAATTAACTGGAAAGCTCCTTAAAAAGTACACCAATGATTGTCCATGTTATGCTTTTGGGTCTTTTTTCAAGAATAGCTCAAATGAACCTTACCAGCAGGGCTTCCATAAGGAATTTCAGGGCCCCATGCAGGCAAACTATGTGTCCCCCACCCCTCAATCTGGCCCACCATCCTTTCTCACAGTCATTAACAGCCACAGCTTTTTTTTTTGCATCAGGCCATTTTGTCACCTAGTAAGATTTTAACTTCTAAGGACATATATTATGGGTTAAATTAAGTAAAAAAAAAAATACAATTTTTATTTACACTATTTATTGATGACCATACATAAAATGTTCGCTATATTGTATGGGTTATTATGATTACAAGGATATCGAATGCTGTAGTATATGTTATTAAAAGGCATTTATTGTAATAGTTTTTGCTTCGTTATTTTTTCTAAGTGACATTAACCTTGCAGAAATATATACCTTTCACTTTCCAGCTTTTCTTTTACCATAAGAAGCTAGAAATTAAAAGTTTTTTTTTGCTATAACTTTTACTAAACAAATTATTTTATAACTTTCCACTGGGAATTTAACCCAGGACCCTCTGTATAGCAGGCAGCATGCTTACCACTACACTATTGTAAGGTTTGGAATTAGTGCTGAAAAAGCTGCTAAATAATATTATTGTTTTCTTCATACGCATGATATTAAATAGCATGAATAATATTCCTGTTTAGCAGCTTTATAGGCATATAAATTCCTATCTTTATAGCAGAGCAGTTCTATTGTGTAGTGGCAAACACGCTGCCTGCCCATACATTCCCACCGGAGACCTTTGAAACCTTTACTTCCCAAAAACCATTACAATAAATGTTTCAGTAACTATCACAACAATATTTGGTATACCTATAAACATAATAACCTGTACAATATAGGGAACACGTTATTTATAGTGATCGGCTATCAGCATAAATAAAAAGGGCACTTTTATTTTACTTCAACCCAGTAATACTATGTTTACTAATTATTTAATGTTATGCCTATGAAGAACACTGTAGTACTATTTATTGGCTTTATAAGCAAAGAAAATGTTTAGTTTTTTTGTATAAAAATCAACACTACTTAAAAGGAATTTTGGGCAGGGTGTAGCTACAGGGGAAGCAGGGGAAGCGGCTGCTTTGGGGCGCTGACCCAGAAGGGTTCTATCCAATAGGAGGAGGACTAAAAGATTTTGTCAGGGCCCCCTCAACAGTATTACACAATGAAATTATATACAGTGACAGTATAGACAGTGTAGAAAACGGATGGAACAGCTGCGAGGCTTGGTCTGAGAGCGCGATCTTTGCTAGCTACAGGAATGGGGGCGGCATGAAAGAAAGGGGTTGCGAAAAAATTGCTGGAGGAGGGGGGCCCCATTCAATGATTTGCTGTGGGGCCCAGTCATTTCTAGCTCCGCCACTGCTTTTGGGTCTCTAGCTATTGCACACAATTTAGCGCAGGTTGCGCTATTAATATATATTGCTGCCAGGTACAACAATAATTAAAAGGACTTTTGGGTCTCTAATCGCACGCAATTTAGCACAGGTTGCACTAAAAATATATATTGCTGCCAGACACAATATAGTCCTTAAAATGACTTTTGGGTCTCTAACCCTAACACAAAATTAAAATTCCCTACACTATCTTCTACAGCACAGCTCTCCCTGACTAAGACTGGCCGAACCACGTGTTATCGGTTGCTTTATGGCACCCGATGACGCGTGTCGGCCAGCCAATCACTGTAATGCCAGTAACCAACATGGCTACGGCATTACAGTGAGTGGCAGTACTTACCTGCATGTTTATTGGCTGCTTAGCAGCCAGCAAACGTGCAGGGAGGAGACTCGAGCACCGAGCTCGAGCACACGCGGTATTCAAGCCAAATTGGTGTTCAGCCGAGCATGCTCGATTAACACTAGTTATGATTAAATAATCAATTTAGTATATTTCTTTGTGCAGGGAGAGGGCCTCAGTATTCTCTAAAATTAATACTAACAAGGCTTACAATGTCACAGATCCGAAGTGGCTGGCTGGGCCCCCCAGCTGCTCCAGGCTTGTAAAAGCAACACTGCCAGTACTATCCTTATAGTGGCCCCGCACACTAGATTTTCCCACTGTAGTTTCTGAGATCAAATACTATATTTCCAAGGCATTCATTTAAGGCCAAATTCTCACTTCAGTTATTTGGTCAGTTATTTCCAGCAGTTATTTGCAGCCAAAGCCAGATGCGGGTCAAAATCACAGAACAGATGCATATCTTTCCATTATATCTTATCTCTGTGTAGGTTTCAGTACTGGTTTTGGCTCAAAAGAAATGTTAGAAGTAACTGACGAAATAACTGAAGTAAGAACTTGGCTTAACTGATGCAGAAAGGCATAAAAAAGTTAACACAGAAAAGTGCTTTGCCAAATGGAAGACTTTTCTACTCCTCACTAAAAGTTGCCATGGCCTAAGCTGCCACATTTTGCACCATAATTGCTGAACAATTCTGGCATAAAATTCAGTCTCAAAGTGAGGTAACCAATAGTTGGTATAGAGATAGATCTCCACACTCATCAACCAGCCTGAGATACTGTGATAAATCTGGTGTACGTTTAGACAGGCTGTCCAAGTTTACATCATTTATAGCAGTGATGGGGAACCTATGGCACGGGTGCCAGAGGCGGCACTCAGAGCCCTCTCTGTGGGCACCCACACCCTGGAAGAAGTCCAAGGTGTAACACTATGCCTTAGACTTTTTCTGCCATTCATCAGCGCAGGGCATGCTATGAATGGCACAGACAGCTCACTGAATGTAGGCAGGCTATTATAGATAAATGATAAAATACATGGAAGATATGTTATATTAGTATTCAGGGTAAATGGCCATGTTGGCACTTTGCGATAAATAAGTGAGTTTTGGGTTGCAGTTGTGGCACTCGGTCTGTAAAAGGTGCACCATCACTGATTTATAGGATTAGTACAACTGGGCCTCTGATTTCAAGGGGGGGAAAAATGTATTTAAATTATATATAGATTAAAATAGTCTCAGAGCAACCAACCAATTTGACTTTAGCAGTATCCAATAGAGAACAACTGTTTTAATTTTCCTCTGAGCTTCACAGAAAAGACAGAAGCATCATTACTACATTTGCATGAGGATCCACTGTCAAGAGACGAAGGAGGTTTTGTAATTGGTGGTGGCTGACTGTCTTGTAGCATAAGGATCATGGCAACATCTGAGGATTTCATTTTCTTCTGTGCCCATATCTCATCTGGGTACTTTGAGGTCAAGTATAATAATGATAATCATAATAATAGTAATAATAATAATAAAATATTAAAAAAATAATACATAATATGCATGATGAAATATTAACATAAGTATAGAAAAAAAAACTAAAAACTTCATAATGTGATAAAGGTTGAATATGGGGTTACCAAGTGAAATTTCTAGGTTTAGTTAATAAAGTTATAATATAAAGAGGATTTCCACAACTGCTTAATTATTAATTTTTCTCTGGCTTTTAATGTTAAGAATGCCAGTTGCTCTAATGACCTGTGGAGATGAGACACTCTCTGGAGTGTGTATTGGGAAGGGGAAGGTTAAGGTGATTAACTGGTGCTAACAAGTTTAGGATGTGGAAGAACTATTTTCTTGGACGTCCATCAAAGGAAGGATAGAATGTTCCTGGGGGATGGGTGGAAGAGAAGAGGCAGCTATGTATTTAGCAGATGATGTTTCTCTGTGTACCCACTCTTCTCCCAGCATTGCTATGCTTGCTTCTGTCCTTCCCATCCCTGTCCATTATAAGCAGGCACCAGACATAGAAATCTGAAGTCAAGAATACAGGTTGGCAGCTGATCTGAAAAGTGATCTGACGTAAGGAGAGTTCATTACCCTTCCTGTTGATCTCTCCTTTGAGGACACTCAGCATAATTAAACCAGTGCACTGCTCATCCTCATTGACACCTCGATTAGTCTGATCTAGTTCTTGACCTGTGTAGAGAGTGCACATTACTGGAGCAGGCAAAAATACACAATGCAAGGAATTACATCCTATGCACAAAAAAAAAAGCCTATAAACTAGGCATGAGGAATGTCTGTAATTATTTTATTTGCCAATATTCCAGTCTTTTATTTTGTCGTTTCATGGTGGTGGTTTATCCTTTTGGTTAGTTTTACCCAAAGCTATTATTGAACATTTTGCCATTAGACTTGCTGAAGCACACGGCATCCAAATGTTAAAAGTAAGTGAATGGAAATATGACATTTTTGGTTGACTATTTTTGGTATGATATTTGTATCATTAAGAAACACCACACTATTTGCAGTGCACAATGGAATTTTGCTTTATGTCTTAAAGAAGTTGTGCAGTGCTAGTATATTGATGACCTATCCTTAGGATAAGTCATCAATATCCTATTGGCGTGGGTCCAACTCCCAGCACCCCCACCGATCAGCTGTTTGAAGAAGCCACAGCACTTGTGCGAGCACTGCGTCCTCTTCACTGCTTAGGCCTCATACACGCAATCATATGTATTTTACTTTCCACAAATTATGGATCTCAAAATATGGATACAGTCTATGTTGCATCTGCATTTTTTGCTGACCTATTGACTTTAATGGGTCTGTGGTCTGCATTTTTCAGCCAAGTATAGGGCATTTTCTGTCTTTCTGAGGATCACACATAGATATGCGAAAAGCACACGGATCATTCTGTTTGCATTAGTCTGTGTAATCCATTTTATCATTCACTGCCTGTACATCGGACAGTGTAATACCACCATTACCCATTGCCAGACACCTCTGGTGGCAGCTTATCTTCTGTGAGAATAAAAAAATCAGATAATGAACTTCAACATGCCTGATCTTTCTTTAACCTAACAGATATGAGTCAGGATCCCCGCCACTCACATAAGATAGTCAGCTGGTACTGCTAAAATCAGTGGGATGACTTTAAGCCTTATGCAAATGTTTGCCACATAACCATATTCTATTTGTATTAATATGGTCAGATAGCATAGTTGTATTATGATTTTATGCAGCTGTAAACTGTTTTTTCCATTTGACAAAAATAGTAAATGCGACATTAAAGAGATATTCTTGCTTTAAAATATTGCTTCTAGTGGGGAATACAATATCTTCTGGGGGGTCCCTATCAGGGGCATAGCTAAAGGCTCATGGGCCCTGGTGCAAGAGTTCAGCTTGGGCCCCCCTTCCCTCAGTGCTTTGTGGCCAGGGGCAGGGAAGCAGATAGCCTTCGAGGTGCCTGAGGCAAAAATTGAAACAGCAACCCCCCATGCCAAATTCTTCACCTATCCTGCTACAGATCCCAATGAACATTCCCTGGGTACCCCATTCTTTATCACACCCACATTCAACAGTACACACATCCACCATGTCGTCCCCACCCCACATTGCTATACCTTGTCCATTCTCCACTAGGCGCTCATTTCAACTGCCTATGAGCATGAACGCTGCACGTGTCTCTGCAGCAGAGCTGGGTTACGCTTCCTAGCGGCTGCACTCACTGACGTTCCCGCCAGTCACACAGCTACTTCTCTTATACAGGTACGATTCATACTCCTCAATATAAGTTCATGCCAAAATCATTTCAGTCATATGGATACATTTTATTACAGATAAGAAAATATTCTTTTTAGATACCAATACACAGTTCAACCATTAGTTTGCAGATAGGGTTTGTCCAATTAGATACACTTCCTCATATATTTTCTATATATTTCGAATATATACTGGCGATACAATTTGGAATGTATTAGACTATAATTAATGTGGAGACACCAATTATGAATTATTTTCTTGTAATGATTAATAATTAATAACTTATCAACTGTCAGTGGTCAGACACGCTTGTGTCACTAGTGGGTTAGTGCTAGTACTTTGAATAGCGCTTACCACAAGCTACAATTTCATTCATGAATTATTTGAGCTTTTAATGTCATCATTAGTGTTGATCGAGCACCAAAGTGCTCGGCCGAACACATTGCAACACTCTACCGAGCACCCGAGTATAATGGAAGTCAATGGGAGAACCCGAGCATTAAACCTGCTCTGAAGAGGAGAGAGTGTCGGGTTTACAGAAAAAGGTTAGAAATTGAAGGAAAACGCCACCAAAATGGTTTGACATCTGGATGCATCTTGGACTCCTATAACCTATAATAGACAACCACACAAAGGCTATATGCCAAAATCCAGGTATGTGCAAGCCAACAATCTATCCATGAGATAGTTGACAGGCTTAGTCAGCATACCTTACAATGGTAGCCTTGTGCACTATGAGACATTCAAAACCAGCTCTCATCTGACTGAGAACCAGTATGCCTCAAAGTTGCTTCATATCTGTTTGATGGCTTGGGTGGACCTGCTCACCTAGATCATTATCATTATCATGGATAGATTGTTGGCTTGCATATACCCGGCTTTTGCATATAGCCTTTGTGTGGTTGTCTATTGTATGTCATAGGTAATGGGAGTCCAAGATGCATCCAGACATCCTTCCCATTCTGTTTCCAAACCATTTCGGTGGTGTTTCCATAAATTTCTAAGATTTTTCTGTGAACCAGACGCTCTCTCTTCTTCAGAGCAGGGGGTGCCTGGTTTAATGCTTGGGTCTCCCATTGATTTTCATTGTGTTCAATTGTGCTCGAGCATACAAAGTATTCGGCCGAACACTGCGATATGCCGAGCATAGCAATGCTCGAGCTGAACTACTGTTCAGCCGAGCATGCTCGCCGAACACTAGTCATTATCGTGATTATATAAAATGTAATATTTAATATTTTATCTTTGTTTATTTTATCTTATGATTACCCTTATAATTATTATCTACTTGGTGATAAATTTTTCTTATTATCATATCAATTTTGTTATTTACATGTACCCTTTTAATTAATTAATGTAATACAATGATTATTTTTTATATTGTTATATAAAGTAATTTGACCTTCATTTATTGTTGCTATACACTTATAATTTTGTATATATATATATATATATATATATATATATATTTATGTGTGTTCCATTTGTTCCCTTCTCCAACTTCTTTTTATATTTGTCCTGTTATCATTTTAGTTGGTGGATAGCCTCTTCAGTCGCTGGCTCTCCATATTGATTTGACCGCAGTGCTGCTCATACCGTTTTTTTCTCAACTTATATATACAGGTCCTTCTCAAAAAATTAGCATATTGTGATAAAGTTCATTATTTTCTGTAATGTACTGATAAACATTAGACTTTCATATATTTTAGATTCATTACACACCAACTGAAGTAGTTCAAGCCTTTTATTGTTTTAATATTGATGATTTTGGCATACAGCTTATGAAAACCCAAAATTCCTATCTCTAAAAATTAGCATATCATGAAAAGGTTCTCTAAACGAGCTATTAACCTAATCATCTGAATCAACTAATTAACTCTAAACACCTGCAAAATAGTCCGGAGGCTTTTAAAAACTCCCAGCCTGGTTCATTACTCAAAACCGCAATCATGGGTAAGACTGCCGACCTGACTGCTGTCCAGAAGGCCATCATTGACACCCTCAAGCAAGAGGGTAAGACACAGAAAGAAATTTCTGAACGAATAGGCTGTTCCCAGAGTGCTGTATCAAGGCACCTCAGTGGGAAGTCTGTGGGAAGGAAAAAGTGTGGCAGAAAACGCTGCACAACGAGAAGAGGTGACCGGACCCTGAGGAAGATTGTGGAGAAGGACCGATTCCAGACCTTGGGGGACCTGCGGAAGCAGTGGACTGAGTCTGGAGTAGAAACATCCAGAGCCACCGTGTACAGGCGTGTGCAGGAAATGGGCTACAGGTGCCGCATTCCCCAGGTCAAGCCACTTTTGAACCAGAAACAGCGGCAGAAGCGCCTGACCTGAGCTACAGAGAAGCAGCACTGGACTGTTGCATGTCATTCGGAAATCAAGGTGCCAGAGTCTGGAGGAAGACTGGGGAGAGGGAAATGCCAAAATGCCTGAAGTCCAGTGTCAAGTACCCACAGTCAGTGATGGTCTGGGGTGCCATGTCAGCTGCTGGTGTTGGTCCACTGTGTTTTATCAAGGGCAGGGTCAATGCAGCTAGCTATCAGGAGATTTTGGAGCACTTCATGCTTTCATCTGCTGAAAAGCTTTATGGAGATGAAGATTTCATTTTTCAGCACGACCTGGCACCTGCTCACAGTGCCAAAACCACTGGTAAATGGTTTACTGACCATGGTATTACTGTGCTCAATTGGCCTGCCAACTCTCCTGACCTGAACCCCATAGAGAATCTGTGGGATATTGGGAAGAGAAAGTTGAGAGACGCAAGACCCAACAGTCTGGATGAGCTTAAGGCCGCTATCGAAGCATCCTGGGCCTCCATAACACCTCAGCAGTGCCACCGTCTGATTGCCTCCATGCCACGCCGCATTGAAGCAGTCATTTCTGCAAAAGGATTCCCGACCAAGTATTGAGTGCATAACTGAACATAATTATTTGAAGGTTGACTTTTTTTGTATTAAAAACACTTTTCTTTTATTGGTCGGATAAAATATGCTAATTTTCTGAGATAGGAAATTTGGGTTTTCTTGAGCTGTATGCCAAAATCATCAATATTAAAACAATAAAAGGCTTGAACTACTTCAGTTGGTGTGTAATGAATCTAAAATATATGAAAGTCTAATGTTTATCAGTACATTACAGAAAATAATGAACTTTATCACAATATGCTAATTTTTTGAGAAGGACCTGTATATATTTAGACTTGATAAAGGCGCCCTTCGTACTCTGAAATGCATTGTCCTGAACCTAAAATAAAACCGCAATCATCATATATTCACGTCTGGTTGTGTACTGCGCCATTCATTGTCAATCATCATCTCGACTACACCAGTCTTGCCAATATTCATAGAGGTAACTTGACTTGAATGCACTTTCTATAATACCAGTGTCTTCTTATGTGGCACAAGGGTCTTTGGCCCCCCTCAGACTGCTACCTCTGCACCCCATATAGCTACGCCCCTGGTCCCCATACACCATGTAGAAAGTGATCCTCTCGTTAAAATTATAGCTTTTTCACAACATTTTGAAATCACAACTCCTTCCAGTCACTGCCTTTCACACATGACCTCTACGTTGTGTTATCCTGGCAACTGTACGCTGGTACTGGTGTTTGATGGCATGTTTTAGTCTCAATGCAACTCATACTGGGGGGCATTATTTGGGTATTGCAAGGTAGCACTGATTATGTAATGTATGTAACTTTAGTACCGTATGTAAGGATCCATTCACATAGAGGACAGCATGTGAACATTAGTTTAGCACTGTATTAAGATATACTGTAAAAGCTGTGGAGGTGAACAATGGTTATACTACAGTGAAATGTGATGTCAGTTTAGCTATTTTTTATTTCAAATCCAGGACTATCTGGAGAGTAATTGGTTCAATGAATTTAATTAGCTTAGTAACACTGACAAACATCAGCTCCATTTTCAGGCGATAGGTTCTCTTTAAACATGCTCAAGTTGACTGGGAAGTAGAGAGTCAAAGTAAATATGTATATGCAAGGTAACAAGAAGCTGTCAGGAAATGTCAGATATACGGTATGTCTCGAACATATATTTAGATTATTGTCAGCCTCAAAATAAACGCTGAATTAATTGGTTTACTGGAGTTTTCAAGTAACACTATTGATGAACCTGAATTGACCCTGCAAAATCAACACAGATGAAAACTTTTTCCTCTTTTATGCATCATCAATTCATGACACTGATGTCATTAATACTTCCTAGGGAAAGAGAACATTACAAACCGGTCAAGCTGCCAATTCAACTGCACTTTTGAACATGACCGTAAATGAATTTATTTTGTTTCCACTTCTCATGTTTGATTAATAAGATGCAGTATGTGAACATGTCCGTAGTGTAATAAATTCAAATAGTTGAGTAGCTGCAATGCTGTGAGGCCCTTAGCATTTGAGTTGTCATCTGGGTGGTTTGCATGGTGACATTTATAATATTCAAGCCTGGCTATCTGCCTATATCTCATCCTGTTCTGAAAGACATTGGCATACCCACTGTGAAAAAAATGACTTGTCAAGCCAAGACTTATCTCCAGCCCTGTAAATCACCACATACAGGTATGCTGGTTATACGTTATGTAGTATATATGGTCTGCTAGACGTAACTGGAGATTTTCTGCATAGCAATCATTGTCTATCTAAGGCAGATAGTACAGATGTGCTGGAGGTCTGAAAGCTGGGAAAAGAGTCAAATTATATATTACCACGAGTGAAATGGACTGTCCATGTAAAAATTCATTCAGTTTGTAAAGAGCATGAAAAGTCTCCAAAATGCTACACGGCATGAAAATATCAAAGGCCTGATCACACTATATATTTTGATGCAGTTTTAAGTAATATTATGGACCAAGAGAGTACATACCATAGAGGCAGATCATAGAGGTGCTATGGAGCACTTGGAGAAACAAGGCGAAGGACCTTAAAGGGACTGTCTTGCCGATTACATGTTTAAAAGGCTTACAATAGTGTAAAATGGTAAAATTCTGTAAGTCATATAAACAGTCACTTTTTAGATCCATCACCACTACTCTTCTAATGTTCCCAATCCCTAGTCACTCTCCACTTCCTGGTGACTCTCAACACACAGGAAATGACCACTCAGCCAATCACTAGCCTCAACAGTGATTGGCTGTGCAGTCATTTCCTGTGTGCCATCAGGGATCAGGAAGAAAAGAGTGATAGCACAGGGTTAATCTTGAGAATGGTAGTGATGGGGGGGATCTGTAAGGCAAGTCTCACTCATTTTATGCCATCTTTTATTTTAATTAAATGCCATGACAGCTCCTTTAAACAGGCGGAATATGATAATTTTGTCAATTAACCACTGTTAATTTGAGTATAAACTACAGAATACACAAAGACATACTTTTACCATAGGGGCATGGCATGTATTCACATCTGACTACAACATATGCACTTGTAT
This sequence comes from Bufo gargarizans, assembly GCF_014858855.1. Taxonomy (NCBI): domain Eukaryota; kingdom Metazoa; phylum Chordata; class Amphibia; order Anura; family Bufonidae; genus Bufo; species Bufo gargarizans. The sequence continues at coordinate 163,073,583 of NC_058085.1, read as the reverse complement.
TAATCTGCTTTCCTCCCATAACATACAGCATGAACAAGCTAAATAGCTGCCTATGATACTGCCCAGTGACTATCCAGCACCATGTTCTATGGTAAGCCTATAAATACAATTTACCCAAAGAAGTGCTAAAAAAAAAATTGGCATTCTCTCCAACTATATTATTTTTTCCATGAGACAGATGAAGGTCCTTGTGTGCTACTGTGCAAAGGCTTTGAATCCTGGTGGGACAATGACTCACAACTTTTAAATAAATGACTCATTTATTATGACTGCTCTCGTATGGATATGAGGTAGCTGCACATGTACTTGAAGATGCCATTTCCTAAACCAAAAAAGTTGAAATCAGCTAGAGTTTCTCTCATACATTTATATATTCCAAAGAAAACACAAAAAAGTTTGAGAAATATTATTTTTGGACTTCAATGCTGATTTATAGTGGAAATGTCTTTCCCCTAAAATTATGAATTCACATAATTCGTTTTCACATAATTAAAAAATTTAGACAAAATTGAATGTCTATTCACGATATTCTCAACACAACAAAAATCAATAACAGCACTAGCACAGAAACATCACACAATAATCGTGCAAAAAGAATTGTGCATGTAGAGCTGAACTTTGGATTTAACTACAGGGGCTTCAAGTATCAATGAGCAGGTATCATGTGCAGTACAGTCTTATCCAGGGGCTCACTGGTCATAGACCCTACAGGAACATTTCAGAGTAGGCCGATGCCCAAAGGACTGCCTCAGTCCTCTTCATGGCCGCCAGCTGGGTACATAATGGTGATACAGCCTCAGGCAGGGCAGTGATATAGTTGAATACTATAGTGAGGGCGAAATTTTTTTGTGCTGCACTGTGTATTTGGTTCTGCTGGGGCAGTATTTTGTGCTGCACTATAGTATGCTAGCCTTATCTACTCGAGTTGACCCACCTTCTGTAAATTTGGACCCACCTGCAACATAGGGCCACTTTTAGGTTTTTTTCCAGGACCACTTTAAGTTTCTAGTTCTTTCCTGGTCTTATCTCAAGATTTTGTAACCACTTTTCTTAATATATGTCAGCGGTTCATAAGTGCATTAAATAAATAAATAGGCATGAAGTATAGTTATGAATAGAGACTTGAAGCCCTTGAATCTCAATGGATTTTGTAACATGGCCCACATCTACTACTATATGATATTTACAGTATAATGCTGGTGGTACAATAATATGGGCCCTTCAAGAATGGGGGACTGGGTACAAGTGCACCAGATTGTCACTGTAAGGCTACTTTCACACTAGCGTTCGTCGGTCCGCTCGTGAGCTCCGTTTGAAGGGGCTCACGAGCGGACCCGAACGCTTCCGTCCAGCCCTGATGCAGTCTGAATGGATGCGGATCCTCTCAGACTGCATCAGTCTGGCGGCGTTCAGCCTCCGCTCCGCTCGCCTCCGCACGGACAGGCGGACAGCTGAACGCTGCTTGCGGATCCGTGCGGATCCGTCCAGACTTACAATGTAAGTCAATGGGGACGGATCCGTTTGAAGATGCCACAATATGGCTCAATCTTCAGGCGGATCCGTCCACCATTGACTTTACATTGAAAGTCTGGACGGATCCGTACGAGGCTATTTTCACACTTAGCTTCTATATGCTAAAATAATGCAGACGGATCCGTTCTGAACGGAGCCTCCGTCTGCATTATTATGATCGGATCAGTTCAGAACGGATCCGATCGAACGCTAGTGTGAAAGTAGCCTAAAGAAAAAATGCCTATATTTTTTAGATTGGTGGAGGGTTCCTACTAATCAGATCTCCACCAGTCAAAATATTATACCATGTTCTTGCAGTATGCCATAACAAGCAGGGATCGAAATTCCAGATAATCTAGCACTTACAAAATTAAAGCAGTTTTCTGGGTATCTAAGGTCATCAATATCAGATCGGTGGTAATCTGAAACCCAGCACCCTATCCAATCAGCTGTTGAGGAGGCTGCAGTGCTTTCCTGAATATCAATCATTGTCTTATTAGCTATCAGGGGCACATTTCCTATAGTCTCTACAGGGAAATTCCGTATTGGGTTGATGCCCAGGGGGCCACCAGTCAGCCAAGTCATGATCTGTCACTCCCAGAATGAATTAATGCCCGGGGTGTGAAGTAGTTATGTACCTGGGCAGTGATCATAGGTGCACTCCTGATTCCTGAATTCATCCTGTATTGCCAGGCAATTAGAGTAGGAGGACAGAACGTGGCAGCTGGCACTGGCAACCACAAAGAGGTAACTTCTGCTGAGGTATTTAGTCCTGCTGGGACATTATTTTGTGCTGCACTGTGGTTTTTAATGCTTCTAGGTCAGTTTATTGTGTTGCACTGAGGTATTTAGCTTTGTTCCACAATATGGTATTGCTGACCTGCCTTCTGTCAATTCAGACCCCTTACAACATGAGGCCACTTTGTTTTTCTTCCAGACCCACTTTAAGTTTCCAGTGCGCTCCTGTTAGCTACAGTAAAAACATTATATGTGTCTATTCCCACTAAGATAATAGAGATGTGTGTAGAGGTTTAAAATCTGGGAAAAGAATCAAGTCAAAGTATACAGTACCAGTAGTAAAATGTACTGTCCAGGCAAACCAATTCATTAACTTTCTAAAGAGCAATAAAATGTCTCCAAAAATTCTACAGGGTGCGGAACTATCAACAGCAGCTTAACAAGAACAGCACCGTCCATTGGATAGCGACTGTGCTTGGTATTGCAGCTCAGCCCCATTCACTTGAATGGGACTGAGCTGTAACTGGGCGTTGGGACTAATTAACATGACATCAATGGCCTAGGAAGAGGCTGCAGCTCTCACCGGAGCACCGTGGCCCCTTCAAACAGATGATCGTGGGAGTGGCGGGAGTCGGAGCCAATGTCAAAATCTCAGACAATCCCTTTGAATGTAGCACTAGACAGAACCTATAGATATTCCAAGTACATCAGAATAACCAGCATTACCAGTTATTATTTATTTATTTTATGCACTTACATAGCTCTACTATATTCTGCAGTGCTTTATAGACATTAGCATCCATCTGTCTCCAATGGATCTCACAATCCAAGTTCCCTATCAGTATGCCTTTGGAGTGTGGGAGAAAACCAAAGCACCCAGAGGAAACCCACGCAAACACGGGGAGAACATACAAACTCCATGCAGATGTTGTTCTTGGTCGGATTCGAACCTAGGACCCCAGCACTGCAAGGCAAGGCAAACCACTGAACCACGGTAAGCATTAGCCGTCATAGCTATCTCTAAATGGTAGTTGTAAGAGATAGTAATGATTAGTGAAGAACCAAGTGAGCATTCTTTTGTTCAGAAAATCTAGAAGTTTAAGCCATTTTAAGTATGTTAGATTAGCTGGGGTTCACTATAAATTGTAAGACAAATCCTAGATTTGCAAGGAAAAATAATCTGTAGTTAAAGCAAAAATCACTAAACACCGGATAACCAGTATAATATTTTCTATTTAAATGTAATTCATTCTTGGCTTTTTCCTACCTGTCAAAAATATGATGAAGAAGAAACATCTTTAGTATGGGTGAACATCCAGGAGAGGGAATGCCCTCACAATAATTGTCTGCTTTGTGTCATCCAGCCAATTACAGAAGACATATACAATGCTACCGCTCATTGTATGTACACATTGACAAGTGTGATATTGCAGGGGAGCCTGCTATAGCATATGATTTAAATTCTCACTGGATGTCTGCCAGTCTATCTGTAACTCATTTCTGTATCTTACTTTATAAGTCCACATAAAATCTATCTTTACATCTCAAACAGTTCCTGAGCTTGAGTCATGCCCTTATCCCACGATAATTTTATCACTCTGCAAACAAGCTCCAGAAAGAAAAATATAGGCTTTTTCCCGTAATTCCATTTCCTTTTTATTTTGTATAAAGGCCACACACACTGCAAACTCTACAGTGGTATTGGACACTTGATTCTGAGAAAACTCTTTATTACCTGATATATATCATCTTCCACTCATCAGTGAACCTGCATGATATTGCTTGTTCCATACGAGAAGAGACAGAAGAGCCACTACTTATGAGTATAGTTTGCCACAAGAGGGCTCTGTAAGAAAGCAATAATCTTTCGTTCTCATAGTGAACGGACTTCATTTATGAAGAAACCTTCTGACAAATATGTAGATGCAGGAAGGATACCTTTGGAATAATTACAAATAAATAGTATTTATTTCTGATCTCAGATTTTGACTGTATCCACATATGAATGAGCATGTTTTCTAGATTTTCATATATGACCTATTCTGTAGCAGGTATCTAGTTGTCTTAGATGACAAAATCGATGTCATTATTTACCTGCAGATACAGTCCATGAGTGTGTGCCTCTAGAACGGACGTACTAAGCTGAAGGTGACCACGGTAAGGACCCAAGGGTGTTGTTATATTACAGCTCCATGCAACCTTCTAGTTTTATGGAATCATAATACAGCATTCAGGAAAAATATCTTGGGTTTTACTACATCTCTTTGCCTACGAGTTAATGCAGGGTGTTTTTTTTATTTTTTATAGTTTTATGTACAAATAGAATACAACGCCATATGAGGCATCATTAGTACTGCCACCAGACTGGTAGACCACCTGGCTGGTATTTATACTTAGAGGATAGTACCAATAAAAAAAATGTCTACTGGGCAATAAATTAGCGTCAGTATTTTTAAAGACGTTGTTCCTTATTCGAAGGATATAGAATAAGTGTCTAATTGGCAGGGTGGGGTGGTGTGTGCATGGGGGGATCCGACCGCAGGGGCCCATTGTCTAAAGTTTGAATGGAGCTGTGGACATACATATGTGGTGCTGCTCTTTTCAACTCTATGGTGCCGCCTGAGACAGCAGAACGCTCGTACTTGGCTGTCTCCGGCAGTTCCATAGAGGTGAATGGAGCTGCAGACCAGTATCCATGTCAGCCACACCATTAAAATGGGGGAATACAGCTCCCACCAGTCAGACCCCAACCGATCAGACACTTATCCCCTATCCTTTGGACAAGCCCATTAATAAAGCTGATAACTTCACCCTTGGATTAGATTTCCCCCCTTTGCCAGGCTGACCAGACTTATGGACAGTCTAATGGGGACGATGCCCGCAAGAAATTTCAGCTAGCAAGCAGCATATCTCAGCAAGGGGCACTTATTCAGCAGCCAGAATCATCTGCATTGCCTGCTCCAAGACCTAAGACCGGAGGGCAGAGGAGGAGAATACTAACTGAGCTATAGTGAGTCATTGTCTGTCTGAGGCTCCCAGTGCTAAGTGGCAAAACAGGGTGAAGTTATTCCCAAAAACTACACCCACATTATACCCATTTTCAGAGTTGTTTACAAGTACCAGTTTTGTGGTGTTTTTGTTGGATGTGATTTAGGCATGATCGCTGCAAAAAGTGATACAAAACTGGCACATGTATATACACCCTAAAACTAACCATATTTTTGGTGGCGATACTAGACACCATATGATGACACAAGGAGTGCCTGTGGCACTGTAGTATGTAAGGTCTAAGAGTTGGGCATATAGTCGAATGGCACAGGTTCCAATGAAAACCTCTAACCAACTAAAGTAGTATTATTGTACAGGGAGTCCTTGAGTTATTTAGCAGTGAATGAAACACTGGAATAACATAGAAATAGACCAGAAAAAGCATCAACTAGACTAAAATGATTTTGTTTTTGGTGTGAAATCTGCAATAAGGTACCTAAAAGGGAACACAACAACTATTTGGTGAAACTGGCGCTATTGTCCCTTTATCTAAATGATTGTGTGCCGATAGGTATGTAGGCTGGCTAGCGGGCTCAGAATAAACACAATAATGAATTAAGATGAAAAGAAAAGTGTCAGTTGTACTTTTTTTGGGCTGGGAATACGACTTACTTTTCTTCTACTCTTCCTCTAGCTTTAATGTCTTGCGTGTTCTAAATGACACTGTAGGCACAAATTACAAACCTGTTCAAAAGAAGCAACTAGCATGAAAACAGCACAAAGGAAAACATCTTATTTGCAGAAAGATTCCTTTGCAGAGCCACACTATTCTCAAGTGGAGGACTCTGCCTTTTTGACGTGTTACTTGGAATGTACGAGGCCAGGACACATCACAAAAGCCCCACAGATCTAAGAGACACTAAATAAATATTCAGATAAAAACCCTTTACAAATGAGCTATTGAAATGTATATGAATATGCTTTATGGGAAAGTTAGAATGGGAGATTTTAGTCCCAACGTGATCTTAGGTTTCAGCTGACAAACTCACTTTGTGCTACTCTGCAAACAAGGCTTGACAACCAACGTCTCCCCCGCACACATATAACTTTGAACAATTGTGGTACAACTAAAATAAACAGCATACTGCCTACACTAAGCACCGAAGAACACAAAATATATTGCCAAGGATGCATTTAGGCTACTGTTTTTTTTAGCACAGATTTTTTTTTCTTTTAGAGAACATTGCTAGTATCAGAACCTGTCTTGGCTCTTTATCCATTGTGGGTCCATAGCTATGCAAATACTAACGATTCTTTTATCTTGTATAGTTAAAATAACCAAAGGCGAACTATACTATAATGTACAATAGGGGCATGGTGAGCCTGTTGCTTGCACTCTAAATTTGGTGCCAGGGGCAATCGGAGACAAAATGACTTGTCTGAATAACAAAGAACTGGCAGGGAATTTCTTTAGTAGGGTGCAATTGCACATTTACATATTGGATCAAAAGAAAGCATTATGCAACATTATGTGTAGGATTTGCCCAATAGTGGCACAGCATGAGTTTCTTCAACGTTTGCTTGAATACAAATCAGTAGGTTAAAAGCACACAGCTGTATAATTCATGCTCTAACTTGCTGCGTTAAATATGAAACCATATGAGAAATGCAAATAAGTCACTATATTTGTGCCCTATTTATGCACTTACAGCATAAAATAGGATCACAGGGAGACATCTCTCTCTGGTGGCAAGACGTGTCTATCTGAAATGATCGAATGCTTAGCAACAGGTCTTGTCACCAAAGGTGACTAAATTATTTTATCGAGTTCAGCATAGTGACCTTCTATCTTACACGTCTTAATTGCGTATGTAAAGCTTTAGGGCTCTTTCACACGAGCAAGTTTTCCGTGCGGGTGCAATGCGTGAGGTGAACGCATTGCACCCGCACTGAATCCGTACCCATTCACTTCAAAGGGGCTGTGCAGATGAGCGGTGATTTTCACGCATCACTTGTGCGTTGTGTGAAAATCGCAGCATGTTCTATATTCTGCAAGCAAGTGCGGATGCGTGTGCGATTTTCACATATGGTTGCTAGGAGATGATAGGGATGAGCAACCCTGGACTCCATTAAAGTAAATTCACTGTATTATTTTCCCTTATAACATGGTTATAAGGGAAAATAATAACATTCTTAATACAGAATGCTTACTAAAATGTCGATTGAGGGGTTAAAAATAAATAAAAATTAACTCACTCATTCACTTGTTCGCGCAGCTGGCATTGTCTTGTTTCTTCTTATTTTAGGACCTGCAAAAGGACCTTTGATGACGTAATCACACTCACCACTTGGTGAATGTGGTGACGTCAGCGCAGGTCCTGCTGAATGAAGATAGAAGGATTATGTGATCAAAGGTCCTTTTAAAGGTCCTGAAAGAAGAAGAAACAAAACGATGATGGCTGCGCGAAAAAGTGGATGAGGTGAGTTAATTATTTATTTATTTTTATCCCCTCAAATCAACATTTTAGTAAGCATTCTGTATTAAGAATGCTATTATTTTTCCTTATAACCATGTTATAAAGGAAAATAATAAAATATACGGAACACCTAACCCAAACCCGAACTTCAGTGAAGAAGTCTGGGTTCGGGTCTGGGTACCACATTTAGTTTTTTATCACGCGCGTTGCAAAACGCATTGCACCCGTGCGATAAAAACTGGACAATACAACGGAATCGTAGTCAAAACTGACTTAAATTGCGTGCGCACTCGCGCGGCTTTCCCACAATGCACACGTGACGCATCCAGAGCAAATCCGGGATGCCCGTGTGAAAGAGGCCTTAATGTCTTGGAGGCATACTTAGACAAGAGCATGCCCCATAGAATAGACTGGGTCACCCATTATAGTGTTGGGTTTTTCCAAGGTCCTGGTGTACTTTTCTTTCCCCTTCAACATCCTATATATGAGCCTTAAGGGGAATAGTCAAGAGTCCCCCCCCCTTTCCCATACACATTAGATTGTCTTCAAGTCCTCCTAAAACACACAACTTTAAGGGCCTTTTGGCCAGAGCCCCTAATACTTTGCTTCTCCCTGCTACTGGATTCTGGTTCCTTCAGACCCCCACTGCCTCGCTCTTGTCCTGCTTGACAGGGGTTACATGTGCTGTGACATGTTGTGGCTGCACCTGAATTGTTGCATACTTAACATCACAATTTAGATTATTTTTCGTGGTTTTGTATATCTCATTTTAGACACATTATGAAGTCAAGTAAGCCAAAAAGAATAATGTATGATCCTTGCCCATGAAGATGCAACATTCTGTGCCAAAACTTTTGCAAAAAAAAAATCTGTAAGCTAACCAATAGGTTGTATGAAGTTAAAGAAATCTAGCAATGCACCAAATTTTTCATCCAGCCTGGCCCATAGTGATAAATTTGACAGATCTTTAGACCGTCTAAATTCACACAATCTACATTTAAATGGGATAAGGTAAGGCCCCCTTTACATAGGCTGACTGATGATCATGAACAAACCATTTTTCAGAGTGCAGCAATTGCATGCAGCAATAATCTTGTCTTAATAGGGATGAGTGACCAAAATTGCTTGTCTCCAAAAAGATTGATTCTGGGCAGCAGATCCAGGCCAAAAAAGAATGATTTTGGTGTCTGCATCAATGATGCTTTCAACCAAAGAGTGTTTTCTCATTCACTGGATGATTGGCAGCATTTTTGCAGGGGACAATTATCGAGAAGAAGCATTCCTAGGTATATTCCTTCCTGATAATTGGCCCATGTAAAGGGACTTTTAATGTGCCGAAAAAAAGTTTCATTCACAATATCTTCAAGTGTGAGATATGTAACTAATGTTATATGGCAGGCATGATCAACCTGCGGCCCTCCAGCTGTTGCAAAACTACAACTCCCAGCATGCTCGAACAGCCTACAGCTATCAGCCTACAGCAGGGGAATTGTGGGAGTTGTAGTTTTACAACAGCTGGAGGGCCGCAGGTTGAGCATGCCTATTATATGGTGTAGCAATACAGCTTCTACAGAATTTCTTGACGCCCCCCATTCATACTCTGAAAATACATAGGCGCCACATAAGTAATTCAATCCAAATGATGGCACTCATAAAAGGAGTGCATTTTAAAGGTCCTTCCAAGCAAAAGAAAAATGATGCAAATGTGTATTCTGATTCCACATTTTATAGGCAGACTTACAGACTTCTACATAAAAGGCTGATTCGATTTCAGTTTTCAGAGCTACCTCAAATTCTTAGCTTGACAGTCAAGAAGGTAAGAAGTTTAAGAGTAGCTGGTTTGAGTAGCTATCTTGGAACGGTGTCAGTATTGCACACAAGTTCAGCAATACCCATCTATCACTGACAAGCCAAAGAATCCATACCAAGAATCAGACAAGGACAGCCACCCGCTGATAGTACACATATAGGAAATACAACTCCTTAGACTATATCTTCATCCTGGAACATACTAAAATTATTCTTAAGATGTGCACTGGGGCTATCTTCACCTGGAAATTCACTGTGACGTTATGTCAAGTGGCAGTTTCCTAAGAGAAGGCTCCCAGGGTCTTTTGTGAAGCTGGATTCCCTGCAACAAACCATTATCATGTTCTATATATAAAAACATAAGGTCACAAAATTCTATTGTTCCCCGTCACTCCCAATGACGGTCCGGATGACTGTAAGAATTGCAAAGGTTTATTTTTTCTGCTTTCAAAGTTAAAAATAGATTTGTCCCATTCGCTTGTTAGCGCCCATGCATCCTGGCTCATAGAGGGGCAGTCATGAGTTCAGCTCTCTCATGTCCATATGGTCTACTAGTAAAATAGAAAGGAACCCTGAAGTCCGTTGGTGAAATGTGCTGTATATATTTCTGTTTTAATAAACACTCCTTTCTTAGGCCTCTTTCACACTTGCGTTGTCCGGATCCGGCGTGTACTCCACTTGCCGGAATTACACGCCGGATCCGGAAAAACGCAAGTGTACTGAAATGCTTTCAGTGTTACTATGGCACCCAGGACGCTATTAAAGTCCTGGTTGCCATAGTAGGAGCGGGGAGCGGGGGAGCGGTATACTTACAGTCCGCACGGCTCACGGGGCGCTCCAGAATGACGTCAGAGCGCCCCATGCACATGGATGACGTGCCATGCGATCACGTGATCCATGTGCTTGGGGCGCCCTGACGTCACTCTGGAGCGCCCCGGGAGCCGCACGGATGGTAAGTATGCTGCTCCCCCGCTCCCCACTACACTTTACCATGGCTGCCAGGACTTTAGCGTCCCGGCAGCCATGGTAACCATTTAGGAAAAAACGAAACGTCGGATCCGGCAATACGCCGAAACGACGTTTAGCTTAAGGCCGGATCCGGATCAATGCCTTTCAATGGGCATTCATTCCGGATCCGGCCTTGCGGCAAGTCTTCAGGATTTTTGGCCGGAGCAAAAAGCGCAGCATGCTGCGGTATTTTCTCCGGCCAAAAAACGTTCCGTTCCGGAATTGAAGACATCCTGATGCATCCTGAACGGATTTCACTCCATTCAGAATGCATTAGGATAAAACTGATCAGGATTCTTCCGGCATAGAGCCCCGACGACGGAACTCTATGCCGGAAGAAAAGAACGCAAGTGTGAAAGAGCCCTTAAGAAGCGCCCTGTAAACTGTCTATTGTAGCTATTTACTTATCATACGGTCTACTAGGTCACTATAAGACATCTCCTGTAAGAATATTCCATCTTAAAGATGTTGTCAGGGAATGCCTAACTTTTAACTGATGCCTGCCGCCAGCCTCCACAATAACAGCTTCACACTTGCCGGCTCACTGCGCATTGACTCTTGTGTGTCCATTTTCTAGTTTGTGTCCTGTTTACTTCTTCTCAGTCATGGGCATGGTGATCTGCTCCATGACAGCCAACCACTGACTTCAAAAGGTGGTTGTGCCACAGGACTGGAGCAGGTAGGTGTATGATTCCTTCTAAATGAGAGGCAGGGTCTAGGCATCAGTTAAAATTTTGGATTTCCCAGATAGCCCCTTTAAAACAATGAGGCCGTTTTATAATTGTACTTAGTTTTTTTTAGTTTTTTTTTAGCATAAATACATTGAAAAAACATTGAATTCAGATCAGATGGTGCAATGTTACAGTATTAATAAACCTCACCCACTAAATGAAGATAAGAAAGAAATATATACTATAAAACTTCTGACAGGTCTATGAACTATATATAAAATCTATGTGATAGCATATGAATAAAACTATTGTCTTACTGAGATTTTGGCTAAGTAACAGGAAAAAGCTAATTATCCTTCTAATAATTTACATTAATATTAAACATACATATAACGGGAGAAAATGCTATAGGCTGAAAACATTTAGGGATAATGGCACAAAATAAATTACTAACCCAAAGTAATTACAGAGATTTCCTTTAGTTAAAATCCAGTAAAATTCACTAGAGGCAACATGAATATGTCAGTCTTTCCGTTGAGAATAATCATACTCAATGGTCCACCAGAGTCCGGTAGCAGCTGCCATTTAATAGACCATAGAGTATTTTTTTCTTTCAGTAGGTAATAAAGATATAACATAGTCCATGGACATTTATATATAATTAGAAAATATCCATAATTACAGCTTGGTAAATTATTCCCATGTGAAGCAGCAGATAAAATAGCAGAAAATAGATCTCTTCTATGGAAACTGTCATATATAAAAATCTTGGAAAACACTATTGCCAGAAACCATAACAAGACATATCCAAAAGACATTGTCTACAAAGCCTTGGCTTTGTCTTCCCATATTCTAGTACATTTTTTTTTCTTATGTCTTATGTGAGAAGCAGGAGAGATACTGCTAATGGAAAGATTGAGCTACTTCCACAGTTTCATACATACTGTATGTTCTTTAATCTGCTACACATGGTATTAAGGTTTTCCTCATTTTTTTTGAACATGGCAAAAGTTAGATCTACCATTTTTTTTACAATGTTTCATCTCCACAGTCCACAGATGTTAACGTTTTCACCATTACCTCTACTAAAGTAGTACATTTTGGCAAATCTTCATGAGCAAAACTATAACTTGTTCTTTAAGCATAGCACACTGTTAGTTAAACAGATGAGGGTGGTAAGCTTTTATGCTTTTAGCATGAATATATACTGGATAGTTCCAAGGAAAAGTTACAACTAAAAAAAATTAATTGGGTTCCACTGCAATATTTGTGCAAAGTGGGTATAGTATCATGTTTTATCAGTACAGAGAAATAGCTTAAACCTGCTGCAAGAGTAATCTCAGCACATACCACCTTACCACCAATGATGTCATATACTGTTGTGTATGGTGATGGATGTGTGGTGACTGGATCCATATACATTATAAAAGTGGAGCTATTGATGATAGAGTGACAGAGCTCCATCTACTATACAACAATGTAAAAAAAAAGAACCATATATTTCATTGTACCTTCACATACTCACAGTACTATTGTACTGTAATGTAGCCAATGGCCATGTGGGTTCTCAGGCATTGGAGAATGGTTGTCATATTCACTAGTCATGTATAAAGATACCATGTGGGTTCTCAGGCATTGGAGCCTGGTTGCCAGACCATTAGTCAGATATAAATATACCATGTGGGTTCTCAGACCTTGGAGTCTGGTTGTCATATCGACTAGTCATGCATAAAGATACTATATGGGTTCTCAGATATTGGAGAATGGTTGTCATATCTATTAGTCATGTATAAAGATACCATGTGGGTTCTCAGACATTGGAGAATGGTTGTCATAACACTAGTCATGCATAAAGATACTATATGGGTTCTCAGACATTGGAGCCTGGTTGTCATACTATTAGTCATGTATAAAGATGTGGGTTCTCAGACATTGAGCCTGGATCTCATATCACTAGTCATAAAGATACTATCTGGATTCTAAGGCATTGGAGACTGGTTGTCATACCAGTAGTCATGTATAAAGATACCATGTGGGTTCTCAGACATTGGAGAATGGTTGTCATAACACTAGTCATGCATAAAGATACTATATGGGTTCTCAGACATTGGAGAATGGTTGTCATATCCACTAGTCATGTATAAAGATACCATGTGGGTTCTCAGACATTGGAGAATGGTTGTCATAACACTAGTCATGCATAAAGATACTATATGGGTTCTCAGACATTGGAGAATGGTTGTCATATCCACTAGTCATGTATAAAGATACCATGTGGGTTCTCAGACATTGGAGTCTGGTTGTCATATCCACTAGTCATGCATACAGATACTATATGGGTTCTCAGACATTGGAGAATGGTTGTCATATCTACTAGTTATACATAAAGATACTTTATGGCTTCTCAGACATTGGAGAATGGTTGTCATACCCACTAGTCATGTATAAAGATACCATGTGGGTTCTCAGACATTGGAGAATGGTTGTCATATGTACTAGTCATGTATAAAGGTAACATGTGGGTTCTCATACATTGCAGTCTGGTTGTCATATCCAAGAGTCATGTATAAAGATACCACATGGGTTCTCAGACATTGGAGCCTGGTTGTCATACCATTAGTCATGTATAAAGATGTGGGTTCTCAGACATTGAGCCTGGATGTCATATCACTAGTCATAAAGATACTATCTGGATTCTAAGGCACTGGAGACTGGTTGTCATACCAGTAGTCATGTATGAAGATACCATGTGGGTTCTCAGACATTGGAGTCTGGTTGTCATAACACTAGTCATGTATAAAGATACCATGTGGGTTCTCAGACCTTGGATAATGGTCGTCATATCCACTAGTCATGTATAAAGATACCATGTGGGTTCTCATACATTGGAGTCTGGTTGTCATAACACTAGTCATGCATAACAATACTATATGGGTTCTCAGACATTGGAGAATGGTTAAAATGTCCAGAAGTTTGTAGATTGCGCTGCCTTTTGAGTGCAAAAGTTCCAATCCCAGACCCTCTTTTTCTCCAATGCTCAGGTTGTTTCACTTTGTAGCCACACAATCGGTTACCAGAGGCTAGGTGCACTCACGTACACCTGCACCCTAGAGGGAAGTATTAGTACAAATAGTGAAGTTCCACCAGGGATTTATCGCAATCAGCAGGTTTTATTCTACTTACAAAAAGGTCTAAAATCTGAGTCATAAAAACAAGTCTTTTTCATCACAAATCTACCCGACCCGGGTTTGGCCAGTCCAGCTTCGGAGCCTGGTTGTTATACCATTAGCCGTGTATAAAGATATGGGTTCTCAGACATTGAGCCTGGATGTCATATCACTAGTTATAAAGATACTATCTGGATTCTAAGGTGTTGGAGACTGGTTGTCATACCAGTAGTTATGTATGAAGATACGATGTGGGTACTCAGGCATTGGAACCTGGATGTCATAGCACTAGTCATGTATGAAGACAATATATAATCACTGAATCATTCCATCTTATTCTTTTTTTTATTGCATGCAAATGTTTTATATTTTAGGACAATGTCATGGTGGAATCCGATGCCAGACAAATCAAGTTCAGCAGGCCCTTCAGTTTTTGTGACTGATCCTCCCCTGTGTGATTTTCACAGTCTGCTAAGAAGAGTTACATGGACAGTACACATCCACGATTTACTGACAAGTATATGACATGTATATAAGGCCTACGCCCTTACCGTTAAGTTCATCCTAACTTCTCAAATGTAATTTTTGAAAATCGTCCACCTACTTCTAACTTTATGTTTTGTATTGTGTGAACAGCCTAGATATGGACCATACATTAATTACAGGTAAAATTCTAATGATCTAACATCTTAGCTATGCAGAAAATGGAAAGCATCCACAGACAAATGCATCCTGATGCCCAAATCACTAAATTATCAGCAGAGCCATTCCCTATAGTCAGAAGTATGAAAGTCATCTGTGTACAGTGCTTCTCAAATGTGGCCATAGGCATAATCCCAGCAGCTGTCATTGTTTTAGAAAAATTCATGCAGGAAGCCAGGGGTACAGAGTCATTACCTTACACTTGCTGCAGCACATTTCTTGGTCTGAGTGACTCAACCACACAACAGATAAACGTGAAAATGTAGAAGCAGCACCTTACGGTCTCAAGATAATGCGTCGTTCAATGCAGTAGCCTAGCCGTAGGCCCTTGATCCATCAGGCCTTGGAATACGTATATAAAAAGGAAGATGGCTTCGGCAGCATGTAGCAGTATCAAAACCTCTTTATTTGTACCTCCAGACACAAATGGCAACGTTTCGACTGTTCACCAGTCTTTGTCAAGCCTAATGACATCAGTGTTGGTAGGCATATAAATACCCCCCATAATAAAAAACACGCCCCACATTCAATCAACAAAGCTAATCATTGTGATGGAATAAATCTGTACAGGTTATTACTTACTGAAACCGGCATGGCCTCCATCCTCCTCATGTGCGCCACAGCGTGTTGTTTACTCCATTGCGCAGCCGCGGCTCGCCGGCTACACATGTCGGAAGTGTCGTCAGTTACCATGACTACGGCAGGCATAGACGTCTCCGGTCAATAGAAAGCCAGAAGAGAACATTGTCGTCATCGTCGTCATCATCTGCGCGACGTCCACGTGACACCCCACATGGTGCGCACAACCGTGCGTCAATCTCATGGGTCACATGGGCGGCGCAGCCAATGAAGACACAATGCAAGTGTCGGAGCCATGGAGACCCCGACGCCGCGGACTGCGCAACTTAACCTAAGGTGATGTGCATGATCCATATGTCAACATGCACTCGATAGGTGGCTGGATGAACATTGTCAGATCAAGATCGCAACAATGATCACCACATTCTCCCTAACTAATGGCCAAATCAAACAGAGGTGGAGACCATGTCCGGCGTCGCACATCATTATGTATAGCACATATTTCACAAATGACACCCATCAGACAATAAAAGACATTATATCATACAATTATAGCAGTCACTATAATGGGGATGTGTTATCACATATAAAAAATTAATTATAAAAAATTAATTAATGATGTCCCTATACTGAAGAGGACCATCGAACGACCCACATCAGTCGATAGATGTAACGTTAAACTCCAAGTTTAACCCATAGGGTTGAAGGGATCTAAGGGTATGGATCCACTTTAATTCCTTTTTCCTTAGGATCGCCTTCCTATCACCACCTCTTCTCAGATATCCAACGCTGTCTATTACTCGGAATCTTAATTGATTAATAGCATGTTTACAATCAATAAAATGTTTGGCAACCGGTTTGTCAATGGCTCCTGTTCTAATAGTACTCTTATGCTTATTAATCCTTTCCCTCAGTTCCATTGTGGTTTCACCCACATATATTAGGCTACACGGACACTGTATCATGTAAACCACATCTGTGGATTTGCATGTGAAGTGTCCCTTGATCTTAAACCGTTTACCACTATAGGGATGAGTAAAACCATCACCTCTCATGATGCAACTGCAGTTGCAGCAGGAGAGGCAAGGGAAATTACCATTCCTAAGTGGTGCCAGTCTTTTCTGTTTGTCTAAATCCTTGCCTCCTATGTCCGCTTTGACCAATCTGTCACGTAAATTACGGGTCCGTTTATATGCCATCATGGGGGGGACAGAAAACTCTTTGACTGTTGGCAGTCCTTTCTGAAGGATCTGCCAGTCCTGGCGTAAGATGGCAGCAATATTGCGGCTGTCACCCCCAAAGATGGACACAAAAGGGATACGGGCAGACTCTTGTTTCAGTGGTTTTCTCACCAATGTGGATCCACGATTCATGGAAGTGATCCTATGTTTGGTACGGTTAATCAGCTGGTTAGGGTAGCCTCTCTTTGCGCTACATCGACGACATTTTCTTGATTTGGACAGGCACTATACCTGAACTGGAGGATTTCCATGTGCACCTGAACTCTGGGGTCCGGGACCTGCAGTTCACCGTGATGCATTCTGCCCGTGAGCTGCAGTTCCTTGACGTCCGAGTTCAGGTGCACAATGGAAGGATCAGTACTGATCTATTCCAGAAACCTACAGATAGGAATACCCTACTAATGTACAACAGTAATCACCCTCAGTCCATGGTGAATTCTCTTCCATGGAGCCAGTTACTAAGGGTACGTCGGATCGTATCCGATGACACCCAATTTGACTACAGAATAGATGAGATGTGTAGGAAATTTGCAAAGAGAGGCTACCCTAACCAGCTGATTAACCGTACCAAACATAGGATCACTTCCATGAATCGTGGATCCACATTGGTGAGAAAACCACTGAAACAAGAGTCTGCCCGTATCCCTTTTGTGTCCATCTTTGGGGGTGACAGCCGCAATATTGCTGCCATCTTACGCCAGGACTGGCAGATCCTTCAGAAAGGACTGCCAACAGTCAAAGCGTTTTCTGTCCCCCCCATGATGGCATATAAACGGACCCGTAATTTACGTGACAGATTGGTCAAAGCGGACATAGGAGGCAAGGATTTAGACAAACAGAAAAGACTGGCACCACTTAGGAATGGTAATTTCCCTTGCCTCTCCTGCTGCAACTGCAGTTGCATCATGAGAGGTGATGGTTTTACTCATCCCTATAGTGGTAAACGGTTTAAGATCAAGGGACACTTCACATGCAAATCCACAGATGTGGTTTACATGATACAGTGTCCGTGTAGCCTAATATATGTGGGTGAAACCACAATGGAACTGAGGGAAAGGATTAATAAGCATAAGAGTACTATTAGAACAGGAGCCATTGACAAACCGGTTGCCAAACATTTTATTGATTGTAAACATGCTATTAATCAATTAAGATTCCGAGTAATAGACAGAGTTGGATATCTGAGAAGAGGTGGTGATAGGAAGGCGATCCTAAGGAAAAAGGAATTAAAGTGGATCCATACCCTTAGATCCCTTCAACCCTATGGGTTAAACTTGGAGTTTAACGTTACATCTATCGATTGATGTGGGTCGTTCGATGGTCCTCTTCAGTATAGGGACATCATTAATTAATTTTTTATAATTAATTTTTTATATGTGATAACACATCCCCATTATAGTGACTGCTATAATTGTATGATATAATGTCTTTTATTGTCTGATGGGTGTCATTTGTGAAATATGTGCTATACATAATGATGTGCGACGCCGGACATGGTCTCCACCTCTG
The DNA here is from genome assembly GCF_014858855.1 of Bufo gargarizans. Classification (NCBI taxonomy): domain Eukaryota; kingdom Metazoa; phylum Chordata; class Amphibia; order Anura; family Bufonidae; genus Bufo; species Bufo gargarizans. The sequence continues at coordinate 163,055,182 of NC_058085.1, read as the reverse complement.
TTTGATTTGGCCATTAGTTAGGGAGAATGTGGTGATCATTGTTGCGATCTTGATCTGACAATGTTCATCCAGCCACCTATCGAGTGCATGTTGACATATGGATCATGCACATCACCTTAGGTTAAGTTGCGCAGTCCGCGGCGTCGGGGTCTCCATGGCTCCGACACTTGCATTGTGTCTTCATTGGCTGCGCCGCCCATGTGACCCATGAGATTGACGCACGGTTGTGCGCACCATGTGGGGTGTCACGTGGACGTCGCGCAGATGATGACGACGATGACGACAATGTTCTCTTCTGGCTTTCTATTGACCGGAGACGTCTATGCCTGCCGTAGTCATGGTAACTGACGACACTTCCGACATGTGTAGCCGGCGAGCCGCGGCTGCGCAATGGAGTAAACAACACGCTGTGGCGCACATGAGGAGGATGGAGGCCATGCCGGTTTCAGTAAGTAATAACCTGTACAGATTTATTCCATCACAATGATTAGCTTTGTTGATTGAATGTGGGGCGTGTTTTTTATTATGGGGGGTATTTATATGCCTACCAACACTGATGTCATTAGGCTTGACAAAGACTGGTGAACAGTCGAAACGTTGCCATTTGTGTCTGGAGGTACAAATAAAGAAGTTTTGATACTGCTACATGCTGCCGAAGCCATCTTCTTTTTTATATACGTCAACCACACAACAGGTGACCATCATCGAAAATTAACGATATGTGGTTACTTCAGACCCCCAAAAATTGGATCAGGGATATGCATCTAATTCTTACATTCTTGGCTATATAAAGTTTCCTTTAAGCTGTATACATCAATAAAATCTAATAAAATCATGCTGACAAAACAGTTCATACACAGAGGCAATGTATTTAATGTAAATGCAGGGGAAACTATTACTATGCACGTTCAAATCTAATGAGATTTTTGCCTTACTGATTTAGACTATTTGTACATTATACATTTTCCCTTGAACTCAGAAGGTGAAATCCGTATCCTGACTGCCTGTGGATACAACATATTATTAACTATGAATATTTTACTAGTATTTTCTATATCCTACGGTGCAGGCTACATCACAACCCAGTGTGACAGTATATGGAACACTTATATCTTAAAGGGGCTATGCCATGATTGATGTAAAAAATGAAACTCAGACATGTCATAGTACATGACAATACCTTCCTAACAAAGCTAGAACCAGCCATGTTCCTCACATGGATCCAGAGATCTCCCCATTCACTGCTCTAATTGCTCTGCTAGATTATCTTTAGCCTGACAGCTCAGGGGGTGTCCTTTCTGCTACAGCTATCTTCCTGTAAGTGCCTCAGCTTCTAACAGAAGATATGGCTGGTGTCAGCTGAAGATTTAAACTGAGCATGTGCGACCAGAATAGTGAGGCAGACAAGAAATGAGGAAAAGAACAAACAGCAGGTGGCGCTATGCAAATACATTTAATTAAATAGCTCACTGGCTATACTAACATTTTAATTACATTCAATTAAAAAGCTTCTCACATCCTGGTGCTAATTTGGAAAATGTAGAATATGTTTGGTGACACAACCCTTTAAAGGGGTTGTCCAGGTTCAGATCTGAACCCAGACATATCCCCATCTTCACCCCTCCGGCCCCACTGAAATGAGCTGAATTGCGCAAGCAAAAAGCATTTTATGGAAATCCGGTGACATAACGGGGTCACTATAGGGACTGCTAGGTGGAGGCTTCCACCTAGCAATGAGCAAGGTGACGTCAGCAGCACTAATAGACGGGCTTTAGCGCTGCCCTAGCCTGTAAAAGGCTAGGGCAGCGCTAAAGCCCACCCATCAGAGGCGGTGACATCACTGGGAACACTGCTAGACAGAAGCCGTCACCTAGCAGTGTACAGTGGCGGAAATAATTATTTGACCCCTCACTGATTTTGTAAGTTTGTCCAATGACAAAGAAATGAAAAGTCTCAGAACAGTATCATTTCAATGGTAGGTTTATTGTAACAGTGGCAGATAGCACATCAAAAGGAAAATCGAAAAAATAACTTTAAATAAAAGATAGCAACTGATTTGCATTTCATTGAGTGAAATAAGTATTTGAACCCCTACCAACCATTAAGAGTTCGGGCTCCCACAGAGTGGTTAGACACTTCTACTCAATTAGTCACCCTCATTAAGGACACGTGTCTTAACTAGTCACCTGTATAAAAGACACCTGTCCACAGAATCAATCAATCAAGCAGACTCCAAACTCTCCAACATGGGAAAGACCAAAGAGCTGTCCAAGGATGTCAGAGACAAAATTGTAGACCTGCACAAGGCTGGAATGGGCTACAAAACCATTAGCAAGAAGCTGGGAGAGAAGGTGACAACTGTTGGTGCGATTGTTCGAAAATGGAAGGAGCACAAAATGACCATCAATCGACCTCGCTCTGGGGCTCCACGCAAGATCTCACCTCGTGGGGTGTCAATGGTTCTGAGAAAGGTGAAAAAGCATCCTAGAACTACACGGGAGGAGTTAGTTAATGACCTCAAATTAGCAGGGACCACAGTCACCAAGAAAACCATTGGAAACACATTACACCGCAATGGATTAAAATCCTGCAGGGCTCGCAAGGTCCCCCTGCTCAGGAAGGTACATGTGCAGGCCCGTCTGAAGTTTGCCAATGAACACCTGAATGATTCAGAGAGTGACTGGGAGAAGGTGCTGTGGTCTGATGAGACCAAAATAGAGCTCTTTGGCATTAACTCAACTCGCTGTGTTTGGAGGAAGAAAAATGCTGCCTATGACCCCCAAAACACCGTCCCCACCGTCAAGCATGGGGGTGGAAACATTTTGCTTTGGGGGTGTTTTTCTGCTAAGGGCACAGGACAACTTATTCGCATAAACGGGAAAATGGACGGAGCCATGTATCGTGAAATCCTGAGCGACAACCTCCTTCCCTCTGCCAGGAAACTGAAAATGGGTCGTGGATGGGTGTTCCAGCACGACAATGACCCAAAACATACAGCAAAGGCAACAAAGGAGTGGCTCAAGAAGAAGCACATTAAGGTCATGGAGTGGCCTAGTCAGTCTCCGGACCTTAATCCAATCGAAAACCTATGGAGGGAGCTCAAGCTCAGAGTTGCACAGAGACAGCCTCGAAACCTTAGGGATTTAGAGATGATCTGCAAAGAGGAGTGGACCAACATTCCTCCTAAAATGTGCGCAAACTTGGTCATCAATTACAAGAAACGTTTGACCTCTGTGCTTGCAAACAAGGGTTTTTCCACCAAGTATTAAGTCTTTTTTTGTTAGAGGGTTCAAATACTTATTTCACTCAATGAAATGCAAATCAGTTGCTATCTTTTATTTAAAGTTATTTTTTCGATTTTCCTTTTGATGTGCTATCTGCCACTGTTACAATAAACCTACCATTGAAATGATACTGTTCTGAGACTTTTCATTTCTTTGTCATTGGACAAACTTACAAAATCAGTGAGGGGTCAAATAATTATTTCCTCCACTGTAATAATATGAACAAAAAAGCCCTTGCCCTGGGCAATCCAGCACAGGGCAAGGGAGAGCATCAGAGCATGAAATGCTTCGATGCTCATATTGGGAGGGGGGGGGGCTAGGGGTGAAGATGGGGATATGTCAGGGTTTAGCTCTGAACCCGGACAACCCCTTTAAAGTGATGAACAGAAAATAGCTCTTTTCACTTTGATTTTTCTGATTCTACAGAAACAATATTAATTATTAGAGTACAAAATAAGAAAACCATTCAATTCAATTCAATTCAATGTCTAGTTTATTTATGTGTATGTTTATGCATCTATCCTTAGAGGTTTATCCACCCAAAAATGTATTTACTGCTTACAAGGCATCAATATTGCAGCTTTCTGTGTAATTCCCATTTGTCTACACAGATAAAATAAAACCTGTAAATTCCTGACAATGTAGACATTTCATTTCAACACATCTAACGGTGGCAATATCTGCCATGAACAAAGCCAATCAAATGATGCGTGGGCATCACAAGCTTTGTATTCTCTTCAAGCCCAGAGAAGCATTTATCTGAAACCTGCGTACAGTCATTTCAAGAAAGCCGTACATTTAAATAAAAGCTTTTTGCTTGTCAATCTCCGAATGGACTGATAGCAGAAGGAAGAAAGACTGAGTTTATTACTGACCAATAAAACCTATTAAAATCACAGACAGACACTACTAGAGGAGAATAAGAAATCTATTCTCAGGTGCCATTGACTACAATGAAAGCAAATTAGAGTGGAAACAGGTCGGCCAATGTAATGGCAGCGCTCAAAATGAAGACTATAGCTATAACAAAAAGGATTAGGAAGTGTATTCTGTATCATCATTGAACAAAAGACTGCATCTGTGGCGCACAAAAAATCTACCATGTAGACTTTAAAGAGGACTTGTCAGCACAAAATGCAATGGAATCTGAAAGCGCCAAATTCTAGAGCAGGAGAAGCTGAGCAGATTGATGTATAGTTTTATAGGAAAAGATTCAGAAAAACTTAATTTATCCAGTTATATATTAGCTTTTTATACCTCCTGTGAACAGCTATTGGCACACATAGAAGTCAGTCACTAATAACACCTCCTTCCTGTGCCGAGCTGTTAGAAAAAGAAAAAATATAAATGTATAAATTACAAGTATTACTGAATTTTTCCCCCCAAAAAAATATATATCAACCCACTCAGCTTCTCCTGCTCTACAGCATGGTGATTTCAGATTGCATTGCATTTTGTGGTGACAGGTCTTCTAAGGGGGTCATTTATCAAACTGGTGTAAAGTAGAACTGGTTTAGTTGCCCATAGCAACTAATCAGATTCCACCTTTTATTTTGGACAGCTCCTTTGGAAAATGAAATGAGGAATCTGATTGGTTGCTATGGGCAACTAAGCCAGTTCTACTTTACACCAGTTTGATAAATGACCCCCTAAATGTATTCCAAAAAGGTGTCTTTCTGGCATACATTTTCCAGTATGCATCAGTATATTAGTAAACATACATACCTATTTTGTATAAAAAAAATAGGGGTAAAAATAATTTTATGTTACATATTGGCATTTCAAATGTCACACCACTGCCATACCAATAGTTTCATACCCCCCCCCCCCCCCACACACACACACACACTATCCTTCAATTGCTGATGAAGTGTCAACTATTGTGTGCCTGACATATAAATATGCCATTCACTGACTACAGAGGTGATATGCTGTCCATTCTAACCAATATTAAGGGTGCAGTTGCTGAATTTGACACCTCATCGCAATGGGCTAGTAGACAACGATTGCCAAAGAACCATGGAATACAATAAAATAAAAGTTCAAATAACCTCCTTTTCAACAAAATAAAAATACATAACCAATAAAAAAAATACACATCATGGGCATTGCTGTGTGCAAAAACACCCATAATATTAAACTATAACAATATTTATCACATACGTTGACTTGTGTAATAGAATAAAATTTAAAGTGGCCAATTGCCCATTTTTTGTCAGTTCAACTACCCCCAAAAATTTTATAAAAAGTGATCAAAAAGTCACACACACCTTAAAATTGTATCACTGAAAAGTACAGGTCACCACGCAAAAAAAAGCAGAGCCCTCATACAGCTCTTTTAAAAGCTAACTACAAAAAAATTATAGGGGTCAGAATATGACGATAAAAAGAAAAAAAAATTCAAGGTTAAAATTTTTTTTTCAGTATTAAAATGCTAAAAAGAAATATACAAGTGTGATATCTTTCTAATTGTACTGACTTGGAGAATGAAGATAACAGGTCAATCGTACCGCATAGCCGACAGCACAAAGAAAAACATAAAACTATGGCATAATTATTTTTTTCCCAATTCTACCTCATTTAAAAAAAAAATCCAGCTCCCCGCTACATCATAAGCAATATTAAATAGTAGCATTAAAAAGTACAATGTATCCCGCAAAAAAAAAAGCCTTATAAGGCTATGTTAATGTAAACAATTAAAAAAGTTCTGGCTCTGGGAATGAGGGAGTCAAAAAACGAAAATGTAAAAACATAAAATCACAAGGTCCTCTGAGGGTTAAGTGTATGTCCAAAGGGGACGTAAACACTGTGGATTTACCACCATGGATTAGGATTATAAAATACCAGTAATGTTGATGGGATTTTAGGAATAGCATAAAATCTTTGAGAAATCCGCATGAAAGTCTGTAACAATAAATACCCATGTGTGGCCATATCTTAAGGGGTTTCTCGAGGAATGATTTAAAATGGCCGCTGGCAACCATTTCTAGAAGGTGAACAAGACTGATTGCTTCCACTTGCAGAGTTGTCTGGGGGGGGGGGGGGTGAGGGAGAGAGGTCTCACGTCACACTACTCTGCTCTACAATAGATGGTAACGATGCAATCCGGCCTACAATATGTCATCATGGATGAGCAGCCTGACAGGACAACTCACCAATACATAGTATATGCAAGTGCCAGAGCATAATGTTTATTGAGTCCCCATCCCCTCACCCCCAGGCAGCTCTGCAGTGGAGACAACCAGTCTCTAGGATCGGTTTCTGAAGGCCATTTTAAATCATTCCTGGTGAACCGCTGTAATGATGTGGCATGCGAAATAAATTGTACATTCTTGGTTAAAGCAAAACAAAAAACTGTACTAAATGATGATGTGAAAACAGAAGATTTGCACAGTATAACTAATTAGTGTTGAGCAAATTGAAGCATCCGGAGTAGACTTTGATCCAAATTTCAGGAAAAATTAAATTTGTCACGAAGCCGAATTTCCTCATGCTCAGTGGTAAAGAATCAATTTTTCCTGAAATGGCAGTAAAAAACAAAAAAATACATAGTCTCCTCATCACCAATCAAGATGGCCATGACAGCCTCTCCACGAGCAAATGTATCAGGTGAGTATGTATTTTTTGTTTTTAACCCCAGATTAACCCATACAAGGCCTCAATGTGACTTTCAGATGCTGTGATCAGCATTGAACGCAGCATCTGAGTGGTTCAATGACAGGGGGCGGCGTGATCACCGTTCCCCATCATTGCGTCCACTACATACAATGGAATGCGAGTCACAACAAACTAATTGGTAACTAATCAAATTTCTCTGTGAACTTCGGCGAAGCAGCTTAATTGAATTTTTGATAACTTCGCTCATCTGTAAAGCTAATATTCATTTTAAATGCACAATATTTTTCTATGCATCCAGTGTGAATATACCACTATATATCAGGAAATCCGTTACTTCCGTTTTTCCGGAATTAATGGATTAGCAATCACAGAGAAAGCACTAAACAACACATCACGAGTATTGTTTCAATGAGTAATATATGAGTGCTTAGAAATTTTATCTTTAATTAAAATACAATTATAAAAAAAACTAAAAAAATTACAAACTGTAAGACTACAGTATCTATTATTTAAGTATAATCTTAGACACTATTGTTATTAATAATACATGAAGTCACTTGGTTTAATCATGTCACATGTGAAAATGTCATTGAATGTAATTATTTTCTTTATTAAAACAGTTACCTGTACTGCACAGTGGGTACAGGAAATATTACTGTGAGAATCCCAGGAAAGGGAAAAGGTAAATTATTATACATTTGTTTTAAAGGGAAAAAGAAAAAGTCACTTCTGATCGTTCCTGTGCTTCATGGTCTAATGTAACTATGGACAGTTTGACAAAAAAAATTCTAAGGTTAAGAACGCTATGATTTTTTAGAAAAAGAGCCCGCGTAATGATGAATCGTGAAATAACAAAAGACACAACCTCAAACCATTGTGGTGATGGTAACAATCAACAACGCCTGCACAAGAGGTCAAACCATTGTACCCAGCAACACATGAATATCATTAAATCACCATCATTTCTAAAGAACCTGGATTTGATGAATATTAAAGCAGAGAGGTCGGGTCACTAGAGAATGACCCTGATTACTGCTGAGGTTTCACTCATGTCAAAGTTCAACTACAAACACAAACTATGTATTAAGTGTCATTGCTTTACTGGAAACATTGCCTTAAGATTTAAGGGTCCCGCACTCCCATGATCTGCATGTACCTGAATATAAAACTGTGTTCCTCTGGTTACCGAATCTGCACAGGTTAAGGTCCCTTGTGAAGATGAAATCATACACTGTACTTCAGATCGGTGGAAAAGCTGTTCACTTATAATATATTGCTAAGGACCTATTCACACGACCGTTGGGTGTTTTGCAGTCCACAAATTGCAGATCCGCAAAACAAGAATACCGGCTGTGTACATTCAGCATTTTGCGGAACTGAAGGGCCCCTAATTGAACAGTCCTATCCTTGTCCGTAACAAAAAATGGAATGGACACGGAAAAAAAATAACATTTGTGTGCATGAGACCTAAGGTTCAGCTAATGGAGTACTGCATTTTTGTAGCTTTTAATGAAGAATCTGTTCTTAAGTTGGCCATACGTCGTCAGAACCCACCAATGTCAGCAGAACTGGAAAAAGCAAGCTTGAGCTGTGGGGTTTCCATGCCCTGATGTAGCAAGCGATTGTCTGGAAGGCCCCTTTGTTGCTAATGAGTGTCCGTACAAACACTTGTTGGGGCCTTAAGAAAACTGGAAGGGAAATATAGTATTGCATGCACACATTCAAATATATGACCATCCATCTCATACATGGATGGATGATATCCACCAGTGGGTGAGATGAATGAAAAAAAAAAACACAACGTCATACTTTTTGAAGATAGAATCAGCTTATCTATGGTAGACCTAAAAAATGTCCAGGAATTGGGGAAACAAAATAACTGTCAGAGGGTTTCTGCACACATGAGTGTGGCACCATTAAAAAATGCTAAAATGACCTCTTGCATTTGTTTTTGGCCACCTATGACTTCGCAGTGGCAGTTTTCCTGGCACTTTTGACAAAGTATTTCTAGCATTTCCTCCTCAGTGTTTTTTCCCTATAGAGAAGGTGATGTCAAAATGCCTGAAAAGATGCCAAGAGCTACAGCATGCAGCATTTTTGAATAGAAGCCACCTGATAAAAACACCAGTAGCAAAAAGACATCCTGTGTGTCCTGCTTTTCATATTTCCCATAGACCTCCTATAGACCTCTTTAAAAAATGCATAAAAAATAATAATAAAAAAAAACAGCAAACCTATATTTGAAAGTACCATCAGGCTGGTGTCACACATAGGTTTTTTATGTTTTGCAGTTTTTGATACCTTTTTACTGCCATATTTGCTGCATTGTTTAGACAAAAAATGTCAGCTCCAAATGTTGCATGGAAGTCTATGGGAAATATTACATTCAGGACAAAGAGTTACTTTTGTTGTGGTGTTTTTGACCTTGCATTATGTATTTTTTGGGTCAATTGCATTTTCTTTAAATCATAGTATGCGATTGTTTTTTGTTTTTGTTTTTTTGCCCTGCTCGAAACCAACATCATTGTGTGTTGGCGTTTTAGCATGGCATTGTTTTTTTGCAAATATATTTTCCCCATACTGCTCTACAGAGGAATTTAAGCTATAGAGGTAGATACTTTCCTATACAAAAAAAAACAGCAAGAAGAAATGGCAGGGAGTAAAGCATACTATATGGGCATAAAAGCCTCTAAAGTACCTAAAAAACTGCTACAAAAATTACTGACCAATTCACAATTTTTAAGGCGTTAAGGAAAACAAATTGCACAAAACTATGTGTTGCAGAAGGTCAGTGCATGTCCAGCTATTATCACTATATTGCTGGAGAAGCCCATTAAGCCTATATACAGGTCCTTCTAAAAAAAAATAGCATATTGTGATAAAGTTCATTATTTTCTGTAATGTACTGATAAACATTAGACTTTCATATATTTTAGATTCATTACACACCAACTGAAGTAGTTCAAGCCTTTTATTGTTTTAATATTGATGATTTTGGCATACAGCTCATGAAAACCCAAAATTCCTATCTAAAAAAATTGGCATATCATGAAAAGGTTCTCTAAACGAGCTATTAACCTAATCATCTGAATCAACTAATTAACTCTAAACACCTGCAAAAGATTCCTGAGGCTTTTAAAAACTCCCAGCCTGGTTCATTACTCAAAACCGCAATCATGGGTAAGACTGCCGACCTGACTGCTTTCCAGAAGGCCATCATTGACACCCTCAAGCAAGAGGGTAAGACACAGAAAGAAATTTCTGAATGAATAGGCTGTTCCCAGAATGCTGTATCAAGGCACCTCAGTGGGAAGTCTGTGGGAAGGAAAAAGTGTGGCAGAAAACGCTGCACAACGAGAAGAGGTGACCGGACCCTGAGGAAGATTGTGGAGAAGGACCGATTCCAGACCTTGGGGGACCTGCGAAAGCAGTGGACTGAGTCTGGAGTAGAAACATCCAGAGCCACAGTGTACAGGCGTGTGCAGGAAATGGGCTACAGGTGCCGCATTCTCCAGGTCAAGCCACTTTTGAACCAGAAACAGCGGCAGAAGCGCCTGACCTGGGCTACAGAGAAGCAGCACTGGACTGTTGCTCAGTGGTCCAAAGTACTTTTTTCGGATGAAAGCAAATTTTGCATGTCATTCGGAAATCAAGGTGCCAGAGTCTGGAGGAAGACTGGGGAGAGGGAAATGCCAAAATGCCTGAAGTCCAGTGTCAAGTACCCACAGTCAGTGATGGTCTGGGGTGCCATGTCAGCTGCTGGTGTTGGTCCACTGTGTTTTATCAAGGGCAGGGTCAATGCAGCTAGCTATCAGGAGATTTTGGAGCACTTCATGCTTCCATCTGCTGAAAAGCTTTATGGAGATGAAGATTTCATTTTTCAGCACGACCTGGCACCTGCTCACAGTGCCAAAACCACTGGTAAATGGTTTACTGACCATGGTATTACTGTGCTCAATTGGCCTGCCAACTCTCCTGACCTGAACCCCATAGAGAATCTGTGGGATATTGGGAAGAGAAAGTTGAGAGACGCAAGACCCAACACTCTGGATGAGCTTAAGGCCGCTATCAAAGCATCCTGGACCTCCATAACACCTCAGCAGTGACACAGGCTGATTGCCTCCATGCCACGCCGCATTGAAGCAGTCATTTCTGCAAAAGGATTCCCGACCAAGTATTGAGTGCATAACTGAACAGAATTATTTGAAGGTTGACTTTTTTTTGTATTAAAAACACTTTTCTTTTATTGGTCGGATGAAATATGCTAATTTTTTTAGATAGGAATTTGGGGTTTTCATGAGCTGTATGCCAAAATCATTAATATTAAAACAATAAAAGGCTTGAACTACTTCAGTTGTGTGTAATGAATCTAAAATATATGAAAGTCTAATGTTTATCAGTACATTACAGAAAATAATGAACTTTATCACAATATGCTATTTTTTTTTAGAAGGACCTGTATACCCGATCTGCATATATATATTTATACATTTATTAGCACATAGTCATATAATAAAAAGAGAAGAGATCCTTACCAGGCGGACACAGACATTTAACACTTGTGTCTCTTACTTCTCGAAGTTTTGGCAGATGAGCTTGCAGTTTCTGTAAGGGAAAGGGATAAAAATATATTTAGATTTCATTAAGTGAAGCATTAATTGAGCATGGCTCATTTACTGACGTGACCAAACGTGATGTTACCACATCTGGGAAGGAGAATGAAAAGCAGACAAGATGTGGTGCAGTGTACAGTTCTGTGCACACATGTTGGCGGTTAATCAGATCCATGGTTCTTGTAAGCGTAATTGCTTTCAGCATTTCACGTAAGGTTCCGGCTCCATGATCTTAACCAGGATTTAATATTTGAAATTAGATTTTCCTGTCTCTGAGCACCTACTGATAAACACATTGAACTGAACAGTCTTTGCACCTCTGGATGGTGCAGGATATAGCTTCCTGCAGGACTGTGAGCCAGGCATAGTGCGGGCAGGTGCAGCGCTGCTCTCTTCCCTTGGCAGAAACGTGCCAACGTACCTCAAGATACTGTGCTGGCTCCATTTCAGTCCTCAGATGTGAAAATGTGAAGTGAACTGTGTATTATACAGCTGAATCCTATAGAAAATGCTGTATAACATGTTTAATGACCAAATGCATACACAGCGCAAAACCTAAAACTGAAACTTCAAATAGGGACATGTTCACACGTGACAGATTTGTTGAATGTGGCGTGCAGAAAACCATGCACATCCTGCAGAAACAGCAGATTTTCTGCACAAAGTTAGCACATGTGAACACACCCCGTAAAAAAGGTGCAAAGTTTGACACAAATTATAATTTTGCACAAAAAATTTGCAACTTTTTATGGTAGGGTGAAGCGGCCACGACCTGAGACAATTTACACCAGAAAACAAAAAAAAGTTAAGTGAAATCTACTTCAGCTAATAGATTTCAGGTTCTGGAGAACAGACAGCAGAAATGTGTTGGACCTTTCTGCAATGCAGTTTTTGTGGCAGCTTTTCATTCAGTTTTTATTTTTTTTTGCCTCTTATTTCCTTCTATTTCCCATTTCACTTTTTTAAATCAACATATGCATTAAGAACATCATGCATTTTTTTCAATTAAGACAATTTGTAACGTGTTTTTTTCATCAGGCATTTTTCAAGTTCGCTAGAGACTCCTATAAGAGAATGCCTGAAATACAAATCACAACTACAGCACCCTGGGGAGATTTATCCAATACGCCAGTCTTAGGTCTCTTTCACCCAAGCATCGCGTGTGAGGGCCGGATAAAATGCACGATTTTTCTGTGCGAGTGCAAAGCGTTTTAATGCGTTTTTCATGCGCGTGAGAAAAATCGCCATGTTTGGTACCCACACCCGAACCTGGACTTCTTCACAGAAGTTCGGGCTTGGGTTTGGTGTTCTGTAGATTTTATTATTTTCCCTTATAACATGGCTATTAGGGAAAATAATAGCATTCTTAATTCAGAATGCATAGTACAATGTCCATTGACAGGTTAAAAATAATAAACAAATTTAACTCACCCCATCTACTTGGTCGCGTAGTGGATCTCCTCTTCTTCTTTCTTCAGGACCGGGGTAAAGGACCTTTGATGAGGTCAGTGCACTCATCACATGGTCCATCACCATGGTGATGGACCATGTGATGGGCGCAGTGATGTCATCAAAGGTCCTTTACCCAGGTCCTGAAGAAAGAAGAGGAGATCCGCTACGTGACCAAGTGGATGGGGTGAGTTAAATTTGTTTATTATTTTTTAACCCCTCTATCCCTAATTTACTTCTGCATTAAGAATGCTATTATTTTCCCTCATAACCATGTTATAAGCGAAAATAATAAAGATCAGGTCCCCATCTTGATCGTCTCCTTAGCAACCATGCGTGAAAATCGCACAACATCTGCACTTGCTTGCAGATGCTTGCGATTTTCACGCAGCCCCATTCACTTCTATGGGGCCTGCGTTGCGTGAAAAACGCTGAATATAGAGCATGCTGCGATTTTCACGCAACGCACAAGTGATGCGTGAAAATCACCGCTCATGTGCACAGCCCCATAGAAATGAATCGTCCGGATTCAGTGCGGGTGCAATGCGTTCACCTCACGCATTGCACCCCCGCGGAAAACTAGCCCGTGTGAAAGAGGCCTTAGGGATGAGAAAACCCGTGGAAGTTCGGGTTCGCCGGGTTCAGCCAAACTTCAGGTCAAAGTTCGGGGTCGGGACCTGAACTTGACCCAAACTTGACCCCGAACCCAGACCCCATTAAAGTCACCCCAACCTCACTTTATTATTTTCTGTTATAACATGGTTATAGCGGAAAATAATAGCATTCTTAAGACAGAATGCAAAAGAATATGGCAATTTAGGGATTAAAAAAAAACTCACCTAATCATCTTGATTGCGTTACCATCTTCTATCTTCTTTCAGCAGGACCTGCACGTGGTGAGTGCAGTGATGTAATCGCAGGTCCTTTTGCGGCAGTGCAATCAAGTGGATGAGGTGAGTTGTTGTTTTTAACCCCTAAATTGCCATATTCTTTTGCATTCTGTCTTAAGAATGCTATTATTTTACGTTAAAACCATGTTATAATGGAAAATAATAAAATGACCTAAACCCTCAACCCAAACATTAGTGAAAAAGTCTGGATCCGGGTACTTGAACTCGCAAAGTTTGGGTTCGCTCATCCGTAGTCAGTCTTGATCTCTCTGCGCTGGAGTAATATATGCCTAATTTATTATGAGGCAGATTAGTTGCATCTCCTGCACTCAGAGCGCCAGAAACTTAAGTCTACACCAGCTATTTGCATGCACCATAATTTGTGACTTTTTATGCCACAATTGTGACGTTAAAGCATTAGGTAAGGTTCCCCACTGCATAAAAAATATATATAATGCTCTATACCCTATTAGTAAAGCAAGAACGAAGCCAAAAGTCCCAAATAAAATCACAGTTTGTATGGTGTTTTATCCAGCAAATATTTGACTCCAGCATTGAAACACTGGAAGAAAAATGCTGCAAAAAATTTGTTGTTTTTCTAAAAATGCAAACCACGCTGAAATATATTTTTCACAATAAACCGTGGGCAATTATTTTTATAATCTTATTCAATTAAAAACATTCAGCCAATTAAAAAAAAAACTATGTAAAAAAATCTAGGGGGAAAAATTACTGTAGATCTTGACTGTGTAACTTTTTTTTTTTTTTTACTGGCCTAGATTGTTTTACCCTACATTTATTTCCTCTCCATTGCTTTTTGCCTAAGACATTGCTAGGTTGTAAACCATACCACACACATCTGATTGTTGCATTAAAGGGATCTATCGGGTTTTAATGATGTATTTACCACTTCAAATAACAACCCATCAGAAGAAGCCTGTAATAGAGCATCAATGAAAGCCAACAAAACACTATCAATGAGGTTTTAAACATCAAAGCTCTGGTGCATTTAAATGGTCACAATAGGGGAGATGGAGGGCACTGTTAAAGGGGACTGTTACAAGAATAGCAGTAAAGTCAATCAGCCATATAACACCTCATGTGTAACTGTCACTGTAGGAAAATGCACAAAACATTACATATACAGGAAACAGCTTTTATACAGTGATGGTTGGAGGACACTGTGGGAATCTGCACAAAACTGGTAAAGTACTACATCCCACCCACCCTGAGGACTAAACAATGGTGACATATAATATTCTGCCGCTCTGAACGGCATTTATCTTAAAACAGGAAATCGTCAACCCCAAAGCAATCCTGTTCAGCTACTAAACCGGCTCATCACATCGCGAGAAGGAAAATAATAAGACACAAGAAAAGTTAAACGGACTTTCTCATATATAAGAAAATTTGATTCTCTAACTAAAACACAATGATTTGCAGACATTGATGATTAACCCCTTTAAGACGTGGCTAAATGTGGCTTCCAGAACACAGCATTTTTACCTTGCATATCCCCCCAAAAAACTACGATAAAACTTATTTTATAATAATAAAAGAAAATATACAAATAGAAAAAAATTGAATTGTAATTAAATATCTGCCAGATGTATTATACGTGCCTCAAGTGTCATGTTAGATGTGTGGCACTTAATCAATAACAATGGTCTCGCAGAACGTTGTAATGATCAGGGATTAAGCGGAGCAGCCACAGTACCAACTTGTGTAAGTCTGCATGATACCAGAATACTGACACAATGATGTTTTTACCTTACTGTGAGAGCCATGACCTTTTCAGTTTTTTTTTATAACATTGGCATCTTTTTGCAGTGCATGAAATATAGCTTCAAATTTATACACGGGAGTTAAACAGATAGGATCAAAGTTTTCCCGTGGGGTGTGATTGACAGCATCTTTCATGGGTGATTGCAGGATCACAACTGCTGTTCCTCTGTGATCACAGCAGCTTAGAATAACTGGGCTGAAGCCAAGGTTTGCCTTTACTCAGGATTATATAGTAGTAAATTAAATTACTGTAACTTCCTATTATATACCTATTACCCGAATTGCTTCCTTTACAAATTCCTCTCCTCAGAATTCAGCCTCCACTTCCAGCACTGATACTCTATGAATAATGCGGGTCTATCAAGATGTGCTGAAGAAGCTCCTAACAGATTCTTCTTACTTTCTGTTGACAGATTATAGGCACCAAACATAGAGCCTATATTTTATTGGCCTGGGAGAGTAAAAGTGAAGAGACTGGTTTCACCAACACCTTCTCTCAACTATTACCTATAGATAATGTCTATATGGGCAATTAGCGGATGCACACAGGAGAGTGGTGGACAATGGCAATCCTCTGATCAGGTGAATAAAATGTATTTGTGATGGCTCACCTAATTGTTGTACATGGAGTGGGTGCCCCAACCGATATAGACACACCCAGTCTATAAGGTAAAGAGTGAATATGAAATAGAGAATGGTTGCGCACACCTCAATTGGAGGGATTCATCCAATTTGATTATATACAAGAGTTTCCTATAGTGTAGTGGTAATACATTATTTTATTATATATATATATATATATATATATATAATTAAAAAGAATATGAAAGAAAAAAACTATATCTGATGTATAAAAAGTTTTTTCGAAGAGTGTCAGAGATATTCAACAACGGGGACCGTAGTAGATGAGACCATGGTATGGTTAGGTCCCCGTAATGAATATCTCGGATAGTATTCAAAGGGTGCTATATGGCCATTTGAAGACTATCCGAGATATCCATTACGGGGACCTAACCATACCATGGTCTCATCTACTACGGTCCCCGTTGTTGAATATCTCTGACACTCTCCGAAAAACATTTTATACATCAGATATTGTTTTATACTTTCATATTCTTTTTAATTATATGTATAATAAAATAATTTATTACCACTACACTATAGTTACCTCTTGTATGCAATCACATTGGATGAATCCCTCTGATCAGGTGGTAGAATGTACTTTACGTATGAATTCATTTCAGAACCCACTAAACCAGAGGGGCTGTATTTGTTAGGATATCTCATAGACATCCTAACATCAAGGGCAATTGACCAATGCATTTAATATGTATTTCAGTGCTAACGCCATAAGTGAAGTCACTGAAAAGTTGGTATCCTCAATGTTTTTTTTTTTGTTTTTTTTTACTATGGAAGTCAGTAGAACAAGGTATTAAGATTGTGCACAAAGTCGTGATGACATCATACTGGCACTTCGGGTGGGGCTGAGGAGCATTACATACTGGCACTATGGGAGGAGCATTGTATATATTGGCAGTACAGTGGGAGCATTATATACTGGCACGTCAGGGGAGAATAGAGAAACAGTATATATATATATATATATCACTACATGGGTGCTTTATATATAGAGGATTATTGGCACTATGTTTCGGGGGGTACAGAGGAGGACTATATACTGGCACTACGGGTGCGAGCTCTATATATATATATATATATATATATATATATATATATATAATGGCACTATAAGGGAGAGCATTAGATAAATACTGGCTCTACAGGGGGAACATTATACATTCTGGCACTATGGAGGCAGCATTATACTGGAACTACAGGGGGTATTATACAGGGAGAACTACTATTTGATATTTTATCACTGTGGTGTTAATATTTGGTCCTTGTTTAGTAATAATATTGGACAACTTTATACATATATACATTTATTTGAGGGGGGGGGGGTCATATGCCATTTAACCCTGATCTTTTAAGAACTTAGCAATACTCTGGCATACTACAATTTGAACTGACTGTCCCATTTTGCCCAGGGCCACATATTGTCTAAAACTGGCTCTGTACATACTGATACCGTTGGGCTGCCATGGAAAACACCTTCACATTTCTTTGGTATATAAATTAGCAGTAGTCTCATTTTGCAGAAAATGCATATGTGTAACCGTGCCTATGTACTGTATAAACAAGACTTTGGAGTTAGGAACAGTTCCTCCCACACAACCTAAAGCAGCAGGCATTTTGATCTTGCTGGGATATCGAATTTAGGAAGAATAAAGACAAAACATTCCCAAACAACATTACATCCCTTTTGATACAGATAGCATCTATATGTGGGTAAGGAACATGAGGGACATGACCACCACAACCAAGATACCATCTAAATTAGAGTGGACCATACAAAAAAAGGACTTCTGTCCAGTGAAATGTCAAAGCCATTAATATGCACAAGAGGGAGCTAGAAATAAAATATTTCCACCTAAAACACGGAAACTTCAAAAAGAGGTATCTAGACCAGATTTGCTGAAACAGATTGTAAGTTCCCACCATATATGATATACTGCCCCATCTTCTTAGAGAATTAGTTATGAGCCAAGTTTTAAAAAATTTGATACGGCTGCTTTGCCAAACTTCGCCAAGAATTTTGAATTTGTTACAAAGTACTTTGTCAAAAATCGCATTTCAT
Source organism: Bufo gargarizans (assembly GCF_014858855.1). Classification (NCBI taxonomy): domain Eukaryota; kingdom Metazoa; phylum Chordata; class Amphibia; order Anura; family Bufonidae; genus Bufo; species Bufo gargarizans. Next base: position 163,036,845 of record NC_058085.1, on the reverse strand, counting down.
TGTATGTAGTGATCGCCCCCCATCATTTAATCCCCAGATGCTGCATTCAACGCTGATTGCGACATCTGAAAGTAACATTGAGGCCTTTCTGGGGTTATTTAGGATCACCTCATCCATTTTATCACTGAAAGGCTGTAGCAGACACCAAATATTTCGCACTCTGACGTGATAATATCATCGTGCCTGGCCAGCGCGCTGACGTGGTGATGTCACATGTCAGCAGGTGCAGGATTTGGCGCGTTTTCTTCAATCGAGATGGCTGTAATGGCCTCTATGCAATCAAATGGATGAGGTGAGTATGTTTTTTTTTTTTTTTACTGCGAAAAATTGATTAATTATCACAAGACTGCAAGAAATTCGGATTTGTGATGAATCAAATTATTCCTGAAATTTGGATCGAATTCCACCTTCCAAGGACCTGCGTGGAGCGTGATGACGTCACCATGGGCAGTGGGTGATTACGTAGTGAGGTCATCACGCTCTCCACAGGTCCTTTGGCGAGTTTTCTTTAATCAAGATGGGAGCGGATGGCCTCTCCGCGATCAGGTGGATGCGATGACTATATATAGATATATTTTTTAACCCTGTATTAACCCCCTGAGAGTAAGTCTCAGATGCTGCGATCAGCATTGAATGCAGCATATGACTGGGGGGGGAGGGCATGGAGCGATTGCCGTTCCCAGTCATTGCGTGCGCACCATACAAAGAAAAGTGAAAAGTGACAAAGTAATTTGTAATGATTCAAATTTCTTGACTAAGTTTGGCGAAACTGCCAAATACAACATTTCAAAACTTTGCTCATCACTACTGACCATAAATGAACATTGGCTGGACTTGCCAAATTCTGGGAGATCAGTCAACATTTGAATGTGTATAGAGGCAGCCAACTGCAGCCCACAGAAGACATGAACATTTCAACATGCTTTGTTCCCCTAGGAGATAAATGGTACCAGGGGTGTCACAGTGAATGATCTCCCTTTTTACCTAAACTTTTATGCTCTGCTGAGCCAACAATGAATATTTGTAGGGAACATTGGGGATTTAGCTGTTGGCTGAACACCGTACAGTTGAGACTTTATGTGGATGACTGTCAGATCTCAATGTCCAGACAGAAGTATTGACCTCATTCTGACTACTCATCCTCTTAGGAGATCAATTTCCTTTGCTTGCCAAACAGAAGCAAATAGAGACACCATATTTTACTGTCCACTGTCAGGTAACCCCTAGATGAATTCCCAATTGCTTAATATTCTTGTTGACAAGGACATACTGTACGTCAGGAAGAGGTACATTCCAAATCAGTTGGGACACATCAGCATTTCACATGAGACATTAAAGTCCCCATCAGTGTCACTGGTGTGGTGGTCAGTAGGTAATATTAACATTAGGTAGAGTATTACGGGGTGTTTGCAATGGCTTCACACCCTGTAAAAACCAACCTGACCATGGTGAATGTCAAATGCTATTAAGTAATATTTAGGAATCATTAATGGGGTTAAGATGGCCCCACATTATTTCTGGGAGATAAATCAAAGTTGTCTTTTATCGTTGCAAAACATTCAACAAAATTCTCTATTAGATTTTTATCAGGTATCACATTTGATCTCCTCATTCAGGGATTGTTATGATTTTATGGTAAGAGAATAAAAACTATGCTGATATCAAAAGGTAATTTGTCAGCAAATGTACAATTTTCAGTTAAAGGTCATTTGTCAGCAGATCTGTACCTATGAAACTGGCTGACCTGTTACATGTGCACTTGGCAGCTGAAGGCATCTGTGGTGGTCTCATGTTCATATGTGTCCACATTGCTGAGAAAAATGATGTTTTAATATATGCAAATGAGCATCTAGGAGCAATGGGGGCGTTGCTGTTACTCCTAGAGACTTTGCTCTCTCCTCAACTGCCACACCCCTGCACTTTGATTGACAGGTCCAGGCAGTGTAAACATCATCACATCTTCTTGGTCCTGTCAAACAAAATGCAGGGGCGGTAGTGGCAGAGAGAGCAGAGCCTTTAAGTGTAAAGGCAATGCCCTTGTTGCTCATAGAGGCTCATTTGCTATTTTTTTCAGCAATGTGGGCACATATGAACATGGTAAAAAATTTCAGAAAAATGTTGTTAACTGGGAAATAGATTAGTGTTGACCACGAATATTCGAATAGCTAATTTTTATTGTGAATATCGCCACTTTGAGAATTCGTGAATATTTAGAATATAGTGCTATATATTCATTATATTAAATATTCAGCATTTTTTTCCATCTAAACACATGATTCCTCTCTGCTTCTTGCTGTGGGCCAATGAGAAGGAAGCAATGTCAAGTTCACAACAATACTTAGTGCACCAATCAGTAATCTGTAGTCAGACCTGCTAAAATGTGAAGTTACACGTAGTGCGATAAAATATTCCAATCACTGCCGATTAGCGTAATCGCAAATCTATTGGAGCACTTGACTCTATCTGCATATAAAGCTATTCTAATGTTCTGTCGTGCCAACCATTTTCTCCAATCTCAGGAATCTTTTAGCAGCTTGAAAAATGTAGCCAAAGTGACCCATGCCTGTATTTCTCGTTACAAATTCGCATTACGCGAGTTTTACATTGCCGATTTTTCGCATTCAATAAAATAATCTCTTATTCTCGAAATTTGCAAATATATGACGAATATTCTACAAAATATTTGTGAAATATCGCAAATTCGAATATAGCCCCTGCAGCTCATCCCTAAAATGGATCAGTGGGAGTTGATTTTGAGGAACATTGTGGATTTTTCCTTAGACCTGTTTCACATTTGTGGAGTTCTCTCCTGGAACACCCTATTGGAGTTCTCTGGATCTGGCATTGGCAGAATGCATGCCGCCCCCATTGACTATATCAGGGTCCAGCAGAGATTCAGCTACTACCCAGCAAATACGCCTGGATTCGGTCAGACAAATACCACTGCATGCACATTATCATATCCTGGAGCAATCTGGTCAGCCTAAGGTTTCATTCACACGTCCGTAGAACACGGTCCGTGAGATACCGGACTGACATCCTGCTTGGTGCAGGAGCGTACGGCATCATTGGTTGCCATGACGCTGTGCGCTTTGTGCCGCCACCGCAGTACAGTAATACACTTGTATGATCTATACGAGTGTATTACTGTACTGCGGTACGGCACAAAGCGCACAGCGTCATAGCAACCAATGACGCCGTATGCTTCTGCACTAAGCAGGATGCCAGTCCGGTATCTCACGGACCGTGTTCCATAGACGTGTGAATGAAGCCTAAGACTGTCATTCCCAACCCTAATCATGAGGAAACCAATTAGTATGTTTTCCACTCTCCAAGGGATCCCTAACACTATTTTCGCCTCAGAAAAGCTTGCTTTATGGACAGGTAAAGCATTATCATGCTGGACTACATGGATCATGGGTGGTAGGATTCAGAAAGCACTGGATATAGAACTTGTGCCACTCCAGGTTCCAGAATCCATGGGCTTCCTAGGACATAAGTTCTCCAGCAGGAAAGCAAGCCATAGAATGCCTGCATAACTTCACTTTCTAAAGTACAAACCACATCTTAGATTCCATCAAAGAACAGAAATGATAATACACGCCATGAAGAAAATTTTCAAAACAAAGGAAATGTATTTTGAAATGTAGCCAACTATAAGATAAATGTAACATACTAAGTAGATCCTCAGTCATCTATCAGTAAGTATAAGAAGATGCCGATTTCTCAAAAGGAGACCTGACAAGGGAAAGAAAAAACATCTCTTCGGTGTACATAAAAATTCTGAGAGCCATTTCTAATATCTCTCTGTGTTCGGATATGATTACAGGTACCATTAAGCCTGAGCTGCACTATTTGCACAGATTCTGATTACTAAGTTCCTTCTCCTGATTCCTATCAGGTGCCAAGTTATCATGGAGACCATGTGTGGATTCAAAATGGCAAAATGCATTAATGAGGACCTGTCAACTCTCCGTTTTGTCTGTGTTGTTTTTTTTTTGGGGACAAATGACTCTATTTCCCATAAAATAATAATGCAAGATTATATGTGTTAGGGCTCATTCACACAACCGCATGGTCATGATGCCCATGTTGCGGAACGCAAACAGCGGGTCCACAATGCACAGCAACTGGCCATGTGAACCCATTAAGATCGCAGACCCATTAAAGTCAATCGGTCTGCCCCGCAGCATAGAGTTTTGTTTTGCAGACCGAGCACGACGACTATACGGTCATGTCAATTAGCTCTTATACTGTTCCTCTGCTATTCCTCCTAGAAATGTACTAATAAATTGACAATTCGGTGTTACCATTTGGGGAGTATACATGCACACTCTGATATTGTCCAGTCACTGCTTACTCTGTAAGTATACACCCCTTTCACAAACGGAATGGTAACAATTATCAATTTATGAATACATGCCTAGGAGGAATAACAGAGTAATGGCACAACACAGAGTTATAAGAAAATATAATCCAGATTTGTCATTTATGGAAAAAATATTTAATAAAATCTATCTATCTTATATATATCTACAGGTGAAACTCAAAAAATTAGAATATTGTGCAAAAGTCCATTTATTTCAATAATGCAACTTAAAAGAAATTGCTTTAATGCAGCTTAAAATTAGAATATTGTGAAAAGGTTCAATATTCTAGGCTCAAAGTGTCACACTCTAGTCAGCTAATTAATCCATACCCCCTGAGCACAGGGTGCCTTCAAATTGTGACTTTTGGGTTTTATAAGCTGTAGGCCATAATCATCCAAATTATAACAAATAAAGGCTTGAAATATCTCGCTTTGCATGCAATGAGTCTATCTCCTATGTTAGTTTCACCTTTTAAGTTGCATTACTGAAATAAATTAACTTTGCACAATATTCTAATTTTTCGAGTTTCACCTCTATCTATCTATCTATCTATCTATCTATCTATCTATCTATCTATCTCTCATATATCTCATCTATCTATCTATTGGTCTGTCTCAATTTATATATTAATTATGTATCTTTTAATCTATATACACACACACACACACACATAATAACTTGAACTATTTAAACCAGGTAGAATGTAGATATGATGAACTGAACCAAAGCAAGGTTTTCATAAAGACGCAGCACATGCCAGGAATCAGAAAAGAGACAAGTTGCCATTGGACTCTCCATTTGGGGCAGCATCAGGCTATGGGTCTGTAATGTGCAGAGATTATATCTATAGTATAGAAGTCTGTAAGATGTTCTTCACACGTTTCTTTCCTTTCATCTGGTACTGCATATAACTGTTAAATTATGATTCCAAAATGTTTTGGATGACTGTATATTCCGCCTGTCAAAATTTCCTAGACCCATCTGAAAACAAACATACTGTAGGTAGGTGGTTCACAGTTTTTGCTATGTGTTTTGCTCCTGTTCAAGCTCATTTGCATTTTTAAAGACAGAATTTTCTGTGGGTCTTACAAATATTCAAAGAAACAGATGTAAAACACATTAAGACAAAGCACTGCGACAGGCTCATCTTTTCTTGACAATAGGGCAAAAAATTATTTAAATTAGCATCAGCTTATTCACAATCATACTAAATGCTAAACCTTAGGGTGCTGACACCTGTTTAAGTTTTTTGAAGCCAGAATCAGGAGTGGATTAAAAAAAAAAAAGGAGATGGAGTATCTTCCATTAATACTTTTTCAATTTTTATTATCCACACCTGATTTTAGCTTCCAAATCTGCATAAAAAACTCTGAGGCTGGGTTCAGACCTGAGCGTTTTACAGCACGTTCCTACGCGCTGTAAAACGCTCAACAGGCAAGAACCAATGATTCCCTATCGCCCGACGCCCCAAGAAGTACATGAGCTTCTTTGGGGCGTCTTGTCGCGCGTTCCCGTACATAGACTTTAGCGGGAACGCGCGACAATGGGCGTTCGCTTGTCTCTGTATGCGCGATTGCAAACGCCGTACAATCGCGCATACAGAGCGTACGTTCAAGTACGCTCAGGTCTGAACCCAGCGTGAATGTGTGGCAGCACCTTTAGGTAGATACCAAAGTTGCCTCATTTATTTGCAGACAGGAGGTAAAAAGGGGCAGTCTTGATATGGTATCTACAGTTGTGGACTGGACCACCAGAATTGCAGATGATATTTTGTTGAGTTCAAGCTCTCCTAGGGGGTCAGAGAACCTCTGTTCTCCACAAACGTGTCCCAGAGGTGGGACCCACATCTATCAGACTTATATGTTATATTCCATGAATAAGAGCGGAGTCCAATGTGCATCTTCTGAGGAGGTTCTAATTTGCGGAACAATGATGGACATGCACGGTATGTGTGGTCACATCTGTCTGCCCATTTAAATTAATAAGAATATGTAGGAATATACAAGAGCATTTTAAAAGGAGACTATATAATTAAAGGGGTTGTGTCAAGTTTAGAAGTTATCCAGAGGATAACTGATCGCTAGGGGCTTGAGCTCTGGGATCCCCACTGATCTGATAAATGGGGCCCCATTCCTCCAGTCTGATGGAGTGGCAGGTCAAGCGTGCGCCTTGCTGCTCCATTCATTCTCTATGAGAATTCCAGAAATAGTCAAATGCTGTACTCAGCTATCTCTGGTGGTCCCATAGAGAAAGAATGGAGCAGTATCGATAAAGCAATAAACTAACAGGGGAAATATAAATGATAAGTAATGTCATTTAAATTGATAATTGTGAGGCAGTAATATAACATAATATACTATAGATACCATAATATTAAATCGTGAGGCAGTAATATAACATAATATACTATAGGTACCCTAATATTAAATTGTGTGCGGCAGTAATATAACATAATATACTGTAGATACCCTAATAGTAAATCGTGAGGCAGTAATATAACATAATATACTATAGAGACCCTAAAATTAAATTGTGAGGCAGTAATATAAAATAATATACTATAGATACCCTAATATTAAATTGTACGGCAGTAATATAGCATACGGTAATATACTATAGATACCTTAATATTAAATTGTGCGGCAGTAATATAACATAACATACTATAGATACCCTAATATTAAATTGTGAGGCAGTAATATAACATAATATACTATAGATACCCTAATATAAAATCGTGCGGCATTAATATAACATAATATACTTTAGATCAGTGTTTCCCAACCAGTGTGCCTCCAGCTGTTGTAAAACTACAACTCCCAGCATGCCCGGACAGCCTTTGGCTGTGCGGGCATGCTGGGAGTTGTAGTTTTGCAACAGCTGGAGGCACACTGGTTGGGAAACACTGCTTTAGATAACCTAATATTAAATTGCACATTTAAGGGCTCATTCAGACGGCCGTATTCTGTTTGCAAAAATACAGAATGCTATCCGTTTTTTTGCGGACCCATAAACTTCAATGGGGCCATGTCCTGATTTTCATGGACAAGTATAGGACATGTTTCATGTGTTTTGCAGAACCGTGGAATAGAAAAGAGCCCCATAGAAGTGAATGGGTCAGCATCTAATCCGCAAAAAAACGGATCCGCATTTTTGTGGATAGGATACGGCCATCTGAATGAGCCCTAAGTATTTACCCCCTATATCTTGCTTTGTGGTAATGAAAGAGAGAGGTAAACCCTATGAACTGTGACATACATGTATTACTAATACTGGCAGCTGTCCACCATGAGCAGCTAAACGGCAGCATCCTGTCCAGACTGCCAAACCCTGCACGAACCAGCCACATTTCTCTAAGAATGGCAATCTGACAAGACCTCCCAATGCCAACAACTATTTATACATCTACACTACACACAAAATGCATACGTTACTCTTAAGATTAAAACCCTAAATCCGGAAAAGTCCTCACAACATTTCTCAGTTGAAATGTGTCTTCATGATATGCCGCCAGCTGTCATCTGGATCACCATCTGGTTTCAGATATCATCACAATAGCTGTCTATGCTTCCAAATAATACAAAATAATAGGTGGATAATGGTGAGCAGTGGAAGTAGAGAAAGGAAACTATGTAATGGCTTGTAGGTTTACAGAGAGACGAATATTGGTAGCAAAAACTGCAGTCTTATTTCAGATATTAGGCCAGTTTCACACAAGCGTGTTCAGTCTGGGAAACACGTTCTGTGTGATGACCACATTTTCCGAACCCAACACCATCATCTGACCCAAACTCATAGCTTCAAAATGACTTATGATGCTGTAAGTTCCTGCCCAACTGCAGATCTACTGTGCTATATTCATATACTAATGCCATACAGTACAGTACAGTAGACTTGTAGTCAGGCAGGAACATATAGCATTATAAGTCATTATAATGCTGTGATTTCTGATCAGAAGAGCAGTGTTCAGGCCAGAAAATGCGGCCATCACATGGAACACATTTCCGAAACCGAAACACTCTTATGTGATGGAGGCCTAGTATTACTGAAGGGGTTACCCTATCTTTACAAACTGTGTTCTAAATGGTGAGAACCCCCAGAGGTGTCTTTTTTCAAAAAGAGAATCTCCATATATTGTTTCAGCAGTGGTCCAGGTCTGTCGCTACTACGCTAGATCTACTATGAACATTACTCATTGAACTTTTACTACTCCCATTTTTGCCTTCCCTACCACTCCCCTCCTCCCTTTCCTCTGTGTGATGCTTCATAGTTGTGATGCTGACCTAATTTCCTTGCCAGAGCAATTAAGGTTCCTACCATGCTAGCTCCTTGCAAAGGTGTTGTTTTCTATTGTCTGCCTATGTACCAACCTTGCCTGTTTACCGTTGACACTCAGCTGTCAGCCCAGACTTTTTTCTTGGATTTGCATGAAGTCTTTCTACCTGACTTTGACCAGTTCCTTCGCTGCCTTGTACCAGTGTCTCTGATCTCCGTGGGTCAGCTGTCAACCACATCTGGACTAAACTAGGAGGTAGCAGCTTGGTAGCTCCCCTGCAATGAGGTTATAGATCCCTGTACATAGGTAACAGGGTGAGCACTAGGGAGCTGCTAGGATAACACCCCTAGGTTTAGCCCAACTCAAACTAGTTGGTTGACACAGTGGTTCCACACTCACTGCTCATAACAAGCATGCATATGTGCCATCCCTTTAATTGCCCAAGCCAACTTTGGAAGTGTAATATTCTAAAACTTTGTATCTTTTAACACCATATTCTGGAAACTGACGTACATACCTCCAGGGAAATACAAGAAGAAGTCAAATGTCACCAGGAAGTCCCTGTGCAATTATTAGCAATTTCCTGTAGGACAACAATTAATTGTATGCGGACATGCTTCCGTAGAGTCAGCAGCATCAATCAAGGCTTAACTGTGAGACTTTGTATACAATCCAAATGGTCCCTCTAAGATGCTGAAAAGTCCTATTTTTGTGCTTTTGCTGAGGACAGGTATAAAGTTCTATATTGTGAGATTAAATAAGCTATACTTTAATGGCCACAATGTGCAGAAACTAATCTCTGATGCCACTGGTGTGTAAAAGATCAACTCAAATCGGACCTGTAAAGACAGCCTAAAAAATGTAAGCTTTATTCTATTAATGGTGGTCATTTACTAAAGGACAGTGTTTCACATGCCAGTATTAGTTAACACCCTTCTGCATGAAGATCCAACATATTAGGAATTTGTTGCATCTTCTGCTATCTGTGCATCAGATATGAAATCTACTCCAGCCAGGAACTAGGAGTAGATTTCTTGTGTAATGTGAGCCAGTTTTCTGACGCACATTTTGTTAAATAAGTTCCCACCTGCGGACCTCCTCCCACCCACTCGCCTCCACTTTTTGAACAAGTGACAAGAGCGTTGAAAAGTAGCTACAAATTTTGTCACTTGCGCTAAAATTTGTGACTTTTCTAGTCCAAAAAACTGGCAATAAATGACCCCCCAATACCAATAGGTGGGAAGGTGATGAAGAAATCTCTTGTCTCTATAGGATAACATTAGTGCCATATTACAAATATATACCACAAGGAACCTTTAGGCTAGGGCTACACGACAACATGTGTCATGCAACTTGACACATAGGGCACAACTATATTGCAACATGTGTCGCGCGACACATGATAGTCTATGGTGTCGCACTGCTTGCTACTGTCCTGTCACAGTCGCAGCATGTCGCATGTCAGTGCAACGCCATAGACTATCATTATAAAAATTGTCGAACGACATTGGTGTGACATCAGTGTCGCGCGACACATGTCGTTGTGCACCCCTAGACTTATGGATCTGTAAGATGGGGACAAGCATAAAACCAAAATCTGACATAAAGCAACCTGATAGATATCAAGCCCACTTATAGAATATAAGCATATATAAGGGTATACAACTTAAATACAACTATGTACAACTTCCAATCAGCCCGTACTAAATCTCTAACATATTGGACTGTACTGTCACTCTGGGCAACTGGGTGTCAGATTAAATGTTTTATTTTTCAGATGTCTTAAAAAAAAAAAAAAATACTTACCTCTTCACCACTTAATTCTCCAGTTGATCCAGTGCAATTATTCTAGCGTTTCCGCCGTCTGTGGCCAGGACGTAGCCACTGCAGTCAATTAGTTGCCTCACATGCCATACTATGTGGGACTAAATGGGTGATTTTTTTTACTTATTTTTTTTAGTCTGAAGCATTTGTTCACACCACCGGAGTCATTTCTGTTGTTCTGCTCGATTAGATGAGCAGAACAGTGAAAACCATGGAAGTGCTGCATTCAGCACATAACTGAACAGCACCAAACATGGATTATATTGGGATCCTTTTCAAATCTTCTACACCACCCTCCTACCTTCAACTAAAGACGGCTGGTTATGTGATACAGTAGCTGATAGATGATTATAGACCGTGTCTCGTGAGGGAAGGGGTTGTGAGAAATATGAAATGCTAACTATTCCCTATACACTATAGAAAGAGGAGCTACAAAAGTTATGCAGCACTTGTTATGATACACATACAGTTGAAGAAAACAATATGTAATATGTCTTACTCTCTACTGTATATTGCTATTATATTTATATTTCTTGTACTTGCCTTTATAGGGTTTTTGCTACTTTGAAGTACAATACATATGCAAATGTTTTATTTTAAAAGTAAGGATATCCCCAAAAAACCTCTGAACATGTTAGAATAGCTGAGCCAACTTGGAATAATTACACACTGTAATGGTATCATTAATGTGCAGATTACAGGGCTCCGGCTGCCTTTAAACCCCAGCCTAATATCATCATGACTGTAGGACACAGCAACTGTTGGAACAGTTGGAACTAAATACTTTGGTGCCAGTTTGGCAAGGAATGTGTAACTTTTTTTTTTTTTATATTTTTAATTGCAAAGATAGCCTTTTGATAGAACTAAATAGGAGAATTTTTAAGCGAAGAATAAACCTAGTTTCTATGAAGGACATCTTCCCTGCAGTAGATAGAATGGGTCCCAGCAGTGAGAGGGAAGGTAATGCTGATAGACGAGTATCATATTTTAATCTATCTTCAGCGTAGAAGCAAGCAGGGAGCGAGTGAGTGAGTCACACTGATGCAGCCGTCTGTAGTACCACACACATTGCTATGACACCTGTCAGCAACACTACACCAATGAGACATACCCAAACCGGAAAAGAAAACTCAGCAGACACTTGCTCAAAGACATTCTTCACCTCAACATTTGGTGCGATTGTTAAAGAAACATTTACATAGTTTTATATAGAAAGAAGAAAAATAATCCCAGTGACATGCTTGTCAGGTACAGAAGTCGCAGGCTGAGCTGTCATTTAACTGTTTCTGGCTGCCATAGGATCCCCCTGTTGCCCTGCAATCACATCAAGACAAGGGAGGACTGAATGCGTTAGGGAGGGAGTCGTCGCCTTCCCTCTAACCACTTAGATGCCATGAGCAGCATTGACTGTGGCATCTAAGGATTGGAGTTAAACCAGCAGTGAGAGCAGCCTTGTAATATAGCTGGCATCCACCAGTGATAGTGTGGGCACAGCTCCTGGGACATCACAAAGCTGTAATAGGATCTTGCTGAGGCCTAACTACTTACTTCCAGTGACGTACAACACACTATTATGGCACTGTGGCTTATAGGATTAAAGGGAACCAGTAAATTCTGTAAAAGGAGCTTAGTATATATATATATATATATATATATACTGCCTGTCCTAAAAAAAAGTCGCCACAAAAAAAAAAAAAAAAAAAAAGATTCTCAATGGGGTTAAGGTCTGGAATGTGGTGGCCAATCCATGTGTGAAAATGATGTCTCGTCTCATGCTCCCTGAACCACTCTTTTTACAATTTTAGCCCGATGAATCCTGGCATCGTCATCTTGGAATATGCCCGTGCCATCAGGGAAGAAAAAATCCATTGATGGAATGACCTGGTCATTGAGTATGTTCAGGTAGTCAGCTGACCTCATTCTTGGAGCACATACTGTTGCTGAACCTAGGCCTGACCAACTGCAGCAACCCCAGATCATAGCACTGCCCCCACAGGCTTGTACAGAAAGATAATCACCCATGCAGTAACTATCCAATAGGAGGCTCATAGCTATTTGCTTAGTTAAATCCAGGTGGCAACTTATTTTTTGGACAGGCAGTATATATATATATATATATATATATATATATAGTCATTCTGAGCTGAGGAGTCATGTGGGCGGTCCTGCTCAAGGATTGACCCTTGCATTGAAGCTTAGGTATGTGTAGGTCAGGTTGTAAATCACTTATTAGGACCACCTACTGGACCCCTCAGTTCAGACTGAGCAGTGATTTAAATAAATAAATGACCTTTTACTGAATCTTTACCGAAAAAGTATATATCAATCTGCTCATCTACTCCTGCTTTATGACATAATTCCTTTAGATTGGACTGCATTTAAATGTGACAATTTCTTACTGACCAACTGATTTAAAAAAAATATATACATTTGTCGCCTTCCAAGAGCTATAGCTGGGGGGATGAGGGGGTTTGCATTTTGCAGGACAAGTTGAAGTTTTTTATGGTGCCTTTTTGGGGTACTTATAACCTACTGATTCATTTTTATTAACCATTTCTGTGAGGGAGAAAACAGCAATACCAGGTGGGGTTCCAATGGGAGACAAAGGGTGTCTACTCTCTCTGTAACCGCTTACATGCCAACGGTGCTATTGCCATTGGAATGGAATGGGGTAAATGGCCTGGATCAGCGCTCCTGCCAGTCCGTCCGGGCCTTTAGAGCAGGAGCTCAGCTCTAATGTTAGGCCTCTTTCAGACGGGCGTTGCGGGAAAAGGTGTGAGTGTGTTGCGGGAACATGCACGATTTTTCAGCGCGAGTGCAAAACATTGCAATGCGTTTTGCACGCACGTGAGAAAAATCGGCATGTTTGGTACCCAAACCCGAACTTCTTCGCAGAAGTTCGGGTTTGGGATCGGTATTCTGTAGATTGTATTATTTTCCCTTATAACATGGTTATAAGGGAAAATAATAGCATTCTGAATACAGAATGCATAATCCAATAGCGCTGGAGGGGTTAAAAAAAAATTAAACAATTTAACTCACCTTAATCCACTTGATCGCGCAGACCGGTATCGCTTCTGTCTTCTTTTTTGCTGTGTGCAGGAAAGGAACCTGTGGAGACGTCACTCCGGTCATCACATGGACCATCACATGATCCATCACCATGGTAAAAGATCATGTGATGGACCATGTGATGACCGGAGTGACGTCACCACAGGTCTTTTTCCTGCACACAGCAAAAAAGAAGACAGAAGAGATACCGGGCTGCGCGATCAAGTGGATTAAGGTGAGTTTAATTATTTTTTATTTTTTTTAACCCCTCCAGCGCTATTGGACTATGCATTCTGTATTCAGAATGCTATTATTTTCCCTTATAACCATGTTATAAGGGAAAATAATAATGATCGGGTCTCCATCCCGATCATCTCCTAGCAACCGTGCGTGAAAATTGCACCGCATCCGCACTTGCTTGCGGATGCTTGCGATTTTCACGCAGCCCCATTCACTTCTATGGGCCCTGTGTTGCGTGAAAAACGCTCAAAATAGAGCTTGCTGCGATTTTCACGCAACGCACAAGTGATGCGTGAAAATCACCGCTCATGTGAACAGCCCTATAGAAATTAATGGGTCCTGATTCAGTGCGGGTGCAATGCGTTCAACTCACGCATCGCACCCACGCGGAATACTCGCCCGTGTGAAAGGGGCCTTGGGGTTACGGGGGACTCCTGCAGCTCTTAGGCTGGGCCAGCCTAAGGCCCCTTAGTGACCACCGTAAAAAGGCATATTGGGGTCACTAAAGGGTTAAAAGAAAACCATTATTAATGCTGATGGTGAGAAACGACAACAGCAAAAACCTAGGAGCAGATTTTTTGACACATTAATGCCAGTGTTAAACTACAGTTGGTGGTGGATCTTCTACCATATAAGACTCATTTATTAATATTATTAACAGGAATAATTGCCATATCTACCCCGATATTGTTTCTCATCCCCACTGTATTCATGAACAGGGGCTGTGACCCATTGGTAAATTTGGTGCAGCTATACTTGAGACATATTGGTTCATGTCTTGTATAGTTCATTAGGATTAACAAATTTCCCACACTGGGAGGAATGGCAATGTTAACCTTTACAGACATAAGCAAACAAGATGATGTGAGATGATTTGTTTCTTGCAATAACTCATGAATGTATACCATACAGCAAGTCTGCGGCATAAAAGCTGACAAAAGAACACACAAACTGTATAATACAATTAATAAACTATGAAATCCTACTGTCAAACATGTCACCTAAACCGCCACACACAACAGACTCGCTGTATATTCCTAGCTAGTAGACAAGAAGTGCTGAAAAGCGTAAGTGTAGGCTACACTGTAGACCAGAAGCACCAAGTCTTTTAGTGTGCGGCTATGAGAACTGATAGATTTTGAAGTAGTGGACATAATTACAACTTTTACTCTAAGTATAGTTATAATTATACAGTGTAATAACTACGTGACAACCAATGCCAAGGTATGAGATAGGTAAGAGAAAGCTTGAAGACTTTGCCTTGGATGACAACAGAGCCCACCCTGCTCTGGTGATGACAATTTATGGCTGTAGACATTGTCATTATTAATATGGTATGTGCTGTTGTCAAAGACGTATATAACAGCATAATATACTATATCTGCCTAAATGAGCTCGAAGGGTCACAAGGGAGGTCCTAAACATCAATGATGATGGTCACTACTGTAACTAAAAGTCATACACTCTCATAAGCTATAGGCTGGCTTGGTGGATCAAGCGAGCCTGTGTAGATGGAGATGGGAGGACATGCAGGGGCGTAGCTATAAGGGAAGCAAGGGAATCGGCTGCTTTGGGGCCCAAACTCAGAAGGGGCCAACCCAGGAGGAGGACTAAAAGATTTTATCGTCAGGGCCCCCTCAACAGTATTATACAGTGACATCATATACAATATATACATGTAGGAAACCGATAGACCGGCTGCCGTGCTTCACCTAGGAGAATGATCTAGACTAGCCATAGGAGTTGGGGTTGCACAGGAGCAGAGGGTTGCAAAAAAAGTTGCTGTTCAAAAATGTGCTGTGGGGCCCAGTAATTTCTAGTTACGCCACTGGGGACATGCAAGTAAGTGTTATCAATGAGGAGAGGGGAAAAGCTCCTGCCAGACACTTTTGTCTGCATACAGATGGAGCAGGGTTAGCACTCAAACTCTTAACTCACATTTCTTAAATCATCGTTATCTTGAAACAAAATCCATTGAAAAGCAATTAAAGGTGTTTGCTTAGTTTAGAAAGCATGAATGTTAACTCTACTACTGTACATCGGTATCTCCCTTAAGTTTGAAAAGGTTCAAGCTTTGAAAGTCAACATGCCCGATCCTTGCTTCCCCCAACATCATCTGTCGGGATGCATTCTATTACAGAATTCTATACTTATTAGCAGTTATTTATTTACCCGACTGCAACTTACATGCAATAATTCCCTAGCCTTTCCATACCCCATCTCCTTCATCCCCCCCCCCCCTCCCTTCCCATCCCTTGGTTGACCTTTCCAATGTATGTCTTTTATGTAACTATAAAATATAAATGTGATTCCAGGGTTGAAATGTCCAGGACCATAAATGGAGGAATGCACTGTCTTTGCTTGTGCTTGGAAACACACAAAGCAAGTACGGACCACGTAATTACATTGAACTCTGTGAAACCAGTGAGCGCACAGAGGTTGCTGTATGGACATGCATCTTGTGTCTGTAAGTTGCAGACAGCAGTCACCAGTTATATGAGCACAAGGACATGCAAGTGTAGGAGTCCTTTAAGAAAGGCATAGAGCTTGAACCTTCAGAAGATGTTTAGAGACAATCAAAGGTAACAGATAATGTCTATTTCATGTGTATTAGTAAAGAGGAACCCGTTATAATGTACGGTGTAGTATTATACATCCTCGCTGTCAGAAAGTGACAACTTGTAAATATCCTGTGCAAAAGTTTTTCATTACTTTCAATATGACTAATGTGACTCCTACTTCCATACTAAATAATAAAGTAGCGCACGATTACATCATGACTAGTCCCATCCGATTTCTTATAAAAATACAAAAAAAATCAGCGTTCATTCTCATCAAAATGTAATATACAGTAGCTACTTATTACTTATGTCCCAGTTTTGTAGCATAGTATAACTTGGGGTTATACACCGTCCGTAACTCTAGCCTTACACTGGAAGTCTTTTTTTCTATTTCTAATTCAATGCCATAAACTTAAAAAAATTTGTATAAAAAATAACCCTCTTGCGCTCTTGTGTATAATATTAAATGTGTACTTTGCTTAAACCACACCATCACTATGATACCTGAGCCAATGTTCCCGTCAGCGGGTATATACCATAGGTTTGTGGTCAAGAGCTGATCATTTAGATTTTCTGTCACTCCAGTAGGAGAGCACAACCAGCTA
The DNA here is from genome assembly GCF_014858855.1 of Bufo gargarizans. Classification (NCBI taxonomy): domain Eukaryota; kingdom Metazoa; phylum Chordata; class Amphibia; order Anura; family Bufonidae; genus Bufo; species Bufo gargarizans. The sequence goes on along the minus strand of NC_058085.1, from coordinate 163,019,918 downwards.
CCCAGTTCCTTTAATGGAGGCGCGATATACACCAAGATTTAGACATATACATTACAATATATATGTCCTGGTGCATCAACAACTAGGACCTCTATACAAGTCTGGTGGACATGAAGCTAACAACCTTCAGATTATAAAGATTGTTTATTGACAATACACGATTAATGCCAAATGTAAGGTTCAGTTGATTCTGGTGCCATTTCATCATTTGTTTGCCATTACCCTAATTATGATCACAAAGATCTATGACCATGTGAAACAGAAAGCAGAAATGTGTCCCTGTAATCTGTGTTAGCATTCTGGGGCATAGACAAGTTTTATATATGTTCCAGGACGGAGACACTAAACCATCAAGCTCCTCCTCGTCAATCAAACATGGTTGCTTTTGAGCAGTAGTTTTCAGGACTGAAATAACTTCAAAAGAAGCCACAGACAAGAGGTCACCATTCCTATCATTTCTACTTAACCTATGAAGGAAAGAGATGCATTGTTCCTATCTGTGTATTTGACCCATTCTGAGGACATCTTCAGTCTTAATATATGTGTAATGACTGAGAGGGTTTAGTCCATACCCTTGTAAAATAAAGTTGTAGCTATTATTGGAACTGAATCATTATAAAGGTTTCTGGGGTATATATTACAATGACTTGTACCTGTACAATGTATTGATCGTGATTGATAATCACATTGAACTGATATTAGCCTCAAACATCTTATTTCAAGACCAGGTTTAGGCTCAATACATAATATTATATCCATCAAATGCTTAATAAAAAGTTAGGTTTATTTAAGGCTCTATTTGCTTTATTGGTTGTCTCCCTTGGGGTTCCGATTGCCATTCTGGAGCTTTTTATAGTATATCCTGTAGCGCCAATTTTGCTGCATAAGATACTATAACCTGCCACAACCCGATTAAACTCATTGGTTTTAGCAGAGTTTGGATCCACTGGAAAACAGTCACATGGTAAAGGAGACATCACAAGAAAATCCAAGACCATGTGGAGCGGTCCTGTCACGGTTGTGACGCAGCCATGCTGCATTCGCGTACCGTGTGGCCAGTAGGGCCGCAGCAGGCTCTATTTAAGCTGATGAAGACCGCACTTTTCAGTGAGTCTGTATTGTTAATGGCCGCACAGCACCTTCAATAGAGAGTGGCCATTTACAATACAGACCCACTGAACAGCGCTGTCTTCATTAGTTTAATTAGAGCATGCTGCAACCTTGTCGGCGCCGTCGTGTCACAGTTGGGAGTCGAGTACCGAACGGCCACATCCTAACTGTGACACGACTAGGACATGTGGTCGTACAGATAGCGGTTACACTAGAGGTTTTCCTCTGGATTTTGTGAGTGGAAAATCCTCAACATATTATAGGGACAGCAAAATGATATTTTAATAAATGTGGAGAAAAATCCCTGTGGGAATTGACATGTGGTGAGGATTAGAAATCCGCAGCAAGTCAATTCTTTCAGCAGATTTTTCAATGAGGATTCAAATCCACAACAAAAGCCACATGTAAAACAAAGATTTTGCCACAGATTTCCGCTGGGAATCTGTAAATTTACAGTGATGGCGGTTTTGACATATACCTGTCATTTATGTCATCTTAAATAAAATAGACGTTTTCTTCAATCTCCAGTTTGGAGGTATAGTCTAATGTATTTCAAATGTGCACCAAATTTTTAAAACATGCACAACAATTTTTACCAAAAACCTACTAACTTAACTCAACTCAACCAGACCGTCTTAGAATGGCAGAAGAGTTTTCTTAAGGACAGTGCGTGTTAAGGTCACATACACCCATTCAATTTTGCCCATCTCATAACATTGCACCATTTGTCACCAAAATGACACTTTTCATAAATGTGTCCCGAAGTGTCTCCCTATTACATGTGCTTCCCTCTCAAAAAATATCAAGTGATGCTCAAGAGCTTGCACTATAATGACAATATAAGACATTAAACATTTCAGACTTTTTTTTTCATTGATACTTTGGTTGCTTTGGCAACAGTTCCTCAAACCAGTCTACAGCTTATAGAACAATGGCAACAAAAAAAAGTTATCTAAGAGTAGAACATAAAAGCAAGCATGCTTTCACAAGACCAGAATAGAACAGAATGTGTTTCCCAGCAGCCGCTGTGTGAAATGTGGAGATATTGGTGTTTTCATTCAATATTTGAGCAAAGTAGAAAGGTGCGATAAGTAAATATGTACAGACCTCTTCCAGCAGTTGGTCAACTCTTCCCAAAATAGCTGTCTCCCTTTGGTCTGCAGAGACTAAGGCAGATAAGTGAGTGTATCTGAACTTCTCTAAATCAGAAACCCTGGACTGTAAATCTGAAGTTCTGCAGAGAACCAGGAGACTGAGGAGTAAGGAAAACACTGATAATAAGGCAAACCCACATCCCAAGAGTGCAGGGAACCTGCTGCACTTCCCACAGTCCTCTGTCCTACAGGGCATGGTTCTACAACTCCTAGAGAAGACAGCAGCTCTCCAATCCTCCTTCCCCTCCATGCTGTCCAGAGGAACAATAAATAAATAAATAGAATAAATAAGCCACAATCCTAATCCAAGGAGCACAATCCAGAACTAAAGGTGAGGGAGTCAACCCAAGGTGGTTCCACTAGCAGCTGTTCAGTATATGCCAGGCAGGGTGCGGGAGCCACAAATAAATAGGTTTCTGCAGCTTTTAGGGACCCAACTTCAATATTGAGAAAAAGAAGAGGAAAAAAGTTCTTGGAAAGGTCTTGAGCTGTGGAGTTTTCCCTCTTCTGCTTTGCAAACTTCAGTGACTTGTGAGAGTTGTAAAGGAATCCCGCATAGAAGTCCCCATTAGGAAGGTGTAATTCTCAACTGGTTGGGAGCTGTGTGCTGTGGCTGATCTTCTCTCCTGTGTAACATGACACACACTGCTCTCTCCCTCTGAACTGCAGGGATCAGATGAGCCAGCTAGATGAGCCCCCCCTCCTTCTGTGTAACCTCCTCCACTCCTCCTTGCACACTCTGAACTGATTTATTTATTTATGCAAAGTGTCTGGGAGGGCTCTGACCATGAGAGACCCTAGCCCACCACCCTCCAAATCCCCAGAGCACCTCTCATCAGCTTGCCTCCTGCTTTGAAGTGATACCCACAGCATATATATACAGTATATATAGGAGACAACAGGAAGAGTTTGTAAATCCAGGACTTTCTCTAATTCCACATTATGAGAAATATTTATACATATACAGTATATATATATATATATATATATATATATATATATATATATTAAAAAAAATATATAAATTGCATACTTCATAACGTAATAACTTGTATACATGTGATACAACTAACATTTTCTTCAGCAAAGCTTACCATTGCCACCTGGTTCAACAAACAAATGGAAGTCCCTAAGAGCTTACAATCTAAATGTAATGGCAAGAGTGACGTACAGTAGTAAGCACACGGTGCAAATTATGTTCATGAGACGAGCCCCTTGTATTGGCAATGGAATAAGAAGTAAAGCTCCAACACAGCAGGCATAAAGTGTAGATTAACGCATCAAAAGTAACAAGTTTTAGGAGTTTACCTCAGGATAAATCACCAAGATCATATAGGTGGGGTCTGACACTCAGCACCTCCGGTTGATATGCTTTTTAAAAGGGTTGCAGCTCAAAAAAGACAAGTGCTGTGGCCTCCTCACAGCATGCCAAGCACAGCGCCGTACATTGGGCGTGCTTGGTATTACAGCCCAGACCCATTCATTTGAACAGGACAGACCTGCCGTGTGACCAATGAACGTGATGTGACTGGCCTAGGATCAGTGAACAGCTAGAACAGCTATCCTGAGGATAGGTCATCAATAGTGTACTTTGAGAAAGCCCCTTTAAGACCACAGAATAGTGGAGCTGAGATATCTGCAAATAGATCAGTTGCTGTGTGGGCTATGGGCAAACTCAAAACAGACAATACAGCCTGAGTCTAAGGGCTCATGCACACCACAGTATTTTGCGTTCAGTATACTGGCCGTTTTTTTAGTTCAGTATGCGGTACATATACTGAACCATTCATTTCAATGGTTCAGCAAAAAAAAACTGAAGTGTCTCCGTGTGCATTCCGTTTCAGTATTTCCGTACGGTGAAAAGATAGAACATGTCCTGTGCTTGGCTCCATTCAAGTCAATGGGTCCGCAAAAAGAATGGAACACATACGGAAAAGCATCCGTATGTCTTCCGTATCCGTTCCATTTTTGCTGAACCATCTATTGAAAATATTATGCCCAGCCCAATTTTTTCTATGTAATTACTGTATACTGTATAAGGCATACGGAAAAACGGACCGGACAAACGGAAAGGAAACGGAAACACCACGGAAACAAAAAATGGAACAACGGATCGGTAAAAAACGGACCGCAAAACACTGAAAAAGCAATACAGTCGTGTGCATGAGCCCTAATTAAGTCTAAATCTAATGAGTCTAATAGACTGGAGCAGTGGGTTCCATAGAATGGGTGTAGCGCAGGAGTGGTCCTGCAAACACGACTGGGAGGATGAGAGCTGTAGGTCATTGACTATACTGATGTTTTCTCTTTACAGCCGTTTCCTCCAAACTCATAATGACAGCAAATCAAATCTAATATCAATTTATTATCTTAAAGTACTAATGCCTAATTTACACAGCCCAATGGAGCAAGTGATTATAGAGAAAGAAACGTTCCCGCCCAATAAATGCCTGTTCATTTACATGAAGCGATCGCCTCTACTGCCATTGCACGTCCTCATCCAGGGTCATTGTTTTTGGGCAGCAGAGTTCCCTTTCAATTTGCTGCATATAATTCCCATGAATGAATGTTCGTACGACAGAGTCCTACAACTGGGCAGTTGAAATCCACCTTCAGAGACATTGCAACCCCCTCCTCTCACTTACTGAATCCCTCCAAACAGTAAATCCACAATCCCGCCTAGGTAGGTACTGTCATCACACATACCACATAAAACACATACCTCACTATGTAGCCACACTATGCTGCAGATATGGATGCTGTCTTAGTATCTAAGTAGTCTTTGGCATACCATAATCAACGACACATCACTCACAGATGTCAAAAAGACAAATGGCTTATACAACAAAAATGTGAAAAAGTCCTGTTGTAAAAAGTTATCAGTTTAAAGGGGTTCAGCTCTGAACCCGGACATACCTCCATTTTCACCCAGGCAGCCCCCCTAACAGGAGCATTGGAGCAGTTCATGCTCCGATGCGCTCCTTTGCCCAGGGCAAAGGCATTTTTTAAGAGATCCGGTGACGTACCGGAGATCTCCATAGGGCTGTCAGGAAGCCGGTGACGTCACCGGCACTGATGGATAGGATTTAGCGCTGCCCTAGCCAGTAAACGGCTAGGGCAGCTCTAAAACCCGCCCATCAGAGCCGGTGACGTCACCAAACACATTGCCGGGCGGAGGTTTCCGCCCGGCAGTGTGTTATTGAAAACAAAAGAGCCCGTGCCCTGCGCGATTTAGCGCAGGGCAAGGGAGCGCATTGGAGCATGAGATGCTCCGATGCTAGCCTCAGGGGAGCTGCCTGGGTGAAAATAAGGGTATGTCCGGGTTCAGCTCTGAACCCGGACAACCCCTTTAAGGCCTTATGCACATGATTGTTCTTTGGGTCCGTGTCCAATCTCCTTTTTCTTGAGGATTTCACATGGACTCATTTATTTTTATGGGTCCATGTGAGTGCGGCCACCTGCAAATTAGAGAACATTCCCTATTCTTGTCCATTTTGTGCACAAGATTAGGCGGTTCTATTAGGAAAATGCGGCATAGATACAGCCGGTATTAGTATTTTGCGGACCGCAAAATACATACGATGGTGTATGTGAGCCTTAAATGGAAGGTGAGGTTCTTCAGCAACGTTCTTCCTGATTGTGCTAGATGTGTTCAGTATACAACTATGATCAATGAATGCTCCCCATTACTGTCAAACGAATATGTTGTATCTACCCTTATACCCTTATGGGGTTTCCTTCTCAATACTTGTTGACATTCCATACGAGATTGTCTTTCCTGGTGGTATCAGTGCTACAATTGATGTTGCCATCATGTGTAGCATACTTACAGGGCTCTCACAAGCGGTCCAAAACGGATCAGTTTGCACTCTAATGCATTCTGAATGGAAAAGGGTCCGCTCAGAATGCATCAGTTTGCAGCGTTTTGGTGTCCGTCTAATGAAACTGAGCCAAATGGATCCGTCCTGGCACACAATGTAAGTCAATGGGGACGGATCCGTTTTCACTGACACAATCTGACACAATAGGAAACGGATCTGTCCTCCATTGACTTTCAATGGTGTTCAAGACGGATCCGTCTTGGCGATGTTAAAGATAATACAAACGGATCCATTCTGAACGGATGCAAACGGTTGTATTATCTGAACGAATCCGTCCCCGAGTGTGAAAGTAGCTGCTTCCCTGGAGGACACCAGAGAAAATAGCATTGCCAGTGTTTGCTGCTGCACAAAAGAATGATATGCACTAGATCTCACATCTTTTAGACTAATAAAGCGTAATCCCTGTATGCACTGCGGGAAGGGGTATACAATCTTCTAACATGCCTCATACGTTGCCTAGACTGGGCACTATTGTCAGCTTCCAGTCCGCCTGTTTATCTATGTATCTATGTAAAAATGTAAAAGTGCAATAACATAATACAAGTGATAGAGTGACAACAATATTCTATAGCTTTGTACGGACCACCTACTGTGCGCTAGATGGAGTCTCTGCTGGAAAGAGCTTGCGATTCAGGGTAAAGTGAAGCCATTGTGTGACTGCAGATAGTCTTTTAAGGCTCTTTCTCAGATCCTCACAAAGGGTGTCATTCATTTCTCTAAAATATTTTCAGGATTAATCTCCGGCATCAGATATGGCTTGTATTATTCCAGCAAACGATATAATAGTTATTTAACCCTAGACTACAGAACACATATTAGTACATATTAACATTGTAGCAGAGGATAGTTAAAGGGGTTTTCCAGGTCATCCATATCAGAAAGATAAGGGTCTGACACCCTGCACCCCTCAGCTCCCATCCATGTAAAGGCGAGCTCTAGTATGGCCACTACACAGTGGACACACTGTATAATTCCCTATACCAGAGGCTGGCTGCCCGAAACAGCTGGTTGGTGGGTGGGTGGGATGTCGGACCACCATCGATCTGATATTGATGACATCTCGAGGACAGGGCATCAATATCTAAATCCTGGAAAACTTCTTGAAAGAGCTAGTCATCCTGATATTTCAAAGGGCAGACAAGACAGAAAGGGAGATTGTAACTTGGTCTAACAAGGTGCAGATGACATGAAAATAATGACATGCCTTTCATTGGGAGCTATGTGTAGCGCTTGAGTCTGGATGACCACCATCTGTATATTTACTATCCTGAACCCTATACTCTGTATTATTTAGAACTGCCTGAAGACAAAAAGCGCTAAAAAGAAATACCTGACTTCCCCTTTAAAATAGAGCTGTAAAAAGTACACACATGCAGCAGTTGGTATACATTTAAATAACTTTTCCTGATTTTTATTTTATTTTTAATGTATATATTATATACCTGAACTGTATGTCAATTAACTATATAAGATCAGTTCTCCAGCGTCGTAATATTGACACTTGTATAAAAGGTGGTTCAATCCACTTGAAGTCACCCTCCAGACTCCCCCTTACTTTGTCTCATTTGCTTCAGTGGATATAAGGCAATTACCTTATAATCTTCTTTTCTCACTGATCGTTTACTTGTCTGTACTTTAGAATCATTTTGTTTTTGCTGTAATGGAAATCTGCTCTCCGTGCACTGACTTCCTGGTGAGCCTGTGATAGAGTTTGTGTTTATACTTAGCAGCAAGGAAAAGCGCATCTCTTGAAATCCGTTTGGGGCCCCATTCTAATGAATTGGTCAAAAAATTTCATTCAAGTCTAAATTGATTCTACCTGAATCAAAAGTGCTCCGATTGGCCTGAAAATTGGTGTATGACACTCTGAGGTCTCCTAGGACATATATATATATTTTTCTCTCTTTCCGCTTTCAAGCTCTTTAATGAGGAGTCTGCATGGCCTGTAAACCCTGTATTAGACCTGCAGATTAGGTTGTTGTTGCCGTAATCATGCCCCCTTAGAGCATTTTCACAGTAGTCATGCCTATTTAGTACAACCACACAGTAGTTATGTCACCTCAGTGCCCCCTTCACAGTAGAAAGTCCCCTTAGCACCCCCACACAGTAATCATTCCCCCATAATTCCCCCCCCCCCCACAGTAGAATGCTCAATAAGTGCACCCTTCACAGTAGTCATGAACTCTTAGTGTCCCACACAGCAGTTATTCCCCCTTAGTGCCCCCTTCACAGTAGTTATGCCACCTTTGAGGATGGCTGGGGAATGAGGCACGGGTCTGAATGGGTGACACATTTCAGACCCGAATTAGCTGATGTGTCTATAATCCATGAAGGCCCGAGCCTCATCTGCCACTACACAGTAATCTTTACAGTGTGTGTTTGTATGTGCACTGGTTGAATGAGGCCCTGGCCACCCATAACAGCCACTATGGCTACTACAGTGGGTAGAGTCGCCACCAATTTCTATTGTGGAGCTAGCATGATGCCTTATACACCAGCCAATATTCTCTTGACCACTTTCTAACCAGATAATTGCATGGAGCCCCCAGACAGGCGAGTCCGACATTGCCACATCTTGCTAGATCTTGCCTTAGGCAGCAGGGCATGAGAGCCTATTGCTGCCATTCCCGCAGTTCACTCTAATAGGTCTCAGGGTCTAAATAAAGGGGAGCACCGTTTGCACAGTATTAAGGGTAGCAGCAGGATAATACTGTTGGCGACCAGGAGTTGGGATAATGGAAATGTGAGGAAACTAAGATGTCTCTGTGGCATAGTCTACGGAGATAATACTCGGCTGAAGTACTTTGTCATGGTCTGGTCTGAATGGAGAAGAACGATAATATCTACATCAAAGGAGGCGTCACTGCATGTCAGAGGTATGTAGTCCTGTACATAATGTCAGATTAAAATATCCCTTTTGCAGTACGGCTTGAGAATTAGACACAGTGGTGGGGGCACCATTTCAGTTTTCACCTCAGGCAGCAGAAAAGCTAGAACTAACCACAACTTCCAACTATATCTGCGTCCTGAGGATACAGATACAGTTGTGGACAGACAGGGAACTGCTGCTGGGAATAGCGGTTCCTGGTTGTCCTGATTAGGGCCCCCAGACATAACTTTATGCTTAGCCCACCCCTGGTCATAACACAAATGTCAAACTCCAAACACATATAAAATGTGCCTGTATTATACAATAACTTGTAATACAAAACTGTCAGATCCATGAAGACCCTCATTTCTACAACACACAAAAAAGAATGAAAATAAAATCTAAGAAAGTTACATTCTAGGAGACAAAAACTAATACAATGCAGTATGAAAAAAGTAAAGAGTTAATTCCATACTTATCTCCAATTATAGACCCGAGGGAAGAGAAAACATAGCAGCCGCCATAGCGTAGGATACAGTGATGTATGGTAAATAACATGTGGAAACCACTGTCTTTAAATACATGTTGCACAGGCAGAGGATAAGATTTGACAAGCATGCCTAGCAGGCCTGAAGACCTACTACAAAAGTAAAGAGCAGTGTAGATGACTTCATTTAGATCAAGATGGGACATGTTAGATAAGGGCACATTAGTGAGAAATGCCCAGGTCCATGCCAAATTAGGAAAGGGTTATAAGCTAGACATAAAAGGTATAATTTGACCAACCATAAGGGATAACTTCCATAGCTATGTCTTCAGCTTGATACTCAATATCTTAATAAATCTCCTACCAGCGTGGTGTCCATATGCATGATGTCTATGGTGTGAAAAGGTCCATACAAGCTTTGGAAAAGGTTTTGCAGATCTCACAGGATAGGAATAGAATTTAAAGCCGCCATACATCAGTGTGCATGAGCCTGTAGGCTGAAGACAATCTGCACCAGAAAGGGATTTTCACACGTGCATCAAATTGACAGTAAAATTCTCTATGAATTAAAAAACCAGTTCACCCATCATGTTACTGCATTTTTGACAGCAAGCACATGGATTTCTAAGAATCCTATTCAGATGACTGAGACAGTCTGCAACAAATCTGCCGCATGTGGATATACCTGTAGCCTGGATTCACTCATGCAGTCTTATTAGGCTGAGTTCACACGGGCGAGATTTCCGCGCGGGTGCAATGCGTGAGGTGAACGCATTGAACCCGCACTGAATCTGGACCCATTCACTTCTATGGGGCTGTGCACATGAGTGGTGATTTTCACGCATCACTTGTGCGTTGCGTGAAAATCGCAGCATGCTCTATATTGTGCATTTATCAGGCATTTATCAGGCCCCATAGAAGTGAATGGAGCTGCGTGAAAATCGCAATCGTCCGCAAGCAAGTGCGGATGCAGTGCGATTTTCACGCATGGTTGCTGAGATGACAGTCTAAACATTGTATTATTTTCCCTTATAGCATAGTTATAAGGGAAAATAATAGCATTCATTAATACAGAATCCTTAGTAGAAGGTCAATTGAGGGTTAAAAAAAACAACAAAAAACTCACCTCCTCCTCTTGATCTCATAGTGTCATGGTCTTACCTTCTTGCTGTTCTCCTTCGTTTGACATGTGCTGGCGGCCATCTTGGTTTCTGGGTTTCTTGTAGCCTCCCACCCTGCGGCCTCTCCTTCCGACTGGGAGGAGCTGGATGCCTAGCTCATATATATAGGAGGTCTGTGGCTTCAGTTCCTTGCTTGGTCCTCCTGTGTTCACATGCTTCTAAGACTGCTGCTGCTTCTGGTTCCTGATCCTGGCTTCGTCTGACTACCCTGCTGGTTCCTGATCCAGGCTTCGTCTGACTACCCTGCTGGTTCCTGATCCAGGCTTCGTCTGACTACCCTTCTGGTTCCTGACCTCTGGCTTCGCAAGACCCTGCTTCAGTTTAGCCATCCGTTTGGACTTTTGCCTTACAGCTTGATTTTCAATAAAGCCTTCTTATTTCCACTTATCTCTTGTTGTACGTCTGGTTCATGGTTCCATGACATTAGGACCAAGCCCTGAATTCTGACGGTACAGGGCCATCCTCGCTACCTACGCTGGTTGCCAGACTTGATCAGCAGGATCACCTGTTGGGTCGGTTCGCTGTGGCGTTGCAAACCCTGCTTGAACGCACGGCTCATTTAGCTTCCGTTGCCGATGGGTCGGTTGTCGCTCCTGGGCCCGCTCCTACTGCCGCTCCGGTTGTTGCGCCAGAGTCTACCCCGACACCTGTTGCTGCGCCTGCGGTGTTTCGGGGTATGACCGGTTCTGCCCCCCTTCCACAGCGCTTTGGGGGAGAGCCAACTCAGTGCCGAGGTTTCCTTAACCAGGTGGGCATTTATTTCGAGTTGCTGCCACATGCCTTTCCTACTGAGAGATCAAAGGTGGGCTTCTTGATCTCGCTGCTCTCGGACAAGGCCTTGGCCTGGGCCAGCCCTTTATGGGAGAACAACAATCCGGTGGTTGCCGAGTTTTCCGGTTTTGTTGCTTCTCTTCGGAAGGTATTCGATGTGCCGGCTCGTGCTGCCTCTGCTGCGAAGCTCCTTATGTCCATCAGACAGGGTTCACGATCCGTAGCTGAATACGCCATTGAGTTTCGTACCCTGGCAGCAGAGGTGGGCTGGAATAATGAGGCTCTGGTCGCTGCTTTCTCTCATGGTCTCTCGGATGCCTTGAAGGATGAGGTTGCAGCTAAGGACCTACCAGTGGAGCTCGAGTCTCTTATTTCTTTCCTGATTTTGATTGACACCAGACTCAGGGAGAGACCTTCCTTTAAGGAGAGCCTGCGGAGGTCTTCTAACAGATTGGCGCCTACGTTTGCTGTCCCACCCGTGCCTCCCTCTCCTCCCACGCCTCTTGGGGATGACTTGTCTGGGGGTGAACCCATGCAGCTGGGGTTTGCTCGCCTGTCCGAGGGGGAGAGGGTACTCCGGAGACGCGAGGGCCGATGCATGTACTCTGGTCTCGGTGGGCATTTTCGGTTGGCATGCCCGAACCGTCCGGGAAACGCTCGCACCTGAGATCCTGTCGGGGGCAGATCTTGGGTGGAGTCTCCTCGTCCCCGGTTTCCCGTGTTGACAAACCACTGATTACTGTTGTCCTCTCCTGGGTCGGGGGCTCGGTGACGACCCAGGCGTTGGTGGACTCTGGTGCTGGTGGTTTGTTCATTGATAGTGTGTTCGCTGCTGCCAATTCCATTCCTCTGCAGCCTCGAGGTTCCCCACTGGCTCTTGAGGCGATAGACGGCAGACCCCTTCTGCCGCCACACGTGACTCATGAGACCCTTCCAGTGGGGATGGCCATTGGTGCCGTTCACAGAGAGTCGGTCTGTCTCCAGGTTATTTCGTCTCCACACTACTCGGTGGTCTTGGGGTACCCCTGGCTCCAGAAGCATAATCCGACTTTCGATTGGAGATCGGCCGAGATCCTCTCGTGGTCACCGCAGTGTGGGGCTAGTTGCATCCATGGGCCTGTCAAGTTGCTGTGTACTTCCTCGGATTCTCTGTTGCCTCCTGAATACGAGGAGTACCGGGATGTATTCGATAAGGTGCGTGCGGTTGCCCTACCTCCGCACCGCCCATACGATTGTGCCATAGAGTTACAATCTGGTGCCGTTCCTCCTCGTGGCAAGGTCTATCCACTGTCGGTAGCGGAGAATGAGGCCATGGAGGAGTACGTGAGGGAGGCGCTTTCACGCGGACACATTCGCAAATCCTCGTCCCCGGCAGGGGATTTTTCTTTGTGGAAAAAGAAGGGCGGTGAGTTGAGGCCTTGCATCGATTACAGGGGTCTCAATCGCATCACGATCAAGAACGCTTACCCGATACCCTTGATTTCCGAGCTGTTCGATCGCCTCAAAGGGGCCACGGTCTTTACCAAACTCGACCTGAGGGCGGCATATAACCTGGTAAGGATCAAGGCGGGCGATGAGTGGAAGACCGCGTTTAACACCAGGACTGGTCATTATGAATCCTTGGTTATGCCCTTTGGGTTGTGCAATGCGCCCGCAGTCTTCCAGGAGTTCATCAACGATGTTTTCCGTGACCTGTTGCAGCAGTGTGTGGTGGTCTATTTGGATGACATCTTGGTATATTCTGAGTCCATGGAGGCCCACATTCTGGATGTCAGACGAGTGTTGCAACGGTTACGAGAGAACAAGCTGTTCGGTAAGCTTGAGAAATGCGAATTTCACCGATCCCAGGTAACCTTCTTAGGTTACATCATTTCCGCTGAGGGGTTCTCCATGGATCCTGAGAAGGTTTCGGCTGTCTTACAGTGGCCCCAGCCCAGTGGTCTTCGTGCCCTGCAGCGCTTTTTGGGCTTCGCCAATTATTATCGGAAGTTCATCAGGGACTTTTCCATGCTAGCCAAGCCTCTCACGGATCTGACAAGGAAGGGCAGTAATCCCCAGGTCTGGCCGCTCGAGGCCATCCGAGCTTTTGAGGCTCTAAAGTCCGCCTTTGTGTCGGCTCCGATTCTGTCGCATCCCAACCCTGGGTTGCCTTTTGTCCTCGAGGTGGACGCGTCTGAGACGAGAGTAGGCGCCCTTCTGTCTCAGCGTAGAACACCAGAGGGTCCTCTGCTTCCTTGTGGGTTTTACTCCCGGAAACTGTCTTCCGCGGAGTGCAACTATCAGATTGGTGACAGGGAGTTATTGGCCATCGTGCAGGCCCTTAAAGAATGGAGGCACTTGCTCGAGGGCTCGGTGGTTCCGGTTCTCATCCTGACGGACCACAAGAATCTGACCTACCTCTCTGAGGCCAAGAGATTGACACCACGTCAGGCCAGATGGGCTCTGTTCTTGTCACGTTTTAATTACGTGGTCTCCTACTTACCCGGTTCCAAGAACATCAGAGCGGATGCCTTATCACGGCAGTACTCCGAGCTGTCCGGGGAGGAGTCGATTCCGACTTCGGTCATACCTCCGAATCAGATCTTGGCCGCCATTCGCACCAGCCTGACCTCTCCCCTGGGTGAGCAGATTTTGGCGGCTCAATCTGGTGCTCCCTCTGGGAGACCCAACGGCAGATGTTTTGTGCCTGAGGAGTTGCGCACTCGGTTGTTGCGAACCTACCATAACTCCAAGGCCGCGGGGCATCCTGGAAAGAATCAGCTGTCCTGGGCTGTTTCACGTCTGTTCTGGTGGCCTTCTCTACGTTCCGACATCGCCGCATATGTAGCGGCATGCTCCGTTTGTGCCCAGAGTAAGTCCCCTCGGCACCTTCCGTTGGGCCTTTTGCAACCCATAGCCACCGGGGAGCGTCCATGGTCACACCTGGGGATGGATTTCATTGTGGACCTCCCTGCATCCCGAGGCCATACGGTCATTCTCATGATTGTGGATCGGTTTTCCAAAATGTGCCACTGTGTTCCTCTCAAGAAGTTACCCTCTGCATAAGAGTTGGCCACGATTTTTGCCAGGGAGGTCTTCCGGTTGCACGGTTTGCCCAAGGAGATTGTGTCGGATCGGGGGAGTCAGTTTGTGTCCAGGTTCTGGCGCGCCTTTTGCTCCCAGTTGGGGATTCATCTCTCTTTCTCCTCGGCCTACCACCCTCAGTCCAATGGGGCCGCAGAACGATCCAATCAAGCCTTGGAGCAATTTCTTCGTTGCTATGTCTCCGATCACCAAGACAATTGGGTTGACCTCCTGCCTTGGGCTGAGTTTGCCAGGAACACGGCGGTGAACTCTTCCTCTGGGACGTCTCCCTTCATGGCCAATTATGGGTTCCAACCTGCCGTGTTACCGGAGGTATTCTCTCCCCAGGATATTCCGGCTGTGGAGGATCACCTTTCCGTCCTACGTGCTTCTTGGGTACAGATCCAGAGGTCCCTTGAGGTCTCTGCGCAGCGCCAGAGACTCCAGGCTGATCGCAGACGAGCGCCCGCTCCTTCCTACCAGGTCGGAGATCGCGTATGGTTGTCCACCCGCATCCTCAACCTTCGAGTGCCCACTCCCAAGCTGGCGCCTCGCTTTGTTGGTCCCTTCCGAGTGCTTCGCAGGGTAAACCCGGTAGCCTATGCCCTTGCGCTTCCTCCTGGCATGCGGATCTCCAACGTGTTTCATGTCTCCCTGTTGAAGCCACTGGTGTGTAATCGTTTCACTTCCTCGGTTCCTCGGCCTCGTCCGGTCCAAGTGGGCAATCGTGAGGAGTATGAGGTGAGCAATATCCTGGACTCACGCCTGGTCCGCGGTCGGGTGCAGTTTTTGGTCCATTGGCGTGGTTATGGTCCAGAGGAGCGTTCCTGGGTTCCCTCCGCAGATGTCCATGCTCCTGCCTTGCTCCGAGCCTTCCACGCACGCTTCCCTCAGAAACCGTTCTTTACTCCGCGGAGGAGGGGCCCTTGAGGGGGAGGTACTGTCATGGTCTTACCTTCTTGCTGTTCTCCTTCGTTTGACATGTGCTGGCGGCCATCTTGGTTTCTGGGTTTCTTGTAGCCTCCCACCCTGCGGCCTCTCCTTCCCACTGGGAGGAGCTGGATGCCTAGCTCATATATATAGGAGGTCTGTGGCTTCAGTTCCTTGCTTGGTCCTCCTGTGTTCACATGCTTCTAAGACTGCTGCTGCTTCTGGTTCCTGATCCTGGCTTCGTCTGACTACCCTGCTGGTTCCTGATCCAGGCTTCGTCTGACTACCCTGCTGGTTCCTGATCCAGGCTTCGTCTGACTACCCTTCTGGTTCCTGACTCTGGCTTCACAAGACCCTGCTTCAGTTTAGCCATCCGTTTGGACTTTTGCCTTACAGCTTGATTTTCAATAAAGCCTTCTTATTTCCACTTATCTCTTGTTGTACGTCTGGTTCATGGTTCCATGACACATAGCAGCCGGTCTCTTCTTACTTCTTTAATCTTGAGCTGCCGGCTAAAGGACCTGTGGTGATGTCACATCACATGGTCCACACGGTGATGGACCACGTGATTGGACCATGTGATGAGCTCAGTGACATCACCACAGGTCCTTTGACAGGTCCTGAAGAAAGAACAGGAAATCAGCAGCTACACGATCAATTGGAGGAGGTGAGTTAATGTTTTTTTTTTATTTTTTAACCCTCAATTGGCCTTTTACTAAGCATTCTGTATTAAAGAATGCTATTATTTTCCCTTATAACCATGTTATAAGGGAAAATAATTACATATACACAACACAGAACCCAAACCTGAACTTCAGTGAAGAAGTTTGGGTCTGTGTACCACACTCAGTTTTTTATCACGCGCGTGCAAAACGCCATGCACCCGCGCGATAAAAACTGAACAACGGAACGCAATCGCTGTCAAAACTGACTGCAATTGGGTACCTACTAGGGCTGCCACCCGTACGGGATTGACAGTCCGGGTTTGTAATCCTGTGCCCGGGTACAAGCCTTTCTCAGACCCGAACACAGGATTCATTTCAAACTGCGGTGCAGAATGTCTGACTTGCTCGCTCACTGTCCTGACAGCTGGCGGCGAGTGAGTGACGGTGAGCCTTGAGAGGCCGGCACTCCTGAAGAGGACGAGGCTGCTGGTCAGGATGGATTGGAAACTGGAGAGCTGGGGGCTGTGGGTGGTCAGGAGCAGGAGCACAAAGACGCTGCTGAAGGAGCATGCTCTCACTCCCAGATCAGGCCGGATAACAATGAAACGAGACGCGGGCCTGCGCTCCTCCCGTCCCCGGCTCTTCTGCTGCGCTCCTTTCCTATCACGACACCTCCCCTCTCCCCCGGTCTCTGTTACCGGGCCCAGAAAAGCTGCCAGAATCACACACAACACTCTACAGTCAGTGTTCTGGCCCCGAGTGACGGTTCACGGGGATGAGGCCACATTACTCTAACTGGGGGTCACTAATGGGAGCATTATTCTTAATGGGTGGCACTAATGGGGGCATTACTCTAACTGGGGCATTACTCTTACTGGGGGCATTATTCTTACCGGGGGCACTAATAGGGTGCATTATTCATTCTGGGGTGCACTAATAGGGCCATTACTCTTACTGGGGCACACTAATGGGGGCATTACTATTACTGGGTGTATTACTATTACTGGGGGCGCTAATGAGGGCTATAATATTCCTGGGGAGCCACAGTATGACAGCGACTTCACACCCCGTGTTAAGCCACGTCCCCCACAACCACACTCCCTTTGGGGGAGTGGCTTAACTTGCCCGATATTTTTTGTTGGGAAAGGTGGCAACCCGAGTACCTACTTGCATGGGTTTGCTGCAATACACCCAGGAAGCATCCTGAACAAATCCGTCATGCCCATGTGAGCTCAGCCTTAGTCAAAATTGCATTAAAAATGACATGTGTGAACCTAGTCTAGGAGAATATTCACATGCAGCAGAATGAAAATGTTTCTACAATTGTTCTAATCATCTAAATGGGAATTTACTGAAATCCATGAGCATACTGTAGGAATGGAACTGATTTCCAGGTACAAAAATATCTGCAGTCAATTTACTGCATGTGATTACTTTTAGGCCTCTTTCACACGGCCGTGTATCGGCTGGGCCTGTGCATGGGCGCCGACCGTGGGGCAGCCGCATGTGGATCGCAGACCGATTCTCTATTTTTGTGGAACGGAAGCATGGAAGGGAACCCCACGGAAGCACTCCATAGTGCTTCCATGGGGTTCCGTTCTGTGCTTCCGTTCCATTCAAGTGAATAGGTCCGCATCCGTGATGCAGAATGCACACAGCCGGTGCCCCGTGTATTGCGGAACCACCGTATGCGGCCCACAATACGGCCATGGGAGCACTATGGAGGCCTTAAGCTACCTGCACACCTTCTGGATTACACATGATTTTTCTGTGTAGATTCTCATACAAGAAAAATGTAGTGTAATATAGTACCAACAAAGTGTTTGAGACATTATATAGACAGTATATAGACATTTTCTGTGCAGAAATTGACCTACTGTGCTAATTCCACTTTTTTTAATGCATTGGTGAGATCTGCGGCAAAACTGCACCAAATCCACATCAAAAACCACAAATAACACATGCAGTTTTTTAATGTGGATTTTGTGCAGAAACACAAAGAAATGTACATGAAAAAGCATGGATTTTCTGTTTTGAGACCCCCACCCGTGTGCTGTTATCTTTAAGGCTCATTCAGA
Organism: Bufo gargarizans; assembly: GCF_014858855.1. Lineage (NCBI taxonomy): Eukaryota > Metazoa > Chordata > Amphibia > Anura > Bufonidae > Bufo > Bufo gargarizans. The sequence continues at coordinate 163,001,729 of NC_058085.1, read as the reverse complement.
CGGCAGTATGCTGTCCGCAAAAATACGGATCTGTTGCATTAGAGATAAGTGAATTTTTGAAAAGTTTGATTCGCCGAATTTTACTAAAATTTTCGCTTTGTGAGGGTCATTGTACTACTGAGGCGACGCGTTCATACATGATCGTGGCATCTGAGTGTAAAAATAATGTAAAATTAACATTAAAAAAATGTAAATCAAACTTACCACCTCCATTTGCTCGCAAAAGGATGGCCACCACCATCTTACTTGAATATCTGGCGCAAAATCTTGCTCTGCACAAGATTATGTCATCACGTCTGTCGGTGTGGTGACATGATACGTCACTACGCACAGGATTTCGGCCGAGATCTTCAATCAAGATGGTGGCGGTCGGCCCGTCTCGAGCAAATGGAGGAGGTATGATTTTTTGTTTTTTTACACTATTTCAGGTTAAATCGACGAAGCATAAGTAAATTTGGCTTCAAGGCGAATCAAATTTATCCTGAAATTCTGATCGAATTCCACTTTGTGGGATTCAATTTGCTCATCTCTATTCTGCATCTTATACCCCAAAAAACGGATCTGCATTTTTGAGACAATATACAGCTGCCGGAATGAGCCCTTACTCTGCTTTTTCTAGTACACAGTTTTACAGGCCAAACAACACAGTGTGATTAAATTATATTTTGTGTGGAATCCACACCAAATCCATAGTGCTCTAACCTGGCCTTATGGCTCATCTTCAGAAGATTTTTCTAGTCTATGGAGATGCTGCACAATTTCAGAAAGAAGTCGTCTTTCCTACTTAAGATTACAGTGCATATCTCTGGAGTAAGCAGTGTACAGACCGGGGACAGGCAGGAAGTATAGAAAGATTGGAGCTGAGCATCCTGCGGAATTATGAGCGCAGTTGAGGATAAGATTGGGTTACCAGACAAGCTAGAATCAGGGTCCGTACTGGATAACTGATGCAAAGATGTCTAAAGTTGTTTTTTATGTCTACATGTAAATTATACAATTATTTTAAAAAATATTTTCAAAGCTTAATTTTTTACAGTTTTGTAGAAAAACTTCTAAAGTAATAGTAATAGTGGTGCAGTACCTATGTATCATAGTTTACTGTCCTGTTACAATTCAAGAACTGATGTCAGGTAAGTAGCTGTATTTGGGGACTGTTTGTCTACAGATGTTTTATGAGACGTGTTATCTAAACTAAATGCGTTAAGCAAACACCTTCAATTGCTTTTCAATGGCTTTTGTTTCCAGAAAACAAGATGAGTTAAGAAATTTAGTTTCTCCTTTTAAGTTGCATTACTGAAATAAATGAACTTTGACCGATATTCTATTTTTTCGAGTTTCACCTGTATGTACAGATGTATCAGGGTTAACACACAAAGTTAATTTATTTCAGTAATGCAACGTAAAATGTGAAACTAACATAGGAGATAGACTCATTACATGCAAAGCGAGATATTTCAAGCCTTTATTTGTTATAATTTGGATGATTATGGCTTACCGCTTATGAAAACCACAAACCCAAAGTCACAATCTCAGGTACCCTTTGCTCAGGGGGTATGGATTAGTGTTGATCACGAATATTCGAATTTCGAATTTTTATCTTTGAAAATTCGCGAATATTTCGAATATAGTCATAATATATATATATTTTTTTTTATCAGTACACATGATCCCTCCCTGCTTCTAGCTTGTGGGCCAATAAGAAGGCTGCAATATACTTGACTTTAGGAGTAGTAGTGTTTGCGAATTTTGCTCTATATTTGTCTTTTTTTCAAATATTCGCTATATTGCTATATATTCTGGTTTTAGAATATTACGAATATTCATAAAAACTACGTTATAGCAATATAGCGAATATTCGAAAAAACGAATATAGAGCAATTTAGCTAATATAGTGCTATAATCTTCTTTGTCTAATAGTTGAAAAATTCGCAATAAAAATGAGAATCCGAAAATTCGAATTACGAAAATTTGCATATTACACAATCATTACCTTGCCGATTTTTCATGTAAAAAAAATCGTGAATTTTTGAATTTTTGACTATTCGACGAATATTCAAAAATATTCGCGAAATATCGCGAATTCGAATATGACCCCTGCCGCTCATCACTAGTATGGATTAACCCCTTTTAAGTTGCATTACTAAAATAAATGAACTTGCACGATTTTCTAATTTTTTTAGTTTGACCTGTACAGTATTTCTTCTCCACATGGATTGATATCTATTCATATATCCCTAATGAGGAATCTCACATCCATAGTTAGTGTTACCCACACCGACGTTTAAATATATATATATTATATATAATATAAAATTATTGCAAAATTGCTGAATCACTCACCACTGCCATGCTGCTCTCATTTTAATAGGAGCGGTGCTGCAGTGATGACCGCTATCCACTACAGTGCTGATGGTGCAGTTTAGGTCTTGCTACAATGCTGGTGATGGAGCTACACAAAACAGCTGATTAGTGGGGCCTATTCTCAGGATCAGCCACCATTTAAAGATTGGACAACCTCTTTGAAGTGAAGCTCTACTTTTAAATTTGCCATGCAATTTTAATTGGCCCCTGAATGGAGTTCTGATGAAATAAGATCTACAGGTAATATGTGTCCTTGAAAGAGGCTGTCTGACTACCCTGGGTACCTAACCTAGGCAATAGGTATATAGCCTGGTTATTTTCAGATTATTACCAGAGTGAATTGTTTGGACGTCTTCATCTTATATGATAGAAGTATTATTTACATAGGCTATTATCAAGGGGTTGTTGTTGTTTTCTTTTCCTACCATTCTCTTGATATGTGACACAATATGTTTTACACTCTTTTCAGGGGTTATGTGATCTGAGGGACAGCGATCTGATGTTTTTTTGTTTGTTTTTTTGCCCCTGTATGTATTTTATGTCTCTGATTATTTGTGAATACATTTCATATTTTTATGATATATTGTGTTTGGGCATTGCTGTTTTGTTCCCTTAGAAAGCATTTTGCAGGTTAATATTATGTGTATAGACATGCCCTAGTTACACTGATCTTCAGGAGAGGTAATCAAAATTGTACTCTCATAATACCCATTTAAGAGATTTATCAAATGTCTAATGCTTCTGTATTGAGATGTTATTCTACTTTCTATACCACCTCTTCACTGGAGCAAGATTTGAGGACAGCATGATGGCTCACTGGTTAGCACTGGTACATTGCAGTGCCGAGGTCCTAAGTTTGAATCTGCATAGAGTTTGTATGTTCTCCTATGTTTGTGTGGGTTTCCTCACACACTGAAAATACATACTGATAGGGACTTAGATTGTTAGCTCCATTGGTAACACCAAGGGATGATAATGTTAAATAAATAAAATAAATTCCCATATCAGACATTAATGACATATCATTAGAATATGCCATCAATGTCAGATAGGTGTGAGTTCCACCTTTCAGACCTGATCCAATCTCCAGAATGGGGCCCCCAAAGTGAAAGAGGGTGTGGTGTGCTCTCCATTCACTGCAACAGGGGTTTTGTAAATAGCCAAGCAAATATACAAGGTTATTTTCAGAAGTCCCATAGCAGTGGATGAAGAGCACATAGCCACCTCTCCATTGACCACTATGGGACTGATAAAAATAGTTGAGCTTGCGCTTATATTAGAACTCCCATAGCACTGAACAGAGGATATCCAAGCAAGCAGGACTACTCTCTTCATGGGGTTCCCTTCAGGAGAATGGAGCATGTTTCAGAGGTGAGACCTACATCTATCTGACATGATGGCATATCCTAGTCATATGCCTTCAATGTTTGAGATGGGAATACTCCTGTCACAAAATTTGTGTCCAAGTAAGCTTTGGGCTCAAAAAATATACTAATGGGGTAAATTGTAAAACTGGTGTAAAGTAGAACTGGCTAAGGTTACTTTCACACTTGCGTTCGGGGTTCCGCTTGTGAGCTCCGTTTGAAGGCTCTCACAAGCGGCCCGAACAGATTCGTACTGCCCTAATGCATTCTGAGTGGATGCGGATCCTCTCAGAATGCATCAGTATGGCTCCGTTTCGCCTCCGTTCCGCTCAGCAGGCGGACACCCGAACGCAGCTTGCAGCGTTTTCGTGTCCGCCGCCTGGAGCCAAACAATGGGGACGGATCTGTTTGACGTTGACACAATATGGTGCAATTGCAAACGGATCCGTCCCCTATTGACTTTCAATGTAAAGTCAGGAGTCCGTATTAATATACCATCGGATCGGAGTTTTCTCCAATCCAATGGTATATTTTAACTTGAAGCGTCCCCATCACCATGGGAACGCCTCTATGTTAGAATATACCATCGGATTTGAGTTAGATTGTGAAAACTCAGATCCAACAGTATATTCTAACACAGAGGCATTCCCTTAGTGATGGGGACGCTTCAAGTTAGAATATACTGAGAACTGTGTACATGACTGCCCCCTGCTGCCTGGCAGCACCCGATCTCTTACAGGGGGCTGTGATCCGCACAATTAACCCCTCAGGTGCCGCACCAGTGCGGCCCCCCTCCCTCCCCTGCATTAAATTCATTGGTGGCCAGTGCGCCCCCCCCCCCCCAATTAAAATAAAAAAAATTGATAAAATTAAGTCACCTCCTCCATAGCTGCCGGTCTCTGCTCTTTCTTCAGGACCTGTGGTGATGTCACTGAGCTCATCACATGGTCCATCACCACGGTGGACCACGATGGACCATGTGATTGGACCATGTGATGTGACGTCACCACAGGTCCTTTAGCCGGCAGGTCATGATTAAAGAAGTAAGAAGAGATCGGCAACTATGAGATCAAGAGGAGGAGGTGAGTTCATTATTTTATTTTTTTAATCCCTCAATCCACATTTACTATGCATTCTGTATTGAGAATGTTATTATTTTCCCTTATAGCAATGTTATAAGGGGAAATAATAAAGATCGGGTCCCCATCCCGATCGTCACCTAGCAACCATGCGTGAAAATCGCACCGCATCCGCACTTGCTTGCGGATGCTTGTGATTTTCACGCAGCCCCATTCACTTCTATGGGGCCTGTGTTGCGTGAAAAACTCACAAAATAGAGCATGCTGCGATTTTCACGCAACGCGCAAGTGATGAGTGAAAATCACTGCTCATGAGCACAGCCCTATTGAAATGAATGGGTCCGGATTCAGTGCGGGTGCAATGCGTTCACCTCACGCATTGCACCCGCACGGAATTCTCGCCCGTGTGAAAGAGGCCTTAGGGTTTGATCCACAGCCCCTCAACACAAAAAGGGTGACATCTAAAAATTTGCTGCACAACTATTGCAAAGTGTTGGGACATCCTGATTAGGAAGGTCACTGCCACTTTTCAGTTGTATGAATTCTGGTTAGATGGCATCTGCATGTACAAACCATCTGATACTGACTGGATATGCTGGCCCCAGGATAATTCTATTTAAGTCTGTGAGGTCAAAAAGTTATTGCTGACACTGGTTCCTTTTGTTCTTTATCCTTTTTTTTCTCCCTTGTATTTAGGAAAATTGGGAATGAGGATTTTACTCTGTATTTCTCTGTTGTTTTTCATTTTGTTATTTTTTATGATGTATACTTTTCATAAAGCGTAAAAAAAAAGATTAAAAAAATAAAACAATTCAATATCAGGCAAACGCACCCTAGTGGGAGGCTATACTGCAAGCGTGATTATATTATTTGCTTTTACACACTGATTTAAAAGACAAGCGTGTGTCATTATATAAAGGAAACACCTGTTTTATCAGTGTCCACAAATATGTCAGTGTGCTAGTGTGGACCAAAGATATATCACTCACGGATACCATAGCATAAAGTATTTTTTTCCTGTACTTTCAGTGATTTCATTTGAAGCCGCCTTTAGACCTCACGCACATGTTATAGTTACAGGTTTTCACCCTCTACACGTTCTCCTCGTAGTCTCACACTCTGTGCCCCTGAATAAAATACTGCCATACAGTGTAGCCTGACACTGGCTACAGGAACTAGGGCTAAACCCTATTAGAAGAAACAGTGGGCCAGGGAGACATCACTGAATTTGCAGCATTCAACTGTATTGCTGTCCTGAGTATAGCAATGTAGTTGAATATGTAGAGATGAGCGTTTCCACAATGAAAGCGCTCATTGCCCATGGCCCTTCTGCTGCTTCCCTCTTGCACCTACCTGGTGCTGCCTGAGGCGATCATCTCACCTGGCCTCATTGGTGGTGCACCCCTGATCTGCTAATAAGCTTCTGGTTATTCAATTGGCCATAGAATGCAGATACAATTGAATCCAAGGGGAACCGGGCCAGGATTTTGCTTCTCTTGATTTCCGAGAACTAGCTGTTAATTTAACAACCAGTTCTGGAGAAACAGAGTGAACTGACTAATATGAAAAACATAATGGAGGGAATTTATAAATCCCAACACTCCAGAATTTTGGCTTCAAACAGTTGTAAAACAGGGTTTTGCACCTTTTGCAACTCATGTACTTGTGCAACAAATTTTCTATATTTTTACTCCACTCACTCTAGTTATGAAAAGTGGGGGAATAAGCTGGCATGGTTAGCCTATTAAACAGATTTAAGCCAAATTTCTCAACTGCAGTGTTTTAAAAAGTCACAAAAATTGTTGCAATCTTACTCCAGGAAAGACATCTTAAGACAAAAGCAATATAAATATATACCAAATTTATCAAGCACCATGTGGCGTTTGGTGCAAATTCCGGCAACTCAGACTCCTGCAAAGCTGGCTCGAAACATTTCCCTCATGATGAATCTCCCCCCAAGGTATTTATATTAAAGGGGATGTAAAGTTAAGAAAACATATTTTCATTTATCCTAAGAATTAGGGAATTCTGAGTTAATCCAGGGGGTTTCTGCTCAGGATCCTCCTTCCTTCCTTCCTACCAATCAGATTCCACCTTAAATTTTTCAGAGCTCCTTTGGGAAATAAAAGATGGAATCTGATTGGTTGCTAAGGGCAACTAAGCCAGTTCTACTTTACACCACTTGTGATAAATATCCCGCTTTGTGTGTGCTTATTGTCAATGGAACTCTTCTAGCAAGTAGACATTGGAGGACTCTTTTACTTTTTACACATCTATAATATATCATAAATCTAGAAAGCCTTCCCCAAAAAAGTATCACTCAGAGCTAAATTATGACTGAACTCGGTCTTGGTTTCTCATGATAGATCTATCCTGGGATGCTGGGAGGGAACTACAGGTCTGTACAGGGGTGCACCTAGCCTTTTTGCTACCTGAGGCAAAAACTGAACAGGCACACTTGGCATACTTGGAAAACATTACATATAGCGCTACAAAACATACAGTACAAGGTAATACAGTGCCACATACCTTTTACATCCAGTGATGTCTCCTCTCCTTATTTTCTCCATTTAGAGCAGACTGCCATAATGTTTCCTTTTTTAAGCCTCCACTTGTCTGCAAAGTTTGGCACACAGACATCTTAGTTTCCTACTTTTCCATCCTCCTTACCGCCTTCTGCCAACAACCCCATCCTGCCACCCTCAATACTATGCCCACTATGCTCCCTAATACTATACTCCAGAAACAGTTCCCTGAAAATACTAGTACCATGCAGATAGTATTCCCATAAAAAATGACTGCGCCCAGCAAATACTGCCTCTGACACATATAGTGCCGTAAACAGTGTCCTCCAAAAATAATTGTGCTAAGCTGATACTGAGCCAGGGTGCCCCCAACTGTAACAGTCCTCCCAAAAGTATCACCAATAGCAATAATTCTTTGCCAAAGTGCACTATGTGGTAACAGTACCCCCAATAGTAATAATGCCCCCATAGTGTCCATTATAAATAAAGCCCACAATAATGTGACAGTACAAAATTCTCCCTTATGTGTGCCAGTACAAAAAATGCCCCCTTATAATGTGTGACAGTACAACAAATTACCCCCCTTTTAGTGCCTCCAGTAGAAATAATGTCCCCAAAGTGGCCTTCTTAAAATGTGTGCCAGTACAAAAATGCCCCTTTTAGAGCCCCCAATGTACCCATAGTGCTTCCCCCAGTTACAAACTAATGGCCCCCCATTGTGGCCCAACAGCATGCTGCCTAATAAAAATAATAAACTCAAATACTTACCATACCTCCATCCTGCTGCCAGCAATGTGGTGCAGGACAGACCTTTTCCAGTCTGTGCCCTGAGCTGTATGCCACCTGGCTCAGGCAGTGTGATGATAATGATGACATCAGCCTTTGATAGGCTACCGGCACTAGGACTTAAGCCTATTAGAAGGAATGGTGGGGCAGCGATACTTGAATCCCCTGCCCTGCCTCAGCATTTAACTGTATTGCTGTCCTGAGAACAGCGATACAATTGAATATGCAGATATGAGCGCTTCCCCAATGAAAACGCTCATTGACCATGGCCCTTCTGCTGCCCCCCACTTCTCCCTACCTGGTGCTGCCTGAGGCCATCCCCTCATCTCGCCTCATTGACGGTGCGCCCCTGGGTCTGTATTACATGTACTTTGTGTGATTCAATATGGAGCTTCCATGGGAAGCTGTAAATGTAAAATGTGAGGGCTTAGGTTTTTTATGGGTGCTCCAAAAAGTAAAATGTTCTCACATGTTTGACTTTTAATCAGTAAAATTACCTTCAAAATAAGCTTTAAACTGAATAGTAAATGTGGACCAAAGTATCTTATTCCAGTTATGTATGTTAAAATCTTAAGGTCTTAAAAGTGTTTTTTTTTTCTTAAAAAAGCACTTTCATAAACAGCATGAAGCACTGTTTCTTTATATAGAAAGTGTTATACAGAAAGAAATTCTTTCTATTTAAAGAAATATTGAAAATAGAAATGAATGATAAAAGTGAAATGCGTCTACTCTACATGATTTACCACATGTTCCTGAAATAAAGTCTAGTATAAAACCCGCAGAGAACATAGTTGTCAATTTTCTCTTGATCACTTCCATTTTTTTTTTTTACTTGAAGTTAGATAATGGGTGGGTCTTAGCTGAGGAGTGGAACTTAGTGCTTGTAGTCTCCTACTGCAGACAGAAAAGTTGGGAAGTCTCCTTCTGCAGCCAGCTGCCTTACAGCCATACACAGGACAATGAGGATCGAGGAAATGTCTTCTAAGCCTACATGCACATGAACGTTGTCTGTTTCCGTGTCCATTCAGGTTTTTTTTTGCGGATTGGATGCGGACCTATTCATTTCAATGGGTCCGCAAAAAATGCGGACAGCACACTGTGCTGTTCGCATCAGTATGTCCGTTCCTTAGCCCTGCAAAGCAAAAAAAATAGAACATGTCCTATTCTTCCCCGTTTTAGGCACTGTTAAAATGGATCCGCCAAAATAAAATGGATGGCATACGGATGTCATCCATGTTTTTCTTTGCAGACCGACCGCAAAGCACATACGGTCGTGTGCATGTAGCCTAAGACACACGCACAACAAAAAATCTTCAAAGTTTTAGTTAGAATTTCTTACAAGTTTATTTTTTGATTAAATGTATTAATGAGCAATATCCCCCATTTTAAATTGTAAAAACATAGAAGAAACATCCAGTGTAAGGGCTCGTTCACACAAACTTATTTTGCGTTCCATATACGTTCCGTTTTCTGCGTTCCGCATACGGGCCGTATACGGAACCATTCATTTCAATGGGTCAGCAAAAGATGCGGACAGCACTCTGTGTGCTGTCCGCATCCGTTGCTCTGTCCCGTTATGAGTCCTGTCCTATTCTTATCCGTTTTGCAGACAAGAATAGGCATTTTTATAATGGGCCTCCTGTTCCGTTCCGCAAATTGCAAAAGGCACATGGATAGCATCCGTTTTTTGCGGATCCACAATTTGCGGACCGATCGTGTGAACAAGCCCTAAGGATGAGCGAATTGATTCTAACAAATCGATTTGTGTCATTAGCCAAACTTCTTCACATGTCCTCACAGGTGAAGAAGCTCCCATCTGCTCTGTGATTGACAGGGCCAGACATTACACCTGGCCATGTAACTTTTCTGCCTGCTCCTCTACCACAGTCAGCTTTGGCAGCAGCTACTGCGCATGCGCAGATACACTTCCGACTAATGAGACAAATCTATTTACTGATCTCTAATCCAGCGAATAACAATCCCACAAATGTTAACCAATACATGCCAAATATTGCCTCAAAACTTTCACAGTTTTTCTATTGGTAATATAAATGAACTATAAAAACAGATGATTATTAAAGAAGTATTTTTACACAGGCAGATAAATTGCCCGTAATGAGTGCCAACTGTTAAAATAGAAAATCTATTAGCGCTCGTTAACTGGATTTTGTGTTATTCAACAATCAGAATTTATATCTGTAAATATGATTGCGATCATTCATTTCCCCTCTCACACAGTTTCCTGCATAAGTGACAGGAGGATGCCAGCTTATACAAGGAGACGTGCTGCTGACAAACAATGATTTTTATGTCACCTTAAAGATACTGTAAAGATACTGATCCTTTGCTGATTATCTTGCCATGTATGAGGCTCTTAAAGATCTTGCCAGGGTTTTAATACTGATGGTCTGTTCTAGGGATAGGCCATCAATATATTGATTGGCAGAGGTCCGACAACCTCCACTACTGCCGATCAATGGTTTCAAAGTAGCTCCAGAGCCAGAACTACACAGCTTGTACAGTGGACAGGGCTAGTTACTGCAGCGCTGCTCCGATTGAAGTGAATGGGAGCAGCGCTGTAGTAGTCATTCAGTACACAATGGATGGAGCTCTAGTTCTAGTGATAACTTCCGACTGCTGCCGAACAGCTAATTGGCAGGGGTGTAGGGTGTTAGATTACCATGAATTAGATATTGATAGCCTATCCTGAGATAAAGCAATCAATATAAAAATTTTGGGCAGCCCCTTTAAGGTGAATAAATTGGTTGCTGAGAAGTTTAACTAGAAGTTCCTAGGTCCCAATGCAAAATATGCAACTGTGCCCCCACATATTATGTGCCTTTTATAAAACTGATAAATTTATGGAATCTAAGAACATTGGTTCCATCCGGGTTTTGTTGGGTTTCCATTATTCTTGACAGCAAGAACACCACAGCAGGCAACATGCTTCTAGCAATGGAAACCTAACAAAAAGGCAAAAAAGATAGTGTAAACAGGGCCTAAGCCATAATTAGTGTTGAGCATCCGAAGAGGAATTCAATCCAAAGTTTAAGAAAAATTTCATTCGTAGCAAAGCCGAATTTCCTGGAGTTTCGTGGTGACGAATACTTTTTCCAAAAATGGCTGCTAGAAAGAACAGGGGAAAAAATACTACGTCATTCACTTGCTCGTGCAGAGGCAGTCCAGTCCTCTCTTGAGTAGAAAAGACCTGTTCCGAGTGTGATGATCTCACCACCCACTCCCAGCATGATCACGTGGAGAAATCATCAGTGATCAAGTCTTTTTCACTCAAGAGAGGAGCGGACTGCGCGAGCAAGGGGATGAAGTGAGTGAATGATTTTTTTTTTAAACCCAAAAGGCCATATTGCACTAGTGTATTACTGTTTTTAACAGCCGTTAGACAAGTGCACTTCTGTCTAAGTAGCCATTAAAAATAGTCCCATTGATTCATAGGCTGAATAGGGTTTTAACATAGCAATTAATGACAAATAAATTTTTAACTAATCAAGTTTCTTGACAAAATTCTGCGAAGCTGCTAAATTGAATTTTCCTTGGAGGATACCTACATATAAAATCTGTTAAATCTTTATACATTTATCAATAATGATTAATGTTCTAGTATTGATTATTGATAATTATTAATTTATATACACTGATGAGCAAAAGGGTAGCAATGTTTTGAATTTTTGATTTCAGTCTCCATATCTTACCATCCACTACAGCTTCAAACATGAGGCTACCATCATTTTATAGACAATTATCTTGGCTATCTCATACATAAATTGGACTTTTCTTCTTGTATACTAAAAAAACAACCAGTTCTTACATTCCCTCATAGCTCAGTGTGTTATTAAGTTAATTCTCAAGTGAAAGGTCACTGGTTTGAATCCAGGAGAAGCTATGAAGAAGATTTCCCAAGAAAAGAGAAACAGTATCATCCAGCTCATTGACACTGGTATTACGGCCAAGAAAATTGCCAAACTGCATCATGTGAGTGTCATGACAGTTGGAAGAATACGAAATAGAGTCTGTCTATCCATTCCAAAGCCAAGAGGTGGACATCCAAGCAAAATATCGGAGTCAACAATTTGGCTCACCACAAGGTCATTCAGTTCTGGCGCGACAAACACGGCAGTTGAGGTGGCTCGTATGCTTCATAATAGTGAGATCACAGATGTCCATGCAAGCACGGTGCTATGTGCATTACACTAGTCTGGAATGGTGGCCCGAAAAAAGGTAAAGATGCCTTGACTTCAATATTGTCATAAGATGCATTGACTGAAATTTGCAAAAAAAGTGTGAACAGTGGACAGTAGAAGATTGAAAATGGGTGATTTGGAGTGATGAGATAAAAGTCAATAGCTCTGATGGGTGCAAATGGGTCTTAAAGAAACAAGAGAAAAGGGTCAAACAGATCAAGAAATTGAAGGAACTGTCAAGTTTATTGGAGGAAGCCTGGTGATAGGGTTTGTTTTACAGTCAAAGGGATGAGATACTTGACCAGGATCGATGGTGGTCTCAATGATGAGCTATATGTCAGTATCCTAAAAGACAATTTACTTCGTATACTTGAGTACTATGAGTATGAAAAGGATGACATACTGTTCCAATCGGACAACGACCTGAAATATATATCGAGATTGGCAAATAAATGTTTCAATGGACCCCACAGTTCCCAGATCTCAACCAAATCGAACATTTGTGGGTATAGTTGAAGAAAAAGATGTATTTGTAGCCAAGTGAGTCGACAAATATGCACCAACATTGGGAACGTGTAGAAGAGACCTGGGTACAGCTTTGGTCAAGACATGCTTGATTCTGATCAAGAGTTTGCCCAGAAGGATTCAGGCAATGTTGAAAGCCAAAGGTGGATTTACAAAATACTAACAAAATAATAAAATAAAAAAAATATTTGAATCTTAGGAGCAAAACAGTAACAATGCAGTTACATGAAAATAATCTGCATAACTAATCATATGCTAAATAGTTGCAAGTCCATTTTATGTATAAGATAGCCAAGATTATTGTCTATAAAATGATTGTAGTCTCACGTTCGAAGCTGTAGTAGATGGTGAGATATGGAGCTAGAAAAGTTCAAAACAATGTTACCCTTTTGCTCATCAGTGTATTACAAAATAAAATTGTAAATGTGATCCAAATAGTTACCAGACTTAAAGCTAATATTAGTTCATGAAGAGTGTCATCTGGTTATAAAGTACCAATTATGAACCTTAGAGTTTATTAGTTTCACCACAGGTAGGATGCTTATGCCCGAGGTTAGGAAAGAAATTTCCATCTCTCAGAGAGACTAACTGCAGGTATGTTCTCCTTGCGCAGCTGCATATGTTATGTTCATCACTTTTATTACAATGTCCGGCAGACAAGGAAGCCTTTTTTCCTCGCCACGACAACATTAATATTGCACCTTCCTATTTCTCCTGTGCTCATGGGCCGGGGCTTGTTTAGTGTTTTAATTCTTTCAACAGCTCTTCATTTATAGCCAAGCTGCATTTCTCTCTTGTTAAAAAACACACTCAATAGGCACTTACAATGTTTTCCTAGGAAAAGATATTATGCCACTGGGTTGAATGATGTTTCCTGTTTCTAGTGGTTTAGGCTTATGAAGGGCACAATGCACAGCTGTTGACCACAGAGAAGCATGTTTTGTGTGCATGCAGCAGAAGTGAGAAGAGTAGCAATCATCTATTCCTGACGCTTGAATTCTCTCTTACACATTCATCAATACAAATTCCTTTTTTAAGTCAAAGTTAACCCCTTCTTACTATGATGACACCCTTACAGTTTCCAGGTGGTTAAAGTTAAAACTTAAAGTTATTCCAATTGTCTCTGCAACAGCAATACAATCAATTGTTTGTAAGCAAGTATTTATGGCTAGAAAGCACACGGACTGTAGTGCTGTCCCATGGGATTACTGATAAAGAGTCCAGAAAAAGGTCTGCAACCATAATCACTACTTGAAGGGAGTCTGTCCCCATGAAACTCACTTTTAAACTAGACAAAATACCTTGTAGGACTAGCTCATCTGAATGCAACGATACCTTCCATTTAGTACTTTTAATCCATGCGCAAATGGGCAGTTCTCTGGAAGCCCACCCTCTGCTTTTTGATCGACTAATCTTCTTGATGGCAAATGGACCTCTAAGTGGCTTGTCTGAGATTAGTGAAAAAGGTCTGCTTTTTTTTTTCCGGAATCAGGGCAATAGTTATTTATGGGCTGAGTCTCATCCCATTCACATGAAAGCAGCTGAGCTGCAATACTAAACACAGCTAATGTTCAAGAGTGGCGCTGTCTCTGTACAAAAGCAGTGTACCGAACCTCAGGGGCAGTACGTGAGTGCACAGTGGGCCAATGAGGGTAGCAGTCATACTCACGGTTTTGCAGATCCCTGGGTCGAAGTGCAGTGATGAGGAATATAGCACTAAATCCTCTGGGGCACTCTCTATTGCAGAGAACATCAGCCAGATGGAAGTTGAGGTGCCCTTGATGGTAGTGGGTATGCTGAGGGTGCCTCAGCATACCCACTACCATCAAGGGCACCTCAACTTCCATCTGGCTGATGTTCTCTGCAATAGAGAGTGCAGATTTGGCCACTGGGCCCCTGTGTTCGTGACAACAGCATCGTTAGGTGCAAATGTGGAGATGAAGTGAAATGATGAGAGAGGCAGTAGTTGGACCAAACAGGAACTTTACTTGTCAGTTGTAGTCTTGCAGTAAATAGCATTTGGTAGCAGCACTTTGTATCGCATGAAATTGGCAAAGATGATAAAGCTGCAAATTCCCATTAGCAGGCTCTGTGAGGCACTGTATGTAGGTTCCAGCTCAACTTACTTATGCAGGAGTGGTGAAGATACTCTACTTGGTTCCTGGTCTTGCTCAGGCTTTCTATTCTTGCAATAATATGAATCCTATGGTACTAATAGTATACAACCCAAGGGCATCTGCCTCATGGCACGCAAACTCTCTGCTCCATTCTTTGAAAAGGTTGTCTGAACTATAGTCTATAAATGGAATGGTTACGAGCAACTTTGTACTTAGTTGTCAGGCTGTGTCTAGGTGCTAGAAGCTTCTCCAGGTTACTTGGTGCTGTGGAGTACATAAGCTAGAACTGCTCTAATCTCCACAAGTTCAAGTATATTAACTCCTGGGGCAAATCCCAGGAGGACAGAGACAGATCTGTCTCCTAGACTCCTCACTCCTCTCCCACTTCTCTTTCCACACACACTAACTCTCACTTCCTGTGGCTGGCCTATTTAAAGGATGTAATAGTGACCTCGAGTGTTGGTAAAGTGTAGTGCATTTGAACAGCCTGAAGTAGGAATTTAGCAGCATAGGAGAAAGGCAAATACAGTAATTAGTGCAAAATTACATGAAATGGAAACAGCATTTTGGAGTGGCCTATATACACATAAGTGGGACACTACACAAATAGCAGACCCTTTTATACCAATCTAATTATCTCTAGAAACAAATTTATACCTTAGTGAGTTATATTAGTGACACATAAAGAAAAAAGGAGAGACTGGCCGTGTGAATAAAAGTGGAGAGGGCATTCCTGAGAAAACTGAGCCTCTAGATGTAAGGGAAATGGCCCCATTGCTCCTAGAGGCTCATTTGCATATATTAAAACATCATATTCTCAGCAATGCGGACACATATGGACATGGGACCAATACAGATGTCTTCAGCTGCCAAGTGCACATATAACAGGCGGGCCAGTTTCATACGTACAAATCTGCTGACAGATGCCCTTTAAAAAATCCCAGTTGCACATACAAGACTCCCCACTATGCTACATGTATGAGGTCAAAGTGCTGCTGTTACAGTTCCCTGAGCTGTTTGTGCCCATACAACACAATAATTCAAGTAGATGGGGTGGAGCACTATCTTCCTATCTTTTTCTAACCCTATCTTTTTTTAAATTAGCGGGGCAAAGGTTTAAAAGTAATATCAGGAAGTATTTCTTTACTGAGAGAGTAGTGGATGCATGGAATAGCCTTCCTGCAGAAGTGGTAGCTGCAAATACAGTGCAGGAGTTTAAGCATGCATGGGATAGGCATAAGGCCATCCTTCATATAAGATAGGGCCAGGGGCTATTCATAGTATTCAGTATATTGGGCAGACTAGATGGGCCAAATGGTTATTATCTGCCGACACATTCTATGTTTCTATGTTTCTATTCACACAGCAGAAAATCAATGAGATCAATAAGGTGAACATTAATATTTTTTTTGGATTATCAGTTTTTTTTTTTAATGGCTTGAAAATCTCTTTATTTATATTGATTTATGTTGCATCGCTAAAATAAATGGCAGTTTTATCACAAAATATTGACCTCCTTAGATGTTGGAATAGGAAACCAAAGCACCATAGTACGTGTGGAGGTGGAGGGAAGTGTACAACACTCCAGGCAAAAGTTGATAGTGAGATCTAGGACATGGTTGTCTCTTAATATAGATACTTTAAATCAATTGATGTGCAGCGAAGCCCTTTTGTCCATGTCCATAGTAAATATGACCTTGGCTATTCGGTTAGATCTTCTCAACAAAAGGGCAGCCCTCATCATTAGATTTATTATTAAGCTTTTAACAGGATTTCCTACAAACCTTCATGTCCCTTTATACACAAAAATAATTTGTGGTGATTCTTGTTAACAGGCATACAAGAAAGGATAAATTGTTGGTGCATACATTTGAGGAGACACTACAGGTGGATTAGAGAACAAGATGTCACATAACATAACTTGTGGGAGGAGGGTTCTTATGGACAAAAAAGGTGTTGGAAGGAGATAAGATTTCAGATCAAGGGTCATTGACCTTTATGTTCTAATATGTTTCAAATGTTCTCTACCTTTAGGCTAAAGACAGCTGTCTGAGGGAGAACGGCTTAAACAACTCATACTTGTCCTGACTGGTCATTTGTGCATTGTATACTGGAAGGATCGAGTAGAAATATCCTTTTTTGCCAGTCTTCATTTGTATAGGAAGTACATTTCAGAGAAAGGCACCAAAAGAGTTAAAGTATTATATTTCATATTATCTTTATTCCATGTAGAAGTATCCTCTTTGCTTTCAGATAGTCACAGCTTTACTATTGTTTTATTGATATAGCATTATAAGGCTTTTTGTTTTTGAGGGACAATTTGGATTTCTCAATGGTATCGTTTTTTTCCCCATATTTTTTAATTTTTTATTATGCTCTTGGGTAATGTGGAAAATAAGGGGTTGAATGACAGGGTTCAAAGTCATTTCAAATCCCTGCTGTTACTGTGGGATGTCAGCAGTCAGTCAACTTTTCATGCATTGCTCAGAATTTGCTTTATCTGAAAGGCAGCAGTATTAAGTAATGTTCATTATATAAGCTCCCTGGAAACATGTAGCCCTAGCCTAAAGCTGACCTACAGCAGTGACGAAAAATGGCTGGGTTGTTATGTAAATCTGGAGAAAAACTGTGTGTATGTGGAGACTAAGGGCCTGCAAGATTATATTGGCTGATAAGGAACATGTGACTGTATGTATGGCAGTTGGGATATGAATATAGTATAGGGAGAGGCATTACCAGTAGAAAGAGGGAGGTGCTCATGCCGCTCTACAGAGCACTAGTGAGACCTCATTTGGAGTATTGTGCTCAGTACTAGAGACCATATCTCCAGAAGGATATGATACTTTGGAGAGAGTTCAGAGAAGAGCTATTAAACTAGTACATGGATTGCAGGACAAAACTTACCAGGATAGATTAAAGGACCTTAACATATATAGCTTGGAAGAAAGACGAGACAGAGGGGATATGATAGAAACTTTTAAATACATAAAGGGAATAAACAAGGTAAAGGAGGAGATAATATTTAAAAGAAGAAAAACTGCTACAAGAGGACATAGTTTTAAATTAGAGACGCAAAGGTTCAAAAGTAATATCAGGAAGTATTACTTTACTGAGAGAGTAGTGGATGCATGGAATAACCTTCCTGCAGAAGTGATAGCTGCCAATACAGTGAAGGAGTTTAAGCATGCATGGGATAGGTATAAGGCCATCCTTCATATAAAATTGGACCTCAATTGGACCTCCACAGCAGCCAACCCCCTTAACTTTGACCTTTACAGCAGCCTTCCCCTTTAACAGTGAGTTTGACAGCACACCACCCCCTTGACAGTGACCTCCACAGGGGCCCGCTCCCTTAACAGTGGCCTTTACAGCAATCTGCCCCTTAACACTGACCTCAATAGCAGAACATCCCATTAACTGTGACCTCCACAGCAGCCTGCTCCTAGGGTGGCCAGAGGTCCAGTTTTAGGCTGGACAGTCCGGCTTTCAGACTCCCTGTTCTCCGTCTGGCTCAGGGCCTGCATGGACACAAGGATGTCCTTTTGAACAGCTCACTCTCAGACAGCAGCACTCTGCTGTCTGAGTGTGAGCTGCAGGAAGAAAGTCACCATCCCTCCCACCCCTGCAGCTGACAGAAGGTGATTTTTAGCTTCATTTTTTCAATTCCTGTTGGCTGAGGAGTGGGAGGGGGCGAAGCCTAACCATATCAGGGGTGTGGCTTAGCAGGACCTGAGGGCGGGGTTTTAAGTTTGTCTTTTGAGGGTGGACACATTGTGGCAGGGGGCATGTCTAGGATCCTTCCTGCAAGAGTGATGCCCCTCTGAGCACCTTACTGGCTCATTTTCATACCAAATAAACTGAATTTTCAGAGGATAAAAACATCTATTGCTGGAACAAAGGCACATCTTGAAATAAGGTAACATTGCCCGATTGCCGCCTGCCTCTGACCTTGGACTTCGATTATGGACTTTGCTTGCTCGCTGCCTGCTCTGACTCTGGAATTCCTGACTACGTCTTTCCCCTTGGTGCTTTGCATCTGTATCTCTGACCCCCAGGTCAGCTGCCACTGACTCAGG
Organism: Bufo gargarizans; assembly: GCF_014858855.1. Classification (NCBI taxonomy): domain Eukaryota; kingdom Metazoa; phylum Chordata; class Amphibia; order Anura; family Bufonidae; genus Bufo; species Bufo gargarizans. The sequence goes on along the minus strand of NC_058085.1, from coordinate 162,982,697 downwards.
TACTGCTCTGGAGTGGTACCTGTTGACTATCCTAACGGCCCAAGCCTATCCTCACCATCATAGGCTCTAGTAAAGACCAGGTAGTTTCTTAGTCACGCCCCTCCGGGGTATAGCTGGTCAGTGGCACAGTGGGTCCACACCCTCTTGCATAAGATTCCCTCTAATATGTAATTTTCTGCTATGAGAAAGTAAAGGCTTGGTTAAAGTTTTGCCTCCTCCTTCCATTGAAGTGCACTGTAGAGTGTCCAGATAATATAATTATACACTGTACAAGTAAGTATATACTACAGTGCTAAAAAAAACACAGTTTTTTCCAAATAACACTACCAATTTTCCAAATAACTATACCAAATACATATACTAGGGAATGTATCTGTCTATAAGACGTAGTTACCGTATTTTTGTGTTTATTTGTTGTCTGTTTAACCACAGTTTTATCTCTGATCAAACACGGGGAGAAAGATTAATCAATCTTCAGGAGAAATTCATATATGAGAGGTATCTGAGGAGGGGCACAGGTGTATGCAATGCTAGCATCTGGTATTGCCAGGTATGAATACACTTCATTGTCATTGTAAAATGCTCATGAATGATGGATACAGAACATGTGCACTTTGTATCAGTTCCACTAGCAAAGTGTTAACAGGGTATAATATGGCATGCAGGAGATTCCCAATAACCCACGGGCAACACTGATTCAGTGATCTAATGTATAGAATTTTAAATGTGACCTAGTAATTCATGATTTTATTGTATAGCAGATATAAATAATATTAATAATAAAGGATAAAAAGCAAATAACATTCTTTTCACCCTATAAGAAGCAATGTTTTCCATAATGGAAGTGTTCATGAGGACCGGGAAGCAATTCCTGGTCCTCGGCTGTTTGCTGTGCTTTGATTGCGCATAAAGTGAGGACGTTGGCCTGATATGGCTTAATGCTATGTGCCATCAGGTCACAGCACAGCTTTCAACAGAAAGAGACAGAAGAACAGGAGCTGAATCCCCAGAGTGGAGGCATTGGTGTCACGTTCTGGAGGACGGGGCAGACTTCTGGAACGTCTAGCAAACATGACACAGGCAGATAGAAACCAACAGAATACTTTATTACACATGTAATAAATGAACATGACAGTAACGGATAAGCAGGTTAAGCAATAGTGGTAGCACTACCATTTAACCAAGTGCACCGGCAAGGTAGCAGGCCAAACCCAGAGGGCGGAGAGCCAGTGAGCCCCGTTATTCACAGAGCCCGTGGTGATGGGGATGAACTTAGCCGAGGGCTCACTGGTCGCACCTCCAGGAAGGTCCCGGTACACTTGACTGCTACCTGCAGAGAACCACACTGGTGCAAGCACCAGCGGAACAGACAACAGAAGGATTGAAACCCAACATAAACTCAGGACATGGATCAGACAACAAACGAGAACCAGCACACAAACAGATGCCCGGACCCCATGCGGAATGGAAGCATGGCGGTAACAGGTGGTGCTGCACACAGACTAGCTGTCATCCCTCCTGAGAACCCAGAAGCTCTCTCACAAAGGCAGGACATACCCAGGACAGGAACAGAAGCAGTAAGGCACTGCAGGCAGGACATTGAACAGATGAGATCAGAAGCAATTAGGGACTGCAGGCAAGACATGGAACAGACTGGATCCAAATTAGTTTAGCACTGCCAAGCTATACATGGAACAGACAGGAAACAACATCAACCGCAACATCAATGCTTTACCAGGCAACACCACACAGAAGGGCAGATGACAAAATCCCCTGGGTCAGCAGCAAGGGGCTACACCCAGCAAGGCACAAGACAGACTGACCCCAAGCCCCACAGCTCACAGGTAAAAATAGCTGCACCTGATAAGTCACACCCAGGAACAAATCAGGAGTAACCAAGAACCATAGCACAAACAATCACAAGTGTCAATTCACACCAGTCACAGAATGCAGTAGCCAGCAGGCCCCAAATGACAACCAGCATACACAGGATAACTGTAGCCAATACAAGGCACAGGCAGCCAGCCTACACAACAAGAAGTGACAGAACCGCACTCAGACCCTGTTCACACTCAAGGCCGCAGTCAGCACGCATTATAGAACCGTGTGAACACCCACAGCTAGTACACAAAGTGCATGCAGCCAGTCCGTACGGCAGTGGTGAAGGGAACCACAGAGATATGGATGTGGGGAGACACACACAGGCAACAGTTCACACACAACAACTCAGCCAGCACGCTTCCCCAAGCAACCAGCATACACAGGTGTCAGCCTGCAGCCAGTACACGAGAGAGCATGCAGCCAGCCTAAACCGCACAACTCTCACAGTGAGCCGCACCGTGACAGTCAGGAGCAGGAGAGGTAAGTTGATTTATAGTTTTTCTCTGAATAGTGGCCTTAATATAGGTGGTCTAATCGTAGTTAATTTTATTAACATGGGAATATGATCTGAGGTCTGAATAGAGGTCCTAACATTGGGGGTCTGTTCTGAGTGTCTGAACGAGGGTCTTATTAACATAGCACTCTCATCTGAGGTCTGATTTGATGTCTGATTAACAATTGTGGTCTGATTGGGGATCTGAGCTGAGGTCTTATGAAAAGTTTTTTTCTTATTTTCCTTATGTGCAGGTGTGTCTTATAGGGCGAAAAAATACAGTATGTGTACATAAAATAAAGAAAATAAAAATGGCACAATTCTGCCCCTTGTCCCATGGCTAACCATGCAAAAATGTATCATCCAGAGCCACTGTGATAAATCTGGTGCAGGTCTAGACAGCCTGTAGCTATAGCTCCCACCCAAAAAATTAAATAAAATCACACTTCTCCAATGGCTATGTCTGGTATTTCAATTTTTATACTTATTTTTTGTCCAGTTACTGTAAAATATTTAATGGTAATAAAAAAAAAAAAACTGTAGCACAAATTGAACAGAAATTGTAGCAAAAACTGCAGATGTGACCCTGCTTTATAGCTTTCAAGTTTATCCGTATATATTGCTACTGAAAAAATGCACTTAATGGTAATTAAGCCTGTAAATTCTAAGAGTACATACAATAATTATTATGAACAAATGATTGTTATCTTCACAAAGGTGTACATACAATTACAGCAAACTGTTCGGCAGTTCAGCTAGTTATCTAGATGAATTACATATAATTATATTTTGATAATATCACAGGAGCAATGTGACAAACCAGAAGCAAACTGATGGAAGGTTATAGTGAATCAGCAGCGAAAATCATAATCGAGGAGATCTGTTACATAGAGACGGGGAAGGGAGGCTTGCCTTTTCATAAACAAAAGGTAAATTAGTGAGAAAAACACTCTGAGTAGACCAAGCTCATCATAAGTAATATAGAAAATGGGGCTGAACAGCTTTAATTATTCCAGAGCTGGAAGTTAAAGTGAAAAATTCCACATTGCCAACAATAAGAAATCTTTTCAGCGCTTTCTAAGACCTTTCATGGTAAAAAAAAAGAAACATTTGTGATACATTTCCATTGTTTTTATTTTACGCTTTTTCTTCTTGGAATGTTGTTACTGCAGAAAAGCCCAAAACTTTTACAGTTGCTCTGATTCATTCTTGTCTTGATTGCATTAACTAATTTCGAATTGATCTTAACCTCAGTAAACTCTCCCTGATATCTTGAATGTGCTTGCTCATCTATCTGTCCACTACATCAATGCCTCTACCCTAGCCGGTCACTGTACTAAATATTCATACAGTATAGAATTCACTTTAAACTTATCACTGTCACTCAAAAAGCTCTCCACAGTTCTGCACATCCCTACATCAACCTCATCTTTATATCTGTCTACACCCTACCCGTACTGTCTGTTCTATCAATGACCTAATGCTAACATCCACCGTAATCTGAATCTCCTACTTCTACTTGCTAGACTTTTCTTGAGCTGCACCAGTGCTCTTGAATGCACTATCCTGGACAACTATGTTTATTGTGAACATTCACATCCTTAAAGTACTCTAAAAACATTTTTTTTTTAGCATGACCAATCACAATTCCTTAAATAACTTGTCACATCTTTCAAGTTTCAACATCCCTTCTTCCAATAGTAACTCCCCAACTCCATGCAAACAGCATGCAAACATAGATACTTGATGGATGCAGTTGCAATTGTATGATAAAAGATGGCAGGATCATTGCAGAAAACAAGTTTTTTTTAATCTTTTACCTTACCATTGTTTCTTTGAAAATTGTAAGCTTTTATGAGCAGGGCCATCATCTTATTTTGGAAATCATTGATTAGTTTGTTACTAGGTAATTGTCACAGCCTTTGTGCGCTGTGACATTTATGCCACACTTGCTGTTGCCTGTGGCTATGTGTTGCTGTTTCAGCATGCGGGGGCAATGTAACGGCCTTTGTGGTGTGTGCCGTGACATGGTTGCCTTGCATGTTGTTGCCTCGGCAACGTGTAGCTTTTTATGCTGGTGTGTACACTTCCCCTTTCAGTTGTTTCCATCTGTCCAGTGAGGGCCACCCTTGTGGTCATACTGTCACGGCAGGGAAGTGGGGGAAACCCCCCACCGTGCGGTGTCAAAAGGTAAAAGGGAATCAGCCTGGTCAAAAAGGAGTAATAAGGGAGCAGGTCACCTCCTACAACATCCCTAATCCTCTCCCTGACTCCACTGACAATGTTATCCCGGTGTCTCCTTCCCTGCCTGTCCCTGTTTGTATGGAGTGGGTTATGTTCAGGGTGTTTGTGTGTCTAGTTTGGTGTTACATGTCTGGTGGTGTTTGGTGCCCGCATGTTTACTAGACATTCCCCTGTCCCACGTTTATTGCAGCTATGGGTGTCCTGGGTTCCTGTATGGTTTGTGGTGTGTGCTGTGTCCTTTTATGTTGGTGTGGACAGCAGCATTAGTGCACGGGTTCCAGTCAGTGTGTCCGTGGCAGGTAAGTGTGTTATTGGTTTCGCTTACCTGCCATTTCCTTATGCTGTATGTGTTCCCCTCTCCTTGCAGCCTGGCCTCAGATAGAGACTCCTGTTCCTCCATTACTGGGAGGAACAGGTCGTCTCTTCCCTGCTCCTTGGTGAGGGATTACCAGGGCGATTTAGGGTCTCTAGGAATCCTGAGTATGAGTCATCCTACCATCGGGGTTCTCTCATACGGTGAGGAGTCAGGGAGAGGATTAGGGATGTTGTAGGAGGTGACCTGCTCCCTTATTACTCCTTTTTGGCCAGGATGATCCCCTTTTGCCTTTTGACACCGCACAGTGGGGGGTTTCCCCCACTCCCCGCCGTGAAAGTAATGTCCATTTTCTTTGTATATATGCCCTCTCATTTGTAAGGTGCTGTGAAATATGCTTAAGCTATATAAATAAAGATAATTCTAAACATTATTACAACCCAATTCCAAAAAGGTTGGGACATTGTGAAAAATTTTAATAAGTGTAAAAAGAGACTGCAATGATCTGCAAATCTCATTTTTTATTCACCATAGATTATAGAACACATGTCGAATGTTGAAAGTGAGACATTTCATTAAAATAATTAACTCATTTAGAACTTGTGGCAGCATAGATGGAACAATAAGTGGTACCAAAAAGAACATGTTAGAGCGGGAGAGGTTCACCAATCTGTGTCTAAAAATTGTGGAACAAGAGTTTGCTTGTGATCTAGGGTTCCTTAGGAGGCATTGCATTAAAAGCAGGTCTGATTCTGTACTGGAAATCACTGCATGGGCTCAGGAACACTTCCAGAAATCATGCAACCATGCAAACCACAAATGCAAGTTACAGCAGTCACTATATCATGCAAAGATGAAGCTATGTGTCCACACAATCCATCTGCATCTCGGAGTGTATGGAGTTGCATTAGTGACAATGATATGGGCAGCCTACACATCTGGAAAGACACTATCAATGCTGAACAGTATATAGAGGGTTTAGAACAACCCTCTATGAGCGAGCGATGAGTGAATAGAAGTTGACAAAGTGGAATTCAGTCCGAATTTCAGGAGAATTTGATTTGCACCGAATCTGAATTTCCTTGCGCTTCGTGGTAGCAAATCACATTTTTCTAAAATAGCTGCTGCACTTGTTAGGACATGGAGCAAGGAACTGTGTGAATGAGGGATCAGTCACAATGCCATGCATGCAGCCAATCAGCAGCCAGCCAACCCTGTGATGTCACAGCCCAATAAAAAACCTCAGCCATCTTGGATTCAGACATTTTCCAGTTTACTTAGTGCAGGGAAAGACGTCAGCAGGCGCTAGGGACAATGGTAGAAAATACTTTAAAGACTTTTGCTGTATAGAAGTTCAGGGAAAGAATAGGGAAGTAATCATTCCAAGATATTGAATGAGAACAGGGTTCAGTTGGGGAGTTTACAGCCTGGGTAAAAGGAACAATCCTATTACACCTTGCTAAAAAACAATTCATTTACTGCAGCACTCACTTCCAGTTTTTTTGTCACGGACTGTACTTGTCTACATACGGCCAGGTGAGCAATCCAGGAATAGCAAAACACCGTCCAGCTCCTTTTCCTTAAAAACCAATGCTTTATTCTTTCACATATTCAATTAAAATCCATGTGTACAAACGGAGAAACTGTAGCAGAATGTGACGCTTTTCGGGCCACTTGCGTATGGGCCCTTAATCCAGAAACGTGTCACATTGTGCTACAGTTTCTCCGTTTGTACACATGGATTTTAATTGAATATGTGAAAGAATAAAGCATTGGTTTTTAAGGAAAAGGAGCTGGACTTTTTTTGCTATCACACCTTGCTGCACTGACTGCAGATCCAAATTGCCATTATACAGCTCTGTAATTCCAGCAAACCGTTCTTGTTATTGGGGTGCAAATGCTGTTTAATACTGCAACTAACAGGGTTTATTACAAGGAAATATTTCTACATCTTATTTGCCCTTGTGTGGTGCAGTTATATGTTCTAAAGCATTTTTTGGCTTCTATTAGTGGAAAAAATTAGTCAAGAAAATTACAGCCATTTTTGGCGTGTATTAGTGGCACAAAAATATATATTATTTTCTTCTCAATGGTGCAGTTATATGGTCTAAAGCCCTTTTTGATGCATATTAGTGGCAAATATATATATATTTGCCATTCAGTGGTGCAGTTATGTGTTCTTAAGCCTTTTGTGGCCTGTATAAGTGGAAAAAAATAAGGGCCTATTTGCCGTTCATCTGTCCAGTAATATGTTCTAAAGCCCTTTTTGAAGTGTATTAGTGGAACAAAAAAAAAAATATTATTTGCTGTTCAGCGGTGCAGTTATATGTTCTAAAACCTTCTTTGGAGTGTATTAGTGGGGAAAAAAAGGGTTTATGAGTGTCAATAAATATATATTTGCCATTCAGAGGTGCAGTTATATGTTCTAAAGCACTTTTTGGTGTGTATTAGTGACAAAAAAATATATATTATTTGCTGTTCAGCGGTGCAGTTATATGTTCTAAAACCTTCTTTGGAGTGTATTAGTGGGGAAAAAAAGGGTTTATGAGCCGTTGTGTGGTGAAGTGAGAAAATTATGGATTTTTTGGGGGTGTTTTAATTTCCTATTTGTTTATTTATTTGATCTAACAGTATGTCTGACAGAGAAGTGCCAAGCCCTGCACAAGGGAGTGGCAGAGGCCTAAATGTTTCTGGCGCAGGCACAGGTTGCAGCAGAGTAAGGGGGCCTGGCAGCAGGAGTCTCAGCGAGAGGCCTGAGCTCCCGATGTCATCTAGCAGTCGTGTCTTAACCAGAAGCCAAGGCGTTCTTAAATGGTTGACTCGGTCATCCACTTTGTCCCAAGTGACATCAGACATCCCCAGCCAAGAGTGGGTGGGTTTGTCAGACACAACCCTTAGTTGGCATGGCCCTAGAGCAGACCCTGTGCCATCACCTGTCCTCAACCTGCCTATGTCCTTTGCTGTTCCCTCAGCCAAACAAGTATTATATGCTGTGGGCTCAGTTCTACTATACAGGATGAGCTACTAGAGGACAGTCAGCAGGTACTGGCCAGCCAAGATGTGGAGGAGACATCCGACGCGTCCTCTGGTAGACAGGCAAGTAGTGTTGAGGAGAGTGGCGTAGGAGCTGGTGTTGAGAGTTGACGTGCAGACAGTACTCAATGATGATGATGTAGCTGATTGCACTTAGGAGCCGGGTGAATTAGGAGCCTCATCATCAACAGGAAGAGAGGGTGGCAGCTTGCCCTTGAGGCAGCAGTGGAGCCAGAAAGTCGCTAGCGTGGCCGGGAATTAGCAGGGTGGCAGCAGTGGGAGGTCGGGAGCCAAACGTGCCCGGGGTAGACCACCAGCTTCACAGGAGACTACCTGCCCGGAAAGTAGTAGTTAGTCAGTGCAGAGTGTTGGGGGTAAAATCATGTACTCGGCGGTTTGGCAGTTTTTTGCTAAGCTGCCGGAGGAGGTAAACATGGCCATTTGTAGAATTTGTGGGTAGAAGGTGAAGCGTGGCCAGGGTGCCAATGTTGGCACCACGGCCCTGAGTCAACATAAAAAGCGTTACCATAAAGTGGCCTGGTAGAAGTGTGGCTCCGATGTGTTGATCTAACCTGCTGCAGAAACTGCTGCATCACCCAGTGGCACACCCCCAATTTCAGGCAGTCAAGGCTCCACCACCTTAGCCGAAGGGAGCTATATGTCTGTCCCTTCATCCGCTGGTCCTGATGATCCTGCTCCACCTCCTCCTACTACTCGTCAGTAATTCCATCAGCAATCGATCACTGAAGCAATTGCCAAGAGACAACAGTATGCGTGCATTCATCCAACGACACAGAAGCTGAATTTGCTCCCGGCCAAGTTGCTGGTGCTGCAGTCCCTCCCTTTCCAAGTGGTAGACTCTGCACCTTTCAGAGAATTGATGGCTTGTGCCGAGCCAAGGTGGAGAGTCCCAAGCCGTCATTTCTTTGCCAAAAAGGCAGTACCAGCCCTGCACATGTATGTAGAACAGAAGGTGGGCCTGTCCTTGAGCCTGTCGGTGTCTGCCAAACTGCACGGCAGCACCGACGTGTGGAGCTGTATCTACAGTTAGGGAAAATACATATCATTTATGGCCCACTGGATGAATGTGGTTCCTGCACAGCCACACCAGCAACTTGGCCAGGTGACGCCGCTTCCGCCTCCATGTTCTCACACCGTTGGTCCTGCGACAATGTCCGCCTCTGCCTCCTCCACTGTGTCCTCAGCCTCCACAGCAGAGACAATTCATAGTGCCCCTCCAGCCTACCACCTGTGCAGAGCACGGTGGTGTCATGCTGTTCTGCACCTCGTTTGCCTGGGTGAATGGAGTCACACGGGGAGGAACTGCTCCGTGTCCTTATCAAGCAGTACCTGAAGTCTTCCACCCATCTGCAAGACATCCTAAAAATGTCAAGGAAACTTTGCATGCACTTCAGCCACTCACTCGTACACTGCAAAGCACAACCTCCTTGAGCTGCAGCGGCAGAACGGCATCCCCCAACATAGGCTGATATGCAACGTTTCCACCCATTGGAATTCCACCCTCCATATGTTGGACCAACTATACGAACAGAGAAAGGCCATAAACGATTTCTTGATGATCCAAGCGGACAGGAGTACTCCCCTGTGTAACTTCGATGTCAGCCCGTGGCAGCTCATGCGTGACACCTTCCGTTTGCTCAGGCCTTTTGAGGAGGCCAGGTTATTTGTCAGTTGCCAGGACTACGGGATGAACAATGTCATTCCACTGCTTTATGTCCTCCTCCTGATGCTGCTGCCACCACCTCCACACTCTGTCATTGTACCACTCTGTGGTCTCCTCCTGATTCTGCTGCTGCTGCCACTGCCACACTCTGTCATTGTGCCACTCTGTGGCCTCCTGATGCTGTTGCTGTTGCTACCACCTCCACACTGTCATTGTGCCACCCTGTGGCCTCCTCATTATGCTGCTGCCGACACCTCCACACTGTCACTGTGCCACCCTGTGGCTTCCACTTGATGCTGCTGCTGCCGCCACCTCCACACTATGTCATTGTGCCACTTTGTGGCCTCCTGATGCTGCTGACACCTCCACACTGTCATTGTGCCACTCTTTGGCCTCCTCCTGATTCTGCTGCCACCTCCGGACTCTGTCATTGGGCTACTCTGTGGTCGCCTCATGCTACTTTCACCTCACCAATTTGTCATAGGGCCACTCTGTGGACTTCTCATGCTGTTCCCACCCTCCCCATTTCATGACTGGGCCACAATTTAGCCTTTCGGCCTGGCTGACATCACCATTTATTTGACCTTTCTTCTGATCTGTAAGAAGGAAGGAAAAATGAGACGCACAATGGATCCTGTCTATGTAGCAACTGTAAGGCCTGCATAATGTGGTCCCTATTTTGCATCAGAATTGGCTTATGATTTGGTAGCCAAAAGCAGGAGTGGGTACAAAATACAAAAGACATGCAAATATTCCATTCACTTGTCATCTCTGTTTTGGATCCATTCCTGTTTTTTTTTGGGCTTTAGCAATACTGATGGATTACTGACAAAATGCTGACCAAGTGAAGGATTCTCCATAGACAGGATCCGTTTTTTGGGGGGTTATTGTTCTCATGGATCACAGGAAGGGCAAAATAATCAGTGATGTCAACACAAACTTACTGCTGACACCCTCTTCACTCTACTTGTATAAGCGTTTCATGTAGACATCTATGTGGAATCAGATGCCGACGGTGTAAAAGGAGTGCGCTTCTTCTTGACGCTAACATCGACCTGTAAGGCTGAGTTCACACTTGAGTTATTTGGTCCGTTTTGGCCCCATAACTGCCCAAATAAGCGAAGTGTGCAGTCATCTGCATGTCACTGACTCACAGTATTGTTTCACTACCAAAGCAGACTCCATATGCATATTACTGCAAGGCACAGTGTTCTACACCATTATAAAGGCTCTCTGCAGCCAGGAAATAGCTGTTTTTTAACGCGATTCACAGCAAAAAAATTCGTATCGAACCGGCCAAATTGAATTTTTTTGAAATTTGCTCAGCTCTAACAGCGACCACAGATCCTCACTTCTTCCTCTTTGGCTGTCTACTTTCCTTCTTGTCCCTATTTTACACACACAATTCTTCTTTTTATAATTCTAGCCTTTCCCTTTACTGTCCCTGGCAGTAGAATACAAGCTTGATTGATTTCTGACTGTCCTTGACTTTTCAGTCTACCTGACTCCCTAAGATCATTTTGCTGGAAGACACTGTAAGATGCAACCACCTTTATTTATAGCCCAGCACATGACGTTCTGCTAGGGCACCTCCCTGCCTGCTACATCATTGATTGGCTCATCCAGGCTGTCTTCCAGCCTGGGAGAAAATGAGTGTAAGCCACCCCCACCCACACTTCCTCTTAGGGTTATGTGAGACCCCCTTTTCTTCCTCTCTAGTGCTTTTTTTGCCACCAGTCAGTGAGAGATCCCTCCTGCCTACGTTATATAGGCAAACCTTACATTCAGACACCTAGGAAAGGATCAGTGGCAGTTGGATCCAGTTTGATCTTCCAGTGTCCATAATGGAATGACATGACAGCTGGAGTTCACCAAAATAGGACTTAGGCCTCTTTCACACAAGCGTGACGGATTGGCCCAGGATGTGTTCAGTTAAAAACGTGTGATTTTGGTACCAAAATAAGTCAATTTTGACTGCGATTGCGTTCAGTGTTAGCGCTTTTTTCGCACGGATGACATCAGGATGGCATGAGTCTTTAATGCACGTGAAAAACACAACCATCCTCTATAGTCACATGTTCATTGGAAACACATATAAAAAAAATCTGAATGCTCTTCTGTTTGTGGAAGCTCCATTTTGTGTGGATCTAAAGTGTGTGGAGTGTTTTTGAAGTTGTTCCTTTTAGCAGGATGTCCTCTTTGCCCGTATCAACTCCTGACCTTGTGCTTTTGCACTGGCTGGTGTACCGATGTTTCAGAGAGGTGAGAGAAATGCTTAACCCCTTCACGTCTGCAATCTGTATATATACGTGATAGCTGCACATACCCCGTGCAGCTACCACGTATATAAACGTTCTGGCAGCTCTTTAATCCAAGCGCTGCAAAGCGCTTGGATTAAAGCTTCTGCTACTGCCCTGCTGCCGTCACGGACAGCATACAGTGCAGTAATGCCGACAAGGGACCAATCAGAGTGGTCCCTTGCCGGCAATCGATCCGATTGGTTAGTCTGTGCAGACTAACCAATCGGATTGCGTCAGTGTTAAAATGCCGGTTTCAGGCTCTGATCTGCGCTCTGCAGATCAGAGCCTGAAATCGGTAATGTGTCCTGAAGCCCCCGATCTGTGCCCCCCTGAAGCCCCCGATCTGTGCTCCTTGTTCTTGATCTGCCCCCGATGCGGTCCGCCCCTTCTGCCCCGATCTGTGCCCCCTTCTTGTCAATATTCTTATGCTGACCCCCCCCCCCGATGCGGTCCGCCCCCTCCTGTAAGTAAAATGCTGTCCCCCTATCCCCGTTTCCAGCGCTCTCCGCTGTCCCCTGCCCCCGATGCGGTCCCCCTTGTGTGTGTGATGGCGGCGGCTCCATTCCTGAGCCGCCGCCATCAGCAGCATGTGTCAGCTCTATGCTGACACTGCTGTAACCCCATAGATGCCGCAGTAGCGGCATCCATGAGGTTAATAGAGGGAGGGGGCTCCCTCTCTCTCAACCATCAGGGCTGCTGCGATCCGGTTGCCATGGTATAGGCGTCCAGTGCTGCCACCTACAGGCATCTGATTGTATTATACTTTGCAAGATCCAAGAGGGAACTGATAAAAAAAAAAGTGAAAATAATAAAAGTAAAAGAATTAAAAATAAAAATGTAAAAAATAAATTTACTTTTCCTATAAAAAAACAAAAAACAAAACAAAAACCACACATATTAGGTGTCACCGCGTCCGTAACGACCATCTCTATAAATATATCACATCATCAACCCCGTCCAATAAACACCATAAAAAATTAAAAATAAAAACGGTGTAAAAAATAAGCCATTTTTGTCACCTTACATCACAAAAAGTGCAACACCAAGCGATCAAAAAAGGCGACTATACCCCAAAATAGTACCAACCAAACCGTTACCTCATCCCGCAAAAAATGAGCCCATATTTAAGACAATCACCCAAAAAATAAAAAAGCTATGGCTCTCAGACTATGGAGACACTAAAACATCATTTTTTTGGTTTCAGAAATGCTATTATTGTGTAAAACTTAACCACTTCAGCCCCGCTAGGTGAAACCCCCTTCATGACCAGGCCACTTTTTACACTTCGGCACTACACTACTTTCACCGTTTATCGCTCGGTCATGCAACTTACCACCCAAATGAATTTTACCTCCTTTTCTTCTCACTAATGGAGCTTTCATTTGGTGGTATTTTATTGCTGCTGACATTTTTACTTTTTTTGTTATTAATCAAAATGTAACGATTTTTTTGCAAAAAAATGACATTTTTCACTTTCAGCTGTGAAATTTTGCAAAAAAAACGACATCCATATATAAATTTTTCGCTAAATTTATAGTTAGAGTTGAGCGAACACCTGGATGTTCGGGTTCGAGAAGTTCGGCCGAACATCCCGGAAATGTTCGGGTTCGGGATCCGAACCCGATCCGAACTTCGTCCCGAACCCGAACCCCATTGAAGTCAATGGGGACCCGAACTTTTCGGCACTAAAAAGGCTGTAAAACAGCCCAGGAAAGAGCTAGAGGGCTGCAAAAGGCAGCAACATGTAGGTAAATCCCCTGCAAACAAATGTGGATAGGGAAATGAATTAAAATAAAAATTAAATAAATAAAAATTAACCAAAATCAATTGGAGAGAGGTTCCATAGCAGAGAATCTGGCTTCCCGTCACCCACCACTGGAACAATTCTAGTAAGAAGCAGGGCGGCAATACCAGAGGGTTAGACGGATCGTTAGTGATAGGGATATGTGTCAAACAAGATTAGACGATATGACCAATAAATTTAGAGAGCGAGGCTACCCCCCTGATCTATTGAAAATACAGCGTAATAAAGCTGAGATTACACCACCAGATAGAACTAAGAAAGAAACAAGGATCCCCTTAGTGATTAAATACCATCCCTGGTCCCAGCGCCTTAGGACTATTGTTAATCAACATTGGCACATATTATCTAAGTCCTATCCACGGATAGGAGAGTTCCAGAGGCCACCCATGATATGCTATAAACGGGCAGAAAATATTAGGGATAAAATAGTCCGGGCGGATGTGGGAAGTAATAAAATAGAAAGAGGACAGAGTACTTTATCTACACCTAGACGGGGCACTTTTCCTTGTTTAAACTGTGTCAATTGTTCCAGCGTTATAAAGGGTTCATGTTTCTCCCACCCTCACTCAGGTGAAAATATTCCAATAAGGGGCACGTTCACTTGTGATAGTAGATTTGTGGTTTACATTCTTAAATGTCCATGTGGATTACTATATGTGGGGGAAACCTCAATGAGAATGAAGGACAGACTAAGTAAACACAAATCTACTATCCGTAAACAGAATTTATTACTCCCAATACCCCTTCATTTTTATGATAAAAAACACAACATCTCGCAGTTGAGGTATCAGATTATTGAAGGTGTATCATTACCCCGTCGAGGGGGTGACAGAAATAAATTGTTATTGAAAAGGGAGGCTTACTGGATCCATCGTCTTCAGACAATGGAGCCCAGGGGCCTCAATCGTGAGTACAATGTGTCCTGCTTCCTATAAGGCATTCGGCCTTATGCAATCTGATAAATATATTTCTTTTTTTCTTCAGCGTGATTAATCACTGCAAGAATGGACTATGTGACTGAAAATCTTCGCCAGTATAGAGTGGATATGTTTTTTGCGAATTTTCAATTGCGAATTTTCAGTTGCGAATTTTTAGTTGCGAATTTTCAATTGCGAATTTTCAATTTTCAATTGCGAATTTTCAGTTGCGAATTTTCAATTGCGAATTTTTCAATGCAAATTTTTCATTGCGATTATTTGATATGCGAATTTTATTTAATGAGGGAGGCGGAGCTTCTTTGATGATGTCAGTTCCTTTGTGTTTCATTTATGTATAAATAGCTGGAGTGTAAGATGTTTTATGCAGTCTGATGAAAGCACATCTGTGCTGAAACGCGTCACTATGCCATTTTGAATATGTGACTGAATAAATCTACATTGTGATCTACATCAGCGAAGTGCCGGTCCTTTCCTTTGAAACCACCACTGGAACAGTCCATTCTCAGATATTTAGGCCCCGGCACCCAGGCAGAGGAGAGAGGTCCCGTAACAGAGAATCTGTCTTCATGTCAGCAGAGAATTAGTCTGCATGTCATAGCAGAGAATGAGGCTTCACGTCAGCCACCACTGCAACAGTCCATTGGCATATATTTAGGCCCAGCACCCAGGCAGAGGAGGGAGGTCCCGTAACAGAGAATCTGTCTTCATGTCAGCAGAGAATTAGTCTGCATGTCATAGCAGAGAATGAGGCTTCACGTCAGCCACCACTGCAACAGTCCATTGGCATATATTTAGGCCCAGCACACACACAGGCAGAGGAGAGAGGTCCCGTAACAGAGAATCTGGCTTCATGTCAGCAGAGAATCAGTCTGCATGTCATAGCAGAGAATGAGGCTTCACGTCAGCCACCACTGCAACAGTCCATTGGCATATATTTAGGCCCAGCACACACACAGGCAGAGGAGAGAGGTCCCGTAACAGACAATCTGGCTTCATGTCAGCAGAGAATCAGTCTGCATGTCATAGCAGAGAATCAGGCTTCACGTCAGCCACCACTGCAACAGTCCATTGTCATAAATTTAGGCCCAGCACCCAGGCAGAGGAGAGAGGTCCCGTAACAGACAATCTGGCTTCATGTCAGCAGAGAATCAGTCTGCATGTCATAGCAGAGAATGAGGCTTCACGTCAGCCACCACTGCAACAGTCCATTGGCATATATTTAGGCCCAGCACACACACAGGCAGAGGAGAGAGGTCCCGTAACAGAGAATCTGGCTTCATGTCAGCAGAGAATCAGTCTGCATGTCATAGCAGAGAATGAGGCTTCACGTCAGCCACCACTGCAACAGTCCATTGGCATATATTTAGGCCCAGCACACACACAGGCAGAGGAGAGAGGTCCCGTAACAGACAATCTGGCTTCATGTCAGCAGAGAATCAGTCTGCATGTCATAGCAGAGAATGAGGCTTCACGTCACCCACCACTGCAACAGTCCATTGGCATATATTTAGGCCTAGCACACAGGCAGAGCAGAGAGGTCCCGTAACAGACAATCTGGCTTCATGACAGCAGAGAATCAGTCTGCATGTCATAGCAGAGAATGAGGCTTCACGTCACCCACCACTGCAACAGTCCATTGGCATATATTTAGGCCTAGCACACAGGCAGAGCAGAGAGGTCCCGTAACAGACGATCTGGCTTCATGTCAGCAGAGAATCAGTCTGCATGTCATAGCAGAGAATGAGGCTTCACGTCAGCCACCACTGCAACAGTCCATTGGCATATATTTAGGCCTAGCACACAGGCAGAGGAGAGAGGTCCCGTAACAGACAATCTGGCTTCATGTCAGCAGAGAATTAGTCTGCATGTCATAGCAGAGAATGAGGCTTCACGTCAGCCACCACTGCAACAGTCCATTGGCATATATTTAGGCCCAGCACCCAGGCAGAGGAGGGAGGTCCCGTAACAGAGAATCTGTCTTCATGTCAGCAGAGAATTAGTCTGCATGTCATAGCAGAGAATGAGGCTTCACGTCAGCCACCACTGCAACAGTCCATTGGCATATATTTAGGCCCAGCACACACACAGGCAGAGGAGAGAGGTCCCGTAACAGAGAATCTGGCTTCATGTCAGCAGAGAATCAGTCTGCATGTCATAGCAGAGAATGAGGCTTCACGTCAGCCACCACTGCAACAGTCCATTGGCATATATTTAGGCCAAGCACACACACAGGCAGAGGAGAGAGGTCCCGTAACAGAGGATCTGGCTTCATGTCAGCAGAGAATCAGTCTGCATGTCATAGCAGAGAATCAGGCTTCACGTCAGCCACCACTGCAACAGTCCATTGTCATAAATTTAGGCCCAGCACCCAGGCAGAGGAGAGAGGTCCCGTAACAGACAATCTGGCTTCATGTCAGCAGAGAATTAGTCTGCATGTCATAGCAGAGAATGAGGCTTCACGTCAGCCACCACTGCAACAGTCCATTGGCATATATTTAGGCCTAGCACACAGGCAGAGGAGAGAGGTCCCGTAACAGACAATCTGGCTTCATGTCAGCAGAGAATCAGTCTGCATGTCATAGCAGAGAATGAGGCTTCACGTCACCCACCACTGCAACAGTCCATTGGCATATATTTAGGCCTAGCACACAGGCAGAGGAGAGGTTCATTCAACTTTGGGTAGCCTCGCAATATAATGGTAAAATGAAAATAAAAATAGGATTGAATGAGGAAGTGCCCTGGAGTCCAATAATATATGGTTATGGGGAGGTAGTTAATGTCTAATCTGGACAAGGGACGGACAGGTCCTGTGGGATCCATGCCTGGTTCATTTTTATGAACGTCAGCTTGTCCACATTGGCTGTAGACAGGCGGCTGCGTTTGTCTGTAATGACGCCCCCTGCCGTGCTGAATACACGTTCAGACAAAACGCTGGCTGCCGGGCAGGCCAGCACCTCCAAGGCATAAAAGGCTAGCTCTGGCCACGTGGACAATTTAGAGACCCAGAAGTTGAATGGGGCCGAACCATCAGTCAGTACGTGGAGGGGTGTGCACACGTACTGTTCCACCATGTTAGTGAAATGTTGCCTCCTGCTAACACGTTGCGTATCAGGTGGTGGGGCAGTTAGCTGTGGCGTGTTGACAAAAGTTTTCCACATCTCTGCCATGCTAACCCTGCCCTCAGAGGAGCTGGCCGTGACACAGCTGCCTTGGCGACCTCTTGCTCCTCCTCTGCCTTGGCCTTGGGCTTCCACTTGTTCCCCTGTGACATTTGGGAATGCTCTCAGTAGCGCGTCTACCAACGTGCGCTTGTACTCGCGCATCTTCCTATCACGCTCCAGTGCAGGAAGTAAGGTGGGCACATTGTCTTTGTAGTGTGGATCCAGCAGGGTGGCAACCCAGTAGTCCGCACAGGTTAAAATGTGGGCAACTCTGCTGTCGTTGCGCAGGCACTGCAGCATGTAGTCGCTCATGTGTGCCAGGCTGCCCAGGGGTAAGGACAAGCTGTCCTCTGTGGGAGGCGTATCGTCATCGTCCTGCCTTTCCCCCCAGCCACGCACCAGTGATGGACCCGAGCTGCGTTGGGTGCCACCCCGCTGTGACCATGCTTCATCCTCATCCTCCTCCACCTCCTCCTCATCCTCGTCCTCCTCGTCCTCCAGTAGTGGGCCCTGGCTGGCCACATTTGTACCTGGCCTCTGCTGTTGCCAAAAACCTCCCTCTGAGTCACTTCGAAGAGACTGGCCTGAAAGTGCTAAAAATGACCCCTCTTCCTCCTCCTCCTCCTCCTCCTCCTGGGCCACCTCCTCTTCCATCATCGCCCTAAGTGTTTTCTCAAGGAGACATAGAAGTGGTATTGTAACGCTGATAACGGTGTCATCGCCACTGGCCATGTTGGTGGAGTACTCGAAACAGCGCAACAGGGCACACAGGTCTCGCATGGAGGCCCAGTCATTGGTGGTGAAGTGGTGCTGTTCTGTAGTGCGACTGACCCGTGCGTGCTGCAGCTGAAACTCCACTATGGCCTGCTGCTGCTCGCACAGTCTGTCCAGCATGTGCAAGGTGGAGTTCCACCTGGTGGGCACGTCGCATATGAGGCGGTGAGCGGGAAGGCCGAAGTTACGCTGTAGCGCAGACAGGCGAGCAGCAGCAGGATGTGAACGCCGGAAGCGCGAACAGACGGCCCGCACTTTATGCAGCAGCTCTGACATGTCGGGGTAGTTGTGAATGAACTTCTGCACCACCAAATTCAGCACATGCGCCAAGCAAGGGATGTGCGTCAAATTGGCTAGTCCCAGAGCTGCAACGAGATTTTGCCCATTATCACACACCACCAGGCCGGGCTTGAGGCTCACCGGCAGCAACCACTCGTCGGTCTGTTGTTCAATACCCCGCCACAACTCCTGTGCGGTGTGGGGCCTGTCCCCCAAACATATGAGTTTCAGAATGGCCTGCTGACGTTTACCCCGGGCTGTGCTGAAGTTGGTGGTGAAGGTGTGTGGCTGACTGGATGAGCAGGTGGAAGAAGAGGAGGAGGAAGCCGAGAAGGAGGAGGTGGCAACAGGAGGCAAAGAATGTTGCCCTGCGATCCTTGGCGGCGGAAGGACGTGCGCCAAACAGCTCTCCGCCTGGGGCCCAGCTGCCACTACATTTACCCAGTGTGCAGTTAGGGAGATATAGCGTCCCTGGCCGTGCTTACTGGTCCACGTATCTGTGGTTAGGTGGACCTTGCTACAGATGGCGTTGCGCAGTGCACACTTGATTTTATGGGATACTTGGTTGTGCAGGGAAGGCACGGCTCTCTTGGAGAAGTAGTGCCGGCTGGGAACAACATACTGTGGGACAGCAAGCGACATGAGCTGTTTGAAGCTGTCTGTGTCCACCAGCCTAAATGACAGCATTTCATAGGCCAGTAGTTTAGAAATGCTGGCATTCAGGGCCAGGGATCGAGGGTGGCTAGGTGGGAATTTACGCTTTCTATCAAATGTTTGTGAGATGGAGAGCTGAACGCTGGCGTGTGACATGGTTGAGACGCTTGGTGACGGAGGTGGTGGTGGTGGTGTTGGTGGTACATCCCCTGTTTGCTGGGCGGCAGGTGCCAACGTTCCTCCAGAGGCGGAGGAAGAGGCCGAGGCGGCAGCAGCAGAATAGGCCGAGGCGGCAGCAGCAGAAGAGGTAGCAGGGGGAGCCTGAGTGACTTCCTTGGTTTTAAGGTGTTTACTCCACTGCAGTTCATGCTTTGCATGCAGGTGCCTGGTCATGCAGGTTGTGCTCAGGTTCAGAACGTTAATGCCTCGCTTCAGGCTCTGATGGCACAGCGTGCAAACCACTCGGGTCTTGTCGTCAGCACATTGTTTGAAGAAGTGCCATGCCAGGGAACTCCTTGAAGCTGCCTTTGGGGTGCTCGGTCCCAGATGGCGGCGGTCAGTAGCAGGCGGAGTCTCTTGGCGGCGGGTGTTCTGCTTTTGCCCACTGCTCCCTCTTTTGCTACGCTGTTGGCTCGGTCTCACCACTGCCTCTTCCTCCGAACTGTGAAAGTCAGTGGCACGACCTTCATTCCATGTGGGGTCTAGGACCTCATCGTCCCCTGCATCGTCTTCCACCCAGTCTTGATCCCTGACCTCCTGTTCAGTCTGCACACTGCAGAAAGACGCAGCAGTTGGCACCTGTGTTTCGTCATCATCAGAGACATGCTGAGGTGGTATTCCCATGTCCTCATCATCAGGAAACATAAGTGGTTGTGCGTCAGTGCATTCTATGTCTTTCACCGCTGGGGAAGGGCTAGGTGGATGCCCTTGGGAAACCCTGCCAGCGGAGTCTTCAAACAGCATAAGAGACTGCTGCATAACTTGAGGCTGAGACAGTTTCCCTGGTATGCATGGGGGTGATGTGACAGACTGATGGGGTTGGTTTTCAGGCGCCATCTGTGCGCTTTCTGCAGAAGACTGGGTGGGAGATAATGTGAACGTGCTGGATCCACTGTCGGCCACCCAATTGACTAATGCCTGTACCTGCTCAGGCCTTACCATCCTTAGAACGGCATTGGGCCCCACCATATATCGCTGTAAATTCTGGCGGCTACTGGGACCTGAGGTAGTTGGTACACTAGGACGTGTGGATGTGGCAGAACGGCCACGTCCTCTCCCAGCACCAGAGGGTCCACTAACACCACCACGACCATGTCCACGTCCGCGTCCCTTACTAGATGTTTTTCTCATTGTTATGGTTCACCACAACAACAAATATATTATTTGGCCCAATGTATTGTATTCAAATTCAGCGGGATATAAATTTGAGGCCTAGTATTTAGGCGCTGGGTGACCGGTATGGATTTAGTGACAGAATTAGACTTGGAAATGCACAGAAGCGTGTGTGTGTGAAGTTATTCTGAATGACCCAATGTGCACCTTGAATATTATATACCCTTTTAGGGATAGATTTCAAATAGCTCTGATATAGCAGAAACCACTAAATTATGAAATTGCTAAATTGGGAATTGTATTTCAACCCAGAACAAGAAATGTGCTTGAACGGACACTAAATAACTCGCCCAGCTACAGCACTAACGAGAGATTTAGCAGGATATAAATTTGAGGCCTAGTATTTAGGCGCTGGGTGACAGGTATGGGTTTAGTGAC
This sequence comes from Bufo gargarizans, assembly GCF_014858855.1. NCBI lineage: Eukaryota > Metazoa > Chordata > Amphibia > Anura > Bufonidae > Bufo > Bufo gargarizans. The sequence continues at coordinate 162,961,369 of NC_058085.1, read as the reverse complement.
AGAATTAGACTTAGAAATACACAGTAGCGGGTGTGTGTGAAGTTATTCTGAATGACCCAATGTGCACCTTGAATATTATATACCCTTTTAGGGATAGATTTCAAATAGCTCTGATATAGCAGAAACCACTAAATTATGAAATTGCTAAATTGGGAATTGTATTTCAACCCAGAACAAAAAATGTGCTTTGACGGACACTAAATAACTTTCCCAGCCACAACAGGACAGCGTTAACGAGAGATTTAGCAGGATATAAATTTGAGGCCTAGTATTTAGGCGCTGGGTGACAGGTATGGGTTTAGTGACAGAATTAGACTTGGAAATACACAGTAGCGGGTGTGTGTGAAGTTATTCTGAATGACCCAATGTGCACCTTGAATATTATATACCCTTTTAGGGATAGATTTCAAATAGCTCTGATATAGCAGAAACCACTAAATTATGAAATTGCTAAATTGGGAATTGTATTTCAACCCAGAACAAAAAATGTGCTTTGACGGACACTAAATAACTTTCCCAGCCACAACAGGACAGCGTTAACGAGAGATTTAGCAGGATATAAATTTGAGGCCTAGTATTTAGGCGCTGGGTGACAGGTATGGGTTTAGTGACAGAATTAGACTTGGAAATACACAGTAGCGGGTGTGTGTGAAGTTATTCTGAATGACCCAATGTGCACCTTGAATATTATATACCCTTTTAGGGATAGATTTCAAATAGCTCTGATATAGCAGAAACCACTAAATTATGAAATTGCTAAATTGGGAATTGTATTTCAACCCAGAACAAGAAATGTGCTTGAACGGACACTAAATAACTCGCCCAGCTACAGCACTAACGAGAGATTTAGCAGGATATAAATTTGAGGCCTAGTATTTAGGCGCTGGGTGACAGGTATGGGTTTAGTGACAGAATTAGACTTGGAAATACACAGTAGCGGGTGTGTGTGAAGTTATTCTGAATGACCCAATGTGCACCTTGAATATTATATACCCTTTTAGGGATAGATTTCAAATAGCTCTGATATAGCAGAAACCACTAAATTATGAAATTGCTAAATTGGGAATTGTATTTCAACCCAGAACAAGAAATGTGCTTGAACGGACACTAAATAACTCGCCCAGCTACAGCACTAAGGACAGATTTAGCTGGATATAAATTTGAGGCCTAGTATTTAGGCGCTGGGTGACAGGTATGGGTTTAGTGACAGAATTAGACTTGGAAATGCACAGTAGCGGGTGTGTGAAGTTATTCTGAATGTCCCTATGTGCACCTTCAATATGATCTACCCTTTTAGGGATAGATTTCAAATAGCTCTGATATAGCAGAAACCACTAAATTATGAAATTGCTAAATTGGGAATTGTATTTCAACCCAGAACAAGAAATGTGCTTGAACGGACACTAAATAACTCGCCCAGCTACAGCACTAACGAGAGATTTAGCAGGATATAAATTTGAGGCCTAGTATTTAGGCGCTGGGTGACAGGTATGGGTTTAGTGACAGAATTAGACTTGGAAATACACAGTAGCGGGTGTGTGTGAAGTTATTCTGAATGACCCAATGTGCACCTTGAATATTATATACCCTTTTAGGGATAGATTTCAAATAGCTCTGATATAGCAGAAACCACTAAATTATGAAATTGCTAAATTGGGAATTGTATTTCAACCCAGAACAAGAAATGTGCTTGAACGGACACTAAATAACTCGCCCAGCTACAGCACTAAGGACAGATTTAGCTGGATATAAATTTGAGGCCTAGTATTTAGGCGCTGGGTGACAGGTATGGGTTTAGTGACAGAATTAGACTTGGAAATGCACAGTAGCGGGTGTGTGAAGTTATTCTGAATGACCCTATGTGCACCTTGAATATTATATACCCTTTTAGGGATAGATTTCAAATAGCTCTGATACAGCAGAAACCACTAAATTTTTAAATTGCTAAATTGGGAATTGTATTTCAACCCAGAACAAAAAATGTGCTTTGACGGACACTAAATAACTTTCCCAGCCACAACAGGACAGCGGTAACGAGAGATTTAGCGGGATATAAATTTTAGGCCTAGTATTTAGGCGCTGGGTGACCGGTATGGATTTAGTGACAGAATTAGACTGGGATATGGCCAAAAAATAACCACACTATTGCTGGTTAAATGCACTTGGTGATGGGCGCAGCTTGCCCCTGATGTAGTATATGGCCAAAAAATGAACAGACTATTGCTGGTTAAATGCACTTGGTGTCACAGCTTGACCAACCACACTACTGAGGGTTAAATGCACTTGGTGACGGGCGCAGCTTGCCCCTGATTTAGTATATGGCCAAAAAATGAACAGACTATTGCTGGTTAAATGCACTTGGTGTGATAGCTTGACCAACCACACTACTGAGGGTTAAATGCACTTGGTGTGACAGCTTCACCCTGATGTAGGCTTTAGCCAAAAAACAACCACACCATTGAGGGTTAAATGCACTTGGTCGCAGCTTGTGCTGGCGCACCACAAGACACAAAATGGCCGCCGATCACCCCAGAAAAATGTGACTGACAAACGGTCTGGGCAGCCTAAAAACAGTGAGCAATTGAGGATCAGCAGCTCAATGATCCACAGCTGCAGATCGATCAGTTAATCAAGTCCTTTGGAGGAGTTAATCTGCCTAATCTCGCCCTACTGTCGCAGCCGCAACCTCTCCCTACGCTAATCAGAGCAGAGTGACGGGCGGCGCTATGTGACTCCAGCTTAAATAGAGGCTGGGTCACATGGTGCTCTGGCCAATCACAGCCATGCCAATAGTAGGCATGGCTGTGATGGCCTCTTGGGGCAAGTAGTATGACGCTTGTTGATTGGCTGCTTAGCAGCCTTTCAAAAAGCGCCAAGAAAGCGTCACAAAAGCGCGAAGAAAGCGACGAACACCGAACCCGAACCCGGACTTTTACGAAAATGTCCGGGTTCGGGTCCGTGTCACGGACACCCCAAAATTCGGTACGAACCCGAACTATACAGTTCGAGTTCGCTCATCCCTATTTATAGTTCTACATGTCTTTGATAAAAAAAAAATGTTTGGGCAAAAAAAAAAATGGTTTGGGTAAAAGTTATAGCATTTACAAACTATGGTACAAAAATGTGAATTTCCGCTTTTTGAAACGGCTCTGATTTTCTGAGCACCTGTCATGTTTCCTGAGGTTCTACAATGCCCAGACAGTAGAAAAACCCCACAAATGACCCCATTTCGGAAAGTAGACACCCTAAGGTATTCGCTGATGGGCATAGTGAGTTCATAGAACTTTTTATTTTTTGTCACAAGTTAGCGGAAAATGATGATGATTTTTATTTTTTTTATTTTTTTCTTACAAAGTCTCATATTCCACTAACTTGCGACAAAAAATAAAAAATTCTAGGAACTCACCATGCCCCTCACAGAATACCTTGGGGTGTCTTCTTTCCAAAATGGGGTCACTTGTGGGGTAGTTATACTGCCCTGGCAATTTAGGGGCCCAAATGTGTGAGAAGAACTTTGCAATCAAAATGTGTAAGAAATGACCGGTGAAATCCGAAAGGTGCACTTTGGAATATGCGCCCCTTTGCCCACCTTGGCAGCAAAAAAGTGTCACACATGTGGTATCGCCGTACTCAGGAGAAGTTGGGGAATGTGTTTTGGGGTGTCATTTTACATATACCCATGCTGGGTGAGAGAAATATCTTGGCAAAAGACAACTTTTCCCATTTTTTTATACAAAGTTGGCATTTGACCAAGATATTTTTCTCACCCAGCATGGGTATATGTAAAATGACACCCCAAAACACATTGCACAACTTCTCCTGAGTACGGCGATACCAGATGTGTCACACTTTTTTGCTGCCAAGGTGGGCAAAGGGGCACATATTCCAAAGTGCACCTTTCGGATTTTGCAGGGCATTTTTTACACATTTTGATTGCAAAGTTCTTCTCACACATTTGGGCCCCTAAATTGCCAGGGCAGTATAACTACGCCACAAGTGACCCCATTTTGGAAAGAAGACACCCTAAGGTATTCCGTGAGGGGCACTGCGAGTTCCTAGAATTTTTTATTTTTTGTCACAAGTTAGCGGAAAATGATGATTTTTTTTTTTTCTCTTTTTTCCTTACAAAGTCTCATATTCCACTAACTTGCGACAAAAAATAAAAAATTCTAGGAACTCGCCATGCCCCTCACGGAATACCATGGGGTGTCTTCTTTCCAAAATGGGGTCACTTGTGGCGTAGTTATACTGCCCTGGCAATTTAGGGGCCCAAATGTGTGAGAAGTACTTTGCAATCAAAATCTGTAAAAAATGACCGGTGAAATCCGAAAGGTGCACTTTGGAATATGTGCCCCTTTGCCCACCTTGGCATCAAAAAAGTGTCACACATCTGGTATCGCCGTACTCAGGAGAAGTTGGGGAATGTGTTTTGAGCTGTCATTTTACATATACCCATGCTGGGTGAGAGAAATATCTTGGCAAAAGACAACTTTTCCAATTTTTTTATACAAAGTTGGCATTTGACCAAGATATTTTTCTCACCCAGCATGGGTATATGTAAAATGACACCCCAAAACCCATTGCCCAACTTCTCCTGAGTACGGCGATACCAGATGTGTCACACTTTTTTGCTGCCAAGGTGGGCAAAGGGGCACATATTCCAAAGTGCACCTTTCGGATTTTGCAGGGCATTTTTTACACATTTTGATTGCAAAGTTCTTCTCACACATTTGGGCCCCTAAATTGCCAGGGCAGTATAACTACGCCACAAGTGACCCCATTTTGGAAAGAAGACACCCTAAGGTATTCCGTGAGGGGCACTGCGAGTTCCTAGAATTTTTTATTTTTTGTCACAAGTTAGCGGAAAATGATGATTTTTTTTTTTTTCTCTTTTTTCCTTACAAAGTCTCATATTCCACTAACTTGCGACAAAAAATAAAAAATTCTAGGAACTCGCCATGCCCCTCACGGAATACCATGGGGTGTCTTCTTTCCAAAATGGGGTCACTTGTGGCGTAGTTATACTGCCCTGGCAATTTAGGGGCCCAAATGTGTGAGAAGTACTTTGCAATCAAAATCTGTAAAAAATGACCGGTGAAATCCGAAAGGTGCACTTTGGAATATGTGCCCCTTTGCCCACCTTGGCATCAAAAAAGTGTCACACATCTGGTATCGCCGTACTCAGGAGAAGTTGGGGAATGTGTTTTGGGCTGTCATTTTACATATACCCATGCTGGGTGAGAGAAATATCTTGGCAAAAGACAACTTTTCCAATTTTTTTATACAAAGTTGGCATTTGACCAAGATATTTTTCTCACCCAGCATGGGTATATGTAAAATGACACCCCAAAACACATTGCCCAACTTCTCCTGAGTACGGCGATACCAGATGTGTCACACTTTTTTGCTGCCAAGGTGGGCAAAGGGGCACATATTCCAAAGTGCACCTTTCGGATTTTGCAGGGCATTTTTTACACATTTTGATTGCAAAGTTCTTCTCACACATTTGGGCCCCTAAATTGCCAGGGCAGTATAACTACGCCACAAGTGACCCCATTTTGGAAAGAAGACACCCCAAGGTATTCCGTGAGGGGCATGGCGAGTTCCTAGAATTTTTATTTTTTGTCGCAAGTTAGTGGAATATGAGACTTTGTAAGGAAAAAAGAAAAATTATCATTTTCCGCTAAATTGTGACAAAAAATAAAAAATTCTAGGAACTCGCCGTGCCCCCCACGGAATACCTTGGGCTGTCTTCTTTCCAAAATGGGGTCACTTGTGGCGTAGTTATACTGCCCTGGCAATTTAGGGGCCCAAATGTGTAAGAAGTACCTTGAAAGCAAAATGTGTAAAAAATGGCCTGCGAAATCTGAAAGGTGCCCCTTTGCCCACCTTGGCTGCAAAAAAGTGTCACACATCTGGTATCGCCGTACTCAGGAGAAGTTGGGGAATGTGTTTTGGGGGGTCATTTTACATATACCCATGCTGGGTGAGAGAAATATCTTGGCAAAAGACAACTTTTCCCATTTTTTTTATACAAAGTTGGCATTTGACCAAGATATTTCTCTCACCCAGCATGGGTATATGTAAAATGACACCCCAAAACACATTGCCCAACTTCTCCTGAGTACGGCGATACCAGATGTGTGACACTTTTTTGCAGCCTAGATGCGCAAAGGGGCCCAAATTCCTTTTAGGAGGGCATTTTTAGACATTTGGATCCCAGACTTCTTCTCACACTTTCGGGCCCCTAAAAAGCCAGGGCAGTATAAATACCCCACATGTGACCCCACTTTGGAAAGAAGACACCCCGAGGTATTCAATGAGGGGCCTGGCGAGTTCCTAGAATTTTTTTTTTTTTGCATAAGTTAGCAGATATTGATTTTTTTTGTTTTTTTTCTCACAAAGTCTCACTTTCTGCTAACTTAGGACAAAAATTTCAATCTTTCATGGACTCAATATGCCCCTCACGGAATACCTTGGGGTGTCTTCTTTCCGAAATGGGGTCACATGTGGGGTATTTATACTGCCCTGGCTTTTTAGGGGCCCTAAAGCGTGAGAAGTCTGGAATATAAATGTCTAAAAATGTTTACGCATTTGGATTCCGTGAGGGGTATGGTGCGTCCATGTGAGATTTTATTTTTTGACACAAGTTAGTGGAATATGAGACTTTGTAAGAAAAAACAAAAACAAAAACAAACAAATAATTTCCGCTAACTTGTGCCCAAAAAAATGGCTGAATGGAGCCTTACCAGGGGGGGAGTGATCAATGACAGGGGGGTGATCACCCATATAGACTCCCTGATCACCCCCCTGTCATTGATCACCCCCCCTGTAAGGCTCCATTCAGACATCCGCATGATTTTTTACGGATCCATGGATACATGGATCGGATCCACAGACCGCATGCAGACGTCTGAATGGAGCCTTACAGGGGGGTTATCAATGACAGGGGGTGATCAGGGTAATCAGGGTGATCACCCCCCTGTCACTGATCACCCCCCCTGTAAGGCTCCATTCAGACATCCGCATGATTTTTTACGGATCCATGGATACATGGATCGGATCCACAAAACGCATGCGGACGTCTGAATGGAGCCTTACAGGGGGGTTATCAATGACAGGGGGTGATCAGGGTAATCACCCCCCTGTCACTGATCACCCCCCCTGTAAGGCTCCATTCAGACGTCCGCATGATTTTTACGGATCCATGGATACATGGATCGGATCCACAGAACGCATGCAGACGTCTGAATGGAGCCTTACAGGGGGGTTATCAATGACAGGGGGTGATCAGGGTAATCAGGGTGATCACCCCCCTGTCACTGATCACCCCCCCTGTAAGGCTCCATTCAGACATCCGCATGATTTTTTACGGATCCATTGATACATGGATCGGATCCACAGAACGCATGCGGACGTCTGAATGGAGCCTTACAGGGGGGTTATCAATGACAGGGGGTGATCAGGGTAATCAGGGTGATCACCCCCCTGTCACTGATCACCCCCCCTGTAAGGCTCCATTCAGACATCCGCATGATTTTTTATGGATCCATGGATACATGGATCGGATCCACAGAACGCATGCGGACGTCTGAATGGAGCCTTACAGGGGGGTTATCAATGACAGGGGGTGATCAGGGTAATCAGGGTGATCACCCCCCTGTCACTGATCACCCCCCCTGTAAGGCTCCATTCAGACGTCCGCATGATTTTTTACGGATCCATGGATACATGGATCGGATCCACAGAACGCATGCGGACGTCTGAATGGAGCCTTACAGGGGGGTTATCAATGACAGGGGGTGATCAGGGTAATCAGGGTGATCACCCCCCTGTCACTGATCACCCCCCCTGTAAGGCTCCATTCAGACGTCCGCATGATTTTTACGGATCCATGGATACATGGATCGGATCCGTAAAAATCATGCGGACGTCTGAATGGAGCCTGACAGGGGGGTGATCAATGACAGGGGGTGATCAGGGAGTGTATATGGGTGATCACCCCCCTGTAAGGCTCCATTCAGACGTCCGCATGATTTTTACGGATCCATGGATACATGGATCGGATCCGTAAAAATCATGCGGACGTCTGAATGGAGCCTGACAGGGCAGTGATCAATGACAGGGGGTGATCAGGGAGTGTATATGGGTGATCACCCGCCTGTCATTGATCACCCCCCTGTAAGGCTCCATTCAGACGTCCGCATGATTTTTACGGATCCATGGATACATGGATCGGATCCGTAAAAATCATGCGGACGTCTGAACGGAGCCTGACAGGGGGGTGATCAATGACAGGGCGGTGATCAATGACAGGGGGGTGATCAGGGAGTTTATATGGGGTGATCAGGGGTTTATAAGGGGTTAATAAGTGACGGGGGGGGGGGGTGTAGTGTGGTGTTTGGTGGGACTGTACTGACCTACCTGAGTCCTCTGGTGGTCGATCCTAACAAAAGGGACCACCAGAGGACCAGGTAGGGGGTATATTAGACGCTGTTATGAAAACAGCGTCTAATATACCTGTTAGGGGTTAAAAAATTCGGATCTCCAGCCTGCCAGCGAGCGATCGCCGCTGGCAGGCTGGAGATCCACTCGCTTACCTTCTGTTCCTGTGAGCGCGCGCGCCTGTGTGCGCGCGTTCACAGGAAATCTCGCGTCTCGCGAGATGACGCGCCGATGCGTCCAGGAGGAATAAATCAACCACCTCCCGGACGCATCGGCGCGTTAGGCGGTCGGGAGGTGGTTAAATAAATAAGAAAAAGTATACATATTGGGTATTGCCACGTCCATAACGATCTGCTATATAAAACTGTCACATGACCTAACCCCTCAGATGAACGCTGTAAAAAAAAAAAAAAAAAACTGTTCCAAAACAGCCAATTTTTTGGCCACCTTGTCCCATAAAGTGTAATAATGAATGATCAAAAAATCCTATGTACCCAAAAATGGTACCAATAAAAACTTCAACTCTTTCTGCAAAAAATGAGCCACTGCACAAGACGATCGGTATAAAAATAAAAAACATATGGCGTTCAGAAAACCAATCCAGCAAAATCTGCCTTCCAAAAACCATACAGTGTTCCTTTCCTTCTGCGCCCTGCCGTGCGCCCTTACTTCAGTTTACGACCACATGTGGGGTGTGTCTGTAAACCGCAGAATCAGAGTAATAAATATTGAGTTTTGTTTGGCTGTTAACCCTTAATGTGTTAAAGAAGAAAATGTAATAAAATAGAAAATCTGCTAAAAAAGTGAGATTTAGAAATTTCATCTCCATTTTCCTTTAATTCTTGTGGAACACCTAAAGGGTTAATAACGTTTGTAAAATTGGTTTTAAGTAACTTGAGGGGTGTAGTTTCTACAATGGGGTCATTTATGGGGGGTTTCCACTATGTAAGCCCCACAAAGTGACTTCAGACCTGCACTGGTCCTTAAAAAGTGGGTTTTGGAAATTTTCTTAAAAATGTTAAGAATTGCTTCTAAACTTCTAAGCCTTGTAATGTCCTAAAAAATTCAAATAACATTTCCAAAATGATGCCAACATAAAGTAGACATGTGGGGAATGTTATGTAATAATTTTTTTATGAGGTAACACTTTCTGTTTTAGAAGCAGAGAAATTGAAATTTAGAAAATTGCTAATTTTTTAAATTTTTGGGTAAATTTGGGATTTTTTCCAAAAAAAGGAGATATATATTGACTCAAATTTATGACTGTCATGAAGTACAATGTGTCACGAGAAAACAATCTCAGAATGGCGTGGATAAGTAAAAGTGTTCCAAAGCTATTACCACTTAAAGTGACGCATGTCAGATTTGTAAATTTTGACCTGGACACTGGGGCATCAATGACCTTTGGTCATGAAAGGGTTTAGGAGGAACCGCGGAGGAAGAGGATGTGGGTTCACCCTATTATTGCACTGAGGGCTTGCAAAGGTCAGTTTACAAGTCTGTATGCAGACCTACGTGAGCACCCTGCAAAATTTTACAATTATTGTAGAATGTCAATCCTTACATTTGATCGTGGAGTTGAGGCTTGGCTTGACCTTTATGGACACCAACATGCGGCGTTGTGTTTCAGCTGAGGAATGGTTAATTATAACTCTGAGGTACGTACATTTTTGTGCAGTTATAAAAACAGAAATGTAGTTTATTTCCGATATATAGATGATTTAAAGCTGCATAATATGAAAATAAATATGATGGTAATAGTGTTTATAGCGTTTACCTGATGTTGTTTTTTATGTGTTCACTGATTTTTGGCCACAGGAAACTCATTTTCCTAATTACATTTTTAATTCCACATGGGGACCTCCACAATAGCTGGGATAGTGAGGACAAACTGTGCTACCATTTTGTTACAACTGCAAGCTGCTGTGCTGCCACAACCAACAAGGCAGCAGTGGCTTCAGATTGCCCAGAGCTTCCTGGAGAGGGCACAATTCCCCAACTGTATTGGTGCCCTTGAAGGGAAGCTTATACGGGTGAAGAAGCCACCAAACTCAGGATCATGATTCTATAATTCTAAACAGTTTTTCTCTGTGGTTTTGTTGGCCTTGGCTGACACAAACTATAGGTTTTTAATTGTAGATATCGGGGCCTATGCAAGGGGCGTTATGCATGGAGGAAAAAGAACACAGCATTCCAAGATAAACACCTGCTACCTACAGTAAAATATGGTGGTGGTTCCATCATTCTGTGGGGCTGTGTGGCCAGTGCAGGGACTGGGAATCTTGTCAAAGTTGAGGGACGTATGGATTCCACTCAGTATCAGCAGATTCTGGAGACCAATGTCCAGGAATCAGTGACAAAAGCTGAAGCTGTGTCGGGGCTGGATCTTTCAACAAGACAACGACCCTAAACACTGCCCAAAATCCACTAAGGCATTTATGCAGAGGAACAAGTACAATGTTCTGGAATGGCCATCTCAGTCCCAGACCTGAATATAATTGAAAATCTGTGGTGTGACTTAGGCTACATTCACACGTCAGTATTTTTCTATATCCCGAATTTCGGTCCGTTTTTTGCGGATCCGTTGTTCCTGAAAATGTTTCCGTATGTCATCCGTTTTTTGCGGATCCGCAAAAAACGGAAACATGTATAAATTTCACAAAGCAAATAAAGTTGTTTGGATTTCTTTGAAAATTTTTATTTTTTTTTTAAAGTGAATAAGTGACTTCTGTGGGCAGGATTTAATTTCCAGGAACGGATTCCGCATAAAACAGATGACATACGTAATGACATACGAATGTCATCCGTTTTTTGTGGAACCATTGACTTTGTATTGTACCAGGATCCGATTTTTGCGGAAAAGAATAGGACAAGTTTTATATTTAATCGGACATGCGGAACAAACAACGAAAACGGACAGCACACATTGTGTTGTCCGATTTTTTTTCCAGGACCCATTGAAAATGAATGGGTTCAGAACTGGTCCTGATCTGTTCCGCAAAAAACGGAACAGATCAGGAAAGAAACAACGGACGTGTGAATGGACCCTTAAAGAGAGCTGTCCATGCTCGGAAGCCATCAAACCTGAATGAACTAAAGATGTTTTGTAAAGAGGAATGGTCCAAAATACCTTCAACCAGAATCCAGACTCTCATTGGAACCTACAGGAAGCGTTTAGAGGCTGTCATTTCTGCAAAAGGAGGATCTCCTAAATATTGATTTAATTTCTTTTTTGTGGTGCCCAAATTTATGCACCTGCCTAATTTTGTTTAAACAATTATAGCACACCTTCTGTAAGTCCAATAAACTTAATTTCACTTCTCAAATATCACTGTGTGTGTCTCCTATATGATATATTTAACTGACATTTTTTATAGTAACAACCAACGATTTATACAGGAAAATCATGACAATTAACAAGGTTGCCCAAACTTTCACATCCCACTGTATTTCACATGCATAACATGTTAATAAAAATGTGTGTGAAATATCAACTAATCCCTCATTATGTCAATATAATAAGTAATCTTTACTACTTTATGTACACAAAAGTGCAGTGTATATTACTTACACTGTAAAAATAAAATAAAACACCAAGTCCATTTGTGGTCTAGATTATTTTTTTACTTAAAAAATGATGAGAACAAAAAATATAGTCAGATCTGACAAGATAAAGAACATATATAACAATATACAGCAAACATCATTTACAAGTTGTAATAACATGATGGTGTGGGCAGGGGAACATCAGATTGAGAGGGCTGGTAAGCGCCCTGAGAAGAGGGGCTAAAGTGCTGTGGTGGAGCAGCCTGAGTTGCTGTGGTGGAGCAGCCTGGTGCACATATTCTGGCTCCCCACTGTCTTGGTGGCCACATTGTTGGGATGGAGAGGGTAATGTTTGGTGAGGAGGAGAGTAGTGGGGAGCCCTGATAGGAATATGTGCAGGAGCCTAGGTGCTGGAATGTTCCTATGGGTGAGCCAATTTTCAAGCGCAACAAAAACATTGGTGGGGTCGTTCGGAGGAGTGGCTGCCTGCAGAACAATCCCAAGTGCGCCTTGCGTTCGCAGATAAAGATTGTCTGGGACTGTCTTTAAAAGTGGGCCAAGACTGCGAACATACATCTCATAATGGTCCTCCTGGCGGACTTGTGGCAAGTAGTCAAGTACACAAGTATTCACCTCCACTTCAGCTGAGGGCAACAACCGTTTCCGACGTGCCACCAGCTGAAGTGAAGGTGCGGACTCTGCAGGAGGGATGTGGGGCCTGGAGCTTGTGGATGGTCTGGCTTCAGCCATCTCTTCCATCTCCTGGGAAGGAGGATTCTCCTCCTCAGCAGTGGGAGAATGTTGCTGGGCAGCCTGCTCACTCTCTTCCTCCAGGTTGTCCTCCTTTCTTCAATAGAGAAAACATTATTAAAAAAAACATGTATTTACACAATTTATTTGGGTCAATTCAAAAATTACAAATTAATTACTAAGCATATATGATTCTATATGTACTTATGGGCGTAAGTCCATTATGTCACAAAGGAACATGAGTTGTTCATTATAGATATATGACATTTTATTAAGTGGGCCCGAACCACTGCGGCCTTGATGGGCCATTTCTTTCCGGAACTGGTCCCGGAAGCTCATCCATCTATTATTTACTTCATCAACTACAAACAATTGAAACAAAAAATCTTTGAATACATGAAATACAATATGACTACCATCTGGTAATGTAGGGGTGTCCTCTATAGTATAGCACATGTCAAACAATGGCCTCTGTAGCATAGCACATGTCATACAATGGCCTCTGTAGCATAGCACATGTCAAGCAATTGCTAGAGATGGCCTTGCGGTTCGCCCGGCGGTCGTTTCGCGGCAAACTTTGCGTGTTCACGATTCGCCAAACATGCAAACATATGTCTGTAAAGAATAAATCAAGGCAACTGGACGTACTGTAGATTTCTTGAAAACGTTTCACTCGTTCTTCCAACGAGCTTTCTCAATTCTGAGTGATTGTACAAAAAATTCTGGGAATAAATATGTAACTGAATCCACATCTGGTAATTAGACCCAGCATTTCTGGCATTTCTGGACTGTCTTATAACAGTGGAAGAGGGAAGGAAGCTGGGAATAGAGGTCTATCGAAAACCAACACACACAGACCAGTACCTGCTGTTTGATTCCCACCATCCTCTAGACCACAAACTGGGAGTCATCCAGACTCTACACCACCGGGCAGAGAAAATCCCCACTAGCACAGAGGCCAAGGCCAAGGAACTCAAACACCTCAGAGGGGCACTTAAAACTTGTGGGTATCCAGTTTGGGCCTTTGTCAAAACAGAAGGAAGGAGAAGAAAGACCACCAAGACTACCAGTAAGGGCGAGAAGCATGACAGACGCAAGAATATGGTTATCCCATATATAGCTGGGGTGTCTGAGAAACTCAAAAGGATTTTTAATAAACATCACAATCCTGTTTGCTTTAAACCCAGCAACACACTGAGGCAACAACTGGTTCACCCCAAAGACCCAACGCCTAAACACAAGATGGACAACATTGTGTACGCAGTCCAGTGCAATGAGGAATGCTCAGAACTGTATATCGGCGAAACAAAACAACAACTACATCAGCGTATGGCCCAGCATAGAAGAGCCAAAACCTCTGGTCAAGATTCAGCCGTGTACTTACATCTAAAAGGAACAGGTCACATCTTTGAAGACAGTCAAGTACGTGTTTTGGATAAGGAGGCCGATTGGTACAAACGAGGCACGAAGGAGGCCATCTACATAAAAATGGAGAAGCCAAGCTTGAATAGAGGTGGGGGGGTTAGACATCTATTGTCTGCCACATACAATGCTGTCTTGACACCTTTTTCTGGGAAGTCTTTATCACCTACTGACTCCAATTAGGATAATGGAATCAACACCTTTGACCCAATGCTGGGTCTAATTACCAGATGTGGATTCAGTTACATATTTATTCCCAGAATTTTTTGTACAATCACTCAGAATTGAGAAAGCTCGTTGGAAGAACGAGTGAAACATTTTCAAGAAATCTACAGTACGTCCAGTTGCCTTGATTTATTCTTTACAGATATATACCATGACCTGGATAAATGAGAACCTTCACAGACATGCAAACATATGGAGAAATTTGTGCCCACCATATTCTTTTACATTGTGAAGAACTTTGACCCATGACACATCCATCAGGTAGTACAGGACAGCCAATTGAGACATTTCAGCACATGAACGTACCCCCTACCTTATAAATAAACCTGATCTGGCCGCCATTTTACATTCAGTGTTTTGCCAGTGTAGGGAGAGGTTGCTGTGTGGAGCATGGACAGGCTGTTAGGGACACCAAACACTAGCTAATAGGGCCACAAAAGTCATTTTAAGCACTAGTATAGGTGTGCTATCGATATGTGTGATACACAGAGGGGTGCGATATACTTATAATATACTTTTATAAAGAGTCAAAAACACGTAGATCTATATAGTGATCACCTGAAAGTCAGGGGCCTAGGGGCTTACTAGGGCCATTTTTATATAGGGTAAGGTTCTAGACGAGGTCACTCTTATCAGGGCGGGTGGTCTGTGGTTAGGCTATAAGGGCCAGAATAGCACCCCCCTGTAGGGCAATATCAGGGACAGTTCTTTGCCCAACCTGTCCTTCAATACCACATCATCATCTAGCCCAGGGATGGATGTTTTTTTTGCTTTCCCTCCTGGATTCATCGATGTGCACTGGAAACCCCCGGATTGTGGTAGGACATATGGTTTCTGATTTGGTGCCGTCGAGCACCTGATTTAGTGCCGCCAAGCACTTGTTATTGCATACCACATCTATGCTTTTTGGTTAACTTTAATAATTTAAGATATTTTCATTTTGAGGGATATCTTTTCCATTCACACATCTGCAAAATGGGTGTGCATCTGTTCCGCAATTTTTAGGAACGGGTGCAGACCCATTCATTTTCAATGGGGCCGGAATTGCCGCAATGGGGCCGCATTTGCGGATCCGCACTTCCGCATCTGTGCTTCCGTTTCCGCAAAAAAATAGAACATGTCCTATTCTTGTCCGCAATTGCAGACAAGATTAGGCATTTTCCATTA
Organism: Bufo gargarizans; assembly: GCF_014858855.1. Lineage (NCBI taxonomy): Eukaryota > Metazoa > Chordata > Amphibia > Anura > Bufonidae > Bufo > Bufo gargarizans. Next base: position 162,945,814 of record NC_058085.1, on the reverse strand, counting down.
TAGTGCCGGCGTTGTGCGGTCCACAAATAGCGGAATGCACATTGCGGGTGTCCGTGATTGCGGATCCGCAAAACACTTACGGACATGTGAATGGACCCTCATAGTAAAATTATTAAAGGTTACGTTTTATCTTCATGTATATTCTAATGGATTGCCTTCCTTGTACAATGTTATAATATAACATTGCAAAGAAGAGTGGGCAAATCTTGCCAAGTCAAAATGTGCCATGCTGATTAACTCATACCCAAAAGACTGAGTGCTGTAATAAAAGCTGCTTCAACAAAGTATTAGTTTAAGAGTGTGCACACTTATGCAACCATATTATTTTATTTTTATATTTTTTCTTCCCTCTACCTAAAAGATTTCAGTTTTCAATTAAGTTGTACAGTTTACAGGTCACATTAAAGGTGGAAAAAGTTCTGAAATGATTTATCTTTGTCTCATATTTTTATATCACAGAAACCTGACATTTTAACAGGGGTGTGTAGACTTTTTATATCCACTGTGTATATATATATATATATATATATATAGAGAGAGATGAAAGTTCAGGGCAGCACTCCTAGTAGTTAGTATTTGGGTGCCAGCGATGAAAAACACCTTACCAAGGTGTATAATCTGGAATGAATAAAAAACACTGCGGGACATCTGTTGGTGAAGAAAAAGTGGGACCCTTTATTCACCTATGCGACGTTTCGGTCCGCTTGCTGGGACCATTTTCAAGCAATACAGCATTGTGAAGACTGTGAGTATTTATGCAGTCATAACAAATTAGCATACATAAGTGACCATTAACAAAACATACAGAAAAAAGAATCAAGATACATTTCATTTCATACATATAAAAGTGACAAGCTTGGAAGATGACCAGAGTCCGAACCATAAATTGGTATATTCAAGGCTTCCAGGTATATTCATTCAGTGATATTACAGTAGATTACAAAAGTGACAATCAACAGTGAATCATCATCACCTGCAAATGTGTAGACGTAACAGGACCATACGCGGAGTCAGGCATGCTCAATGGTGGGAGGATACAATATTGCGAAATACATCGCATGGAAGCGGCGTCCCGGAAATGCTATTGGACATGTACGTGATGTCACACAAAAGGACTCGCATGATCACTCTGTGGGGCATCACCTGACACGCAGCATAACACGTCACTATACAAAGCGGATGTGCAGATACATGCATCACAACGAAAATTTCTAAGAATAAAAAAGAAATTAGAGGAAAGAACACCCAGGGTATAACGACGGGTGACGTGCTCTCTTGCGATGCACTGTCATCCGGCGTGTGCGGGCAAAAAGGGGGAGGGGGCAGCGGCGGCCATCACCCTCCCACTATGCTCGTCACAATTTAACCCTTATCGGGTGAAAAACATCCTTCACAATGATTATACAGATGTGCATGTAGTAGTAGATAATATGTGTAGATGAATATGTAGTAATCAAGGGATAAGCCGCACGTGTCCAAAAAAAGCATCCCGCCTCCTGTTGAGCAAGGCCATTCCAACTGAAGGTCCTGTAAGTGAAATATAAAAAAATATATTATCCAAATATATTCATTAAAAACAAAAGAACAAATTCTTCAACACATACACCGGCAGGGGTAAAACCGAGGGAAATCATATGAAAAGCCATGGCCTATATTCAACATTCAAGCCCATCGGTTTAATAGATTGTAGCCTAAAAATCCATTCTGACTTGCGTTTTTTAAGCATTTTTATGCGATCACCACCAGTCCGCAGTAACGGAACATGATCAAGCATCATGAACTTGAGATCTCCTTCAACATGGTCCTTAACCGCGAAGTGGTGTGAAACAGGCAAATCCTTACGCTTTTTCCGTATGGAAAAACTGTGTAGATTGAAACGGGACTTAAAGTCACATGTGGTTTCGCCAACATATAATAATTTACAGGGGCACCAGAGAACGTAAATCACAAAACACGAATCACAAGTCAAATAAAATTTAAGAGGGTAAGAGATCCCTGTGTTTGGATGGATAAATTCACGTCCCTTCACCATGTATTTACAATTTACGCAGTGAAGGCACGGATAACTACCACTGTTTTTCGGGGCCAAAAAAGACTGGCGTACACTTTTTTGTGAGCCTATATCATTTTTGACTAATTTATCTTTTAAATTGCGGGCTCTTTTATAAGATATTAACGGTCTACTGCAGAATTCAGGAATATTGTTCAGTTTTGAGAATTGACCAGTGTTTATTTAGAATTTTGCTGACATGTGAACTTGCTACAGAGTAAGTGGAAACAAAGGGTATTCTCTGGAATTGATCTTGTTTAGTACCCTGAAATAATTCCCTCCTTTCTTTTTGGTTAATACGTGTTAGTTGCTGCAATATAGAAGCTGGGTATTGTCTTTGTTTAAAACTTTGTGTCATAGTTTCCAAAGTTTTATTTAGTACTGAAGTGTCACTAACTATACGTTTGGCTCTGATGAACTGGCTATATGGTAATGACCGCACCATCGTCCGAGGATGAGCACTGTCAAACCTCAGGACGGTGTTGCGGTCAGTAGGTTTAATATAGACCTCAGTGCTCAGCGCACCTCCAATGCATCGGACATTTACGTCCAAAAAATGTAAAGTATTGGTGGAAAATTCCAAAGTGAATTGTATGTCAGGAATCAGGCTGTTTAGAAAATTATGGAATAAATGCAGTTCTGAGGCAGTGCCCGTCCAAATGACAAAAATATCGTCTATGTATCTCCACCACCTCAGCACATGGCTGAACTGGTGGGACACATAGACGTGCTGTTCCTCCAGATGGGAGACGACCATGTTGGCGTAGGTAGGGGCCACATTCGTCCCCATGGCCGTCCCTCTGATTTGCATGTAATAATCATCACCAAAAAGGAAATAATTATTATATAAAATCATACGTAATAGGGCCAAAAATAAAGTTATATATATACAGTGCAGACCAAAAGTTTGGACACACCTTATCATTCAAAGAGTTTTCTTTATTTTCATGACTATGAAAATTGTAGATTCACACTGAAGGCATCAAAACTATGAATTAACACTGGTGGAATTATATACATAACAAAAAAGTGTGAAACAACTGAAAATATGTCATATTCTAGGTTCTTCAAAGTAGCAATCTTTTGCTTTGATTACTGCTTTGCACACTCTTGGCATTCTCTTGATAAGCTTCAAGAGGTAGTCACCTTAAATGGTTTTCACTTCACAGTGTGCCCTGTCAGGTTTAATAAGTTGGATTTCTTGCCTTATAAATGGGGTTGGGACCATCAGTTGCGTTGTGGGGAAGTCAGGTAGATACACAGCTGATAGTCCTACTGAATAGACTGTTAGAATTTGTATTATGGCAAGAAAAAAGCAGCTAAGTAAAGAAAAACGAGTGGCCATCATTACTTTAAGAAATGAAGGTCAGTCAGTCCGAAAAATTGGGAAAACTTTGAAAGTGTCCCCAAGTGCAGTCACAAAAACCATCAAGCACTACAAAGAAACTGGCTCACATGCGGACCGCCCCAGGAAAGGAAGACCAAGAGTCACCTCTGCTGCGGAGGATAAGTTCATCCGAGTCACCAGCCTGACCAGGTCAATGCCACACAAAGTTCTAGCAGCAGACACATCTCTAGAACAACTGTTAAGAGGAGACTGTGTGAATCAGGCCCTCATGGTAGAATATCTGCTAGGAAACCACTGCTAAGGACAGGCAACAAGCAGAAGAGACTTGTTTGGGCTAAAGATCACAAGGAATGGACATTAGACCAGTGGAAATCTGTGCTTTGGTCTGATGAGTCCAAATTTGAGATCTTTGGTTCCAGTTCCAACCACCATGTCTTTGTGCGACGCAGAAAAGGTGAATGGATGGACTCTACATGCCTGGTTCCCACCGTGAAGCATGGAGGAGGAGGTGTGATGGTGTAGGGGTGCTTTGCTGGTGACACTGTTGGGGATTTATTCAAAATTGAAGCCATACTGAACCAGCATGGCTACCACAGCATCTTGCAGCGGCATGCTATTCCATCCGGTTTGCGTTTAGTTGGACCATCATTTATTTTTCAACAGGACAATGACCCCAAACACACCTCCAGGCTGTGTAAGAGCTATTTGACCATAAAGAAGAGTGTTGGGGTGCTGCTCCAGATGACCTGGCCTCCACAGTCACTGGACCTGAACCCAATCAAGATGGTTTGAGGTGAGCTGGACCGCAGAGTGATGGCAAAAGGGCCAACAAGTGCTAAGCATCTGTGGGAACGCCTTCAAGACTGTTGGAAGACCATTTCAGGTGACTACCTCTTGAAGCTCATGAAGAGAATGCCAAGAGTGTGCAAAACAGTAATCAAAGCAAAAGGTGGCTACTTTGAAGAACCTAGAATATGACATATTTTCAGTTGTTTCACACTTTTTTGCTATGCATATAATTCCACATGTGTTAATTCATAGTTGTGATGCCTTCAGTGTGAATCTACAATTTTCATAGTCATGAAAATAAAGAAAACTCTTTGAATGAGAAGGTGTGACCAAACTTTTGGTCTGTACTGTATGTATATATATATATATATATATATATATATATATATATAGACAGTGCACTTACTTAAAGTAATGTGCTTTGGTTTAGGGGTTAGGAAGTTAGAATTTTCAGTGTCTGCCTCATACTACGGCCTCATGCACACGACCGTTGTGTGCATCCGTGGCCGTTGTGCCGTTTTCCGTTTTTTTTCACGGACCCATTGACTTTCAATGGGTCCGTGGAAAAATCGGAAAATGCACCGTTTGGCAGCCGCATCCGTGAGCCGTGTTTCCTGGCCGTGAAAAAAATATGACCTGTCCTATTTTTTTCACGGCCAACGGTTCACGGGCCCATTCAAGTCAATGGGTCCGTGAAAGAACACGGATGCACACAAGATTGGCATCCGTGTCCGTGATCCGTGGCCGTAGGTTTTAGTTTCATACAGACGGATCCGAAGATCCGTCTGCATAAAAGCTTTTTCTGATCTAAGTTTTCACTTCGTGAAAACTCATTTCCGACAGTATATTCTAACACAGAAGCGTTCCCATGGTGATGGGGACGCTTCTAGTTAGAATACACTGCAAACTTTGTACAAGACTGCCCCCTGCTGCCTGGCAGCACCCGATCTCTTACAGGGGGATATGATAGTACAATTAACCCCATCATATCCCCCTGTAAGAGATCAGGGCTGCCAGGCAGCAGGGGGCAGACCCCCCCCCCCCTCCCCAGTTTGAATATCATTGTGCGGCCCCCCCCCTCCCCTGTTGTTAACTCGTTGGTGGCCAGTGTGCGCACCCCCCTCCCTCCCTCCCTCTATTGTTTTAATACATTGGGGCCAGTGTGCGCGCCCCCCCCCCCAACCCCCCCTCCCTCCCTCTATTGTTTTAATACATTGGGGCCAGTGTGCGCGCGCCCCCCCAACCCCCCCTCCCTCCCTCTATTGTTTTAATACATTGGGGCCAGTGTGCGCACCCCCCCACCCCCCCCCCCTCCCTCCCTCTATTGTAATCATCATCGGTGGCAGCGGAGTAGAAGATTTTCATACTTACCTGCTTCTTGCTGCTGCGATGTCTGCGTCCGGCCGGGAGCTCCTCCTACTGGTAAGTGACAGGTCTGTGCGGCGCATTGCTGTCACTTACCAGTAGGAGGAGCTCCCGGCCGGACGCAGACATCGCAGCAGCAAGAAGCAGGTAAGTATGAAAATCTTCTACTCCGCTGCCACCGATGATGATTACAATAGAGGGAGGGAGGGGGGGGGGGGGGGTTGGGGGGGTGCGCACACTGGCCCCAATGTATTAAAACAATAGAGAGAGGGAGGGAGGGGGGGTTGGGGGGGCGCGCGCACACTGGCCCCAATGTATTAAAACAATAGAGGGAGGGAGGGGGGGGGGGGTTGGGGGGGCGCGCGCACACTGGCCCCAATGTATTAAAATAATAGAGGGGGGGTTGGGGGGCGCGCGCACACTGGCCCCAATGTATTAAAACAATAGAGGGAGGGAGGGGGGTGCGCACACTGGCCACCAACGAGTTAACAACAGGGGAGGGGGGGCCCACTGGCCACCAATGAGTTAAAAACAGGGGGGGGGGGTCTGCCCCCTGCTGCCTGGCAGCACCTGCCAGGCAGCAGGGGGCAGTCATGTACACAGTTTTTTTGTATATTCTAACCTGAAGCGTCTCCATCACCATGGGAACGCCTCTGTGTTAGAATATACTGTCGGAAATGAGTTTCACGATGTAGCTCATATCCGACAGTATATTCTAACATAGAGGCGTTCCCATGGTGATGGGGACGCTACAAGTTAAAATATACCATCGGATTGGAGAAAACTCCAATCCGATGGTATAACAGAACTCCAGACTTTACATTGAAAGTCAATGGGGACGGATCCGTTTGAAATGGCACCATATTGTGTCAACATCAAACGGATCCGTCCCCATTGACTTGCATTGTAATTCAGGACGGATCCGTTTGGCTCCGCACGGCCAGGCGGACACCAAAATGACTTTTTTTTCATGTCCGTGGATCCTCCAAAAATCAAGGAAGACCCACGGACGGAAAAACGGTCACGGATCACGGACCAACGGAACCCCGTTTTGCGGACCGTGAAAAAAAACGTCCGTGTGCATGAGGCCTACCTGTGCGGAGCTAGTTTCTTGAAGGTAATGCTGAGTTCCAGACAACATGCCAAGGCAAGCCTGCAAGCCTATGGATGTTGAGAAGCTGATCGTGGTGGTCCAGGAGAGGCCCTGCCTTTGGGACAGCTGGTCTGGTGACTACCGAGACTGATATAAGAAGGATGCCGTCTGGGAGGAAGTAGCACAGAATGTGTTCTCCAGTGTTCTCCAAACACTTGTTTGAAAGATGCCTTATACCCACTGGGATTGTGGATGCATTACTCGTTGTGGTTCTTCTGTCCTATTAGGGAAAAATGTAGGTCTTCTCAGTGGTGCTTTCTTTTGGTAGACTGTTAGTGAAAACATATAAGGGACTAGTGTATCAATTTTGGGTTTTTAATTGTAACAATTAGTGATGAGCAAATTTCAGTGAAAATTTGATTTGCTGAGAAGCTTAATTTTCTTGTGCTTTATGGTAGCAAATCGATTTTTCTTGAATGACGGTAAAAAATTAAATAAAAATAATATGTACCTCATCAATTTTATTGCGACGAGCCGGTCACAGCCATCTTGAATGAAGATCTCACACAAAATCCTGTGCGCGGGGACGTATGATATCACTACGCCGTCCATTTTGTGCGAGATCTTCAATCAAGATGGCGGTGACCAGCTTGCTGCGATCAAATGGATGATGTAAGTATGATTTCATTTAATTTTTTTATTTTTTTATTTTATACTGTGTACACACGGCATCTGAGGGGTACAATGACAGGGGGCGGCACAATTGCCACTACTTACAAAGAAATGTGCTTCGTGACTAAGTAATTCTTCACAAAGTGGATTTATTTTTAAATTCAGTGAAGCAGCCAAATCAAATGTTCAAATACTTTGCTAATTTCTAGTAACAATATTGCAATATTCTTTAGGGCTCTTACATTGATTGATAATGTAGTGCACTACACAAGACATAAAAATATGTTCAGATGTTGTAGATAGCTCTTCTATGTGTGTTCTGTGTGGGACTGTAATTTTACATATTCATTTTTGAATGGTTGTAAAAGATGTAGCTTAAAATGGGTTTGACAAGGATAAACAGTTTTAAAAATACTTCCTTACTTGTGTCATTCGTGTATAAAATAGTCTACAGGATCTACCTCAAGATACAGTAAAAGTTAGGGTTAGATCATGGTTGGTGGAGCTGGGGCAAACAGATGCCTGACTTAATGTGTTTTTGAGCTTTTAAAAAATGTAGTACCTCTTCATTCCATTTCCTCAGTTTCTTGCTTTTTTTCTGACAATATGTTATGACCTGTTCACCACATCTGACTGTGCAATCGGTCCTGCTGTGGTCTATGGTGAAGATAGATGGTTTATCAGAGCACTGATCGAGTAGGTGCACATTAAAATTCTAACCTGTGTGTCTTGGGTTGGGAATGTTGGAGGGAACTGGGAAGTGGAGGGGCCAAGATGGTAGAGGCTTGGGTAATTGTCCCATTTGTCCTCCTCAAAGGCAGCCCTATTGGAAAGGTGTGGGCTTAGGGTTTATGAATATAATAGAGGGGATTATTCAGCTTGGACTCTCATCTATTAGGCAGAGAAGAGAGCAGCCACTAAGAGTGTCTGCCTCTCTGAAGGAACTGGTATTTCCATGTGCTACACAGACAACCTATTGCTTTCAAAGGGCATTATTTAATTGATTTCTTCCCCTGGGGTGACCCTTTAGGGGAACTGACTACTTGTTTTCAGGTTCCCAAAGAGATTATTGCTGACCTCTGGGATTCCTAGCAAGGACACAATCTGCAATCAACATATCATAAACATAAGTGGGTAAACAAGAAAGAGATACTGCCGTCTAAATAGGGGAAATAAGTTTACGCAATATAAAACTATGTGCGGACTGCGTCGCTGCAGGGTTAAAAAATAAATAAATAATATTTGACGAAATTTAGCTCTAAAAAATATTTTTATAAGAAAAATGAGGCACAATTTGATTGTAAAAAATTAGTCAAAACAAATAGGATGATAAAAAACTCTACTAAAATAGAAAAAGAGTGCAAGTACTAACACTAACTTTTTACACACTAAACTAAAAAATAAATCCTGGTTTAATCCTCTGAATGAATATTCAGAGTCATTCAAGACCTTTGAAACTTTAGTTACTAGGGATTTAAGGAAAATCAATACCAAGAACAATAATAAAAATATATAAGCACATTCTTAGTAAACAAGAACAAATGAGTATTAAAAAATTGCAGATGAATAATGAGATTATTATCCGACCTGCAGATAAAGGAGGGGGCATAGTGGTATTAGATTGCATAGACTACCAAAAAGAATCCAATAAACTACTTAATGATGAAAAAACATAAAATCCTCAAAAATGATCCCACACAACAATATAGAATGAGGCTCAATAAATTGACACTCAAAGGGAAAAAGAAGAAGAGGCTGATTTTATAAACAACAGATATCGACAAATCTCCTGTTTTTATTACCTACATAAGATTCATAAGTCGGAATCGCAGCCACCTGGGCGCCTAATAATCTCTGGCATTGGAAGTTTGACAAGCAACTTGTCCAAATATGTGGATACTATTCTCCAAAAAGCACGTCCAACAGCTGCCGGCCTACTTAAAGGACACACAACATGTCCTACAAATCCTGGAAACTATAGACTGGGAACCTAATAATATCTTGGGGACACTTAATGTCACCTACCTCTATACGGTAATAGAAAATAATAAAGGGAAGGAGGCGGCCCAATATTTCCTACACAAAGAGGAAAGTACCCCTCCAGAACAAATTGACTACCTTGGAATGTATCCTATTTATTTTAAATCACAATTATTTTAAATTTGAGGACGAGTTTCGCCAATTTATATATGGGGAGGTGGTAGGAGTCCACCATCTTCACCACTGGCATGCTCCGCGTGAATCTGGTCCTCTGGCGGAGATTCATTGATTATATTGTTTTTATATGGAAAGGGGGTGAAACATCCCTACAAAAGTTTTTAAAGGAAATTAATAAAAATGAATTTTATCTACAGTTTACACCCACTTACAGTACTCGGGAAATCAATTTCCTAGATCTAACTATTACAATTCAGAATAATAAAATACAAACGTACTCCAAGCCCACAGACAGTAACAGTTTCATCTCTCTGGATAGCTACCTTCCGGTCTGGCTTATTAATATCCCACGCAATCAATATATCCTTTTGAGAAGGAACTGTACCCTAAGTGAGCAGTTTGAATGTGAGGCAAACAATTAACAAAAAGCATTTTTGGAAAAAGGGTATAATGTGACTGAACTTGAAAAAATTAAAAATGAAGTCCTACAAATAGAGCGGAAATCACTCATACCAAAAAATAAAGAAAAAACTAATGAGATTGAAAATAACACACTGAAGGACATCCCTGACTTTAATATACCTATATTAACTCAGTACCATGGAAAATAATTCCAATCCAGACAAATTATAAAAAAAAACATTGGGATATTTTAAAACATGACAAAGTTATTGGGGAAAAATTACCTAAGACACCAAAATTTGTCTTTAGGAAGCAAAAAAACCTGGGAAACATAATAGCTCCATCCATTAGAATTAAAAATGGTGGAAAAATAAAGAATTTTATTATATCTGATGACAAAAAATGTTTTTTTTTGCATGTAGAACATGTAAGCCCTGCCTAGCATCAAGCTAAAATGAAAACATTAAGGAAATTACTTCTGGAAATAATTCATATAAAATTAAAAATCACCTCACTTGTTACTCGAAGGGGATTATTTATAATATAAAATGTCCCTGTGGTAAGATGTATGTAGGGAGGATTAAATGTGTAATAAAAATCTGAATATGGGAACATGTAAAAAATATCAATAAGAAGTTTGTTGGTCATCCATTGTCATGTCACTTTACTGAGAAACACAAGGGTAGATTTAAAGGTTCGTCCTTTGGAGGTATAGAACAAGTAAGGCAGGATCCCAGAGGAGGCGACTATATAAAATTGATATCTTGTAAGGAGAGTGAATGTATATATAACCTAAACACCCTGGCTCCCATTGGCCTTAATCACGAAATTTAACTATTCGCTTTCTTATAATTCATACTCCCTGGTAAAGTAATAATCTGTGCAAAGCAAGTAAACAATGGACCACCAAAACACATATGAGAAATGCCAAGAATCAAAGTGGAGTAAAAATTGCTAGCTATTATTTGCAATCAATTATTATGGATCTCAAGTATGTAAAGTGGACCCATGGATTTGGGGAGAAAAAATCCAAAATAATAAAAAAAAATCATAAGACACACTGTAAGACCTTTTCCTCGATCATTTTGGTGTTCTCTGGTGTTTTCTATTGTTCCTGTACTGTCTTCCAAACAAAAGCTGTTTCCATGGGAACCAACATGCTTAAAAGCTGGCCAAACAGGCTCTGCACTCATCCCTGAGGAAGGAATACGCTTATTCCAAAACGCGTAGGAGGTATCGTGGACCCTAGAGGCTTCCGTAGCTTCGGGTGTGAGGTCACACGAAAGGTTTCCAGGACAACGAGTAAACATTGCTTCCCTGTGCGCGCGCGAGCTACCGGCCGGAGCTACGCGCGTACCACGAGGTGAGCAGAAGACAGGTATTGGGTATTGGAATAATTTCCACATATTGCGGCAATATCCGAATCTACACAACTACCTAACAAGTCAGCTCGGGTTCTATTTTTCTTCTTTTCATATTATAAACATAATCTAACAAGGAAAAAAAGCTTGCCCAAAATGGACAGTCAGTTTAAATCCATTGTTCAGAAGTAATAATGGTTATGAGATGAAAGACCAGAATGTGCAAACTAATTTGACTGTTCAAAAATAGCAAATAGTCTATGAAAATGGAAACACCTGGAGGATGCACCACCACACAATGCATGATAAATCACAAACCTAATCATGTCACGATATTCACGTGCTCCTAAATTGAAACTCAAGTTGAATAGTGTATTCCTAATAAAATCTCATTATAAATTTGGAAGATTCTGCCCCTTTAATTCTTCTTTTCCCATGGCATTGCACAGTTGGAAAAAAAAGCTTGTTACCTACAAAAAAAATTTCAGTGTACACCATTGAGTGTACATGCTTGTTCTGTAGCATTTATTCATTAATAAATGGGAAAAAACATCGACTTTTACAGGAAACTACTGCACCCTCCCCCATTCTCCTATCCCCAGTTATTAATTGCATAGATTTTGCTTCATTTTGCAAGTAATCATAATCACGTCTTAAAGACGTAGTAAATATATAATCTAAACCTTCTTAGCGATAGAGTTTATTGTACTCCGAGACAACATCTGGAAAGGTTTTAATACACAATGCAATTTCGAGTTCTCTATGTACAAAAGTTGTATGACAGGTTTGAGAGGAGATTTTTCAAGCCCGGGCAGCAGCTAATTACTGAGTATTTCTCGCTGCCATTGAAAGCTGCAGTTTTTTGTGTTTATTTTTTTTTAAAGGAAAATAAGAACCTTTAAAGCCCCAGCTTTTGTGAGATTTACAAGTGATTTTTTGTGGATTGGATGCGGACCTGGCCATCTCACCATGTGCTGTCCGCATCCATACATCTATTGTGCGTTCCCGCAAAAAAATGGAACATGTCCTAATTTAGTTTGTTTTGCGGACTTGTATAGGACATTTTTGCAGGAGTAAAAAAAAAAAATATGGCAATATGCACTCAGCCGGTATCTGTGTTTTGTGCCTCGAGGATTTGCGGACTGCAAAATATTTACGCCCATGTGCATGAGGACTTAAAAATGTAAAACTGCTGAAAAACTCCATCAAAAACCTATGTGTGAAAACACCCTTATAAACATGTTAACAGCACTTTATTTCTTTCTATCTGAATATATATCACTAGTCTATTACCATATCCAGAGCTCTGAACCGAATCCACAGCACTGTATATTTGTCAGGAATGGATCTGTTCAGGAAAAATCTGATGGTTTTGTATGCGAGTTCACTCAGTTTTGTCTGCGACAGCGATGTGAGTGTTTTTTTTCTGTGCTCATGCATTTAGATGATTTTTTTCCGGATCTCCTTCGTTTTTCACACAAGTCCCATTCACTTCTATGAAGCCAGAGCTGTGTGAAAAACACACAATATAGAACATGCTGTGGTTTTTCATGAACACTGAGATGATGAGCAAAAAACATTCACAGCACACATCGCATCCGGACTGAAACCTTGCTCTTCTGAAAGCATCCTAAGGCTGGTTTCACACGGGCGTTGTGGAAAATGATGCAGGTGCGTTGCAGGAACATGTGTCGCGCGAGTGACAAAACATTGTAATGCGTTTTGCACGCGCGTGAGAAAAATCGGCATGTTTGGTACCCAAACCCGAACTTCTTCACAGAAGTTCGGGTTTGGGTTAGGTGTTGTGTAGATTGTATTATTTTCCCTTATAACATGGTTATAAGGGAAAATAATATCATTCTTAATACAGAATGCTAAATACAACAGGGCTAGAGGGGTTAAAAAAAAAGAAAAAAAATTAACTCCCCTTAATCCTCTTGTTCATGCAGCCCGGCTTCTATTCTGTCTTCTTCTTTGAGGAATAGGACCTTTGATGACGTCACTGCACTCATCACATGGTCCATCACATGATCTTTTTTTTACCATGGTGATGGATCATGTGACGGACCATGTGATAAGCGCAGTGACGTCACCACAGGTTCTTTTCCTGTGCAGAGCAAAGAGGAAGACAGAAGAGAAGCTGGGCTGCACAAACAAGTGGATCAAGGTGAGTTAATTTATTTATTTACTTTTTAACCCCTTCAGCCCTATTGTACTATGCATACTGTATTAAGAATGCTATTATTTTCCCTTATAACCATGTTATAAGGGAAAATAATAATGATCGGGTCTCCATCCCAATCGTATCCTAGCAACCATGCGTGAAAATCGCACCGCATGCGCATGCTTGCGATTTTTATGCTGCCCCATTCACTTCTATGGGGCCTGCGTTGCGTGGAAAACATATAGAGCACAATATAGAGCATGCTGCGGTTTTCACGCAACGCACAAGTGATGCGTGAAAATCACCGTTCATGTGCACAGCCCCATTGAAGTGAATGGGTCCGGATTTAGTGTGGGTGCAATCTCACCCGTGTGAAAGAGGCCTAAGAGAATTTATCCTTTATCCACAGAACAGGGAATACGTGTCTGACTGGTAGGGAGGGGGTGGGTAATCAGTCTAACCACTTGGGCTCCTGCTGATCATCATAAGAATAAAGGCTCTATTTGAATAGAGTGGCAGATACGTATGGGAGAGCAAGCGCTCTGAAATCTCCAGGACCATAGAGCTGCATGTGTGACTGCAGCTCCATTCAAATTAAGGAGCATGGGCCACCACCCTTATGATGGGCAGGGGCTCCAGCAATTGGACCCCTGCCAATCAGACACGTATCCCTTAAACTGTGTGTAGGTGATAAATTGTCTTGATGGGACAACCACTTTAGCTGGCACCTGAAAGATCTTTTTTTTACAAATATTTTATGCGCAAAAAAAATGTTTGAAACACACACTTCTTAATATACCAGTTGAAGCGGTGGTTGTTGGCCGCCAATGTTCCCCTACTCACTGCCGCAGCCTCATATTTTAGTCTGGGCACTCCCTGTCCTCCCCGACTGCCTCCGTCTTCTTCCAGTTGCATAGTGTGGCATGTCTCCCTCCTGGATTCCTGTGTGCGCACATAGGGCCGGCACGTGTCACTCTAAGTAATTTAAAAAGCCATCACACATTAATTGTTCTGGCTTCTTGGCCAATCTCAGTCTTCATGCACATTTATTTAAGCGTCATTGGTCATTAGTGTTTTGCGAAGGTCTGTGCTCTTACGTTTCAGTGTTCCAGTATATTGACTGGTGTCCACCTTCTGAATTTCGCTACCTGCCTGACCCTTGCTTGTCTTGTTCTGACCCTCCTGGTTCTGGCCCAGATTGCCTGTCCTGCTCCTGAGCTGCTTTCCCTGATGCTTTCCTTGTACAACTATGACTCTGTCTCATCTTTTGGTACTTCTCTGTCTCTCCTGGTTACGACTCAACCTGCTGACTATGCCTAGCACCGATACTACCTGGTCTGCCTTGGCCAGCTGCTTCACATTCTACCCACCTCAAGAGATGGCAACCTGGTGTTCGCCTCGGGAAAGCCTATCCCCACCATCTGGGGTATTGTGAGGGGTTCACTTAAACAACATTGGCCACGTGGCAGAGTGGGTTCACACTCACTGAGTGCTACACCAATTCTGTGTCAGTTAGTATTGATTTTCCCATTCATAAAGTTTACAATATTATGAGAAACAATTGCTTACCTGACATCCTAGTGAAAGTAAACGATTTGAGATTTTCCAATGACTCAATAAGAGCTCAACCACACAACCCTATATGTAATTTATATACAGTGGATTATGAATAAGGTGAGAAGACATTCACACAAATCACAAGTCATATTCCTCTGAAATTCACTATTTCAGGGAGGAATACAGTGGGACATACAGAACGCAGTACTGAACCATACCGATGAAACTATATTGTGCACTGTATTGCAGTATATAACAGTATATATAGCTAATCAAATGTCTTCATTTATGTGGGAGGGCATGAACAGGGAAAGCATATTCCCAGCATATATTATACATGTCACTGTGAACAGACTACAGGTAGGATGATTCTTGTAATAGTAATGTAACCTACAGTATACTGTATATAAAGGTCTTACACACTTCGGATCACATATGCTCTGTCAGTGGTGTAAGGGGTTCCAAGCTTCAAGTTTTATGTCCATGTTTTTGAGATCACAGTAAAGTGTTAACATATACAGTATAGATATATGACCATTCCAGAAAAAGGTGGATCATATAAACTGAGCACTGTAAACCTGTTCCTTATATTTCAACACTGAGGGGGAGATTTATCATCTCCTTGCGCCACATTTGTGCCATAAAAAGTCGCAAACTTCATATTTGGAACTATTTAAATACCACTTGTGACAAATTTCGTTACAGGTGGAGTTTTTGTGCTGCCCTCCACATTTATGTTCATTTTCGCCTGAAGACAGGAGCAAATAAAGAAGAAAATCGACGGCAGTGCTGAGATTTCATTCTGGGGCACGGACAGCTGAAGGATGCACCTAAGTTATGATGAGGCCTGTGCCTAGTCATAAATTATTCACATTGTCTGGCAGCGCAGGAGTTTTCAAAGATGGATCTTTGATACATTTTCCCCAGAAAATGTAATGTTTTTTGAATGTCTTCATTGCATCTTCATTTGGGTTTTACTACCAGGAGCTTCTTCTAGTACATGGTTACATTTCACTTCCAGAGCGTGGACAGGAATAAACTAGAAAGAACTGAACAGTTAAGCTAAAGGTAAACTAACAAAGCTTTAGAGAAGTTTTGTTTTTTAGGTGAATGTACATAGTAAATCTCATGTACTTGTTATTACCTGTGCTGTCAAAATGTTGATATATTCCCACTAGAATCACACTTCTTGCTGATACTTGGTACTAGACATGAGCAAATTATTTAAAAATTAAATTTGGCTGCTTGGCCAAATTTAAAAAAAAAATTGTTTTATATTAAAAATATTTTTAAGAATTATTTATTTAAAGTTTCCATGTAACTACATTTAATAAAATCAAATGTCCTGGAGTTTCCACAGTGGTCACTAAATTTAATAATAGTCACCACATACTGTTCTCAGGAGATCACTTTCCAGCAGTAATCTCATTATCATCACACGTAGGATTATTGTTATATCTGCAGCCCTTGCCTGCTGCCATTCAGCTATCTTAGGCGGGCACAGGTACAGCTCCTCTAACCCTCGTGCTGCTTCTTTGGTGGTTTGGACCCTTCCACATCATCCTTACAGGGGGTCCATCCTCCATGGCAGGCCGCAACCTGCCCTTGCTGACTAGGCCTCTTCGTTCCACCCGTAGGGAGTGCCTGGCTCTTAAAGGGCCAGCGCATGCATCCTTAGGTAGGGGTTGAGCAATGGGTTATCTACACAGTCAAGTCACATTATTATGATCACCAACTTATATCCAGAGAAACCACTGTGTGCAGCATTAACAACAGCTAGACAGATGGGGAGTGACTCAATAAGGTCCCGATAGTTTGCCACAGGTATCTGGAGGCATGCTGACTGCAATGCATCCCATAGCTGCTGTAGGGTGTATGGGGAGAATCCATAGAGTGAACATGACAATCAAGGTGGTCCCACAGGTGCTCAATTGGGTTTAATTCTGAGGAATTAGGAAGCCAGGGAAGTATTTGGAAGTCTTGGTAATGCACTTCCAACCAATATCAGACATTTCTAGCCATGTGACATGTTGCATTGTCTTGCTAGAAGATTTCACATGCCCCAGGGAAGACAATCAGCATGTATGGGTATACATGATCTGCAAGGATAAATTGGCTGAGAGTGTATTTCAACTGGATGAGTGAGCCCATAGATTACCATTCCCCAGACTATAATGCTGCCACCACCAGCTTGTGTTCTTCCAGCAATGGTTGCAAGGTGTTTGTTCTCTGATGATTCTTGCCTGTCACAATGTTCAATGAACCAGTAAATGTGACTCATCTGAGAAGGCAACTCTCTTCCAATCAGTGGAGTTCCAATGCCGATACTGCCACAAAAATGAAAGCCTTTTTTTTCCAATGCAAGTTCGTTAGCAGATGTGCAGTGACTATATATCTGCTTCAGAGCCCAATACGCAGTAGGGTTCGCTGAGCTGTTGTTTAAAGCAAACGCATGGTAGCCCCCCTGGTTCATTTCTAGTGGGAAGCTGTTCCACCGATGCAGGTTGGTCTGCCCTTGCGCACCTTCATAGCTGACATCTCACATGATACACTTTCACCACAGAAGCATATGAACAGTTCATAAACTGCTCAGTTTTAGGCTGCATTGAAGTGAATACTAATGAGGCTGCAGACCCTACTTGGATTTGTGATGCTGCAACTAGGAGGGGAAAAGAGGCAGAGACCAGATGCTACAGACATTCCTCATGAGTCTTAAGCCAGGATGTGAACACAGGGTGGGGGTCAAAGATTGATATTATGCTAGAGGAGTCAAAGGGCACTCAAAAAAACATAATTTGACTTGTATACCTGTAATGCAGTAAGGTTGACTGTGCGTGTTATTTTTATTTTCTGTAACTGGAAAAACCCTTGAACATACTATTAGCTGTTGCCTTAAAAAACATGAAAATTAAAGAACTTGCTAAGGCCACATAATAATATTTTTTATTTATTTAATACAGTGCCTTGAAAAAGTATTCATAATCGCTTCCACATTTTTTTCATGTTAGACCCATAAACTTAAGTGTATTTTATTGGGATTTTATGTGATAGACCAATACAAACTAGCAAGTATATGTGAAGTGATAAGAAAATGATGCATGGTTTTCAACATTTTTAATAAATAAAAATCTAAAAAGTGTGGCGCGCATTTGTTTTCAGCCCCCTGTACTCTGATACGCCTAAATAAAATCCAGTGTCACTAACTGTCTTAGAGTAAACCTGTGTGTCATTTTTGTTAGTGAACATTAGTGATCAAACAGCATCTTGAAAACCAAGGAACACACTAGACAGCTCAGGGAAAATGTTATGGAAAAGTGTAAAGCAAAGCTAGGTTATAAAAAAATATCCCAAGCTCTGAACATCTAAAGGAGCACTGTTTAATCCATCATCTGAAAATGGAAGGAGTATGGCACAACTGAAAACGTACCAAGACATGGCCGTCTACTAAATTTGATACCCCAAGCAAGGAGAGCACTAATTAGAGAAGCAGCCGATAGAGGCCCATGGTCACTCTGGAGGAGCTACCGAGATCCACAGCTCAGGTGGGAGATTCAGTCCACAGGAAAACTATTAGTTGTATACTTCCCCAATCTAGCCTTCATGAAAGAGTGGCAAGAAGAATGCAACTTTTGAAAGCAAGCCATAAGAAATCCCATTTGCAGTTTGCTAAAAGCCATGTAGGGGACATAGTAAACACGTAGAAGAAGGTGCTCTGGTCAGATGAGACCAAAGTTGAACTTTTTGGCCGAAATACAAAAGGTTATGTATGAAAGCAAACTACCACTACAAATCACCCTGAACAAACCATCCCCACTGTGAAAGGTACAGGGAAGCTGGTCAGCATTAATGGGAAGATGGATGCAGCAAAATAGATTGGACCTGATAGAGAATGCAAAAGACTTGAGGACAGGGGTTCACCTTCCAACAGGACAACAGCCCTAAACATACAGTCAGAGCTACAATGGAATTATTTCTATCAAAGCATATTCATGTGTTAAAATGGCCCAGTCAAAGTTGAGACCTAAATTCTAGAGATGAGCAAATTTTTTAAAAATTCATTTTGGCCGGTTTGCAGAATATTTTGAAAAAATTCTGATTTTTTTTGTGGCGAGTCGCGTTAAAAAACAGCTATTTCCTGGCTGCAGAGAGCCTTTAGAGTGGTGTAGAACACTGTGCCTTGCAGCAACACGCATAGGGAGTCTGCTGTGGTAGAGAACTAATACTGTGAGTCAGTATGACATGCAGATGACAGGCATCGCTCTTAGAATCAATGCACACTTCACTTATTTGGGCAGTCACGGGGCCAAAACTGACCAAATAACTGAAGTATAAACTCAGTCTTACAGGTTGATGTTAGTGTCAAGAAGAAGTGCGCTCCTTTTACACCATCGTCGGCTGATTCCACATAGATGTCTACAGAACCTGTTCTATTAAACGCTTATACAAGTAGAGCCCCCCCCCCCCCGACAGAGTGGAGATGGTGTCACCAGTAAGTTTGTGTTGACGTCACTGATTATTTTGCCCTTCCTCTGATCCGTCAGAACAATAACCTCCCAAAAAAATGATCTTGTCTGTGGAGCATTCGCCTTCTCTCGGTCAGCATTTGGTCAGTAATCCATCAGTATTGCTAATGCCAAAAAACAGGACAGGAATGGATCCAAAAAAGAGATCATGCTTTTGGCTATCAAATCACAAGCCAATTCTGATGGGACCATACAGGCCTTACAGTTGCTACAGATCAGAAGAAAGGTAAAAAAAATGATGATGATCTCAGCCAGGCAGAAAGGCAAAAAAGTGGCCCAGTCATGAAGTGGGGAGGGTGGGAACAGCATGGGAAGTCCACAGAGTGTCTCTATTACATAGTGGTGAGGTGAAAGCAACATGAGGAGGCCACAGAGTGGCACCATGACAGTTTGTGGAGGTTGCGGCATCAGGATCAGGAGGAGGCAACAGAGTGGCACAATGACAGTGTTGAGGTGGCGGCAGCATCAGAAGGCCACAGACTGGCAAGGTGACATAGTGTTGAGGTGGCAGCAGCATGAGGAGACCACAGAGTAGCAAGGTGACATAGTGTGGAGGTGGCAGCAGCATCAGGAGACCACAGAATGACCCAGTGACAGAGTGTGGATGTGGCAGCAGCTTTAGGAGGCCACAGAGTGGCAAGGTGACATTGTGTGGAGGTGGCAGCATCAGGAGGCCACAGAGTGACAAGGTGACATAGTGTGGAGGTGGCAGCAGCATCAGGAGGTCACAAAGTAGCAAGGTTACATAGTGTGGAGGTGGCAGCAGCATCAGAAGGCTACAGAGTGACCCAGTGACAGAGTGGGGAGGTGGGTGGCAATAACAGTACTCGCTGATGATGGTGAGTGTAATAAGGAGCACTTGGCATTAGATGTGTGGCATCAGGCAGGTGGCAGTATCAGAATAGTAGCTGAGGCACTTAGCCAGAAGAAACTGGTCTATTTTATCAAAGTGTTGGTGTGGCACCATGGATGATCTAGTCTGATGCATCAGGCATTGGTGGGTGGAAATCCTGGCTGATCGATGCCTGATTCATCTTGATAAAGGTCAGTTTCTCCACATTTTGGGTGGACAGGCGAGTTCTTCTTGGGGAAACTATGGCCCCCGCCACACTAAACACCGGGTCTGATGCCACACTACTGGCCGGGCAGGACAGTTTTTCCAGGACAAACTCTGCCAGTTGTGGCCACAAATCCAGTTTGTCTGCCCAGTGCAGCGGGCGGTTGCCACTGTCTGGGGTATCCCTTACCCTTTAAGAGGTTTTTACGACATACAGTATGTCCCTCTGAGAGTACAAGTAGTCATAACGGCAGATGCATTGAAGCAAGCAGGACATGGAGTCCTCTTTAAGTATAGTGGTATTGGTACTCAGATGTGGGATTGCCAGAGTGGTGTAGAGTGACCTACAATCTCCCTGATGCATGTATCATGGTGCTCCTACCTGGATATCCTCGTATGCCAGATGTGGTCGTTTGAAGCAGTGCAAATATGGTGAATAGTTGAGGAATCATTTGAATAAATTGAGTCCAGACTGGTGTTGAAGTATTTAAATGCAGCTTTACTTGAATAAACGGTAATCCAAACAGTTTTCAGACTTGATCCTGATTCCCAGCAGATTTTAGCATGGCAGGCAACAACTTCTGCAACAAATTCCTCTCTACTTAATCTGTACTGTGTCAGCACTGCTATGTCAGGAATATTAAATAAGAACCTTTCCTTCAGCTTGCTTTTTCCTGCAATTTCTTATTTTTTGTAGTCTATCTCTTACTGTAATCCCAGGAATTTCTTCCTGGCTTCAAGCTTACTTAGCTCGGCTTTTACGGAGAGCTCAGTCCCACAGGGACGGGCATATGCTTTTCTCCCTACGGCACTACAGCATTGAGTACAGGAACCAACTCCTTCTAACTAGATCATACCCTCTTCTTAGAAGAGAGTCAGAGAGCTGGAAGTAGGATTCCAGACTCTGCTACCTAGCACTGCCAAGTTCACTGCCACCTGCTGGTGAACCAGGTCATTACATGAACAATAACAAATGCATAAGGTCTAGCTGCTGCTGCTGGTGAGTAGTTTCTTCACTATGTGGGTGAAGAAAGCTGCTCATCAGCGACTCTAGACTCAGGCTGCTGCTGATGGAGCTGGTACTGCTCCTGCTACACCACCCCTCCCCAGCAGCCATAGCAGTGGAACGTGAGTGCAAAGGGCCCCCCCAGGTCAGACCTGTGAGAGGATAGACGACGGAGCAGTTAGTCAGCAACCAACTGACTACATAGGATGTCTCTGTAGTAGTTCAGTTTGTCCTCCCACTGCCAAATGGTGACAATTCGGCTGTCACTACGCAAGAAAGTGAGCATGCATTGGGCCATTTGTGCAAGTGACTCGGAGGGACTCCCTGCCTCTATCTCCACTGCATACTGCTATGGTGTGTCTGAGTCCTCTGCCTCCTCTTCCTCATCGCCCTGTAGCTCCTCTGGCTGCTCCTGCTCCTCCTGCCCTGTCACCTGTGTAGAAAAACCACCCATTTCTCTACACAATGCCTGTGCTCCAATGTCCTCCTCCCCCTCTTCCTCCTCTTCCAGTTCAGCCCCCACAGGGCTCATGTGGCCATGAGATCTAGGCAGCACGTCTCATGTCCCCTGAACAACCAACAATTGTTCCAGGACATGAAGCAGTGGAATGTTGTTCATCTTGTAGTCCTGGTGACTGACAAATAATGCAGCGTCCTAAAAAGGGCCTGAGCATAATGACAGGTGTCACGCATGAGCTGCCACTGACTGACATCAAAGTTACACAGTTGAGTACTCCTATCCGCTTGCATCATCAAGAAATTGTTGATGGCCTTTCTCTGTTCGTATGGTCAGTACAACATATGAAAGGTGGAATTCCATCGGGTGGAAACGTTGCATATCAGCCTATGTTGGGGGATGACGTTCTGCTGCTGCAGCTCAAGGAAGATTTGCTTTGTGGTGTACGAGTGGCTGAAGTGCATGCAAAGTTTCCTGACCATTTTTAGGATGTCTTGCAGGTGGGTGAAAGACTTCAGGAACCGTTTGACAACTAGATTGAACACATGTGCCATGCAGGGTGCATGGCTCAGCCTTCCTTGATGCAGCGCCAACACTATGGTCTTGCAGTCACCATGGTTCCAATTTTCATTTGTCGTGGAGAAAGCCAGGATTCGATTTCTTGATGAATCACACAGAGCAGTTCCTCCCCTGTGTGACTCAGTTCGCCTAGGGAAATGAGGTGCAGAACAGCGTGACACCGCCGTGTCTTGCACATGTGGTATGCTGGAGGGTTACTGTGAATTATCTCTGCACTGGAGACTGTGGACACAGTGGAAGATAAGGAGGCAGAGGTGGATATTGTCGCAGGACCAATGGCGTGAGAACGTTGAAGCGGAAGCGGAGTCACCTGGCCAAGTTGCTAGTGTGGGTGTGCAGGAGCCAATTCAACCAGTAGGCAGTAAAGGACATTTAAAGTAAAGTCCCTGACCATAGTTACAGCTCCATACGTCGGCGCTGCCATGCACTTTGGCAGACACCGACAGGTTCAAGGACTGTCCCACCTTCTGTTCTACATGTGTGCGCAGGGCTGATACTGTCTTTTTGGCAAATAAATTATAGTTTTGGCCTCTCCACCTTGGCTTGGCACAAGCCATCAGTTCTCTATAAGGTGCATAGTCACCAATTGGAAAGGGAAGGACTGCAGCACCAGCAATTTGAACAGGAGCATGTTCAGCTTCTGCGCCGTTGGATAAGTGTACTCATGCTGTTGTCTCTTGGCAATTGCTTCGGTGAGCGCTTCCTGAAAGAATGACTGACGAAGATTAGGAGGGCGAGGAGCAGGAGCATCAGGACAAGCAGATTATGGGAAGGACAGACAGCTCCCTTCGGCTGAGGTGGTGGAGCCTTGACTGCCTGAAATCGGCAGTCAAGTGTGCCACTGGGTGATTCAGCGGTTGCTGCGGCAGGCTGAACCACCACATTGGATCCATGGTTCTCCCAGGCCACTTTATGGTGATGCTGCATATGTTGACGCAGGGCCGTGGTGCCAACATTGACACCCTGGCCACATTTCACCTTCTGCCCACAGATTCTAAATATGGCCATGTTCACCTCCTCCACACCACCGAGTAGGATATTTTACCCCCAACACTACGCACTGACTGACTGCTACCGCCCCTGCCTTCGTGAACCCGTGCACCGCTACTTACAGGGCAGGCTCCTGCCTGCGCCAGATACATGTAGGCCTCTGCCATTACCCTGTGCAGGGTCTGGCACTTCTCTGTCTGACATACTGTTAGATCAAATAAATAAAAAGGAAATTAAAACACCCCAAAGAAATCTGTAATTTTCTCACTTCAGCACACAACGGCTAATAAGTAGTGTTGATCGAGCATGCTCAAAAACCACTTGTGCTCGAGCCAGTGTAATTAAATATAATTTTGCATCTATTTATGCAAAGCTTCTGCTGGGATTTGAACTCCCAACTCCTTATACATCAGAGGCAAGGACCTTATCCCCTCAGCTATAAAGCTGAATGCTAAGCTGTGTCAGAAAAACTTCATAGTAGTTTCTGATGTAGTGAGCATTCCTATTCAGCAGAAGACTTATTTTATGTTTCTGTGCAGGTTAACATGTAGCTTTATAGTGTAGTGGTTAATGTCCTTGCCTCTAATAGACAAAGTTGGGAATATTATGGCTAAAAAGTAGTAGTTTCCCACATATTATGCATTCATATATTCAGAAGTATGATTTTATCTATATATATATATATATATATATATATATATACAGTACAGACCAAAAGTTTGGACACACCTTCTCATTCAAAGAGTTTTCTTTATTTCCATGACTATGAAAATTGTAGATTCACACTGAAGGCATCAAAACTTTGAATTAACACATGTTGAATTATATACATAACAAAAAAGTGTGAAACAACTGAAAATATGTCATTGTAGGTTCTTCAAAGTAGCCACCTTTTGCTTTGATTACTGCTTTGCACACTCTTGGCATTATCTTGATGAGCTTCAAAAGGTAGTCACCTGAAATGGTCTTCCAACAGTCTTGAAGGAGTTCCCAGAGATGCTTAGCACTTGTTGGCTCTTTTGCCTTCACTCTGCGGTCCAGCTCACCCCAAACCATCTCGATTGGGTTCAGGTCCGGTGACTGTGGAGGCCAGGCCCCATCACTCTCCTTCATGTCCAAATAGCCCTTACACAGCCTGGAGGTGTGTTTGGGGTCATTGTCCTGTTGAAAAATAAATGATGGTCCAACTAAACCGGATGGAATAGCATGCCACTGCAAGATGCTGTGGTAGCCATGCTGGTTCAGTATGCCTTCAATTTTGAATAAATTCCCAACAGTGCCACCAGCAAAGCACCCCCACACCATCACACCTTCTCCTAAAGTCCATCCGTTCACCTTTTCTGTGTTGCACAAAGACCCGGTGGTTGGAACCAAAGATCTCAAATTTGGACTCATCAGACTAAAGCACAGATTTCCACTGGTCTAATGTCCATTCCTTGTAATCTTTAGCCCAAACAAGTCTCTTCTGCTTGTTGCCTGTCCTTAGCAGTGGTTTCCTAGCAGATATTCTACCATGAAGGCCTGATTCACACAGTCTCCTCTTAACAGTTGTTCTAGAGATGTGTCTGCTGCTAGAACTCTGTGTGGCATTGACCTGGTCTCTAATCTGAGCTGCTGTTAGCCTTCGATTTCTGAGGCTGGTGACTCAGATGAACTTATCCTCCGCAGCAGAGGTGACTCTTGGTCTTCCTTTCCTGGGGCGGTCCGCATGTGAGCCAGTTTCTTTGTAGCGCTTGATGGTTTTTGTGACTGCACTTGGGGACACTTTCAAAGTTTTCCCAATTTTTCGGACTGACTGACCTTCATTTCTCAAAGTAATGATGGCCACTCGTTTTTCTTTACTTAGCTGTGTTTTTTCTTGCCATAATACTAACAGTCTATTCAGTAGGACTATCATCTTTGTATCCACCTGACTTCTCCACAGCGCAACAGATGGTCCCAACCCCATTTATAAGGCAAGAAATCCCTCTTATTAAACCTGACAGGGCACACCTATGAAGTGAAAACCATTTCAGGTGACTACCTCTTGAAGCTCATCAAGAGAATGTCAAGAGTGTGCAAAGCAGTAATCAAAGCAAAAGGTGGCTACTTTGAAGAACCTAGAATATTACATATTTTCAGCTGTTTCACACTTTTTTGTTATGTATATAATTCCACATGTGTTAATTCATAGTTTTGATGCCTTCAGTGTGAATCTACAATTTTCATAGTCATGAAAATAAAGAAAACTCTTTCAATGAGAAGGTGTGTCCAAACTTTTGGTCTGTACTGTATATATATATATATATATATTTGTTTTTTATAATTACACATTTATTTTGTGCCATACATTTTTTACAATTATTAAATATATTGTATATTAAATATATAAACTTAGCCTGGAGTTGAACTCTCAATCTTGTACATTAGAGGCAAGGGTATTAACCACTACACTATAGAGCTACATGTTAACCAACTGAGAAATATAACATTTGTCTTCTGCTGAATAGGAATACTCACTATATCAGAAACTACTCTGAGGTTTTTCTAGTGGAGAAGGTCCTTGCCTCTAATGTACAAGGTTAGGAGTTCAAATCCTGGCAAAAAAAATAATAATCTGAGATTAAATTTATATATTTTTTTGTAATTGTAAGAAATGTATGGCACAAAATAAATGTGTAATTACAAAAAAAAATAATAATAATATATATATATAGATTCATATTTCTTATACACTCACCTAAAGAATTATTAGGAACACCTGTTCTATTTCTCATTAATGCGATTATCTAGTCAACCAATCACATGGCAGTTGTTTCAATGCATGTAGGGTTGTGGTCCTGGTCAAGACAATCTCCTGAACTCCAAACTGAATGTCAGAATGGGAAAGAAAGGTGATTTAAGCTATTTTGAGCGTGGCATGGTTGATGGTGCCAGACGGGCCGGTCTGAGTATTTCACAATCTGCTCAGTTACTGGGATTTTCACGCACACGCACAACCATTTCTAGGGTTTACAAAGAATAGTGTGAAAAGGGAAAAACATCCAGTATGCGGCAGTCCTGTGGGCGAAACTGCCTTGTTGATGCTAGAGGTCAGAGGAGAATGGGCCGACTGATTCAAGCTGATAGAAGAGCAACGTTGACTGAAATAACCACTCGTAACAACCGAGGTATGCAGCAAAGCATTTTTGAAGTCACAACACGCACAACTTTGAGGTGGATGGGCTACAACAGCAGAAGACCCCACCAGGTACCATTCATCTCCACTGAAAATAGGAAAAAGAGACTACAATTTGCACGAGCTCACCAAAATTGGACTGTTGAAGACTGGAAAAATGTTGCCTGGTCTAATGAGTCTCGATTTTCATCATGCCTTGTTACCACTGTGCAAGCTGGTGGTGGTGGTGTAATGGTGTGGGGGATGTTTTCTGGGCACACTTTAGGCCCCTTAGTGCCAATTGGCCATTGTTTAAATGCCACGGGCTACCTGAGTATTGTTTCTGACCATGTCCATCCCTTCATGACCACCATGTACCCATTCTCTGATGGCTACTTCCAGCAGGATAATGCACCATGTCACAAAGCTCAAATCATTTCTTGAACATGTCAATGAGTTCACTGTACTAAAATGGCCCCCACAGTCACCAGATCTCAACCCAATAGAGCATCTTTGGGATGTGGTGGAACGGGAGCTGGCTGTGCCTCCCTCAAATCTCCATCAACTGCAAGATGCTATCCTATCAATATGGGCCAACATTTCTAAAGAATGCTATCAGCACCTTGTTGAATCAATGTAACATAGAATTAATGCAGTTCTGAAGGCAAAAGGGGGTCCAACACCGTATTAGTATGGTGTTCCTAATAATTCTTTAGGTGAGTGCATATACGAATGCATAATATGTAGGCGACTACTACTGATGTTTTTAGCCATAATATATTTACATATATTATAATATATTATATATTCTAAATATATAATAATATATGTAAATATATTATGGCTAAAAACATATATATATATATATATATATATATATATATATATATATATAAATGTTTCTGCCAGGATTCAAACTCCCAACTTTGTACATTAAAGGCAAGGACATTAACCACTACACTATAGAGCTACATATTAACCTAAACAGAAATATAAAATAAGTCTTCTGCTAAATAGGAATATTCACTACATCAGAAACTACTATGAGGTTTTTCTAATACAGTTGAGCATTCAAATTTATAGCTGAGTGGATAAGGTCCTTGCCTCTAATGTACAATGTTGGGAGTTCAAATCCCAGCAGAAACTTTTCAGAAATTAGATTTAAATACACTGAGGTGTCCCCAAGCACAGACTCCATATATGGAGTTAGAGCAGGGACTACTAAGCCAGACTAGAGTCCTGACACCCTCCCCTCTTCAGAGCAGGGGGGTGCCTGGGGTTCTCCCATTGACTTCCATTGTGCTCGATAGAACACCCGAGCATCACAAAGTGTTCTACTAGAGCACACAAGCACTTTGGTGCTCGATCAACACTACTAATAAGCCCTTTTTTCACACTAATACACACAAAAAAGGGCTTTAGAACATATAACTGCACTGCTGAACAGCAAATTGATTTTACTTTTGCCACTAATACATGCCACAAAAGGCTTTAGAACATATAAATGCACCGCTGAACGGCAAATATATTTTTATTTTGCCACTATACAGTGGCTATAAAAGACAACTGAAGGTCACATACCCTTCAGATGCTGCCTCAGAAGATAGCAAAGATGATGTCGGACCACATTTGCTTTGGATTTCAGGCTCTAATCCTTGTTTCCCGCTGGAGAAGACGTTACGGCGCAGTCGCTATTGGGTGCATCCAATTACTTCTGCCAGAATAAGAAGGGGAGTATTTGAAGTTCTGTTTCCCGAACTGCGGAATTATCCAGAAAAGTTTCATAACTTCTTACGGATGAGCATCGAAAGTTTTAACGATCTGTTACAAAGGGTGTCACATCGCATCAAAAGACAGGACACCACTTTTGGTCGAAGTGTTTCCCTGCAGAACACCTAATGCATAATTTTTTTTAATATTTAATATTTTGCTATTTTAGTTTTGTATAATTTTTTAACGTTGCTTTTTCTGGTTCAAAGCTGAAACCAGACATATTTCCCTATCTCATGTTACAAAAATTTTCTTTACTTGATACTACAGTTCTCTACCTAGCGCAGCTCTTGATTGCGCAGGCCAATGGCTTTGGAGGCTCTGCATTAGTATTGTTCACTGTGACTTTAACGGCTCCTATGGTCAGGATTTAATGTATATCTCGACCATTAGAGATGTTGACAGCACTTTGAGCAATGCTAGTCAGAAGCATATGCCTATCGTTTTCCATGGAGAGCCCGTTCCATCACTGGATTTCCAAAAAATGTCCTTTGACATGTAAAAAATAACCACAGAACAAAGGAAAGCATTTTTGAGCATTTAACGGCAGTATGTCCATTTTGAGGTACCAAACAAGGCTATCCAAATTATATAGCTTGTATTGTTTTTTAAAAAATTTTTTTTTTTACATATTTGCTCATTTTTATTTACACATTTTTTTTCTTATGATAGATTTTTGGCAACAGGAGAAAGTTTGACGTCCCTCCATTATCAGTTTCGTCTTGGAATATCCACAGTTTCCTTGATTGTTAAGGATACGTGCTGTGCTTTGTGGGAGCAGTTGCATGCAAATTTATCCCTCATCCAAGTAGGCAACAGTGGCTTGAAATTTCTGTAAATTTTTGGGAGGTGTGCCAGTTTTCCAAACTGTCTTGGGGCAGTAGACGGGAAACATATCCATATTATCAAGCCCCAAGGCACTGGTTTAGAGTATTTTAACTACAAAAAATATTTCTCAATCATATTAATGGCCATCGCTGATGCCCAATACCATTTTGTGGCAATCAATGTTAGGGGCTTACGGCCAAACCAATGGTTCCATGGTCTTTAAAAATTCGTACTACCAAGAACAGATGCTCCCCCCATGCACTTTGTGTTAGTTGCTGATGAGGCATTTCAGATGTGTGGCAGTCTAAATAAACCGTATTCCAACCGTGGATTAAACCGGAGCATTGGGAGAACTTTGGGCGCCCGAGAACTGCTTGCTGTTCTGTAAAGCAAAAAAAAAACACAATTAGCAATTGTATTTCAGTGGATAACCTCTGGATAGAGGTGAGCAAAGCGACTTCTGATGCTACATAGGAAGTTACATTGCAAAAAAATTTCATACAAATAGTGTACATACAGTGCTGCTCATAATTATGCATATCCCTGGCAAATTTTGACTTAGAGTTACTTTTATTCAACCAGCAAGTAATTTTTTAAAAGTAATAAGAAAATGTACAAAAGGCATTATTGTGGAAAAAAAAATATTTCTCAGCTTTTATTTACATTTGAGCAAAAAGTGTCCAGTCCAAAATTATTCATACCCTTCTCAATAATCAATTGAAATGCCTTTATTGGCTATTATAGCAATCAAATGCTTCCTATAATTGCAGACCAGCTTTTTGCATGTCTCCACAGGTATATTTGCTCATTCATCTTTAGCAATGAGCTCCAAATCTTTCAGGTTCTTCTTGCCATCACCCTGATCTTTAGCTCCCTCTACAGATTCTCAATTGGATTCAAGTCTGGACTCTGGCTGGGCCACTCCAAAACGTTAATGTTGCTGTCTGCTAACAATTTCTTCACCACTTTTGCTGTGTGTTTTGGGTCATTGTTATGCTGAAATGTCCACTGGTGCCCAAGGCCAAGTTTCTCTGCAGATTGCCTGATGTTGTCGTTGAGAATCCTCATGTATTGCTCTTTTTTCATGGTGTCGTTTACTGTGAATAGGTTCCCTGGTCCACTGGCTGAAAAACACCCCCAAAGCATTAGGTTCCCACCACTATGTTTGACAGTGGGAATGGTGTTCTTTGGGTTGAAGGCTTCTCCTTTTTTACGTCAAATGAAGGAAACATCATTGTGACCAAACAATTCATTTTTTGTTTCATCTGACCATAACACAGAAGACCAGAAGTCTTCTTCTTTGTCCAGATGAGCTTTTGCAAAGGTCAAAAAAATGAAAATTACTTACGGGTAATTGGATTTTCTTTAACCCAGGACAGCACCACGAGAGAGGATGGATCAGCCCCCCAAAGACATGGAACCTGCGGCACAAAAAGGCGGAGACTCCTCTCTGCCCTCAGTATGATATTTCCACGAATTTGAGGAACTCCGTCGTATACGTTAGTTTACTTTTCTATTTTCTCTTTTTTTTTTTCTTGCTACACCCGTGAAAACACTAAAGCAGCCAAGAAGGGAGGGGAAATATAAGGGTGCTGTCTTGGGTTCAGAAAAATCCAATTACCCGTAATTAATATTCATTTTACCCCTCACCCACGACAGCACCACAAGAGACAGAGCCAAGGAAAACTAGGTCGGGATGACAGCAGAAAACACTGAAGCTCCAAAGAATAAATCAGAAGGAGAGTTTAATTGTAACCGGTAGTGGTTAAAGAAGGTAGAAGGAGAAGACCAAACTGCCGCTTTACAGATGTCCTCAGTAGAGACTGCAGCTTTTTCAGCCCATGATGTAGATATAGCCCTTGTGGAGTGTGCCTGTAGACCCTCAGGAGGTTCCTTCCCTGAGGAAGAGTATGCCAGAGTAATCGCTGACTTGATCCATCTTGCCAGAGTCTTCTTAGATGCTTGATGTCCTTTGTTTTTTCCCTGAAAAAGAACAAAAAGCGAGGAAGATTTCCTCCACTCCCTAGTCTCATTCAGGTACTGAATGAGACATCTTCTTACATCCAGGCAAAGGAAAACTTCCTCCCTGTCTGAAACTGGATTGTCATAGAAGGAAGGCAGAATAATTTCTTGTGATATATGAAATCTAGTAGCTACTTTAGGTAAGAAAGCTGGGTCAGGTTTTAAAATGACTCTGTCCTGGAGGATAGTTGTGTACGGGGGATTTATTGAAATTGCCTGGGTCTCGGAGACTCTACGTGCAGATGTCATTGCCACTAGTAAACATAGTTTTAGAGAAAGAATTATATTAATTTGATGGATAGGCTCAAAAGGAGGGGCCGTAAGGGCCTGCAGAACCAGATTTAGGTCCCAAGTCGCTATTCTCTGGGAGAGATTAAGGGAAGACCTCGAAATGGCTTTAAAGAAATGCATAAAACAAGGATTAGACGCTAAGCGTTAGTTAAAGAGGGCTGACAAGGTAGAACCTTCAAGGTGCTTGGAGACAGGCTCATTTCTAGCCCCTTCTGAAGGAACTCTAAAACCTTATTTAAGGGAGGAGAGCCCGGAAGATTTTTAAACTGAAGGCCTGCGAAAGATAAAAACTTTTGCCAGGTTCTGGCATAAATAGTCATAGTTATTATTTTTCTGCTACCTAAAAGGGTCTTGGTTAGGTTGACAGAAAAACCCTTACTCCTTAACAACTGCCTCTCAAGTTCCACGCCGTCAGGTGGAGGTTGTCCACCTGTGGATGGAAAATCAGACCCTGAAAAAGAAGATCCTGAGTTGCTGGGAGCACCCAAGGATCTGAGATCGAAAGCTTCTCAGCCATGTAAACCATGGTCTCCTCGGCCAAAATGGGACAATTAGAATTACCCTTGCCTGGTCTTCCCTAATTTTCATCCACACTCGGTGAATAAGAGGAAAAGCATAGGCCAGAGGAAAATCCCACCTGTGGAGGAAAGCATCCAGCCGACAGGGGGGTCCCTCTGGAGACAGGGAAAAAACTTCTCCACCTTTTTGTTCAGGGCTGAGGCAAACAGGTCAACATGCGGGAGACCCCAGTTTTTCGAGATCTGAGAGAACACGTCTGATCTCGGTGTCTGGTCCAGACACCACTCTCCATGGGAAATTTGATGGCGACTCAGAAAGTCTGCCTGAATATTTTCCTTTCCCTTGATGTGGACTGCTGGTCCCCGCTCTGCTTGTTTATGTAGGAGACAACTGTTGTATTGTTGGACATAATTCTTAGATACTTTCCTACACATAGAGGAAAAGCCTCCTGAATTGCTTCCTTCACCGCCATGAGCTCCTTGATGTTGGAGGAAGCCTTCATTAGGCTTTCCTTCAAAATGTCCTCGAAAGGGGGGCAAAGCCTGCACCTGAGCTGAACGGCAGCATGAAGTGAAGCTCTGCTACAATCGTATCCCTCACAGCCTTAATCAAGCGGCACTTAAACCCCAGAATGGTCAAGATAGGTGGCTCTAGACCCACTGAAGCCCAAGGAATCGCTAAAGCTCCAACAAGTGGCGAATCTATGGAGAAATTCATTAAAAAAGCCGCCCAGATGCATGTGGCTAAAGAAATCAAGATGGCGCCGGGAAGAAGCATACAGCAGCAGCGGAGAAGGTAAGGGAGGTCTCCCCTGGGGCCGATTCCCTGCCCATCTCCAGAGCATTCCTAAAAGATGCCTTACTAGAAGCACTGGAGCCGCTCAGATCAGACCTCTCCTCGATAAACGAGGACATGCGCCATATTGGGAGGAGGGTTGAGACACTGGAGTACAATCAATCTGCTATTGTTACACACCAGAGTGCTGTCTCTTCCATACTAACCCTGCATCAGGCACACATAAACTCTCTTTACACGCTCCTTGAAGACCAAGAAAATAGGAGTAGACGCAATAATCTGCGCTTCAGGGGCATACCTGAATCTGTGAGCCCTGCTGAAATACCAGAAGCTGTTATGAATATTTGCCTGCAACTGCTCGGTCCGGACTCCACTCATGAAATCATCATTGAGAGGGCTCATAGAGCCTTACGTTCTAAGCCTCAGCCCGCAGAACCTCCAAGAGACTTTATTTGCAAATTTCTGCATTATCCGGTTAAAGACGCAATCCTTAACAAAGCAAGGAATTTTCAACAGCTAACCCTGGAGGACAGCCCAATAACCATATTCCAAGATTTAGCCCAATCCACATTGAAAAAGAGGAGAGCATTGAAACCACTTACGGATTGTCTTCGCAACAAAAAAGTTCTCTATAAGTGGCTATTCCCCTTTGGGCTGTCGTTTTTGTACGAAGGGCAGCACATTTCCATCTCTTCCTTCACCGATCTGCCCAAAGCATACGATATTCTACAAATTGACCAACTACCCATTGAGAACTGGGACTACATCCAGAGTAATAATCCACTTCCAGAACTTCCATCAGCTGATCCTTGGGAGACACCTCGTCCAGGCAAACCCCAAAGAACCAGAAGAAGACACTCAACTCCAAGACGCCTCCCACTTCATGATTCTTGAAGGACTCAAAGCTTGATCCTGGGATCCGTTACATGTTCAACAAATTTACATTGAGTAGTCTTTTTCTCTTCTATAATGCTTAAGAAATGCTCCTACCTAGTTTGGGGCATAATACTTTATTATCATTACTAACCTTTGAGCTATATTGTAAAGTTTAGGGTTCTATGTTTCTCTACTAAGTGCCTAGTAGAAAATTATTTCGAGGGTACGGCTATTTGTCACATTATACATGTGCACAATTTCCCCCCTGCCACACTATTGGAGTAGTATCACTCTAATATTAATGTTTTACATACTTGAACATTATCTCATACTGTTCTCACTGTTGTTTTTATTTTATTGTTGGTTATATGACAGGTATCATAGGAAGACTATCTTGTATCCTCAAAATGAAGAAGGATGCTTCCGTAACTCTGTAGCTCCACCCTGGATGGCTAAGTACAAAAAAACTGCACCCACACATCTTCTGTTAAAAACTTTCAGCGGTACACACTCAGCTATTCTTTTACCAGATGGCTGACATGTGCATTGCTTCATTTAACGTTAAGGGTTTTAACGCCCCATCGAAACGTAGTCAAATATTCTCCCTGGCTAAAAAAGAGGGATGCTCAGTCTTGATGCTCCAAGAGACTCACTTTAAATTTAATAAATACCCCGACCTATCCCGTTCTATGTTCCCACACTGGTACCATTGTGGTTCGAATTCAGCAGCTTCCAGAGGTGTGAGCATAGGGTTCCAGAAGGGTCTACCTTTTATATACATATCACATGTCCATGATGTAGATGGCAGGTATATAATACTGAAGGGTAAAGTGGCAAATCAAGTTTATACCTTTGCAAACGTTTACGCCCCAAATGTCAACCAAATTACGTGGCTGAGCGAAACGCCTGACCTTCTGGAATCATATAAGGAGGGGGTAGTGGTGCTTGGAGGAGATCTGAATATGGCAATAAACCCTTCAAGCCCCCTCATTAGAACCTAAAGCCTTCAGGTGGAGACTTAATGAACAGCTGATTTCCACAGAAGAGAATAGGAACCAAACTCAAAAAATTCTGGAGGAATTATTTTCCTTTAATGCCCTCCCTGAAACTTCCCCTCACATATTATGGGATACCCATAAGGCCTACATGAGAGGTCAGTTTATTAGTATGGGGTCAAGAATTAAAAAAGAAAGGAAGAAGAAAGTAGAGGATCTTTTAACCCAGATGCACAGGTTAGAAGCTGTACATAAAAGATCCTTGCTAGATTCTCACCTGACGGAACTCACAGAATTGAGAAACTCATTAAAAAATTTGCTCAATGCAACTATTATCTCCATGCGCAATACAAATACTATGCGTATGGAGATAAGGCTTCTAAGTTCATGATGCAGAGGATTAAACAAAGGAAATCGAATAATTATATTTACAAAATTAGAGTCTCCGGGAGGGAAGAAGTATATTCCACATCAGAGATAGCCAAACAATTCCAAATATTTTACCACTCCCTATATAACATAAAAGATGAGGAAAAGAAAGCTGATACCCCCTCTCTTCACCTACCCAAGGAATCAATAACCTCCTTCCTAAATTCCCTTGCCCTACCGGCTCTGTCAGATGCCCAAGCTCAAACTCTACAGGCCCCCTTTAAGATGAAGGAACTTCTGTCGGCAATTAAACAACTTCCTAACGGAAAAAGCCCTGATGGTTACCCGGCCTTATATTACCGCACTTTCCAGAATATAATAGGACCATATCTCCTCTCCATATTTAATAGCTCCCTGTCTGGTGTCCCATTATCCACAGATATGACTAGAGCACATATCACACTGATTCCGAAGGAGGGGAAAGACAGTTCCCAATGCTCTAATTATCGCCCAATTTCCCTATTGAATTTAGATTTGAAGTTATTAGCCAAAATGCTCGCCAATCGCCTGTCCTCTTTCCTCCCAAATTTAATAAAAAACGACTAAGTGGGCTTCGTCCGTGGTAGGGAGGGCAGAGATAACACCGCTAAGGTGCTAAATGCTATTTACTTTGCAAAAAATTTAAAAGGTCTCTTTTTTTTTAAAATAAATTTTTTTTATTAGAGAATCCAAAGTCAGTAGTGTATACATATACAATGAATTCAGGTACATAATCAATACTGTCACAGTCATTATAACATGGTACACTTACAGCTAAGAATTACAGGATCTCTTGATTTTTCAGCTTTCCCCCCCCCCCTCCCCTCCAAACAGAACACAACAAGACAATATGGTGTCCCTCCCTCTCCGCAAGTGTGGTCATAAATCTAATCAACCAACAACCTCCCTAAGGATCCCGCTATTTTACTTTTTAAGTACCAATCCGAGTTTATAAAGGGCTTCATAAGTATTTTCAATTCTTGGTCTGAGTATACTGTCGACATAAATGTCCCCCATTTTTTGAAGAACCCATTGATCAGTGACCCTCCAGTTTGTTCTACCTCCAATCTTTCCATTTCAAAGCACCTCTTGATCTGTGTGAAAATTTCTGAAGCCATCGGAACTCGACGCTGTAGCCAGTTTCTCAGAAGACAGCGCTTGGCTGCCAGAATTGCAATATGTATTATTGGAGAAGAAAGGGTACTTTCGGTAGATGAGTGAAAAATGATAAGTTCTGGAGTAATCGGAATCGATATTTTCAGATGTGCCTTGATATGATATTTAACCATCTTCCAGAAGCGCACAGAGTCAGGACAGGACCAGAGACCATGAACCATGTCCGACCCCCTAAGGTGGCATTTTGGGCAGGCAATGATTCTAGACTGGTCAGAATTCTCCCCAACCCAGTGGAAGCCATAGATGGCTTTATGTAATATCCTGAAGTGAGTTTCTCTCCAACCTTCGTTCCAAACCGTTTTCCTAACCTTTTCCAATCCTGAGGTGATCGTGTTTTCCGTTGTTAAAAGAGGAAATTCCTTCTTCCAGTGCTCAAAAACAGTGTCTGATAATGGTTTCTGTTTGATTTCCCTGAGTTCTATATACAGGTTCGATAGGGATTTTTTAACTCTTCCCTGACCTAATAGCCTATCCAAAACATTAGTGTGCATTATTGCTGCTGGGGTTTGGGACCTATGTTTAAGGAAGCTCACGATTTGCATGTACGCAAATGCATGGTGGGAGTGAGTGAGCCCATACCTATCCTTAATTTCCGTGAAGGAACTAAATCGCCCTCCCGGACCATTCCAAAAATCCCCCACTCTTTTCATTCCCTTTGCTCTCCAATCTCTGAAATGCTTAGATTCGATTCCCGCCGGAAATTCTGGGTGCCCCCAGATGGGCATGAGCTTGGAGAGCAAAAAGGGTACTTTGAGAATTTTGCAAACCTCCTTCCAGGTGGCCACCGTATCCCGGACCATAAGGCTGCTTTTAATTAGGGGAGGAATGTCAGCCAACCTAGCATGCAACAATGCCCCCAAAGTCCATGGCCTAACCAATTGAGATTCCAACCTGTAGTTAGAGTAGAAGCTGGTGTCATATAACCAATCGATACAGTGTCTCAGCAAACCTGCCAGATTATATAGCCGCAGGCATGGAAATGACAGCCCGCCTTTTTGTTTAGGTAGTTGGAGCTTGCGCAGGGCAATTCTTGGCCTCCTCCCCCCCCATAAGAAGGAACGGAATGCTGATTCAAATTTAGTAATGTCTAGATGTTTGAGCAATAGGGGAATATTCTGCAAGTGATAGAGTAACTTCGGGATGCTGATCATTTTCAGTAGCTGACACCTCCCCCCCAACGACAGCGGGAGATTTTTCCATCTGTCTAAGTCCGACAGGATAGATTTTATAAGAGGGGGATAGTTCAAATGATACAGGGATTCTGGACGCCTTCCTATATGTATCCCCAGGTATTTTATTGACGTATTTGCTACATGAATAGGTACATCTAGCTGAAGGGAGGCAATGTTTTGGGGACTGTTATGTAATAAGAGAAGTTCAGACTTGTTGGGGTTGGCCTTATAGCCTGAAGCTGTTCCAAAGTCTTCCAGGAGCTGGAAAACACGTCTCAGGTCCCTCTTAGGGTTTTCTAAGAATAGTAAGAGATCGTCCGCGAAAAGAGCATGTTTTATGGTGACATTGCCGATTTTTATCCCCTCAATATCACTGCTCTGGGCTAACTTTCGGGAAAGCGGCTCAATAGCCAGGTTGAATAAGAGAGGGGATAACGGGCATCCCTGCCTGGTACCCTTTCGCAAAGCGAAGGGAGGAGACACAAATCCCGTAGTATGTACTCTGGCCTTCGGGTCAGTATACAGGGCCGTTAGGTATTGGCGAAACGGGCCCGTTATTCCCATATTCTCCAACACACCGCCCATCCATCCCCAGTCAACGTTATCAAAAGCTTTTTCAGCGTCTATTGCCACCATTGCTGGGGATGGATGCGCACCCGGGTTCATTTTTATCTCGTCTAGGACCCCCAACACCTTGCGGATATTGGTGACCCCAGCCCTACCTTGGACAAAACCTACTTGGCTCGGGGAGATTAATTTAGGGAGTATAGACGCTAACCTGTCCGCCAGGATTTTTGATGCTAGCTTTAAGTCCACATTAATGAGCGATATTGGATGGTATGAGGAAGCCAGGGCGGGATCTTTGCCTGGTTTTGGCAGAACCTTGATATGGGCCGTGTTTGTATATGACGGGATAGTTCTACCCTGCATATATCCGGTGTAAATCCTTGATAGAATGGGGGCTACGTCAGTGGCTAAAATACGATAGAATTCACCCGTGAACCCATCTGGACCTGGTGCCTTCCCCAAGGTAAGAGACTTAATCGTTTGTAATACCTCTTCTGTTGTTATAGGAGAGTTGAGCATGGATCTGTCTTCCTCTGTTATTTTGGCAAGTCTGACATCCCCTAACCATTCCTGGACTCCCCCATTTTGACTGCCCGGAGTATCATATAGTGCGGTATAGAACTCTTGCAGAATCCCATTTATTTCTTTGGGGTGAGAGCATAATTTACCAGTTTTGTCCCGAAGATTATGAATGAGAGTCTGTGTCCTCTGCCCCATAGTAAGTCAAGCTAGAAGCTTCCCTGCTTTATTTCCGTATCTAAATAAGTGTGCCTCCCATTTAGATTGCACTAGCTGTTCCCATTGAAGAAGCCATGACTCATACGTCTGTTTCGCCTGGCGCCAGTTTTGTTGTGAAAGTGGGTTGGGGTTATTTTGAAAAGCTGAGTACGCCGCTCTCAACTCGTCACTAAATTGCACCAGTTTTAACTTAGTTGTGCGTTTTTTCCTATACATGTACGCCATGATTTGTCCCCTGAGTACCGCCTTCCCTGCGTCCCATAGCAACTGAGGGTCTGAGGTATCCCTATTATCCTGCTGATATTCCAGCCACCATCCATGGAGCATGTCACAGAAATTCTCGTCCTTGGTGAGATATGCTGGGAACCTCCACAAAAAGTCAGACCCCCTCGGAATTTCATCCCTGAACATGACCGAAACAGGAGCATGATCAGAAATCACCATGTCCTCAATTTTTGGTTCTGTGAAACGCCCCAAGGATTCTCTGTCAGCTAGGATATAATCGATACGGGACCAAGATCCATGGGCTGCAGAGAAAAAGGTAAAGTCCCTTCCTTCTGGGTGGACAAACCGCCAGATATCCACAAGATTTGCATCATCCAGGAGTCGCGCTAAGTTTGCTACCTCCCCTCCTTTCCTATTAGGCGAATTTAAATCTCTCCTCCTGTCCTCAACTTGGTTAACCACTTTGTTCATATCCCCACCTACTATCCTTAAAGCTACAGGGTCCCTTGATAGTTGCTGACTCAACTCATTAAAAAAAAGTGCATCCGAATCGTTCGGCCCATAGACATTATAAATACTTAAGTCTCCTTTCACTGACGTAAGATGTAGGTGAGACACTCGCCCCTTCTCATCATGCACGTGGTCTAAAACGGTATAGGGTAGGCCTTTTTTTATTAGGGTGAGGACGCCAGCTTTTTTCTCTTTGGCCTCTGACCCAAATATCTCCCCCACCCATAACTTCCTCATACGAAAAAAATCCTGAGCAGTCAGATGCGTTTCCTGTAATAGCGCTATATCAGCCCTTAATCTCTTGAGGTGCCTCAAAACCATCATACGTTTGCCCGGTGATCTCAACCCTTTTATATTCCAGGATACAATTTTGAGGCTGTTAGCCATTAGGAAGCGGATCTACGTGTACATTGTGGACACTCACGGATCTGTAGTGGACACCATCCCTCCCCCCCTTACCCCATACTAAAACCCCAAACTCGAACAAGCTGTCTAAGATGAAATCATCCCATACAGTAAAAACAAAGAACATTATCGCACATATTCTGACTCCACTTTTTTCCAGCATAGCAGTTAGCATGGAATCAGTATATGACCAAGCATAATAGCCTAGAAGCAAGTTCTATACATTGATATCTTAGGTTCAAGCTGACAATGGAAAAAGAAAACAGTGATAGTGAAAACGGGAATGGTAACCAGGTAAGGTAAAGAGGGAGAAAGGAAGGACATGTTCTGCATATCACATATTTCCCGCTCCCCTACTCC
This sequence comes from Bufo gargarizans, assembly GCF_014858855.1. Lineage (NCBI taxonomy): Eukaryota > Metazoa > Chordata > Amphibia > Anura > Bufonidae > Bufo > Bufo gargarizans. The sequence continues at coordinate 162,905,451 of NC_058085.1, read as the reverse complement.
CCCCCGGCGGGAACTACTATGTGCCGATGCGATACCCTTGCATCATGTCCTCTGGGAAGGCCTCGTCATCGCATTAGAGTCTCCACCGATGCATGTCAAAATCGCAACATGCGCATGAACAGTGACTTACAGTTCTCCAGCGGTTTCCCAATGAGACAAACGGTCCTGACGACCTGAAAGGTGCATGGTCGATTAGGCGTCTGTTTAAAAGCTCAGGAACGTTGAGAGCCGGCAGACGGGGTATCTACAATCTCTCAGTCTGCAGTTAGATCCCAATCTTGATTTTCTCCGCCTGAACTGCCTGGGATCTCGCTGTGACGGAGAGGAAGCAGTTCTTTTCCCGGTGCCACCCTCCTAGGTGGTCTGTGGGGTTTTGGAGAAGCAGGAACCTCCGGATATTCTAGGGCAGGTAATGAATGTCTTTCCGATAGAGAATCCTCGAGATGAACCCTCGCCTCCTCCGGGTTATCAAAGGTGGCCGATGAGCCGTCGGGCAAAGTCACTCTTAAAATGGCCGGGTACAATAGAGCAAATCTAATTTGCCTCTTATAGAGGGCTGTGCAAATCGGGGAGAATATTTTCCTTCTTTTCGTGACCTCAGCCGAGAAGTCCCCAAACACCAAAATGCGCTGCCCTCTGAGCGATACTCCATTCTTTTGCTGCTTGTATGCTCTTAGCAGGGCTGCTTTATCTGAATAGTCAAGGTATTTAACTATGACCTGCCTGGGTCTTGAATTGCGGTCTGGGCGCGCCTGCGATTTAGGTAATCTTGCCGATGCCTCGGGGGGAACCTCTCTTCCCACTCTGTGTGCTCTTTCCACCTTGCAGCAGGCTGTAGGTCCCAAGGCTCTGGGCAATTCCCGCTCACATAGGGATATGAGGTCTTTTGCTGGTATATGCTCCGGTACTCCCACCAAGCGCAGGTTGCTCCTTCTCGACCTATTCTCCAGGTCGTCAATCTTAGCCCACAGCCTAGCGTTTTCATCCACTAGTTGGGTCAGGTGTTTTTTTATTATTGTATTATCGGTTTCCACCGCCTCCAGCCTGGTTTCCAACTCTTCCAAGCGCGCCGAGTGTTGCTTGACCTCAGCCTGTAAGGTCCCCAAGGACTGAGCCACGGTGGAGGAAAGGGTTTCTTGGAGGTCCGGTAATATGCGGGTGGCGACCTCCAGCGCTAGATGCTTGTAGTCGATGAATGTCCCCCCAGCTTCATTCGCTAGGTCCCCCTGGTTTCCTGGTAGGAGCTCCGGGGACTGTTCCCTCCCGCCTTCCTCCGGCGGGGCCGCTATCTTGGATTCAGCGGCTTGCTTGTCAGCTTTCGCCGGGTTTTTCTTTGCTTTGCTCCCCATAGGAATCAGGTACCGGTCCATATACCGCAGGTCAGTAATCAGCGTGTGTGCGTCCAGCTACAGTCACGATCCTGCAGCTAGATATCTGAAGGGAGCAGTTGAAAACTTGCTTCTGGCACGGAGCTGCTACTACACGCTGCCGCTCATGCTGGCGCCGGAACCGGAAGTCTTAAAAGGTCTCTAATCCTCCTTACCACGGATGCAGAAAAAGCCTTCGACAGGGTAAGTTGGGAATACATGAGAGAAGTTCTTAAAACCATTAAATTCCCAGACCCGTATATTGATGCTATTTTTTCCTTGTATACCCATGCCTCAGCAGCCATCATCATTAATGATACCTTGTCTCCCTCTTTCGATATCAGGAATGGCACCAGACAGGGATGCCCACTATCACCTCTGTTATTCATTCTAGTAATGGAAACACTGCTCCAAGCTATTAGACTGGAGAAGGGGATAATGGGCATAAAGATAAACCAAATTGAACATAAGGTGGCAGCCTTCGCAGACGACTTGTTAATAATGAACACCAATCCAACCGAAGCCCTTCCACGGATATATAAAATTTTTGAACAATTCAGCTCCTTTTCTAACTTCAGAATTAATATGAGCAAATCCCATATTATCAGTATAGATCTTCCAATTTCAATTAGAAATACACTGAAGGCAAATTCCCCTTTTAATTGGGACGCTCCATATATCACATACCTGGGAGTTAAGATTGGCCCAGACCCGTCTACTCTCTTTCGACTAAATTACTCTCCTCTCCTTCAGTCTGTCACTGATCAATTAGCTGGGCTTAATTATCCGATGCTTTCATGGTTTGGAAGAAAAAAATATCGTAACCTAGTTTTACCGATTCCAGTCCCAAAAACGTATAACATCAAACTTAAACAACATATCAGCTCATTTATTTGGGCCAGGAAAAGGGCTCGACTGGCTCGCTCTGTCCTTTGCAGACCAAAGGCTAATGGGGGAATAGGTTTACCTGACCCAGAACTCTATGGGAGAGCTGTGATTCTTTCCAGATTAGTGGAATGGATGACATATCCAAACCCGAAGCCGTGGGTCTTCATGGAACAGGGCGACCTTGGTTCGTTCCCTTCAGGCCTTCTAGTGGGCGCAAAACATTTCCCACCCCTAGATAGACCCCTTAACCCAATGACCAAATCGACAGTTGAGGCATGGAACTGGCTCCAGCAATCACAACATGCCATACCACTACCCTCACCACTGATACAGGTAAAAGACATAATAGCCTTTGCTCCATCCACCCTGAAAGATTGTTTACCAATCTCAGTCCGAAACTCCACATTACCTCTTTACTCACTTTTTGACATAAATGGCACAGTAATGAGCAATGAAAATATCTTAGGAGTCTTCCCAGAATGCAAACAATTCCCCTACTTATTGTCATTCATAAGTAGGGATGAGCGAACTCGAACTGTATAGTTCGGGTTCGTACCGAATTTTGGGGTGTCCGTGACACGGACCCGAACCCGGACATTTTCGTAAAAGTCCGGGTTCGGGTTCGGTGTTCGTCGCTTTCTTGGCGCTTTTTGACGCTTTCTTGGCGCTTTTTGAAAGGCTGCAAAGCAGCCAATCAACAAGCGTCATACTACTTGCCCCAAGAGGCCGTCACAGCCATGCCTACTATTGGCATGGCTGTGATTGGCCAGAGCACCATGTGACCCAGCCTCTATTTAAGCTGGAGTCACATAGCGCCGCCCGTCACTCTGCTCTGATTAGCGTAGGGAGAGGTTGCGGCTGCGACAGTAGGGTGAGATTAGGCAGATTAACTCCTCCAAAGGACTTGATTATTGATCGATCTGCAGCTGTGGGTCATTGAGCTGCTGATACTCAATTGCTCACTGTTTTTAGGCTGCCCAGACAGTTTGTCAGTCACTTTTTTCTGGGGTGATCGGCGGCCATTTTGTGTCTTGTGGTGCGCCAGCACAAGCTGCGACCAAGTGCATTTAACCCTCAATGGTGTGGTTGTTTTTTGGCTAAAGCCTACATCAGGGTGAAGCTGTCACACCAAGTGCATTTAACCAGCAATAGTCTGTTTATTTTTTGGCCATATACTACATCAGGGGCAAGCTGCGCCTGTCACCAAGTGCATTTAACCCTCAATGGTGTGGTTGTTTTTTGGCTAAAGCCTACATCAGGGTGAAGCTGTCACACCAAGTGCATTTAACCAGCAATAGTCTGTTTATTTTTTGGCCATATACTACATCAGGGGCAAGCTGCGCCTGTCACCAAGTGCATTTAACCCTCAATGGTGTGGTTGTTTTTTGGCTAAAGCCTACATCAGGGTGAAGCTGTCACACCAAGTGCATTTAACCAGCAATAGTCTGTTTATTTTTTGGCCATATACTACATCAGGGGCAAGCTGCGCCTGTCACCAAGTGCATTTAACCCTCAATGGTGTGGTTGTTTTTTGGCTAAAGCCTACATCAGGGTGAAGCTGTCACACCAAGTGCATTTAACCAGCAATAGTCTGTTTATTTTTTGGCCATATACTACACCAGGGGCAAGCTGCGCCCGTCACCAAGTGCATTTAACCCTCAGTAGTGTGGTTGGTCAAGCTGTCCCACCCAAGTGCATTTAGCCAGCAATAGTCTGTTCATTTTTTGGCCATATACTACATCAGGGGCAAGCTGCGCCCGTCACCAAGTGCATTTAACCCTCAGTAGTGTGGTTGGTCAAGCTGTCACACCAAGTGCATTTAACCAGCAATAGTGTGGTTATTTTTTGGCCATATCCCAGTCTAATTCTGTCAGTAAATCCATACCGGTCACCCAGCGCCTAAATACTAGCCCTCAAATTTATATCCCGCTAAATCTGTCGTTACCGCTGTACTGTTGTGGCTGGGCAAGTTATTTAGTGTCCGTCAAAGCACATTTTTTGTTCTGGGTTGAAATACAATTCCCAATTTAGCAATTTCATAATTTAGTGGTTTCTGCTATATCAGAGCTATTTGAAATCTATCCCTAAAAGGGTATATAATATTCAAGGTGCACATAGGGTCATTCAGAATAACTTCACACACACGCTACTGTGCATTTCCAAGTCTAATTCTGTCAGTAAATCCATACCGGTCACCCAGCGCCTAAATACTAGGCCTCAAATTTATATCCCGCTAAATCTGTCGTTACCGCTGTACTGTTGTGGCTGGGCAAGTTATTTAGTGTCCGTCAAAGCACATTTTTTGTTCTGGGTTGAAATACAATTCCCAATTTAGCAATTTCATAATTTAGTGGTTTCTGCTATATCAGAGCTATTTGAAATCTATCCCTAAAAGGGTATATAATATTCAAGGTGCACATAGGGTCATTCAGAATAACTTCACACACACGCTACTGTGCATTTCCAAGTCTAATTCTGTCAGTAAATCTATACCGGTCACCCAGTGCCTAAATACTAGGCCTCAAATTTATATTCAGCTGAATTTGAATACAATACATTGGGCCAAATAATATTTTTGTTGTTGTGGTGAACGATAACAATGAGGAAAACATCTAGTAAGGGACGCGGACGTGGACATGGTCGTGGTGGTGTTAGTGGACCCTCTGGTGCTGGGAGAGGACGTGGCCGTTCTGCCACATCCACACGTCCTAGTGTACCAACTACCTCAGGTCCCAGTAGCCGCCAGAATTTACAGCGATATATGGTGGGGCCCAATGCCGTTCTAAGGATGGTAAGGCCTGAGCAGGTACAGGCATTAGTCAATTGGGTGGCTGACAGTGGATCCAGCACATTCACATTATCTCCCACCCAGTCTTCTGCAGAAAGCGCACAGATGGCGCCTGAAAACCAACCCCATCAGTCTGTCACATCACCCCCATGCATACCAGGGAAACTGTCTCAGCCTCAAGTTATGCAGCAGTCTCTTATGCTGTTTGAAGACTCCGCTGGCAGGGTTTCCCAAGGGCATCCACCTAGCCCTTCCCCAGTGGTGAAAGACATAGAATGCACTGACGCACAACCACTTATGTTTCCTGATGATGAGGATATGGGAATACCACCTCAGCATGTCTCTGATGATGACGAAACACAGGTGCCAACTGCTGCGTCTTTCTGCAGTGTGCAGACTGAACAGGAGGTCAGGGATCAAGACTGGGTGGAAGACGATGCAGGGGACGATGAGGTCCTAGACCCCACATGGAATGAAGGTCGTACCACTGACTTTCACAGTTCGGAGGAAGAGGCAGTGGTGAGACCGAGCCAACAGCGTAGCAAAAGAGGGAGCAGTGGGCAAAAGCAGAACACCCGCCGCCAAGAGACTCCGCCTGCTACTGACCGCCGCCATCTGGGACCGAGCACCCCAAAGGCAGCTTCAAGGAGTTCCCTGGCATGGCACTTCTTCAAACAATGTGCTGACGACAAGACCCGAGTGGTTTGCACGCTGTGCCATCAGAGCCTGAAGCGAGGCATTAACGTTCTGAACCTGAGCACAACCTGCATGACCAGGCACCTGCATGCAAAGTATGGACTGCAGTGGAGTAAACACCTTAAAACCAAGGAAGTCACTCAGGCTCCCCCTGCTACCTCTTCTGCTGCTGCCGCCTCGGCCTCTTCTGCTGCTGCCACCTCGGCCTCTTCCTCCGCCTCTGGAGGAACGTTAGCACCTGCCGCCCAGCAAACAGGGGATGTACCACCAACACCACCACCACCTCCGTCACCAAGCATCTCAACCATGTCACACGGCAGCGTTCAGCTCTCCATCTCACAAACATTTGAGAGAAAGCGTAAATTCCCACCTAGCCACCCTCGATCCCTGGCTCTGAATGCCAGCATTTCTAAACTACTGGCCTATGAAATGCTGTCATTTAGGCTGGTGGACACAGACAGCTTCAAACAGCTCATGTCGCTTGCTGTCCCACAGTATGTTGTTCTCAGCCGGCACTACTTCTCCAAGAGAGCCGTGCCTTCCCTGCACAACCAAGTATCTGGTTGTGCACTGCGCAACGCCATCTGTGGCAAGGTCCACCTAACCACAGATACGTGGACCAGTAAACACGGCCAGGGACGCTATATGTCCCTAACTGCACACTGGGTAAATGTAGTGGCAGCTGGGCCCCAGGCGGAGAGCTGTTTGGCGCACGTCCTTCCGCCGCCAAGGATCACAGGGCAACATTCTTTGCCTCCTGTTGCCACCTCCTCCTACTCAGCTTCCTCCTCCTCTTCTTCCACCTGCTCATCCAGTCAGCCACACACCTTCACCACCAACTTCAGCACAGCCCGGGGTAAACGTCAGCAGGCCATTCTGAAACTCATATGTTTGGGGGACAGGCCCCACACCGCACACGAGTTGTGGCAGGGTATAGAACAACAGACCGACGAGTGGTTGCTGCCGGTGAGCCTCAAGCCCGGCCTGGTGGTGTGTGATAATGGGCGAAATCACGTTGCAGCTCTGGGACTAGCCGGTTTGACGCACATCCCTTGCTTGGCGCATGTGCTGAATTTGGTGGTGCAGAAGTTCATTCACAACTACCCCGACATGTCAGAGCTGCTGCATAAAGTCCATCACTGGTGCGTGGCTGGGGGGAAAGGCAGGACGATGACGATACGCCTCCCACAGAGGACAGCTTGTCCTTACCCCTGGGCAGCCTGGCACACATAAGCGACTACATGCTGCAGTGCCTGCGCAACGACAGCAGAGTTGCCCACATTTTAACGTGTGCGGACTACTGGGTTGCCACCCTGCTGGATCCACGCTACAAAGACAATGTGCCCACCTTACTTCCTGCACTGGAGCGTGATAGGAAGATGCGCGAGTACAAGCGCACGTTGGTAGACGCGCTACTGAGAGAATTCCCAAATGTCACAGGGGAACAAGTGGAAGCCCAAGGCCAAGGCAGAGGAGGAGCAAGAGGTCGCCAAGGCAGCTGTGTCACGGCCAGCTCCTCTGAGGGCAGGGTTAGCATGGCAGAGATGTGGAAAAGTTTTGTCAACACGCCACAGCTAACTGCACCACCACCTGATACGCAACGTGTTAGCAGGAGGCAACATTTCACTAACATGGTGGAACAGTACGTGTGCACACCCCTCCACGTACTGACTGATGGTTCGGCCCCATTCAACTACTGGGTCTCTAAATTGTTCACGTGGCCAGAGCTAGCCTTTTATGCCTTGGAGGTGCTGGCCTGCCCGGCGGCCAGCGTTTTGTCTGAACGTGTATTCAGCACGGCAGGGGGTGTCATTACAGACAAACGCAGCCGCCTGTCTACAGCCAATGTGGACAAGCTGACATTCATAAAAATGAACCAGGCATGGATCCCACAGGACCTGTCCGTCCCTTGTCCAGATTAGACATTAACTACCTCCCCTTAACCATATATTATTGTACTCCAGGGCACTTCCTCATTCAATCCTATTTTTATTTTCATTTTACCATTATATTGCGAGGCTACCCAAATTTGAATGAACCTCTCCTCTGTCTGGGTGCCGGGGCCTAAATATATGCCAATGGACTGTTCCAATGTTGGGTGACGTGAAGCCTGATTCTCTGCTATGACATGCAGACTAATTCTCTGCTGACATGAAGCCAGATTCTCTGTTATGGGACCTCTCTCCTCTGCCTGGGTGCTGGGCCTAAATATATGCTAATGGACTGTTGCACTGGTGGCTGACGTGAAGCCTGATTGTCTGTTACGCGACCTCTCTCCTCTGCCTGGGTGCTGGGCCTAAATATCTGACAATGGACTGTTGCATTGGTGGCTGACGTGAAGCCTGATTCTCTGCTATGATATGAAGACTGATTCTCTGCTGACATGAAGCCAGATTGTCTGTTACGGGACCTCTCTCCTCTGCCTGGGTGCTGGGCCTAAATTTATGAAAATGGACTCTTACAGTGGTGGGTGACGTGAAGCCTGATTCTCTGCTATGATATGAAGACTGATTCTCTGCTGACACGAAGCCAGATTGTCTGTTACGGGACCTCTCTCCTCTGCCTGGGTGCCGGGGCCTAAATATCTGAGAATGGACTGTTCCAGTGGTGGGTGACGGGAAGCCAGATTCTCTGCTATGGGACCTCTCTCCAATTGATTTTGGTTAATTTTTATTTATTTAATTTTTATTTTAATTCATTTTCCTATCCACATTTGTTTGCAGGGGATTTACCTACATGTTGCTGCCTTTTGCAGCCCTCTAGCCCTTTCCTGGGCTGTTTTACAGCCTTTTTAGTACCGAAAAGTTCGGGTCCCCATTGACTTCAATGGGGTTCGGGTTCGGGACGAAGTTCGGATCGGGTTCGGATCCCGAACCCGAACATTTCTGGAAAGTTCGGCAGAACTTCTCGAACCCGAACATCCAGGTGTTCGCTCAACTCTATTCATAAGCCCTTTTATAACTAAAAATGTCACTATGAATGACCTACTACGCCCTTTGACCTGGCTTGAAAGTATACTTAACAATCAATCTAAACACACCAAATTAATCTCCCAAATCTATAAGAAACTAAGTACACCTGTGTCAACGATTAAACCAGCATTTATAGGGCTATGGGAACGGGATTTATATACTAACTTCTCTCAGGCAGAGATCTCAAAACTACTACTAAACCCTCATAAATCCTCTAGGTGCATCCGTACCCAAGAAAATGGATATAAAATATTAACAAGATGATATAAGACTCCAGATGTCACTTATCGCTATAACCCAAATAATACCGACACGTGCTGGTGGTGTAAGAAAGAAAGAGGATCATTCTTCCACATATGGTGGACATGCCCACCTCTGCAAGAATGGTGGAAAATAATCTTCTCCAAAGCTAATAGGATCTGTGGAGTAAATATTCAAATTTCTCCTCAACTGGCGTTGTTAGGTTTACCTCCATCTTCGCCAAGAATATCACCAACTAAATTATTTAATACTATGCGGCACGCCTACTAATACCAAAACTGTGGCTATCTGAAGAGTTACCCTCCATATCTCAGTGGGTAGGGAAGATGGACCAGCTATGTAGATTTGAAGAGATTGCTGCATGGGAATCCCGAAGAATTCATTTATATAGGGCCCAATGGAAAGAATGGTTTGCATTTAGAAAACAAGTACTTCCCACACCACCCCATCCTATGTCTTACTAGATTAAGACTACTTACCCAATTGCTCCCTTACATGACCCTTAAATGTCCTTCAGAAGACGATGAGATTGTATGTCTTAAAGTACTAACCACTCTAAAGAAATAATGTAAAACAACCTGTCAAACCACCAGTTATACTATGTTACTCATATGTCTTTAAATAGATAACTGTATGTTCATATCTAAACATATGTATTGATTTTATTTTCAATAAACTCTATTTGAAAACCCAAAAAAATAAAAATAAATTGTCCCTGAAAGGATAACTTCTGAATGAGGGCCCCCCAGCCCCACAGACTTGCATCTGTTGTCAGACAAACAATTTTGTTCCTTAGCCAAGGAAGACCTTGATTTAAAATGTCTGTCTTGAGCCACCATCTTAAGTTGAGTAAGGTGTGGGAGGATATTGTGAATTTCATATCTAGAGGTAAACTTACTTTCTGCCAAGTTTCTAGAATCTCCCACTGCAGCTCTCTTGTATGGAACTGTGCCCAAGTGACAGCTGGGATGCAGGAAGTCAAGCTCCCCAAGATCGACATACCTTTTTTTAGAGTAATCTGGTGATGATCTATTAAGTTTTAAATTTTCTGTCGTATACCGACTATCTTCTCTTCTGTTAAAAAACACCTCTGGAGCCTGGAGTCCAAGATTAGGCCCAGGAACTGCAGACGTTGAATAGGCGTTGGTTTTGACTTCCTGTCGTTGAGAATCCACCCCAGCTTCCTCAAGATGCTGATTACTTCCAAGACCGCCCAAATCGCAGGCTTTTTCTGTTTCTGCCACAATCAAAAAATCGTCCTTTTCTCGGATGTGAGCTGACATTTCTGCTATCACCTTGGTGAAGAACCTGGGGGACATTGCTAAGCCGAATGGCAGTGCCTGAAACTGCCAGTGTTTTAATTCTCCTTCCATCTGGATCACAAATCTCAGGTAGTCCTGATGAATCGGAACATGGAGATAGGCGTCCTTCAAGTCCAGAACCGACCATGAAGCAGCCTGGGAAGAGTAGATTTATTGTTGAGTTGATAGTCTCCATTCTGAACTTTTTCTGTAAGAGAAAATGGTTCAGTCTCTTTAAATTGATTATGGTTCTGTAGGAACCATCTGACTTTTTCACCAAAAATAGAGAGGAATAAAACCTCTGTCCTTCCTGATGCTTCGGGACTGCTACTAAGACTTTTTTTTCTGCTAAAGACTGCACTTCTGACGTGATTGCCCCTCCATCTTTTTGCGCTGCTTCTGTAATTACGAACCTTGAAGGAGGACTTAAATGGAATTCCAGCTTTAACCCCTCGTTTAAAGTGTCCAGAATCTAAGAGCTGCTGGAAATCTGGGTCCATGCAGGTAGAAAGTTTTTTAACCTTCCTCCTACTCCCTGGCGTTATTGCTGTTCAGACTTTTTCTCTCCTCTGGTCTGTTTGTTGAAAAAAATAGCTTTTTGCTCCTTCTCTTCGGGATCTTGGTTTGTAAGACTTATCTTCCTTTGTATTTTCTCTGTTACTCCGAAAGGAATGGAAGGTACGAAAGGATCTGTTGGATCTTTCCCTCGAAAAAAAGGTGGTCTGTGTGGGAAATTTTTTCTTCTTGTCAGCAGACTTATCTAGCAGGTCATCCAGAGCTGATCCAAAACGATACTCTCCCTCACAAGGTACTGCACAGCCTTTTCTTAGATTGTAAGTCTCCCTTCCAATTTTTCAGCCATAGAGCCCTGCGAGCGGAGTTAGCCAGTCCTGCCGCATGGGCAGACAATCTAATAGCGTCCGCAGATGCGTCTGCTAAAAAATCTACCGCTTTTTTAATAAGTAGAGAGACTAGCTAAAACGTCCTCTCTAGGGCTCTTGTTCTTTATTTGTTCCTCTAATTCAGACAACCACATAATAAGGGATCTAGCAGTACAGGTTGAGGCAATAGAAGGTCTGAATGAAGATGTCGAGGCTTCCCAAGCTCCTTTCAAAAACCTCTCAGCTTTCTTATCCAAGTGGTCTCTTAAAGACCCCATGTCCTTGAACGGAATAGCCGATTTCTTCGATTCATTAGAGATGGCCACGTCAATCTTTGGCGCCTTATTCCAGACAGCGGCTACATCCTCAGAAAATGGATATTTCCTCTTCAAATTTTTTTTTATTAAAACTCTTTTGTTTGGTTTAAGCCATTCCTCATTAATCACGGCTAATACATTTTTATGCAAGGGGAAGAACCTAGAACACCAAACACCAAACAAACCAGACATAGAACACCGAACTAGACATAAACACACACCCAAAACACCAAACAATGCAACAAGTAAGGATGGGAAAAAGACAGAGGGAAAAAAGGGGAGACATCAAGGTGACATTGATGTCTAGCTAGGAGGCACTCCCACTGGACAGATGGTATATGGAGGATAGAAGCAGCACTCCAGTTCTCACAAAGGCTAAAGTGCAACTGACCTCAGGCTCACAACACAACATATAAAGAGCCAAGAGGCCACACCCAAGACACACCTAAATCCCCACCAGCCAGATAATTAACCCCTCCGGCACCAGACAGGGTAGGACCCAATAGAAAGGAGGAGCAACAACACATTGCCGCAGGCAACAGAATGCACAGCAACCGTTTCACAGCGCACACAACAGAGGCTGTAACTCATTCCCCAAAAGAATTGCAGCTGTAATTGCAGCAAAAGGTGGTCCTACAAAGTACTGACTCAGGGGGGCTGAATACAAATGCACACCACACTTTGCGTATTTTTATTTATTAAACATTTTAAAAACCATGTATCATTTTCTTTTCATTTCACCCATACTTGATACTTTGTGTTGGTCTATCACATTAAATCCCAATAAAATAAATTTAAGTATTTGGGTGTGACTTGAAAAAATGTGGAAAAGTTCAACGGGTATGAATACTTTTTCAAGGCACTGTATTTGAATTGGTAAGCTCATTAATTTGGAGTAAGTCATAAAATAGAAAAATTCACAATATTTCAGAACTTTGCATTTTTCTTGGGTAAGAATTTGAAGATTGCAATTCAGAGTGCTATTCCATGTGAGGTCCCTTGAAGCAGCTCCAAGGTAACGTTGGTAATGTCTGGTCTTTGAAAGTGCTGAGGACAGCATTGAAAACACAGATGTTAACTTTGTACACTAGTGTATTTTTATTTTACTCTGTCTTATCTTCAATTGAATTATGGAAACTTCATGTAGAGAGCAGCAGTAGATGTGCAGTATGAACGCAATCAGTCGAACACACATCCGTAGCAACGTATATGTTTTCCATAGAAAACAGTTATAATGTCTTCAAGGAAAATACTCTCCATGACCTATTCCATCGAGGTCAGGCGATTTACTAAATTATCTACATTTATTATATTTTAACTCTCTTCCTGCTTTTTCAGTTACTGCATCACTAATATGGCTACAGAGCATTGTAGCTTTAGTAATGTTTTTTTTTACCCCATTGTATAACAGACTACAATTAATATATTGCCACAAAAATATAGAGATGAGCGAAGTTTTGAAAAATGTGATAAACAGCTTCACTGACATTCCAGAAGAAATTTGATTTGTTACACACTAATTAGTCACAAATAGCTATAAATCATGTATACCCAGGCCACTCTGCCTAGAGTACGACCACACAGAGCAGTAAGTAGGTAGTAAGTAAATAAAACTGACACAGAACAAGTCTCCCTGCACTCTCCTTGCATTTTCCATTTGTAACATGTGCAGCCACCATTTTAGGGATACCTGATTTGCTACCCCGAAGTTCAAGGAAATTCAGATTAATTGCAAATCGACGTTTTCCTAAACTTTAGACCAAATTCCACAATGAATGCTTTGCTTCTCTCAACATTGCAAAAATACAAGCCAGCTAATATATAAACAAATTTTGCTTGGGGCTATTCCTGAGTGTTATACAGGTACCCCCCCCCCCCCCCCGGTCTTTACCATTAAACCCCAGTACATGATTCTGGACTTTACTACAAAGGAGCCACACGGCTGCTACCTCTTGGAATAGTCTCTGACTACTTATACATGGGTGTCAAGAGACACTGCTGCAGAGCACTAAGGGATCAGGCAAAACTGTAGTAAGGGACATGCCTAGGTCAGAGGTCAGGGTCAAGAAGCAAAGAGTCAAATTTGTGAAACAGGCACATAGGCAGACAGACATAATCAGCACACCTTTGCAGAAACTATTCAAGTGAAACCTATTGCTCAGTCACCATCCTACAGGGAAAGATGCCTTACACCTAGGTGGCCAGCCATGGTCTGGGAAAGATTAGGGTGCACATGCTGGCCCCTTTAGAACCGGAGGGAGCATGAACATAGCATGGGCACAGCAAACCTGGGCCTCAGCCTGCATGGAGGATAGGAAAGACAGTTACTACATATACAACAACACGTGGTAAAAACTACAGCAGTAGGACTAGACTTGTGTTATTAGGACCATGGTCACCTGTTTTTCCTGCTAGATTAATCAACTCCACCTTGGAACTCCTGTCTTTACTATAAACTAAGTTGGTTGTTGTCTATAACAGCATGCTCTCCTATTTTATTTATCCTCTTTTTGTCAGTTCTAATTCTTCTTTTCAGCTTTTTAAATTTTCTCTTTTGTCCACTGGGGAGAGACAAGTTATTTGTGCACCTACGTAAGAGATGAAAGAGATGAAAATTTGCACCCTCTATGCTGAAACACCTGTAAAACTAAAATACACCCAGATAATATTTTCATAAGGACCCTAAATAATATCATATAGAGCAGAACAATGCTGTCATACAGTTTACAATATAACCATACAAAGGTCAAATAATATGCACACAACTAGTACAGCTCTCAAAACATATACGGTATATTAAAGTACAACTAAAAGAACTAAAAATAAAAAATTGGATTAAAAACATGGCTAACGAAATCCCCCCTCTTGAATAAACCCCAAATGATAATAGGTGAAATTCGATAATACGTGGTTATTACAGGTGTTGAATTCCTCGGGGGCCCCAACAATTAGGCATTCACCATACAGAAAAGATCAAGTGATTATGTGGCTGGAGGTATATTAGATGGTCATTGGATATCAGTTTTACTGCAGGCAAGTGGAGTACAGGCCCCAAACATTATGCATTCACCGGACAGAAAACATCAAGTAATTATGTGGCTGGAGGTATATTAGACGGTCATTGGATATCAATTTTACTGCAGGCCAGTGGAGTACAGGGCTTAAACATTAGGCATTCATCGTATAGAAAAGAACAAGTGATTATGTGGCTGGAGGTACATTAAGTGGTCACCGTATAGCAATTTTACTGTTGGCCAGTAAGATTACGGGCCCCAAAAATTCTGCATTCATCGTACAGAAAAGATCAAGTGATTATGTGGCTGGAGGTATATTAGACGGTCAATGGATATTAATTTTACTGCAGGCCAGTGGAGTATAGGCCCGAAACATTAGGCATTCACCAGACAGAAAACATCAAGTGATTATGTGGCTCGAGGTATATTAGAAGGTCATTGGATAACAATTTTACTGCAGGCCAGTGGGGTACAGGGCTTAAACATTAGGCATTCATCGTATAGATAGATAAATACATATGTTTAAAAGAACTAAAAATATTAAATTGGATTAAAAACATGGCTAACGAAATTCCCCCTCTTGAATAAACCCCAAATGAAAATAGGTGAAATTCGATAAAACGTGGTGGTCACAGGTGTTGAATTCCTCCAAGGCCCCATCAATTAGGCATTCACCGTACAGAAAATGGCAAAAATTCACACAATAAATACATATTTTAATCAGGGGCCATTTTTATAAGTCATAAAAACTGTCAAAAATGTGCCCTGCTGGAGCCTAGAAATTTTTTATTTTAGACCACGGGAGTATAGGCCCAAAACATTAGGCATTCACCAAACAGAAAACCTCAAGTGATTAAGTGACTGGAGGTATATTAGACGGTCATTGGTTACCAATTTTACTGCAGTCCAGTTGGTTGTAAGAATTATCTCATATCCGAAATGACCAACACATCTTCAAACCGCCCTCTTCTTGCATGCGTGGTAGGATTGGTACCCGGAACTGTTTCTCTGTGGGTGGAAATTCCTCTGCCAGCGCCCGCAACAGCAGAATGCAGCATCTCTCGCAGCAAGGCTTGGAAATGTTGCATTCTGAAAGCCCTCTGTGATGCTGGTAACATGTCCACCATTTTGTGTTTGTACCGGGAGTCTAAGTACGTTGCCACCCAGTACTGATCCTTGCCCTTTATGCTTTTTATATGGGAGTCCCTCTTTAAACACTGGAGCATGAAGGCCTGCATTTGCACTAAACTGGAAGAGGTGTAGCGCCCTGGTTCCTGCTCATTGCCCAGGAGAATTTCGTCCTCGGTCTCCACCCCCATCCACGGACAACACCAGGGATCCCCGAAAAGTTTAAAGCCTGCTCTTCTTGCTCCACCTCCTACCCCCAGCCACCATCCTCCTCTGGCTCCTCTTCAGACTCCTGCTGACGTGTCTCAGATGGAGTAGACCCCCCTGGGAATTCATTTAGCATTGCGACTTCCTCATCTTCCAGCTCCTGCTCCTCTACGGCTTGATCAATGACACTACTCAATGCACGCTCCAGAAAGAAGGTGTAAGGTATAATGTCACTTATGGCGCCCTGGCTGCGACTGACCAATTTGGTGATCTCATCAAATGGCCGCAGAAGTCTGCATGCATCGCGCATGAGCAACCACTAGTGAGGAGAAAAGAAACCATGCTCCCCAGAACCTGTCCTGCTGCAGAGCTCGTACAGGTAGTCGTTAATGGCACATTGCTGCTGGAGCAGCCTTTTATGCATATAGAAGGTGGAGTTCAAGCGCGTTGAGATGTCACAAATCAGACGTCTGACGGGCAGGTGGTCTCGCCGCTTAACGTCAGCAAGGCGAGCCATGGCCGTGTAAGATCTAAAATGGCCAGAGATTTTCCTGGCCTGCCGCAATACGTCCTGGACCCCGGGGTATTTGGCAACGAATCACTGCACAACTAAGTTCAGCACGGGCCATTTTGCCCTGTTTCAGCGCGCTCAGCAGATTTGCACCATTGTAGCACACCACTTTACCAACTGTAAAATTGAGCAGGGTTAGCCACTGATCGGTCTGTGACTGCAGAGCTGAAAGGAGGGCAGCACCGGTGTGGCTTATGGCTTCCAGGCACAACAGCCGCAGCACAGCATGGCAACGTCTCACCTGGCACGTCAAATAGGTTCTGGGAGCTTGGGTGGTGCAGCGGAATAGGCAGTATCAGTGGAAAAGGAGAAGTCAGCTAAGGAGTAGACAGAGGATGGAGTAGGAGGGGGAGAAGAAAAAGGCAGGCCTGCATGCAATCCGTGACATCCACACGGGTGCCATGGGTTGCATGCTTGACAGCCATCAGAAGGTTCACCCAGTGGGCAGTAAAAGTTATGTACCTTCCCTGCCCGTGTTTGCTAGACACTGTGTGCCAGAGATGCATTCACTTGCCGCTGATTGTGGACATATATGTCTGAGATGCCCTTCAGGGAGAAATATTTCCTTCCAGGGACCTTCCATTGCAGTGTGCCAATGGCCACACATTTTCTAAAGGCTCCAGAGTCCACCAGTTTATGTGGCAGTAGTTGGCGGGCTAGCAATTCCGACAAGCCGGCAGTCAGCCGTTGGGTGAGAGGGTTTTTCGGCGCCATCAACTTTTTCCGTTCGAACATTTGGGCCACGGAAGCCTGCCTCTTGCCAGATGAACTAGACGATGGCACGGTGGAAGGTGGAGTGGAGGACAAATCGGAGGAGAGAGGAGAAGGAGAAGAGGCAGGACGTGGAGTGACGGGAGTATGGCTTTGTGGGTTCTCACGGTGTTGCTCCCACTGGGCGCAGTGATGGAAGGCCAGGTGCCTTCTTAAGGTGGTCATCCATCGGTGAGTGTTGGGCTTACAATGACTTATGCGTTGACAGCACAGACTGCAAATGGCAACACTATTGTCTGCAGCTGGCACGTTAAAAAAGCCCACACTGCTGAGCCATGTGCCAGTGTCCTGGGAGCGGCAGATGTTACCGTGCATGGTGGATGGCTCGCTCCAGATAAATTTGCCTGCCTTTTGCCAGATAAACGAGACAATGGCATGGTGGAAGGTGGAGTGGTGCACAAATCCGAGGAGAGAGGAGAAGGAGAAGAGGCAGGACATGGAATGACGGGAGTGTGGCTTTGTGGGTTCTGACGGTGTTGCTCCCACTGGGCTGCTTTTTGCCTCCTGTTCACTGCAAGTTCTGCCTGCTTCTCCTCCTTCTACCTCCTATCTGCTGCTCTATCTCTCCCTCTGAACTCCCCTCATCTTCATCTCTTGTGGGCACCCAAGTGACATCCATCGAAATGTCATCATCGTCACCTTCACTACCACTGACATTAGATATCTCGGAGTAGGCAGCAACAGTGGGGACCTCTGTCCTTGGGCTGATCTGGGTCTTGTCATCAGACCGCTGGGTGGCGGCCATTGCTACCTCCTCTTCCTGATCCAATGCCAAGATTGATGTGCATTGGTAAGGACTGGGAATGGATGGGAAAATAATTCCTCTGACTCGAGTGGAGGGGCCATGGTGGTGGTGTCTTTTGTAGGTGAACACAGCAGAGAGTGAGGAGGGTGCAGATACAGAGGATGAGGAGGGTGCAGAAGCGAAAAAGCTGAGTGAGCCACTCAAACAAGTCTGGTGCGTCCTTTGTCTCAATTGCACGCACCTTCTCCAACTTCCCACTTAGGCTCTGGCCTGGTGCACGTTCCCCGACCCCTACCACCCCTGCGGCATGGCCTGCCTCTTCCTCAGCCTGTCATTTTCAAAATTACCCTGTGAACAAGTCCCTATAGAAGAGCAGTATTTGTGGAAGCAGGTATTTTGCAGGCCTCAATCAATATTTGGTGGAAGCCGGTATATCAATCGCCTCTCTCAGTATTTTGTGGAACCAGGTATATACTGTAGAACCCCTTAATGATTATTTGCTGGAAGCTGGTATATCAAACCCCTTAATCAATATTTGGTGGATGTCGGTGTATCGCAGGCCTCAATTAATATTTGGTGGAAGCCTGTATATCAATCCCCTCTATCAGGATTTTGTGGAAACAGGTATATAGAACCCCTTAATGAGTATTTGCTGGAAGCTGATAAACAAACACCTAATCAATATTTGGTGGAAACTGGTGTATCGTAGGCCTCAATCAATATTTGGTGCAAAACGTTATGTCAATCCCCTCTATCAGTATTTTGAGGAAACGGGTATATAGAACCCCTTAATGAGTATTTGCTGGAAGCTGGTATATCAAGCCCCTTAATCAATATTTGGTGGAAGCCGGTGTGTCGCAGGCCTCAATTAATATTTGATGGAAGCCGGTATATAAATCCCCTCTATCAGTATTTTGTGGAAACAGGTATATAGAACCACTTAATGAGTATTTGCTGGAAGCTGCTATATCAAACCCCTTAATCAATATTTGGTGGGAGTTGGTGTATCGCAAGCCTCAATCAATATTTGGTGGAAGCCGGTATATCAATTCCCGCTATCAGTATTTTGTGGAAACAGGTATACAGAACCCCTTAATGAGTATTTGCTGGAAGATGGAAAATCAAACCCCTTAATCAATATTTGGCGGAAGCTGGTGTATAATGCAGGCCTCAATAAATATTTGGTGGAAGCCAGTATATCAATTCCCTCTATCAGTATTTTGTGGAAACAGGTATATAGAACCACTTAATGAGTATTTGCTGGAAGCTGGTATATCAAACCCCTTAATCAATATTTTGTGGAAGACGGTGTATCGCAGGCCTGAATCAATATTTGGTGGAAGACGGTATATCAATCCCCTCTATCAGTATTTTGTGGAAACAGGTATATAGAACCACTTAATGAGTATTTGCTGGAAGCTGGTATATCAAACCCATTAAACAATATTTGGTGGAAGCTGGTGTATCGCAAGCCTCAATCAATATTTGGTGGAAGCCGGTATATCAATCCCCTCTATCAGTATTTTGGGGAAACAGGTATATGAAACCCCTTATTGAGTATTTGCTGGAAGATGGTATATCAAACCCCTTAATCAATATTTGGTGGAAGCTAGTGTATCGCAGGCCTCAATATTTGGTGGAAGCCAGTATATCAATCTCCTCTATCAGTATTTTGTGAAAGCAGGTATATCGCACCCCTTAATCAGTTTTTTGGGGGGGCAACAGGTATATCACACAAGTTGCAATTAGTGTTTCTAATAGTGTTTTTCCCTCTATCTAGCTGCGGTATCTCAGCAGAACCGCACACAACTGCTGCACAATACAAATGCACTATAATATACTTTCTATGTTAGAAGGTATATTATAGGTATATCACACCCCTCAATCAGTTTTTTTTTTTTTTGGGGGGGGGGGGGGGGGGGCAACAGGTATATCACACCAGTTGCAATTAGTTATTCCAATACTGTTTGTCCCTCTATCTAGCTGAGGTATCTCAGCAGAACCGCACACAACTACTGCACAATACAAATGCACTATAATATACTTTCTATGTTAGAAGGTATATTATAGGTATATCACAGCCCTCAATCATTTTTTATTTTTTTTTGGGGGCAACAGGTATATCACACCAGGTGCAATTAGTAACTTCAAATAGCGTTTGTCCCTCTATCTAGCTGTGGTATCTCAGCAGAACCGCACACAACTGCTGCACAATACAAATGCACTATAATATACTTTCTATGTTAGAAAGTATATTATAAGTATATCACACCCCTCAATATGTGACACCTATCGATAGCACACCTATACCAGTCCTTAAAAAGACTTTTGTGGCCCCTATTAGCTAGTGTTTAGTGTCCCTAACAGTCTGTCCCTGCTCCACACAGCAACCTCTCCCTAAACTGGCAAAAAACAGAATCTAAAATTGCTGCCAGATCGGGTTTATTTATAGGGTAGGCGGTGTGTCCATGTGTCATGGGTCAAAGTTCGGCGCAATGCAAAAGAATATGGCGCTAGTGGACATCGCCATATGTTCACTTGTTCGGCGAACCGCAAGACCGCCGGGCAAACCGCAAGACCATCTCTTTTTGGGACACCAATGAAAGTTATGTCTGCAGGGCGTGTTGTGCCACTAAGTGCCACTGTGTAGCACTGCTAATCTCCTCTCCAGAGCAATGCTATGTTCTGCCCATATCACACTGCTAATATGGTGACCTCTTATGTGCTGCTCACACAGTATGATGCCCCCTTTTGTGCCCAAAACACAGAATAATGCTCCCTTATGTTCCCCCAACACAATATTGTGCTCCTTTAGTGAGTAAATACTCACCTACCCCATGTTCCCATGAAGAACAGAGCAGCTTTGTCTGTCACTGCAGATGTGCTCAGGTCTGTCCAGTGGCCTGGAGCATCAGATGTGATGATATAATTTTATTGCACCTTCCAATGCAGTATGCCAGTCCTGCAGGGTGAGCGATTAAGAGGTCACAGGTTACAGTTAACAGACCGAGGGTTGCTATTGGTACTCACAGTTTTTAATATACCCTGGGCAGGCGTATAGCAGTGATGGAGAGGCTGGCACATAGATCCTCTGGGGCACTCTCTGGGTATAGGGACCAGGCCTGGTGGTAGGTGAGGTGCCCTGGGTGTTGTAGGTTTAGTGTGCTGGTGGCAAGATCCCTTATAGTTTGTGACGCCAGTGCCGGTAACAGTGGCACACCGATTTATTGTAGGAATAATTGAGGTACACACAGTTGTAGTGTTGGTAACAGGCAGGCTTTACAATAATGGCAGGCAAAGTTTTAGCAAGATACTCAGAGGGAATAACACTCACAGATCAGGCTGTACTTTGGGTAGGGGAACCTTCCTCTGGTATAAATCCTCTTGCTGTAAATATCCTTCTGCCCTTCAGCTCTCTACTTGGCTGGGTAAAACTGGCTCTGCTCTCTACTTGACACGTTGCAGGGTACTTCAGGAGGCAACCTCTTCTCCTGGGTGCAAGCTAGAAACCTGGGCTATCTAGCTGCATGTTAGAAGCTGATCTTCAGCTGAACTCTAGCTAAAGTGCACACTGGCTTCTAATTACACACTCCCTCTCCCTGGACTGGACCTGTCTATATATACTAGGGGGTTCCATAGCTCCCTCTACTGCCTAGGAGGAGGAACTACACCCCTAACAGGCCTAGTACAGGAGATAACAGGATAATACACATTAAAATACAATACAAAATACCATGACCATGTTCCACAAAAGGTGGGGAACAACGTGACCCAATTGACCCTTGTGTAGTGCCCACAGTTACGTAGTGGGACACTACACCAACACCACACCACCAGTTACTGTGTGAATGGTGGAGCAGGAAGCTGACGGCTTCCTTCTTTATCATTGCATTCAACAGTATCTGCAACACAGATGCAGTTGACATAGATGCTGCTACCAAGGGGCATAAGGGGCCCCCCTCATCTCCACACAATTGCATGCTCCGCGTAGTAGCCAAATCTGCACTGTAAATATCGACTGCTTTTATAGCTATACTGCACAAGTAATTTAGAAAATATTTTATGTTATTATATTTAATGGCATTTCTGGTAGGAAGTTCCTTTGAATATTCAATTCTGTCTTGGCTGACCCTGTGATAAAGAAGAGCTTTCATTTTACAGTGACTCGCAGATGAGCAGGTGTTATTGGCATCACTCCTCATTATACTGCCAAGGATATTTAGTTCATAATAAGTTCAGCCCATTATATTTCCATGGGTTACTAGCAGAAATCTCTGCTATCCCAGTATATTGTTAGTAAATTGGAATAAGCCACATGAAGTGTATTATTCTGTCGTTAGCATGACTCACAGCTAGTGTCTGTATATGTCATGTTTAGAAGAAATGTCTTAACAATTGCTATTTTGGAAAACCACTAGTACACTATGAAGGGGGCTGCTTGTCTTCCAAGCTTCCATGTCTGCAACCTCAAGTCATTTTAGAGTTCTGTTTGTAGATAAATGTCAACAATAAACCAAATTCTGTACACAGGGCTCATTCCATGGTTCCATTTATTCACATGGAATACTTGGTCTAGCCAAGTTCTTTCATGTCCTCTTGAAAAAACCTGAGCAAAGCTCATACAAGTAAATGCAATATAAATGTTAGTGTTGATTGTAAAATCATGAACAGACTTGATGAGGATTTAGCAGGAAAATTACTCTTCCTACTTAAAATGAATAATTATTACAGATGGAATTTCATGTGGTTTAGTGCATAGCTGAAACCTGAGTCAAAATATCACTTGGGTCATTTGGGACAACTTTCTTGATGGCGCTGTTGCTCATATATGGTCTCCTGCTTATTTGCTAATGCTCAGCACCATAGCCAAACAGAAAGTGTTCCACCAGAATACAAGGGGATTTTCCCATGGGTACAAACTCTGGACCCCAAAGGTCTAGAAGAAGAAAACCTAATTTGGAGCTGAGTTTGATGCCAATCACTTGACACTACAGTTTGCCATTTCTGAATAGTGTTGAGTGCGAATATTCGTATTACGAATTTTAATCACGATTATCGGCACTTTGAGAATTTGCGAATATTTAGAATATAGCGCTATATGTTCGTAAATTCGAATATTATTATTTTTGTTTAAACAGTACATATGATCCCTTCCTACTTCTAGCTTGTGGGCCAATGAGAAGGCTGCAATATCTCTGTCAAAGCTTAGCAACATCCCTAGCAACCAATAGGAAAGTTGCCTACCCCTTACTATAAAAGAAAAGTTCCAGCAGCCATTTTGTGCTGTTTCATGCAGTTGTGTGTGAGAGAGAGGAGTGTAATTTCTGTACTGTGCTGAATTCCTGTGTCATATTAGGCTACTTTCACACTAGCGTTCGGGCGGATCCGTTCTGAACGGATCCGCCCATAATAATGCAGACGGAGGCTCCGTTCAGAACGGATCCGTCTGCATTATATTAGCTAAAAAAAGCTAAGTGTGAAAATAGCCTGGGACGGATCCGTCCAGACTTTCAATGTAAAGTCAATGGGGGACGGATCCGCTTGAAGATTGAGCCACATTGTGGCATCTTCAAACGGATCCGTCCCCATTGACTTACATTGAAAGTCTGGACGGATCCGCACGCCTCCGAACGGCCAGGCGGACACCCGAACGCTGCAAGCAGCGTTCAGCTGTCCGCCTGTCCGTGCGGAGGCGAGCGGAGCGGAGGCTGAACGCCACCAGACTGATGCAGTCTGAGCGGATCCGCCTCCATTCAGACTGCATCAGGGCTGGACGGCTGCGTTCGGGTCCGCTCGTGAGCTCCTTCAAACGGAGCTCACGAACGGAAACCCGAACGCTAGTGTGAAAGCAGCCTTACATCTAATACCTCATATATATAATCCAGATAGTTAGTGGTAAATAGTGTAGGTTAGTTAGTGTGACGGACTGAACCGTCACTGGGGCTGCTGGAGAAGACTGAGGGCCAGCCTCCATTCTACAGACTATGGACCGAGAACTATGGAGACCCCCTCAGACCTTTTGGGGTTACAAGGAACTATGAACCCTGATTTATGTGTGTAATTTATATGCCACAAATTTCCTATTGCCCATTAAAAAGGCATGGTGTGGATTCAGCAACACAAAAAGGGTTAACTCTGAGACTCCCACTGATTGTGTTAGCGATGGGATTAAGATAGTTGATTATAATAGCAGCCGACTCCTATGATACATTCAGGAGATGATCCCATCACATGTGTCTCCTCTTCCCATTCATTCATTATGGAGGGGGTAAAGATATCTGTTTGCATGTTCATTGTTGATTGCGTCAAATACAATGCCAGTGTGTTTGTTAATTGCGTCACAGACAATGCCATTGTGTTTGTTGAATAGGGTTAGTTTTGTGTTTAAACTGTACGGGATTGGCTGCTCTGTCATGTCCTCAGTATGTCATGTGTATATAAGTCAATGCTGTGTGTTCAATAAACAGTTCCTGTTTTACCCTTCATCATGTTGAGGTTGGTGTTTGGGTAACTGATCGACACTGGGGATTGCTATACGCTGAAGATTTGCTATACTCCCCTGGGTATAACTACTAGCTCTTGTAAGAGCTTGTTCCAGTTACTTGTTTCTGCATCGCTCTCTGAAGGAAGAGAGGTTCACCCACTGGAGCCTGGAGCCTTGTCGTAGGTCCAGGGTGGGTAGGAGACGACGAGACCCCAACCAAGCTTTGGCGGTTTGTGGGGACTGCAGTGCTTACGGTGTTGAGTGGAGTGCTTAGAGTCCTCGGGAAGCGCTAGGAGCATCTATCGACGGAGGTACCCGGTTGGGGTGACAGGAGATCTGTTACATTGGTGGCAAGCAGTTGGATGGCGTCCTAGTGTGAGGAGAAGCAGCTCAGAGACACTGTGCGTAGTGTATATTGAGGACAACGCTAGTATCCGTACAGTGCCCCTGGCTACAGCAGGATGGAATCGGCTAGTCTTCGGACAGCGTTCCACTATGAGGAAGAGGATTACCCGGACTGGGGGAATGCAGTCCGGAAAGGCGTCTGGCGCGAGGCCCTGGAAGATGTACAGCATAGGCGGGATGAGAGTCTCCACAGGGAGGAGCAGCAGTGGCGGATGCGAGTGGCCCTGCGAATGCCCCTTCTGGGAGCACAGCCCCTGGAGGATTATGATGGCCCTGGCCTGTTGTTTGAGTCCTTCGCAGAACTGGAGTTCGGAGATGCTGGAGAGTCCCGGTTCTGGGATATCTATGACTACAGGGAGGCCATGCATGATTGGGCTACAGAGAGAGAGAGGTGAGACAAGACCTGGCATCTCTAGTGACAATGGAGCTGGAGCAGGATTAACAGGATTAACAATACTTCCTCAGCTCAATTCGGCCCCAATATACACTGCCGGAGAGCTGGGTGGCAGACCCAGGTCCAGAGCCCTTCAGCTGGGAGGATATTATGGAGGTTTACTTGGAAGAACCCCAGGTGGCCGGTGGAG
Organism: Bufo gargarizans; assembly: GCF_014858855.1. Lineage (NCBI taxonomy): Eukaryota > Metazoa > Chordata > Amphibia > Anura > Bufonidae > Bufo > Bufo gargarizans. The sequence continues at coordinate 162,880,071 of NC_058085.1, read as the reverse complement.
GTGGGACCGAGGTCTTTCTACCTGTCCTGCAGGGAATTGGGAGCCTTGTCTCTATTCCCCAGCAGCAGGCTGAGTTACAGGGGGCAGAGACAGTCGGTCCTGTCCCCCAGCAGCAGAGGGTTTTATTGGGAGAGGAGAGCTTTGTCCTCCCACCCCAGCGGCAGAGTGTCCAGCAGGGAAAAGAGAGCCCAGTCTCCTTCCCCCAACAGCAGGACACTGTATTGGGAGCGGAGACCGTCGGTCGCCCTCCCCAGCGGCTGTAAGTATGTATGGGAGAGGAGCTTGTTACCCCCTCTCCCCAGCGGCAGCTTAACGTACCAGGGGGAGACAGTAAGCCCCACAACAGTGGATATGGGACCGAGTTCTCTCCACCGGCCCTACAGGGATGCTGGGCAGTCGGCCCAGATCCCCAACGGCAGCCGGATTTTCACAGAGAAGGGACAGTCGGTCCTGCTCCCCAGCGGCAGTATGTTTTGCAGGGAGAGAAGAGCATCGTCTTCATTCCCCAGTGGCAGTGTACCTTGAAGGGAGAGGAGACAACCGGTGTCTCTCCCCAACCACAGGGAGTGCCAGGAGATCCGTTACAGTTAGTGAATAGGTTAGCTGAAAGCTTCCAGTGTAGGGTGTTAGATACATTAGTTAGTTAGCTCAGTTATATATATAATCCAGATAGTTAGTGCGAGATAGTGTAGGTTAGTTAGTTAATAGCAGTGGCGTACCGCCCATAGAGGCAGACCACGCCACTGCTATGGGGCCCGCGGCACTGGGGGGCCCGTAGCGCAGATAAGGCCCCGCCCACTCATGACCTGTAGCCGGCTATGCGGCTGCTTTTCTCCCCGAGCGCCGAGCCCAGTGACGATGTTGAAGCTGTTGCCCTCAGCCGTATTATCAGAGCGCAGGCGCAGGCAATCGCCGGCACTGCGCCTGCGCGGGATTTGGGACGCCGACGAGAGGAGGATCGGGTGTTTGCAGACCGCGCTGAGGAGGGGGGCGGGTGTCTAGGGCCTTAGCCGCGCCTCTGGGAGGCGATTCAGCTAAACATGGAGGCGTTAGAGTTTTCATATTTAGGCGGGCACGGCACTTCAGAGGGGCACCGTGGAGAAAGAAAACCGCCCCTCTGGGCTCCAGTCCTTACAGCGTCATTTGCTTATCCTAAGAATCGATTTTTAGAAGAAAGGACAAGACTGACATGGAAAAGAAGAACACAGATGGAAAAAAGGTACTTTATTAAACATGGATCCATGAGTACCTTTTTTCCATCTGTCTTGTTCCTTTGATTGTGAGTCTTGTCATTTCTTCAAAAAATCGATTCTTATGATATGTAAATGACGCTGTAAGGAGCCCAGAGGGGCGTTATTCTTTCTCCACGGTGCCCAGGAACGCCCCTCTGAAGTGCCGTGCCCGGCTAAATTTGAAAACTAATAACGCCTCCAAGTTCATCTAAATCGCCTCCCAAACACGATCCTCCTCTCGCTGGCATCCCAAATCCCGTGCAGGCGCAGTGCCGGCGATTGCCTGCGCTATGATAAGATGACTGACGGCACTACGCCTGCGCGGGATTTGGGATGCCGGCGAGAGGAGGATCGGGGTGTTTGCCGCAGAGCGGCACTTAGCCGCGCCTCTGGGAGGCGATTTAGATGAACTTGGAGGCGTTATTAGTTTTCAAACTTAGGCGGGCACGGCACTTCAGAGGGGCGTTCCTGGGCACAGTGGAGAAAGAATAACGCCCCTCTGGGCTCCTTACAGCTTCATTTGCATATCATAAGAATCGATTTTTTGAAGAAATTACAAGACTCGCAATCAAAAGAACAAGACAGATGGAAAACAGGTACTCTGTTAAACATGGATTCACGAAAAAAAAATTGGGGGTAAATTGCTAGTGACTAGAGTTGAGCGAACACCTGGATGTTCGGGTTCGAGAAGTTCGGCCGAACATCCCGGAAATGTTCGGGTTCGGGATCCGAACCCGATCCGAACTTCGTCCCGAACCCGAACCCCATTGAAGTCAATGGGGACCCGAACTTTTCGGCACTAAAACGGCTGTAAAACAGCCCAGGAAAGGGCTAGAGGGCTGCAAAAGGCAGCAACATGTAGGTAAATCCCCTGCAAACAAATGTGGATAGGGAAATTAATTAAAATAAAAATTAAATAAATAAAAATTAACCAAAATCAATTGGAGAGAGGTTCCATAGCAGAGAATCTGGCTTCCCGTCACCCACCACTGGAACAGTCCATTCTCAGATATTTAGGCCCCGGCACCCAGGCAGAGGAGAGAGGTCCCGTAACAGAGAATCTGTCTTCATGTCAGCAGAGAATTAGTCTGCATGTCATAGCAGAGAATGAGGCTTCACGTCAGCCACCACTGCAACAGTCCATTGGCATATATTTAGGCCTAGCACACAGGCAGAGCAGAGAGGTCCCGTAACAGACGATCTGGCTTCATGTCAGCAGAGAATCAGTCTGCATGTCATAGCAGAGAATCAGGCTTCACGTCAGCCACCACTGCAACAGTCCATTGTCATAAATTTAGGCCCAGCACCCAGGCAGAGGAGAGAGGTCCCGTAACAGACAATCTGGCTTCATGTCAGCAGAGAATTAGTCTGCATGTCATAGCAGAGAATCAGGCTTCATGTCAGCCACCACTGCAACAGTCCATTGGCATATATTTAGGCCTAGCACACAGGCAGAGGAGAGGTTCATTCAACTTTGGGTAGCATCGCAATATAATGGTAAAATGAAAATAAAAATAGGATTGAATGAGGAAGTGCCCTGGAGTCCAATAATATATGGTTATGGGGAGGTAGTTAATGTCTAATCTGGACAAGGGACGGACAGGTCCTGTGGGATCCATGCCTGGTTCATTTTTATGAACGTCAGCTTGTCCACATTGGCTGTAGACAGGCGGCTGCGTTTGTCTGTAATGACGCCCCCTGCCGTGCTGAATACACGTTCAGACAAAACGCTGGCTGCCGGGCAGGCCAGCACCTCCAAGGCATAAAAGGCTAGCTCTGGCCACGTGGACAATTTAGAGACCCAGAAGTTGAATGGGGCCGAACCATCAGTCAGTACGTGGAGGGGTGTGCACACGTACTGTTCCACCATGTTAGTGAAATGTTGCCTCCTGCTAACACGTTGCGTATCAGGTGGTGGTGCAGTTAGCTGTGGCGTGTTGACAAAAGTTTTCCACATCTCTGCCATGCTAACCCTGCCCTCAGAGGAGCTGGCCGTGACACAGCTGCCTTGGCGACCTCTTGCTCCTCCTCTGCCTTGGCCTTGGGCTTCCACTTGTTCCCCTGTGACATTTGGGAATGCTCTCAGTAGCGCGTCTACCAACGTGCGCTTGTACTCGCGCATCTTCCTATCACGCTCCAGTGCAGGAAGTAAGGTGGGCACATTGTCTTTGTAGCGTGGATCCAGCAGGGTGGCAACCCAGTAGTCCGCACAGGTTAAAATGTGGGCAACTCTGCTGTCGTTGCGCAGGCACTGCAGCATGTAGTCGCTCATGTGTGCCAGGCTGCCCAGGGGTAAGGACAAGCTGTCCTCTGTGGGAGGCGTATCGTCATCGTCCTGCCTTTCCCCCCAGCCACGCACCAGTGATGGACCCGAGCTGCGTTGGGTGCCACCCCGCTGTGACCATGCTTCATCCTCATCCTCCTCCACCTCCTCCTCATCCTCGTCCTCCTCGTCCTCCAGTAGTGGGCCCTGGCTGGCCACATTTGTACCTGGCCTCTGCTGTTGCAAAAAACCTCCCTCTGAGTCACTTCGAAGAGACTGGCCTGAAAGTGCTAAAAATGACCCCTCTTCCTCATCCTCCTCCTCCTCCTCCTGGGCCACCTCCTGTTCCATCATCGCCCTAAGTGTTTTCTCAAGGAGACATAGAAGTGGTATTGTAACGCTGATAACGGTGTCATCGCCACTGGCCATGTTGGTGGAGTACTCGAAACAGCGCAACAGGGCACACAGGTCTCGCATGGAGGCCCAGTCATTGGTGGTGAAGTGGTGCTGTTCTGTAGTGCGACTGACCCGTGCGTGCTGCAGCTGAAACTCCACTATGGCCTGCTGCTGCTCGCACAGTCTGTCCAGCATGTGCAAGGTGGAGTTCCACCTGGTGGGCACGTCGCATATGAGGCGGTGAGCGGGAAGGCCGAAGTTACGCTGTAGCGCAGACAGGCGAGCAGCGGCAGGATGTGAACGCCGGAAGCGCGAACAGACGGGGTAGTTGTGAATGAACTTCTGCACCACCAAATTCAGCACATGCGCCAAGCAAGGGATGTGCGTCAAATTGGCTAGTCCCAGAGCTGCAACGAGATTTCGCCCATTATCACACACCACCAGGCCGGGCTTGAGGCTCACCGGCAGCAACCACTCGTCGGTCTGTTGTTCAATACCCCGCCACAACTCCTGTGCGGTGTGGGGCCTGTCCCCCAAACATATGAGTTTCAGAATGGCCTGCTGACGTTTACCCCGGGCTGTGCTGAAGTTGGTGGTGAAGGTGTGTGGCTGACTGGCTGAGCAGGTGGAAGAAGAGGAGGAGGAAGCCGAGAAGGAGGAGGTGGCAACAGGAGGCAAAGAATGTTGCCCTGCGATCCTTGGCGGCGGCAGGACGTGCGCCAAACAGCTCTCCGCCTGGGGCCCAGCTGCCACTACATTTACCCAGTGTGCAGTTAGGGAGATATAGCGTCCCTGGCCGTGCTTACTGGTCCACGTATCTGTGGTTAGGTGGACCTTGCTACAGATGGCGTTGCGCAGTGCACACTTGATTTTATCGGATACTTGGTTGTGCAGGGAAGGCACGGCTCTCTTGGAGAAGTAGTGCCGGCTGGGAACAACATACTGTGGGACAGCAAGCGACATGAGCTGTTTGAAGCTGTCTGTGTCCACCAGCCTAAATGACAGCATTTCATAGGCCAGTAGTTTAGAAATGCTGGCATTCAGGGCCAGGGATCGAGGGTGGCTAGGTGGGAATTTACGCTTTCTATCAAATGTTTGTGAGATGGAGAGCTGAACGCTGGCGTGTGACATGGTTGAGACGCTTGGTGACGGAGGTGGTGGTGGTGGTGTTGGTGGTACATCCCCTGTTTGCTGGGCGGCAGGTGCCAACGTTCCTCCAGAGGCGGAGGAAGAGGCCGAGGCGGCAGCAGCAGAATAGGCCGAGGCGGCAGCAGCAGAAGAGGTAGCAGGGGGAGCCTGAGTGACTTCCTTGGTTTTAAGGTGTTTACTCCACTGCAGTTCATGCTTTGCATGCAGGTGCCTGGTCATGCAGGTTGTGCTCAGGTTCAGAACGTTAATGCCTCGCTTCAGGCTCTGATGGCACAGCGTGCAAACCACTCGGGTCTTGTCGTCAGCACATTGTTTGAAGAAGTGCCATGCCAGGGAACTCCTTGAAGCTGCCTTTGGGGTGCTCGGTCCCAGATGGCGGCGGTCAGTAGCAGGCGGAGTCTCTTGGCGGCGGGTGTTCTGCTTTTGCCCACTGCTCCCTCTTTTGCTACGCTGTTGGCTCGGTCTCACCACTGCCTCTTCCTCCGAACTGTGAAAGTCAGTGGCACGACCTTCATTCCATGTGGGGTCTAGGACCTCATCGTCCCCTGCATCGTCTTCCACCCAGTCTTGATCCCTGACCTCCTGTTCAGTCTGCACACTGCAGAAAGACGCAGCAGTTGGCACCTGTGTTTCGTCATCATCAGAGACATGCTGAGGTGGTATTCCCATGTCCTCATCATCAGGAAACATAAGTGGTTGTGCGTCAGTGCATTCTATGTCTTTCACCGCTGGGGAAGGGCTAGGTGGATGCCCTTGGGAAACCCTGCCAGCGGAGTCTTCAAACAGCATAAGAGACTGCTGCATAACTTGAGGCTGAGACAGTTTCCCTGGTATGCATGGGGGTGATGTGACAGACTGATGGGGTTGGTTTTCAGGCGCCATCTGTGCGCTTTCTGCAGAAGACTGGGTGGGAGATAATGTGAACGTGCTGGATCCACTGTCGGCCACCCAATTGACTAATGCCTGTACCTGCTCAGGCCTTACCATCCTTAGAACGGCATTGGGCCCCACCATATATCGCTGTAAATTCTGGCGGCTACTGGGACCTGAGGTAGTTGGTACACTAGGACGTGTGGATGTGGCAGAACGGCCACGTCCTCTCCCAGCACCAGAGGGTCCACTAACACCACCACGACCATGTCCACGTCCGCGTCCCTTACTAGATGTTTTTCTCATTGTTATGGTTCACCACAACAACAAATATATTATTTGGCCCAATGTATTGTATTCAAATTCAGCGGGATATAAATTTGAGGCCTAGTATTTAGGCGCTGGGTGACCGGTATGGATTTAGTGACAGAATTAGACTTGGAAATGCACAGAAGCGTGTGTGTGAAGTTATTCTGAATGACCCTATGCGCACCTTCAATATTATATACCCTTTTAGGGATAGATTTCAAATAGCTCTGATATAGCAGAAACCACTAAATTATGAAATTGCTAAATTGGGAATTGTACTTCAACCCAGAACAAAAAATGTGCTTTGACGGACACTAAATATCTTGCCCAGCAACAACAGTACAGCGGTGGGTAACGAGAGATTTAGAGGGATTTAAATTTGAGGCCTAGTATTTAGGCGCTGGGTGACAGGTATGGGTTTAGTGACAGAATTAGACTTGGAAATACACAGTAGCGGGTGTGTGTGAAGTTATTCTGAATGACCCAATGTGCACCTTCAATATTATATACCCTTTTTGGGATAGATTTCAAATAGCTCTGATATAGCAGGAACCACTAAATTATGAAATTGCTAAATTGGGAATTGTATTTCAACCCAGAACAAGAAATGTGCTTGAACGGACACTAAATAACTCGCCCAGCTACAGCACTAGGGACAGATTTAGCTGGATATAAATTTGAGGCCTAGTATTTAGGCGCTGGGTGACCGGTATGGATTTAGTGACAGAATTAGACTGGGATATGGCCAAAAAATGAACAGACTATTGCTGGTTAAATGCACTTGGTGTGACAGCTTCACCCTGATGTAGGCTTTAGCCAAAAAACAACCACACCATTGAGGGTTAAATGCACTTGGTGACAGGCGCAGCTTGCCCCTGATTTTGTATATGGCCAAAAAATTAACAGACTATTGCTGGTTAAATGCACTTGGTGTGACAGCTTCACCCTGATGTAGGCTTTAGCCAAAAAACAACCACACCATTGAGGGTTAAATGCACTTGGTGACAGGCGCAGCTTGCCCCTGATTTTGTATATGGCCAAAAAATGAACAGACTATTGCTGGTTAAATGCACTTGGTGTGACAGCTTCACCCTGATGTAGGCTTTAGCCAAAAAACAACCACACCATTGAGGGTTAAATGCACTTGGTGACAGGCGCAGCTTGCCCCTGATTTTGTATATGGCCAAAAAATGAACAGACTATTGCTGGTTAAATGCACTTGGTGTGACAGCTTCACCCTGATGTAGGCTTTAGCCAAAAAACAACCACACCATTGAGGGTTAAATGCACTTGGTCGCAGCTTGTGCTGGCGCACCACAAGACACAAAATGGCCGCCGATCACCCCAGAAAAATGAGACTGACAAACGGTCTGTGCAGCCTAAAAACAGTGAGCAATTGAGGATCAGCAGCTCAATGATCCACAGCTGCAGATCGATCAGTTAATCAAGTCCTTTGGAGGAGTTAATCTGCCTAATCTCGCCCTACTGTCGCAGCCGCAACCTCTCCCTACGCTAATCAGAGCAGAGTGACGGGCGGCGCTATGTGACTCCAGCTTAAATAGAGGCTGGGTCACATGGTGCTCTGGCCAATCACAGCCATGCCAATAGTAGGCATGGCTGTGATGGCCTCTTGGGGCAAGTAGTATGACGCTTGTTGATTGGCTGCTTTGCAGCCTTTCAAAAAGCGCCAAGAAAGCGTCACAAAAGCGCGAAGAAAGCGACGAACACCGAACCCGAACCCGGACTTTTACGAAAATGTCCGGGTTCGGGTCCGTGTCACGGACACCCCAAAATTCGGTACGAACCCGAACTATACAGTTCGAGTTCGCTCATCCCTACTAGTGACAGATTCCCTTTAAGGCTACTTTCACACTTGCGTTCAGAGCGGATCCGTCTGGTGTCTGCACAGACGGATCCGCACCTATAATGCAAACGCTTAGATCCGTTCAGAACGGATCCGTTTGCATTAACATGAACAAAAAAAAAAAAAAATTTTTTTTTTGTTCATGATAGTGCAAACGGATCCGTTTTGACTTTACATTGAAAGTCAATGGGGGACGGATCCGTTTGAAAATTGAGCCATACTGTGTCAACTTCAAACGGATCCGTCCCCATTGACTTACATTGTAAGTCTGGACGGATCCGTTTGCCTCCGCACGGCCAGGCAGACACCCGAATGCTGCAAGCAGCGTTCAGGTGTCCGCCTGCTGAGTGGAGCGGAGGACAGATGGAGCCATACTGATGCATTCTGAGCGGATCCGCATCCACTCAGAATGCATTAGGGCTGGACGGATCCGTTCGGTGCCGCTTGTGAGAACCTTCAAACGGAACTCACAAGCGGAGACCCGAACGCAAGTGTGAAAGTAGCCTAACATGGCACCCCAAATAAGGAGACCTGCAGGCTGCAGCAGATATCCCATGTGACAGGTCACCCCCAGGAAACCCCTAACAGTTTCTGTAGGTCATGTATAAATTTATTTAATGGGGGTGTGGCATGGGAGGAGCAAAGTCAGGAAGTGGGAGGGGCCATGGTGGGTAGTGGGCGGGGTTAAGGGGCCCAATTCAGATTTTTGCTATGGGGCCCAGTGATTCCTATGTACGCCTCTGGTTAATAGTGTAGCTGATAGGGTTTAGTGCAGGGTGTAGTGTAGATAGATATATAGTATAGTGTAAAGTTTTGCTGTCTGTTTAATCTGTGAAAAAAAGTCTTTTGCTATGTTTTAGGGTTTTGTGTGCTAGGATTGTCTGCGTCTTTTGTCTGTGGAAACAAAAACAACAAAAAATCTTTGCCTGTGTCTTAGTGTTAATGTTTTAGGTTTTCGTTTGCTAGGGAGGGATTATTGCCTGCGTCTTTTGTCTGTGAAAAAAAAAAAGTCGTTGCCTGTGCATTAGTGTTATTCTTTTCGGGTTTTGTGTCTATTTATTTATTTATTTTTTTCATTTTTGCCCCATTGTCCCCAACCCAATAAAGTCTGCCCATACCCCCTCATTATTTTCTTTCTATTTTTTTTTTCTGTTGTTTAAAAACATTGTAGTCATTTACTCATTTGGTGAAATAATGAGTGGAAGTGGTCATGCCGACAGCCGTGGTCATGATAGGGGAATTAGTTCCAGTGCTGGACCACTGCCAGCATGGGGCTGCTCCTCAACCCATGGAGGGGCGGGCGCAGGTGGCAGCAGCATCCGCCTCCTCCGTGATTTTTTTTGACGTGGCAGCCGCCCAATTTCATCTCAGGAGGCATTTGTGTCATTCGTGACACAAGCCAGTAAAAAATATCAAAATTATTTTCAGTTAAGATTAAGAGACAATTAGTGCATTGTGTGGAGTATTTGTTAAAGCACTGACAATTTACATTGCAATTCAATAGTTAATGATATTTATGATGATTATATAGTTGGTTCGATAGCGATAGTTCAGTATAGTATAATGTTATTTAGTTGGTTAGTTAGTGCTAGTTTAGTAGAGTATAACTGTATTTAGCTGGTTAGTTTGTGATAGTTATATAGAATATAATGTTATTTAGTCGTTTAGCTAATGGGTTTTATGTATATTACAGAGTTAGGCCTCATGCACACCACCGTTGTGTGCATCCGTGGCCGTTGTTCCGTTTTCCGTGATTTTCTACGGACCCATTGACTTTCAATGGGTCAGTTGAAAACTCGGAAAATGCACCGTTGTTCATCAGCGGCCGTGATCCGTATTTCCTGTCCGTCAAAAAAATAGGACCTGCGTATCATAGCCCCCTGTAAGAGATCAGGGTCTGCCAGGCAGCAGGGCCCCCCCTCTTCCTCCCTCTATTGTATAAACTCATTGGTGGCCAGTGTGCGAAGTGAAAACTCAGCTCTGAAAAAGCTTTTATGCAGACGGATCTTCGGATCCGTCTGTATGAAAGTAACCTACGGCCATGGATCACGGACGCGGATGCCAATCTTGTGTGCATCCGTGTTCTTTCACGGACCCATTGACTTGAATTGGTCCGCACGGCCAGGCGGACACCAAAACGATTTTTTCTTCATGTCCGTGGATCCTCAAAAAATCAAGGAAGACCCACGGAAGAAAAAACGAACACGGATCACGGACCTACGGACCCCGTTTTTGCGGACCTTAAAAAAAACGGTTGTGTGCATGAGGCCTTAGTGTCCAGTTTTGTTGTTTTCTATTACTGTGGTGTGTGTTGTCCCCTCATTGTTGGCCCTTTGTTTCTGTACATGTTATGGATACAGAATTATATTGCTGTGTGCACATATTAACCCTCCTGGCAGGGGCTGGTGACATTTTCCTCCTCCTCTTTTTCCTCATCAGGAGCTGGGGGGGGGGGGGGGGGGCAATGCGGCTGCTGAGAGGGACCAGCCTCTTCCGCCTACACCTCCACCATTTCGCCCACATCAGGTGGTGGTGGAGTATCTGCATTCTGGGAGGGTCCAGCCTGCTCTCACTCCTCCTCTGCGGAGACCACCACAACCTCCATATCCTCTGTGGAAGGTCTGCGGTGTACAGAGAGAACTGGAACCCCTGTAATCGCACAATGTTCTGAATTTAGACAAACAACTCAGAACTGATCATTTTTCACCTTTCTGCCCAGGCCATTTTTAGCAAATCTGATACGTGCTAGTAACTTTAAAACACTTTTACTTATCCAGGCCAATCTCAGATTGTTTTCTCGTCGCATGTTGTATTTCATGACAGTGGTAAAATTCAGTCACAAAATTTCATTTTAATTTTTTTTTAAACTATCAAATAACCAACTACCAAGTTATTTATGGTAAAAGCGTATAGGGGCATATTACAGTAAAAAAAGAAAAATATATACGCACTGTACTGTTACAGTTATTTCTGGTGAAAGAATATAGGGGTGTTTTTTCAGTAAAAAAAGAAATATATAAGCACTGCACTGTTGCAGTTATTTCTGGTTAAGCATATAGGGGTGCAGCGGCAGAACGGTATCCCCCAACATAGGCTGAAACAAATTGGATGATTGGTTAGAATGGGTGGTGACTGTAATCCCTTCTTTTTCATTGGGTTTAGGTTAGTTTGGAGGTTGTTAAGCAGGAACATGTACATGTAGTGCCCATTAGTTTCACTTTACATTTCACACAATCGTTCATATCCTTTACATTTCTAAAATATGTATGCAAATAGTCAATAAAATGAAAGTGATGCAGTGCATTAAAGACAGAGAAGGCAAAAATATCCACTTAAAGGAGGGGATTATTACCATGAGCTATAGGGGAAAGAGCACTATCTCTGGCCTTGGTGATTTTATATCTGCTCCCTGTTTATACAGTACTTGTGAAAGCAGCATGATATTATCATTGTCGATATCTACTGCCCACACTTTTGGGAGGTGATGCATGTCTGGGCCTTCTGCCAATTGGGATATTAACAGCTTGCTTTTAGAATAAAGCAGTCTAAATGCTATCCGGTGATATAACAGAATAAAGAGTCTGGAATGTATGCCAGTTGGGAGTTACCCTGTTCTTCAACCTGGTGTAACAGAAAGATAGACTCAGTATACAGTATGCAGCTTATTATTTATTTTACTGTATATCAAAGCCTCTAAAAGAGAGTAGATAAAGGTCATATGTGTAATTAAAGGGAATCTGTCAGCTACTTTGGCAATACGTAACTAAAGCCAATGTAATATAGCGGTGTGTACAATTATTTCAACAATACTTTTGTGTGGGTAATCCATGTAGCTAAAGGCTCAAAAATAAAGTTTGTTAATTATACTAATAAGCCTCAAAGTCCCTAATGGGGAGCGAATAACTGTTCCAGGAGCCAGTGTCGAACTGAGCTGCCTAGGGCCGACCAGTAAAAAAAAATTCAGGGACCCTCAGTATGGATACATTGAAATATTTCCTGCTCCCACAGAAGTAGACAGCAGCAAAACTCTACAAGATGATTGATTATGGGGGTCCCTGCAGTGACTTTGAGAATGTAGGTCACTGGGGTAAGAAGATACTGTCTGACCTTTCTCTGTACCTATAAGACTTCTCAGCCACCTAATATAGCTATAATAAGAAGCTTTTTTTATATGAACATACGTAGGCTGTTTGAGGTACTGTACACTGCTTATCTATATGCAGTACAGTAGTCTACTGTGTCATGTGCTACTTGTGCAGGAGGCAGTAGACTTGGGGCCCACCTGTACCCCTGTGGGCCAGTCCGAGCATGCCAGGAGCCCAAGCCCACCTCCTGTTAGAGTACAAGTCCTCCACCTGTAAGAGCCCAAATCCACCTCTCCACTTGTGACCAGTAATTCCCTTCTAGTGCACCTCTCTCCTCTGGGATATTACCATCTTCTTTAAACTCTGTCCGCCTTGTCACCTTGTCCCTCTGTGATATCTTATGGAATCACACTCCTTTCCTTGCGCTGGGAAATTGAATCAGTGAATCTACATTGCATGCGTCAAGAGACTCTTGTCCTAGGCTTATTGTGTCATAGTGCATGGTGCATGCTCTGTAGCTTTACTAAGTCAGGTGCCCAATGCAGGAAGTGCGCAAGTGTAGGCCGTTGCTTGTTCTGTGCTTGCACTTGAGATTTCTCAGGGGGACAAGGAGACCAGGGGGCATTGTTTAAAGTAGATGGTGATGTTGCAGATGGGAGGGGCGCAGGGGGAGGTACTGGGCGTAAGTAAAGAGGTAGGCTTGGGCTCTTAAAGGAGGTGGTCTTAGGCTCCTATAACAGTTAATCACTCCCCACTAGGCACTTGGGGGCTCATTTGCATAACTATGAAACATAATGTTTCGGTGTTTAGCTACATGGACTAACCACACAAAGGTATCATTGGAATGATGGTACACACTGCTATATTACATTGTCTTCAGTCATATGCAGCCAAAGTAGCTGAAAGATTCCCTTTAAAATTGCCTTTATCAATATATAATTAAAAAAAACATCTTAAATGACTGTGACAACAGAAAATAGAATGGGATCCAAGGGTCATCGAGTATCAAATTAATTTGACCAAATTGACATGTCGCTAGGAATTTTGTGTATAATCAATGCTAATAAATAATAAAGTGCATAAGTGCAATATGTAAAATTAAATACACTAAAAAGATCACAAGGGCGGCGTCCAATCTGACATGCATTTTGGCAGAGTTCCTTAATCTGAGGTGGTGCTCAAATGACTGAGACATCTACTTAAGCGGCAGTGAGCCAATCACTGGATTGCTGACTAATATGAGGAATTTTAAGATGTAGCTACCAATTAGTCACACTTTTTCAATGATCCTTAGATATGATCTATGTAAGGTGCATGTGGAAGAATGAAGAACATAGCACATTAGTGAGCAAAATACATATAGAATTTAACAAAATGTTTTAACAGTAGTAAAGTGCATAAAATGTGCAATACATAGGCATTAAATGTTAAAATTGTATGATTATAAATGCAACATAAATAATAAAACTATTAAAATTCATGACGTGAAAGAATAAATATACAGTCCTGATCAAATGTTTAAGACCACTTGAAAAATGGCAAAAAAATCATATTTTACATTGTTGGATCTTAACAAGGTTCCAAATAGAGCTTCAACATGCAACAAGAAGAAATGAGAGTGAGACAAAACATTTTTTGAGCATTCAATTAATTGAAAATAACGATTAAACTGAAACAGGCTGTTTTTCAGATGATTTAAATTTTAGGACCACATGCCTTTAAAAGGCCAAATCTGTGCAAAGATGTGGATTAATTGTCATTTTATGTCAGGTAGTCACACGTTGTGATGGCAATGGCAAAAAATCTCTCCCTTTTTGAATGTGGTCGGGTTGTTGAACTGCATAAGCAGGGTCTCTTACAGCATGCCATCGCTGCTGAGGTGAGACGCAGTAAGACAGTCATTTGGTACCAAGTCCGGTTCGGATCTTGGTACCAAACATGTCGATTTTTCTCCCGCGCGTGCAAATCGCATTAAAACGCTTTGCACTCGCGGGGAAAAATTGTGCATTGTCCTGCAACTCACCTGCATTTTTTCCCGCACGTCACCCGTAACACCTGTGTGAACGCAGAGCTGGAATTCACCTATAGCAGATGCAAGTCCTAGGTACTAACGGTGTCTCTCGGTACTCACATACCCCTAGACTTACAGCAACGCTGAAAGGTATAACAGTTGGATGAACAGTGGCAGGCAACAAATATATACAGAAGTTAACTCACCGACAGATGATAGGAACCAAATTATGATGGCAAATGAATGATAGCACAAAGAAATGAAGGAGGTGGCAGTCAGGCAATGAAGTAAATAGAAGATGGTGATTATGGAACAAAAAAGTCAAGTGGAAGACCCCAAAACATTTCATCAGCACTGAGCCGGAGGATCCAATTGGCTGTCCATCAAGACATTGGATGATCCTCGACCCAAATTAAGGCCCTTACTGGTGCTGACTGCAGCCCCATAACCATCAATTGGCATCTGAGACTGAAGGGCTTAAAAAACAAAAAACGTCTTTGTCTCTTTGAACGCCACAGAAATGCTCGTTTGGACTTTGCAAGAGAGCACCAAACATGGGACATTCAAAGGTGGAAGAAAGTTTTATTCTCTGATGAGAAAAAAATTAACCTTGATGGTCCTGATGGTTTCCAACGTTACTGGCATGACAAGCAGATCCCACCTGAGATGTTTTCTATGCGCCACAGTGGAGGGGGCGCTATAATAGTCTGGGGTGCTTTTTCCTTCAGTGGAACAATGGAGCTTCAGGAAGTGCAGGGGCGTCAAACGGCCACTGGCATTGTCCAGATGTTGCAGAGAGCCTTCCTCATGACTGAGGGCCCTCGTCTGTGTGGTAACGACTGGGTTTTTCAACAGGATAACGCTACAGTACACAATGCCCGCAGGGCAAGGAACTTCTTCCAGGAGAATAACATCACTCTTTTGGCCCATCCTGCGTGTTCCCCTGATTTAAATCCAATTGAGAACCTTTGGGGATGGATGGCAAGGAAAGTTTACAAAAATGGACAACAGTTCCCGACAGTAATTGGCTTTCGTGCGGCTGTCTTCATCACTTGGAGAAATGTTCCCACTCACCTCATGGAAACGCTTGCATCAAGCATACTGAAACAAATTTTGTAAGTGATAAACAATAACGGCGGAGCTACTCATTACCGAGTTCATGTTTGGAAGTTGGATTTCTGTTTTGGGGGGGTTTAGTTTTTTTTTGGGAGGTGTGGTCCTAAACTTTTGATCAGCTGAAAAACAGCCTGTTTCAGTTTATTCGTTGTTTTCAGTAAATTGAATGCTCAAAAAATGTTTTGTTGCATGTTGAAGCTCTACTTGGAACCTTGTTAAGATCCAGCCATGCTAAATATGATTTTTTTGCCATTTTTTAAGTGGTCTTAAACTTTTGATCAGGACTGTATGATGCAAACTAAGTGCATATGGACAAGATGGGTAAACATGAAAGTCTTTGAAAATGCATAAAATAAATGCAGGTTGTGAACACATTAATTACTATATATTACAGTGTAGAGCATGAAAAAAATTGGCCAAATGTGACAGTGTGTGTGGAAAAAAAAGCAGTCTTCATGTCTTAAAAGAGATGTTCAGTTTCATCTTGAAACAACTTCTAAACAGGAGGACAATTAAACTGTATAACTCATGCATAGTAACAATGTAGAGAATACAAATGCAATAAGGAATATGTAAAGAAATATAAATTATTTACACAAAAACAATGCCTACCCAGGTATACTGTTCCTCAGACTTTTCCAGCTTTTATCCTTGATAAAGTGCACAGGAACATTGTTGTGAACAACCTACTGGAAGATTATTGCATTAGGCTAGTCAAATTGTATGCAGAAATAACAATCCTGTTTAATTAACATGATTCTCAACCAGGCTGGCCAATTGCAAGAAGCCTAATTTCATGATATCTAGAGGAAGAATTAATCTGAATTATAACACAGTTCAGCAATAGGACCCCCTTTTCTCATGTCTTAGAATAGATTTTCGGTACTCTTAGGCCTCTTTCACACGAGCTTCATTTCTATGGGGCTGTGCACATGAGCAGTGATTTTCACATATCACTTGTGCGTTGCAGAAAATCGCAGCATGCTCTATATTGTGCGTTTTTCACGCAACGCAGGCCCCATAGAAGTGAACGGGGCTGCGTGAAAATTGCATGCATCTGCAAGCAAGTGCGAATGTGGTACGATTTTCACGCATGGTTGCTAGGAGATGATCAGGATGGGGACCCGATCATTATTATTTTTACCATGGTGATGGATCATATGATTGACCATGTGATGAGCGCAGTGACGTCACCACGGGTCCTTTTCCTCCTGGTCATCAAAGAAGAAGACAGAAGAGAAGCCGGGCTGTGCGAACAAGTGGATGAGGAAAATATTTATTTTTTTAACCCCTCCATCCCTATTTTACTAAGCATTCTGTATTAAGAATGCTATTATTTTCCCTTATAACCATGTTATAGGGGAAAATAATAAAATCTACACTACACCTAACCAAAACCCAAACTTCTATGAAGAAGTCCGGTTCGGATCTTGGTACCAAACATGTCGATTTTTCCCCCGCTCGTGCAAAACGCATTAAAACGCTTTGCACTCGCGGGGAAAAATTGTGCATTGTCCTGCAACTCACCTGCATTTTTTCCCGCACGTCACCCGTAACACCTGTGTGAACGCAGAGCTGGAATTCACCTATGGCAGATGCAAGTCCTAGGTACTAACTGGTGTCTCTCGGTACTTACATACCCCTAGACTTACAGCAACGCTGAAAGGTATAACAGTTGGATGAACAGTGGCAGGCAACAAATATATACAGAAGTTAACTCACCGACAGATGATAGGAACCAAATTATGATGGCAAATGAATGATAGCACAAAGAAATGAAGGAGGTGGCAGTCAGGCAATGAAGTAAATAGAAGATGGTGATTATATACAGATTGAAAATGAGAGCAAAATAATGGACTGACATAAAATGACATTAAACTGAATGCTACCCCAGCAAAACAGCAAGAAGTATCTATAATGCAGAAACAAAAGAAAACCCAAGTCAGAAAAAACATACTAGAATCCACAGGGGCACTTCCAGTCCCAAATTACATTGACACAATACAAAATACTCAAACAGGATACTAGGAATGCAAGGAATCTGGGTAAACATGCATTGAGCTCATGCTATACCAAGCAACTAATGAGCAGAAAGTATATACATTTAAAGGAAATCTGACTAATAAAAATACCTCACTAAATCTACTAAGCTGAGCATGGCCTCTGGAGCAGTCACATAGCAATTGTCCCAAGTGATGTCAGTAAACAGGAGAAGATGGAACAGCAAGGAAATCTCTGCTGCCTGTATAACATCCTAGACTTAAGTGCGCATTTGTTGTCTGGTATTTCATTCTTAGGGTAAAGCTGGTTCAAACCTGGCAGAAAAACAATATAGTGGAGCCGCGGGTACTTTCCAGCAGTAATTCATAACCATCTAACCACTACCAGGTCAAGATCAATGAATCAACTGCAGCACCAAAGGGCTCACAATGTTAAAATATGCATAACTCTTCTATGGTGCTGTTAGTTTGGATCTTTGGACACAAAACATTACATAATTAACATTTCATAGAATAACATTAGCTGTGGTGGACTTGCTTAAATTAAGCATTAGAGGTTTAAAAATCATGAAAAGTAAAAAAAGAAAAAGAAATACTTTGGTAACCGCCACTTTAATGAGACAACCTCCTCCAAACCTAAATAATTAAGAAGTAAGTAGAACCTTTTAGACTTTGGGTCAGGAGTAGAGATTGCCTTTTGGTTTGCCCGGCGGTCGTTTCGTGGCAAACTTTGCTCGTTCGCGATTTGCCAAACATGCGAACATATGGAGATGTCCGCCGGCGCCAAATTATTTTGCATTGCGACGAACTATGGCACATTCATCAGGTGGGACAGGACAGCCAATTGAGACGTTTCAGCACATGGACACACCGCCACTCAATCACAGAACCCGATCTGGCAGCAATTTTACATTCTGTGTTTTGCCAGTGTAGGGAGAGGTTGCTTTGTGGAGCAGAGACAGACAGTTAGGGACACCAAACGCTAGCTAATAGGGCCACAAAAGTCCTTTTAAGGACTAGTTTAGGTGTGCTATGGATAGGTGTGATATACTAAGGGTTGTGATATACTTATAATATACTTTCTAACATAGCAATTTTATTATAGTGCATTTGTATTGTGCAGCATTTGTGTGCGGTTCTGCTGCAATACCATAGCTATATAGAGGGACAAACGCTATTGGAATAACTAATTGCAACTGGTGTGATATACCTGCTGCCCCCCAAAAAATAACTGATTGAGGGGTGTGATATACCTATAACATACTTTCTTACATAGAAAGTATATTATAGTGCATTTGCATTGTGCAGCAGTTGTGTGCGGTTCTGCTGCGATAACGCAGCTATATAGAGGGACAAGCGTTAATGGAAAAACTATTTGCAACAGGTGTGATATACCTGTTGCCCCCCAAAAAACTGATTGAGGGGTGCGATATACCTGCTTCCACAAAATACTGATTAATGGGTTTGATATACCTGCTTCCACAAAATACTGATTGAGGGGTACGATATACCTGCTTCCACCAATTATTTATTCAGGGGTTCTATATACCTATTTCCACAAAATACTGATTAAGGGGTGCGATATACCTGCTTCCACAAAATACTGATTAAGGGGTGCGATATACCTGCTTCCACCAAATATTGATTGAGGCCTGCGATATACCGGCTTCCAGAAAATACTAATTGTGGGGTGTGATATACCTGCTTTCACCAAATTTTGATTCAGGGGTTCTATATATCTGTTTCCGCAAAATACTGATTGAGGATTGCTATATACCTGCTCCTACAAAATACTGATTAGGGTTTCTATATACCTGCTTCCACAAAATACTGATTGAGGGGTGCGATATACCTGCTTCCACCAAATATTGATTGAGGCCTGCGATACACCGGCTTACAGAAAATACTGATTGAGGGGTGCGATATACCTGCTTCCACCAAATATTGATTCAGGGGTTCTATATATCTGTTCCCACAAAATACTGATTGAGGGGTGCGATATACCTGCTTCCACCAAATATTGATTCAGGGATTCTACATACCTGGTTCTACAAAATACTGATTGAGAGGTGCGAAATACCTGCTTCTACAAAATACAGAATAAGGGGTTCTATATACCTGCTTCCACAAAATACTGATTGAAAGGGTACGATATACCTATTTCCACCAAATATTATGCTGCCTTAAGGCACCTGGCCTCCCATCACCGAGCCCAGTGGGAGCAACGACGTCAGAACCCACACAGCCACACTCCCTGCGTTCCACATCCTGCCTCTTCTTCCTCTACTTCTCCTCTCTCCTCCCATTTGTCCTCCACCCCACTTTACACCTTGCCGTCGTTGCATTAATCTGGCAGAAGGCAGGCTTCCGAGACCCAAATTACTGTTCGAGCGTAAAAAGTTGATGACGCCGGATAACCCTCTTGCCCAATGGCTGACCGCAGGCTTGTAGGAAATGCTAGCTCACTAACTATTGACATATAAACTGGTGGACTCAGAGGCCTTTAGAAAATTTGTGGCCATTGGCACACTGCGATGTAAGGTTCCCGGAAGGAAATATTTCTATCAGAAGGGCTTCCCAGAGCTATATGGCCATGGTCAACGGCAAGTGAAAATATCTCTCAAGCATAAAAACCGTGGTCATCAAGCATGTAACCCGTGGCACCCATGCATGCAGGCCTGCTTCTTCTTCTCCTTCTCCTACTCAATCCTTCTTCTCCTCCTCAGCTGACTCCTCCTTTTCCACTGCTACTGCCTCTTCCGCTGCACCCCTCAAGCTCCCCAGAACCTATTTGACGTGCCAGGTGAGACGTTGCCATGCTGTGCTGCGATTGTTGTGCCTGGAAGCCAAGAGCCACACCGGTTCTGCACTGCTTTCAGCTCTGCGGTCACAGGCCAATCAACCTGCGGTCACAGGTTAACCCCGCTGAATTTGACAGTGGTTAAAATGGTGTGCAACAATGGTGCCAATCTGCTAAGCGTGCTGAAACAGGGCAAAATTGCACACATGCCGTGCATGGCACACATCCTGAACTTAGTCGTGCAGCGATTCATTGCCAAATACCCCGGGTCCAGGATGTCTTGCGGCAGGCCAGGAAAATCTCTGCCCATTTTAGAAGATCTTAAACGGACATGGCTCGTCTTGGTGTCGCTGAAAAACGTTAACACCACCTGTCAGACGTCTGATTTGTGACAGCCCGATGCGCTGGAACTCTACCTTGTATATGCTTGATAGGCTGCTCCTTATGCCTTCTTTCTGGAGCATGCATGGCGTCGTGCCATTGATCAATCCGTCAAGGAGCAGGAGCTGGAAGATGAGGAAGCCGCAATGCTGAATGAATTCCCAGGGGGTCTACTCCATCTGAGACAAGTCAGCAGGAGTCTGAACATGAGTCAGAGGAGGATGGTGGCTGGAGGGAGGAGGAGGAGCAAGAAGAGCAGGCTTTGAGGTAGGCTTTAAACTTTTCGGGGATCCCTGGTGTTGTCCGTGGATGGGGAGAGGAGGCTGAGTAGGACATTCTCCAGGGCGTACTGTAAAGTTTGGGTTTGTACCGAACTTTAGTTTTTTACAGTACCCGAACCCGAACATTTTCGTAAAAGTTCGGGTTCGAGTTCGGTGTTCAGCGATTCATTGGCACTTTTTGAAAGGCTGCAGGGCAGCCAATCAACAAGCGTTTAACTAGTGTGCCCTTAGAAGCCATCCCAGCCATGCCTACTAATGGTATGGCTGTGATTGGCCAAGTGCAACATGTGACCCAGCCTCTATATAAGCTGTAGTCACATAGCGCTGCACATCACTCTGCTTTTACTAGTTGTAGGGATAGGATGCTCCTGCTGTGAGGGAGAGATTAGGAAATATATCTGCACTTGGTGTGAAGTCAGCGATCTACAGCATTTTTTGTTTTGGGGGTGCAATGCAAAATTTTTGTACCCTGCCCTGAGCCCAGTGAGACTGAAAAATCTGTTAGTTAGGTGGGCGTCGGCGGCCATTTTGTGCAACAGCAGTGCACCAGCACTGCATATGTGCCAGGGACAATCATTTAATTCTGTTCTTGTAGTTCAGTGGCATATGACATATACCCATTTTTAAAGTATACCTGCACTGCATATGTGCCAGGGGAAGGAAAAATAATGCCGTTTGTGAGTTCAGGGACCCAGGGGGTGACATCTCCATATTTTTTTCTGTAAAGTACCCCTGTGCTTCATTTCTGAGAGTGAAATATATTCAGTTAAATCCATCTGTTTCATTGTGGAGTGACATAATTACATTTTTTGTTGTAAAGTACCTCTGAGGCCTACACTGCATATGTGACAGGCAGGCACATAAATACAGAAAAAACATCTGTTCCATTGTAGGGGTAATATATCCACCATTTTTTATGTTAAAACCCCTGTGCTTCATTTGTGAAAGTAAAATATAATCACAGTTAAGTCAATCTGTTTCATTTAGGGTTAAAAAGAAACACTTTCTTGGGGGCAATAAAGTACCTTTTTGCCCCGTGACAGTCCAATAAAACCGCAAAATACTGCAGTTACATTTTTTGGTTAAAAATTAAATTTTGTGTTGCCATAAAGTACATTTGAGGCCTACGCTGCGTTCCTGTCAGTCAAATAAAACCATAAAATACAGCTGTCACATTTTTGGGCTTCAAATTCCCATTTCTGGGTGTAAAGTACCTCTGAGGCCTGCACATGTGACAGGCAAGTATATAAATTCAGCAAATCCATCTGTTCCATTGTAGGGGTGACATATCCACCATTTGTTATGTTAAAAACCCCTGTGCTTCATTTGTGAGAGTGAAATATAATCACAGTTAAATCCATCTGTTTCATTTAGGTTTAAAAAAAAACCTTTTTTTTGGGGGGGGGGGGGGGGGGGGCAATAAAGTACTTTTTTGCCCTGTGCTGCATTTCTGGTAAAGAAATACAGTTAAATCCATCTGTTTCATTGTGTGTGAGATTTTTTTTTTTGGGGGGGGCAATAAAGTAACTTTGCTGCCTGCACTGCACAATTCGTCTGTTCCATTTTTGGGTGACAGTTACCCATTTTGGCCATCAAAAAAACCCTGCTCTGCATTGTTCACAAGGAAATTAATTTAGTAAAAAGGTCTGTTACTTCGGTGGGTGACCGCAAAAAATGAGGAGAGCCTCAAACAAGGGACGTGGTGCTGCTGGTGTTGGTGGAGCTCCTGTTGCAGGGAGAGGACGTGGTCGATCTGTGCCAGATACACGCCCAAGTGAAACACCTTTCTCAGGTGCGAGTAGGCGACAGAACCTTCAGCGTTTTTTGGTAGGGCCGAATGCGGCTCTACGAATGGTGAGGCCAGAACAAGTACAGGCGATAGTAGATTGGGTGTCTGGCAGTGCCTCCAGTTCCTTCATATTGTCTCCCACCCAGTCCCCTGCTGAAAGATCAGAGTTGGCACCTGCAGCGCATGGACATCAGTCTTTCACCTCACCCCCTTGCAAATCAGCCAAGCAGTCTGAGCCCCAAGTCATGCAGCAGTCTCTTCAGCTTTTTGATGACCCTGCTAGCAGGGTTTCCCAGGGCCCTGGCCCAGAAGTGGAAGAGATTCAGTGCACTGATGACCAACAACTTATGTTTCAGGATGACTACATGGGAGGACCACTGTATCACGTCTCTGATGATCACGAAACACAGGTGCCAACTGCTGCGGCTTTCTGCAGTCTGCAGACTGACAAGGAGGGCAGGGGTAAAGAGTGGGTGGAAGATGATGTGGAGGATGATGAGGTACTAGACCCCACATGGAATCAAGCTCATGCGAGTGATGTGCAGTTTGGAGGAAGAGGAGGTGGTTGCACAGAGGCACCAGCACAGCAAAAAACTGAACCCAGTTTTGCCGTGAATAAATCCCTGCTCTGCATAGATGACAGGGACCTAAATTTCTAAAAATCGTCTGTTTCATTCTTGGGTGACATTTTACCATTTTTGCCGTATACAAACCCCTGCTCTGCATAGGTGACGGACCAAATTTTGTAAATGTAAAATCATCTGTTCCATTGGTGGGTGACATAAACCCAGTTTTGCCATGAATTAAACCCCTGCTCTTCATAGGTGACAGGGACCTAAATTTCAAAAATTCGTCTGTGACATTGATGGTTGACATTAACCCATTTTTGCCGGTGAAAAACCCCTGCTCTGCATTGCTGACAGGGAACTAAATTTTGTAAAAATGTCTGCTACTACAAGTGCTTGCTGGTCGACGCGCTGCTGATGGCATTTCCACCTGACAGCGGGGGCTCAGTGGAAGCACAAGGCGAAGGCTGAGGATGAAAAAGAGGTCGCCAAATTTGGAAAAGTTGTCAGCACGCCACAACAACCAGCACCACCTGCTGATATGGAACGTCTTAGCAGGAGGCAGCTTTTCAGCAACGCGGTGGAGCAGTATGTGTTATACTCCACTGCCCCCTTCAACTTCTGGGTCTCCAAATTTGGCACATGGCCTGAACTTGCCCTTTATGCCTTGGAAGTGCTGGCCTGCCCTGGTTCTCACAGACAAGCGCAGCTGCCTTTCCACAGCCAATGTGGACAAGCTAACATTCATTAAAATTAACCAGTCAGGGATCCCACAGGACTTGTCCGTACCTTGTGCAGAATAGACATGTATACCGGCCTCACCCAGCCATTGTTGTACTCTAGCGCACTTTCTCTTTGTTTTATTTTTTTATATTTCCCAATGTTTTGGGGTCCACCCAAATGTAAACAAACAAAAAAAATTTGTTGACTACTTTCTCCTCCTCCACCACCGCTTTCACCTACACCGCCACATCCACTGCCTCCTCAACCTCCTACTCCACATGGACCTCATCCTCCTAGATCAAGATTATAATTTTTTATTTTTATGTAATTTATGTAATTTTAACCCCTTAGGGACGCATGACGTACCAGTACGGCATGTTTCCCGAGTCCTTAAGGACCCATGACGTACCGGTACGTCATGAGTTTAAAATGAGATTGCGGCGCTGCGGGGGTTAATCCGAACGGGATGCCGGCTGAAATCATTCAGCCGGCATCGTGTCACAACGTCGGGGGGGGGGGGGGGGGTCATGTGACCCCCCGTATATTGGCGATCGCAGCAAACCGCAATTCAGACCTGCGGTTTGCTGCGCTTTCTGCCGATTCTGATACCTGCGGTCTCTGACCGCGGAGATCAAACTTTAAAATGCCCCAAATAAAGTTTTATTAACCCCCCCTTCACCCCTGAATGATTTATGTGGGCGGGTGGTGCAGGGGGGAGGTTGCGGGCGGTGCGAGAGGCGGGCGGTGCGGAAGGCGGGATCGCGATCCCCCTCCCGCCTCCCCTTGAATAATCGTTGGTGGCCAGTGGTATACCAGGGTGTCAGCACATTGCTGACACCCTGGTATAAACGGCTGACATCGATGTCAGCCGTTGAACCCTTGCGATGTCAGCCGTTGAACCCTTTCCATACCGCGGTCCGTACGGACCGCTGTATGGAAAAGGTTAACAGCTCAGGGAGCTCCCTCCCTCTCCCATCGAGGGGCTGCTGTGCCTTTGCAGCCCCCCGATGGAGAGGGAGAGAGCCCCCGACAGCCCCCCGACAGCCCCGTCCTTCCCCACCTGCGCAGTTGTAGCTACAACTGAGCAGACGGGGAAGGTTTCCAAGGCAACAGGACGCCTTCTCAGGCATTCTGCTGTCCATGTGCTAAAGGCATAGATCTGTTCAGACAAAGTATAAGTAAAATACAGTACAGTACCCTATATAGTGTACTCTACTGTATTATACAGACATCAGACCCACTGGATCTTCAAGAACCATAAATAAAAACGGTGTAAAAAAAGCCATTTTTTGTCATTTTACGTCACAAAAAGTGTAATAGCAAGCGATCAAAAAGTCATATGCACCCCAAAATAGTGCCAATCAAACCGTCATCTTATCCCGAAAAAAATGAGACCCTACATAAGATAATCGCCCAAAAACTGAAAAAACGATGGCACTTAGACTATGGAGACACTAAAACATTTTTTTTTGTTTTAAAAATGAAATCATTGTGTAAAACTTACATAAATAAAAAAAAATTGTATACGGGGGGCGGAGCCAGCGACCGGTCTGTGATGGCCGCTTGTTTCTGAGCTCTGCTCTACAAACCGTCTAATGCACTAGCTATCTTCAGCATACCGCTTGAAAAATGGTCAAAATCGGGAACCCTAAACCCGGGGAGCACCCCAGTACCAACAAAAGTCAAGTGGCAGGAGGAGATATGGATAAATTCCTGAAGAAAGCGGCCGCTTCATATGTGGCCCGTGATTCTAAAATGGCGCCCGCTCAGTCTCAGAAAGCAAGATCGGAGGAAGAGAGCGATGGCGAAGAACCGCAATGTAAGGGGGCCCTCCCGATTACCAGACATTACCTAAAGAACACGCTGGGTAAAGCCCTCGAACCCCTCCTGAGCGAGTTTGCCGCCATGCGCCAGGATATGCACCACATAGGGGACAGAGTCGAGGCCCTGGAGAGTCAGCAGGCCCAGATAATGGATCACCAGAGGGCCACCTCAAACTCACTCCAGAAGTGTGGGTCTTACCTGAACCAGATGCAGAGTGCCCTTGAAGACTAAGAGAATAGAGGCCGCAGAAACAACTTGCGCATCAGAGGGATCCCTGAGGCTGTGCTTCCTGGTGACGTCCCGGCTGCAGTTATCTCCCTCTGCTCTTCACTCCTGGGCCCTGAGTTCGCTCTGGAGATTGTGCTGGAAAGGGCACACAGGGCACTGCGTCCTAAACCCAAAGCTGAGGATCCCCCAAGAGACGTTATTTGTACGTTTTTAAACTTTCAAGTGAAATCTGCTGTTCAAGATGCTGCTAGAAACAGACAAGATATACTATTTGAAGGCTCACAAATCTCAATCTATCAGGATCTGGCTCCCTCCACTCTGAGGAAACGCAAATGTCTTAAGCCGCTGACGGAATGGCTAAGGGCGAACAGGATCCTTTATAAATGGAACTTTCCCTTTGGACTTTCCTTTCTTCAAGGAGGCTGTCGCATGAATATTACCACTTTTGCCGACTTAGAGGCGGTTTATGATCATCTACAAATCCGCCCATGCAGATCGAAAATTGGGATTTATTCCAAGATCTTGGTGCCCTGCCTGAAGTTCCTGCGGTGGAGGCCTTCACCTTACAACATACTCCAAAGAATCACAAAGCGGGGAAGAGAAGTCGGCAGTTAACACCAAAGAGACTGTCTCAAGATTAATCCTATGATCCATTCTGTCACAAGTCTCCTACTCAGAGGCATTATATTTTCTTTATCTTTTTCTTTTTCTGGACTCACTGAGATCTATCCAGATAATTCGCTTCTTCCTCATAAGGGACTCTTGCAATATTTTGCATAGTTAGCTATATTTTCTGCTAGTAGATCCAGGAATGAGTCCAGCTTATTAGAATGTTACCTCTGTACCTAATAAGTCATATTTCTTATGCCTGACTCCCTCCCCTCCCCCCCCTCCCTTAACTTTTACTTTCCTTTCTTAATTTTCCTGAGGTGGTTTGGGCCATTTCCTCCTGTCCGTTGAATTCCCGATGATAGCTTAGTCTAACATAAGTTCATTTCCAAGCTGCAATTTTATGTGCAGAACGGTTTGTTAACCGGTCTTTGACCAATTTTTCCCCCATGCTTTACACTAGTGGATCACCCCACAGACCTGGTTTTTTCATGGTTTTATGTTTTGTTCTTCCCTTTTCCCCTTTCCCTTTGTTCAGTTCTAGGTACCCGACACACAATTATTTGAATCCCCTGAGGGACAATCAAGACCTGACGGATCCGGCTTCTCTCCTGGACGGGGTAGCGTCACCCAAAATCGTGAGTGTCCTCTCCTGGAGGACTAGCACACCTTGCACCATCTCTATCACAACAACCCTTGCCCATGGCTGACATTCACGTAGCTTCTTACAATGTAAAGGGCTTCAATTCACCCTCCAAAAGAAGTCAGATCTTTACTATCTTACGTAGAGAGGGCTCGAATGTGCTGCTTCTCCATGAGACGCATTTCAGGTTTAATCATTATCCACTCTGGTTCCATTGCGGGGGGTGTTCTGCTTCGTCCGGGGGAGTGAGTATAGGATTCAAGACGAAAGTGCCTTTCAAATATATTAACCATATACAGGACCCTGAGGGTAGATTTATTATGCTTAAAGGGAATATAGGGATCCAAAAATATACCTTTATAAACCTATACGCCCCTAACACCAAACAGGCTGGTTGGCTTTCATCCATATCCCCAATGATTAAGTCTTTCAAGGAAGGTATTGTAATACTGGGTGGGGATCTTAATATAGCTCTGATTCCCCAAATAGATTCATCAGCAAGGAAAACGTCCCACTCAAAAAGCTCCTTAAAGCTCATTAAAAACACTCTCTGGGATCTCCACTTAATAGACGTATGGCGCACACATAACCCTAACACACTAGACTATACCTTTTATTCCCATGTTCACAATAATTATCACCGCATAGACTACCTTTTTATTTCAAAAGAACACCTTCAGCTATGCCCAATGGCCAAAATTGGGTCCATACATCTGTCTGACCATGCCCCAATTTTTATAAAGGTATCCTCCCCTACTCGCAAACCGAAGAACTTTAATTGGAGACTAAATGAATTTATCCTTGGGAACCCAGATTCCATAAAGAAAATTGCGTCACTACTGGACGAATACTTTAACCTAAACTCTCTGCCAGAAATCTCGCCCCAAACCATCTGGGATGCTCATAAACCTTTTATCAGAGATGAGTTCATCAGCCTAGGTTCACATCTAAAGAAAATCAGGGAAAGTAATATTAATAATCTCCTCTCCAAGATTAACAAATTAGAATCTACTCATAAGAGTACCTCCTCTGAATCCCAACTTCAAGAGCTCTCCAAAGCAAGAGCTGAATTAAAAGCTCTACTAAACAATTCAGCTAAATACTACCTCAATTCCCAATACAAGTTTTTTGCACACGGGGATAAGGCCACTTAATTTCTCATGAATAGAATAAAATCTAGAAGAGCAGACAATTACATTCACCAATTGCCCTTTTCTAAGGGCGAGCCAGTATTTGATTCTTTCAGGATTGCCAATCAATTTAGGGACTTCTATGAAGCTCTATACAACCTCCCTTCCACCGTACTTCCAACATCTCACTCCACATTAGTGGATGCGTTTCTTAAATCAACGACCTGCCCAACATTATCGGTAGACCAAAAGCAATCGCTTGAAGCTCCATTTACCATGGATGAGATTTCTTTTGCTCTGGCCCAAATGCCCCAGGGGAAAAGTCCGGGCCCAGACGGCCTGCCGGCATTCTATTACAAAGCATTCAAAAAACAGCTCCTGCCGCATCTGCTTACGGTCTGCAACCAGTCCCTACAGGGTGTCCCCTTATCTAGGGACATGGCATCTGCTCGTATAGCCTTGATTCCAAAGGAGGGAAAGGACTCCAAGCAATGTGCAAACTATAGGCCAATTTCTCTCCTGAGTATTGACCTTAAAATACTTGCGAAATTACTGGCCAATCGCCTGGCAGTCCTTCTCCATCTGCTGGTACATATGGATCAGGTGGGCTTCGTGCGAATAGGGAAGGTAGAGATAACACCACTAGAGTCATCAACGCTCTCTGTTATGCCAGACATACCTCTACTCCTCTTTTACTTCTTAGCACTGACGCTGAAAAAGCGTTTGACCGCATAAATTGGAATTACCTACGACATGTTCTATCCTTCTTCGGCCTACCTGATCCATATATCAAGGCTGTATTTGCTATGTATAACCAGGCTACCGCCCGAGTAATGGTCAACGGTGAACTATCCTCTCTCTTTCAAATCCAAAACGGAACTCGTCAGGGTTGCCCCCTATCTCCCCTATTATTCATCCTGGCCATGGAGCCCCTTCTATCCAGGCTTAGAATGGATACTGAGATTAAAGGTCTGTTTCTAGGGGGTAGGACTCACAAGATTGCGGCATTTGCAGACGATGTCATGATTATGACATCAAACCCTAAAACCTCCCTCCCCTTAATCCAGGAACATTTAAAGAACTATAGTGTAGTTTCAGATTTTAAGATCAACGAGAGCAAATCCACCATCATTTGCACAGGTATTTCACCACAGCTCAAGCTCTCTTTAATGAAAGATTCTCATTTTAATTGGTCCTCTCCAACTATTACCTACCTAGGGGTGAAACTTAGCCCTACCAATTCGGACCTATTTACACTCAATTACGTCCCTTTAAAGGCCGCTTTATTCCTAGCCCTTGAAAACCCACCAAAGCAGCGCCAACCCTATCTTGGTTTGGAAGGAAAAACATCCTCTCTGCTCTTATTATTCCCCGTCTCACATACCTCCAACAAGTGCTCCCAATTCCCATCCCAAAGTCTTATTACTCCGCCCTGAAACAGAGGTTCAGAATGTTCATATGGAATGGCAGGAGAGCGAGAATATCCTACTCATTCTTATCTAGATCTCGTACATTGGGTGGTATAGGACTCCAAGACCCTGAACTTTATGGGAAGGCTATCCTTATGTCGCGAATCATTGATTGGCTGAGAAACACTGTTAGCAAGTCCTGGGTGGCCATGGAACAGAGCATTATTGGTCTACCAACTCGAGCCCTATGTTTGGGTCATCATACACCTCCCCAAATTAACCTGCAACCCATCCCAATCATCAAGGCCACAGTTGAAGCTTGGAAATGGTGGAATCTTTCTCACTGCTCAACTCCTTTCCCATCCCCTCTGGTTACAATTAGTGATATTCTTGGTCCATCCTCGGGCGGGCCTAGAAGTTCCTCCTCTAAATTAATTGGTTCCTCCTCTATGCCAATATCCCTCCTCCTGGAACCCCAGGGCTTAGCTCCAGCAAATGATACCGTTAAAAATCTTCTCAACCCACAACCATGTGACTTCAACCTCATCCCACTTATCAAATCATTTGTTAATAAAAACAACATGAATGGTGAACTCCTTCGCCCCCTTACATGGCTTGAGGCTTTAATAACTAATCCCAATCCCCCTAAAAAACCTATCTCTCTTATATATAACAAACTAAGATCTCGCCCCCTAATTATTAAGCCAGCTTTCATTCGTTCTTGGGAACTGGAAACGGGTGTGGATCTCCCTCTTCAAACTTTACCTACACTATTTGAAACCCCACACAAGTATTCTAGATGTGTTAGAGCACAGGAGAATGGATACAAAATTCTCTCACAATGGTACATCACCCCGGTTAAGTCCTCACATTTCACCAGATCTACATCTACTATATGCTGGAGATGTCAAAGGGAGAAAGGTACTTTCTTACATATTTGGTGGTCGTGTCCTGGTATCAACAAATGGTGGGCGGAAATCTTCCAGATCAGTAACCTAATCTGCTCCTCAAATATAGCCCTATCCCCTTATGGTGCCCTGCTCTCTTTTTTCAATGACAAAACGTCACTTCCCCCCACATTCCTCTTCAAGCAACTCTTATTAGCAGCCCGTCTCCTGGTTCCTAAACATTGGCTACAAACTAGCTTACCCTCAATGGAGCAATGGAGACTTAAAGTAGATCAAATCTACCGTTTTGAGGAAATGGCCTCCTGGGAGTCATGGTCACACCCAATATTCTTGAAAAAGTGGGCCCCCTGGACAAAATACAGATTTCTTCAGCATTAGTCTACCTAGCTCCAACCCATAGTCACTTTTTCGATCCTGTTCTGTATGTTATGCGAGTATTGCCAGCAATTTAGATCATGGCCAATCTGCTCAATAATTTACTGGTAGTTGGAGATGCTTGTCCTCTCCCGGGCACGCACCGTATATAACACATACAAATTGAGAGTGGGTATGATGTCACTAAGATGTGTGTGATCATAATGTGTCTCTCTTTAGCTAAATTGACTCTATTTCTGAGCAGCAATACCTGGATCCTGTCCCGTACGCACTAACCTACAGTCTACAAATCACATTTATGGAGTACCTCTTCCAATATACTGTAAGGGTTTCTATCTTAATTCCTTTATGTACGACATTGCACTTCTATGATAATGTGTATGGTACCGATTTACACCACTGTTGGTGTACTGTTACAATGTATATTTTCCTGAGAGTAAAATAAAAACTTTTAAAAATGAAAAAAAAAAATAAAAAAATTGTATACATATTAGGTATCGCCGCGTCCATGACAACCTGCTCTATAAAATTACCACCTGTCAGATGAATGTTGTAAATAACAAAAAAAAGTGCCAAAAAAGCTATTTCTTGTTACCTTGCCGCACAAAAAGTGTAATATAGAGCAACCAAAAATCATATGTACCCTAAACTAGTACCAAAAAAACTGCCACCCTATCCCGTAGTTTCTAAAATGGGGTCACTTTTTTGGAGTTTCTACTCTAGAGGTGCTTCAGGGGGGCTTCAAATGGGACATGGTGTCAAAAAAAACAGTCCAGCAAAATCTGCCTTCCAAAAACCGTATGGCATTCCTTTCCTTCTGCGCCCAGCCGTGTGCCCGTACAGCAGTTTACGACCACATATGGGGTGTTTCTGTAAACTACAGAATCAGGGCCATAAATAATGAGTTTTGTTTGGCTGTTAACCCTTGCTTTGTAACTGGAAAAAAAACATTAAAATTGAAAATCTGCCAAAAAAGTAAAATTTTGAAATTGTATCTCTATTTTCCATTAAATCTTGTGCAACACCTAAAGGGTTAACAAAGTTTGTAAAATTAGTTCTGAATACCTTGAGGGGTGTAGTTTCTTAGATGGGGTCACTTTTATGGAGTTTCTACTCTAGGGGTGCATCAGGGGGGCTTCAAATGGGACATGGTGTCAAAAAACCAGTCCAGCAAAATCTGGCTTCCAAAAACCATACGGCGCACCTTTCCCTCTACGCCCTACTGTGTGCCCGTACAGTAGTTTACGGCCAGATATGGGGTGCTTCTGTACACGGGAGAGTTTGGGAAATAAAGATACAGTCTTGTTTGGCTGTTAACACTTGCTTTGTTAGTGGAAAAAATGGGTTAAAATGGAAAACTTTTGAATACCTTGAGGGGTGTAGTTTATAGAATGGGGTCATTTTGGGGCGGTTTCTATCATGTAAGCCTCACAAAGTGACTTCAGACCTGTAGTGGTCCCTAAAAATTGGGTTTTTGTAAATTTCTGAAAAATTTCAAGATTTGCTTCTAAACTTCTAAGTCTTGTAACATCCTCCAAAAATAAAATATCATTCCAAAAATAATTCAAACATGAAGTAGACATATGGGGAATGTAAAGTCATCACAATTTTGGGGGGTATTACTATGTATTACAGAAGTAGAGAAACTGAAACTTTGAAATTTGCAAATTTTTCCAACTGTTTTTTTTTTTTTACTTCATTTTACCAGTGTCATGAAGTACAATATGTGATGAAACAACAATCTCAGAATGGCCTGGATAAGTCAAAGTGTTTTAAAGTTATCAGTACTTAAAAGGGACACTGGTCAGATTTGCAAAAAAATGGCCAAGTCCTTAAGGTGAAATAGGGCTGATTCCTTAAGGGGTTAAGTCATTTCTCTATCCATATTTGTTTGTAGAGCACTTTCCATGTTCTTAACCACATGTTGATGCCTTTTGCAGCCCTCTAGCCCTTTCCATGACTTTTTTAGAGCCATTTTAGTGCTCCAAAGTTCGGGTCCCCATTGACTTCTATGGGGTTCATGTTCGGGATCAAGTTCGGGTCCCAAACTCGAACTTTTTTACGAAGTTCGGCCAAACCCGTCGAACCCGAACTTCCAGGTGTCAACTCTACCAGCCACATAATCACTTGTTCTTTTCTGTCAGTGATTGCCTAATTTTTGGGACCTGTACTGACCTACAGTAAAATAGTAATCCAGTGACCGTATAATATACCTCTAGCCACATAATCACTTGTTTTTTTCTGTCCGGTGAATGCCTAATGTTTGGGGCCTATACTTCACTGGCCTACAGTAAAATTGTTATCCACTGACCGTCTAATATACCTCCAACCACATAATCACTTGTTCTTTTCTGTCTGGTGAATGTCTCATGTTTGGGGCCTGTACTCCACTGGCCTACAGTAAAATTGTTATCCAATGACCGTCTAATATAACTCCAGCAAAATAATCACTTGTTCTTTTCTGTCCGGTGAATGCCTAATTTTTGGGGACTGTACTCCACTGGCCTACAGTAAAATTGTTATTCAGTTCCCGCCTAATGTACCTCCAGCCACATAATCACTTGTTATTTTCTGTCAGGTGAATGTCTAATTTTTGAGGCCTGTATTGGCCTACAGTAAAATTATTATCCAGTGACGGCCTAATGTACCTCCAGCCATATAATCACTTGTTCTTTTCTGTCCGGTGAATGCATAATTTTTGGGGACTGTACTCTATTGGCATACAGTAAAATTGTTATTCAGTGACCGCCTAATGTACCTCCAGCCACATAATCACTTGTTCTTTTCTGTCAGGTGAATGTCTAATGTTTGGGGCCTGTACTCCACTGGCCTGCAGTACAATTGTTATCCACTGACCGTCTAATATACATCTAGCCACATAATCACTTGTTCTTTTCTGTCCAGTGAATGCATTATGTTTGGGGCCTGTACTCCACTGGCCTACAGTAAAATTGTTATCCACTGACTGCCTAATATACCTCCAGCCACATAATCACTTGTCTAATTTTTGGGGCCCGTACTCCAGTGGCCTAAAATAAAAAATGTCTAGGCTCCAGCAGGGCACATTTTGAGAGTTTCCCTTTTAGACGCATAAAAATGGCCCCTGATTAAAATAATCAGGGAATTTTTGCCATTGACCCCCCCTCTAGAATGTCACTGTCCATGTTGTTGGACTATTTGTGCACTTCAAGTAAGTATCTGGTGACTGCAAATATGACCTGAAGGTTTTTCAGGTTTGCCTGCCATTAAAGTGAATCTGGCCCGCCGCGAACACGCGGTTCGCAAACATTTGATCACAAACGCGTGTTTGCGAAACGTCCCGGCCAATGTTCGTCCATCACTAGTCAGGAGGTCATATAAATGAATCCTCCCTAATTATAACGGAGTTTCTGTATGCAAAATATCCAGTTGAATGGTCCGCGTTTTACAGAAATTACTCCCATTCAAGTCAGTCTACTTTACAGTTGATTCAAAGCATGGGATGCACAAACATCAGCTAAGAGGTTAGTAAACACTATTAAGGTTCTCATGACATCACCGCCAGGAAAGTTATAATTCTGTGTAGCATTTTCTTGAAAAAAAAAAAAAGTTTATATTCAATATAACTATGTGACCATTACGTTCATTTTAAGAGATCTTTATGTAAACAGCCTTTAAAAACCATCTTTGGTATTTACAATTTCTCATTTATGTGCTTTCCCTCGATGATAATAAAATATTGTATCATTTATAAAACTTTACTTTCAAATACATTGTTAGACAAAAGCATGAAAGAAATCATAAATATAAATTAATTGAAAATTGAGTAATAAATGATTTATTTATTTCTTATATTTATTTATTTAAGTATAACATTTTAAATTCTGTCCATCAAATTCAACCCTGTATAACTTGTATAACGACTGCTCCAAGATCTGACGCATTTTAGAAAGGAAACAATCTGGTCATTATAAAACAGGTTGGGTAAGAGGTAATATTTTCTTCTATTTACTGGGATTTACTTGGGAGGGGGTGAGGTGTGTACTGTTAAATTGTTTTATTTATTTACTGAACATTTTTTTATGCCATGATCAAGGACAACATGCATTTGTCCAAAACATGTAGGAATAAATGACAAAATACATTAGAGTTTTTGTGGGTTGAGTGCTGAAAGATATAATCTTCTATGAATCACAATTGGCAACCGAGCCAATTGATGGTTACATTATTAGTAGAGATGAATGAAGGTTTAAAACATTCGATTCACCGAAGCCAATAAATTGGATTCATTACAGATTAATTTGTCACAAATCATTATACCCAGGCCACTGTGCCTTAGAGTACGGCCACATGGAGTGTCCGTTCTGTTGGGAGGGTTGTGGCCATGCAGCGGTGAAGAACCGCGTGGCCAATTTGCCCGCAGCTGCCTTTAATTTAATCATTTTATTTAAGACCGCACTGTATAGTCCTTCTTCATTGTTAATGGCTGTGTGGCACCTTTAAACAGAGGTTCTTGCTGGTATGAGGTTTGGCTGGTTAGATGAGGGCACAATATGCATATTATTGCTCAGGTCTGCAATCTTCTGCAAGTTATTTGACAGTAAACACTGAATATTAATCAGCTCTTGCATACCCCAGTGCTCTCCTGCCCTACAGGTGGGAGCCGTTCTTATGCCATCTGTTTTTCCTCATTTTCCACATCATCCAATATTGATGTGAATATGTGTCACGGCTGAGGATGGGGGAAACCCTCAGCCGTGCGATGCCACGAGATGTTAGTCGCTGCTCGGCCAGGACAACAGAGTAAGGGAGCAGGTCATCTCCTAACACATCCAAAATCCGACCCTGACTCCTAGCTGCATGAGCCGAACTTGAAGGTAGGAGGGCTCATGCTCAGGAACCTCGGATCCCTACTCACCCTCCACCGATCCCTGAACTACGAGCTGGGTAGACCACCTGTTCCTCCTGGATGCGGAGAAACAGGAGTCTAAACTGGCGAGCTGCAAGGGGATATAAACATAAACAGACTATGGATATGGCAGGAGAGTGAAAAACTTCCACCCCTACCTGCCACAGAGTGTCACAAATATTTAGACAGCACTCCTTTGTTGGTGATAGTTAAATGATTTTATTTCATTTTATTTCAGCCGGAATAGGTGGTATATCAGTTGCAACGTTTCAGGCTTAATAATCGCCCTTCATCAGGCTGACAAGACATAATGTACAGAAATAAAAATTCATACGGTGGCCATAGAGATCAAAAATACATGAAAATATAAATAGGTGCACAAATACATGATTTACAGCTAAAAATATAACATGAAAAAGAGAGAGGGCTCTCTGGACGTTTCATATGGTAATGTTACAATCACATATGCAATACATATTCCAAAGCGCTCGATTCTATACAGTAGCACTGGGAGCAATTGTGCTCGGTACATGAGTGCTAGTACTGTGCGTGGTGTACACTGTGGCCAAGGGGAAAGCGATTGCCCCAGAGTATACCAGTACATCTATTGAGACATCTATTGTGGCATTAGGTAATTTACTTTCTGTTATGGCAGCAAGCCATATAACTACATATAAATGCTAGATTTGGATGGCGGGGTAGTCAGGGCACACCTGCGGCAGAGAGCTGCCACCGGTTAGTCCCAAGTACCACGCCATTCAATCAGACTGAGACAACATGAGACAGTGTATAGTAGAGACATAAAGAACTCCTAGGAGTGCATAATAAACCTAATGAGGACGGAATATCAAGAGGCAGAAGAGGCTTCTGGGGTAAGGGGAGTACGAGGACCTATACAGGATAACAAGGTACACTGCAGAATATTTAAGCATAGGTAAATGACTCACCACTCTGAGGACCACACTAGGTATACAGCCGGCACTTGGTTGCATGTGGGGCGCGCCATCTTTAAGTATTCCCTGATGGCCTGTGGTAGGTGAGTGGGGGTCATGTGGCGCAGGTGGTGGGCGGGCCCAGTCACCGGAGCGAGGCCTGGGGTCCAGGACGCAGTCCGACACGTGCAAGTGTGCCGATACGTCACTTCCGGTTATCAGACTCGTACCCGGAAGTGGCGTGCGTGTCACGGTGGTTGTGGTGCCATGTGAACTGGTCACATGACAGCACTATCCCTAATAGAGCTACAAGGGGCGGTAGTAATTATACAGCCGTGCGCTAGTTAGGGGGCGATACTGGGGCACATAAGTTGGGCAGTGTCCCTATAGAATTGCCTGCGCTGGTTAGGGGGCGGTACTGGGGCACAAAGGCAGGGCAGTGTCCTTATAGAAATGCCTGCGCTAGTTAGGGGGCAGTACTGGGGCACAAAGGCAGGGCAGTGTCCCTATAAAATGCCTGTGCATCAGAACGAGAGGTATATGGTATATATGTCTCTATTCAGATATAAGGCCATGAGCAGCTAATCGGGGTCAAAACTACGTATCCATTAGGATACAAACCGTGACATAAAGGGCAGTGTCCCTGTAGGATGCCTGCGCATCAGATCATTAGCAGCTATCTGAATTAGAGGTATATATGTATCCATTGAAATACAAGGCATCAGATCATCTGAGTCAAAAATGCATGTGTATCCATTCAAATACAAATCATGACATAATGGGCAATGGGAAGAAAAAAACGTCAGAGGTATAACCCCACTAAGTTGTTTACCCAGGCTACATAGTTCCAATAGGCATCGGAAGAGGATGGCCATGGAGCTAGGTAGGCTGGGTTGGACGAGGTAATCACCCAAACGTCCATGTAAGAAAATAAATAAACCGGATGATAGCACGGTGTTCTGAAGACGAGTAAGAACAGTACCACGAGATAGTAGGACACGGTTGTCTTGACTATACCACGAGATGGTAGGTCGAGGACCCGGTTGTCTTGACTACACCCTTTGGATGCTCAGCAGAGGTATCTTGGGACCGTAAAGTGTGCTTTGCGGAAGTCACCATCCGCTACTGAACAGTTCTGGTCCTGTAAGAGAAGTACATGAAACACATATAAATCACATTATAGAGGACTATATATACACAATTGGCCTAAAGATAATCCTTATTTAACCCGACTGGTATACATAACCGACGGATCCAGGACATCTCTCTCTCCTGTAGCACCGCCTGACGGTCCCCCCCCTCGTCTAAGAGGAGGAATCCAGTCAATTACCTGGAAACGTAATTGGCTGATGGCGTGTTTATGTTCCAAAAAGTGTTCGACCAGAGGGGCATCAGTATTTTTGGTACGGATGTTCGATTTGTGTTGGCAGATCCGTTCTTTGATTTTTTTAAATGGTCTGACCAACATAGCCGAGGCCGCAGGGGCATTTGATAAGATATATGACGAAGCTCGTCTGGCACGAGAAGTGGCCTTGGATCTTGAACGTCTTACCTGATGTGGGGTGGGTGAAGGTGGGACCTTTGGTGACGCTACTGCACTGGGCACATGAAAGGCACGGGTAAGTGCCGTTGATAGGAGAACCTGTGATGGTGGTCTGGATTCCGGAGCCCTTGCTACTCCCAATGTCAGATTTAACTAGTAAATCCCGGATGTTTTTCGCTCTTTTGTAGGACATAAGTGGCATTTCTCTAAAGACATTGGGGAAATTACCGGCAAGAATGTGCCAGTGTTTTTTGATGATTTTTTTTATCTCCATGCTTTGGTGTGAAAACGTTGTTACGCATGGAATACGTTTCTGGCTGGATGGTTCTGAATGCGCCTTAGATGTCAGGAGATTATTTCTTGGGATCTCAGCTATTTTTTTGGGTATGTGAGTCTAGGATGTGGGATGGGAAGCCCCTTGCCATAAACTTGGACGACATCTTGTGGAGTCTGTGATCTATAATGGATGGGTCGGATACAATCCGTTTAACCCTCATCAGCTGGGATCGAGGAAGGGATCGAATTAGGCCTGGGGGTGGAAGCTATTGTACCTCAGTAGGCTGTTTCTATCAGTGGGTTTAGTGTACAAGTCAGTAGTGATGGTTTTGTCCCTTATTTTCAGGCAGACATCCAGAAAAGAGATTTCGGACTGGCTGGAGCTCAGAGAGAGAGAGAGATGGTGGAAACGCTGGTGTTAATGTCCCGATGGAAGGTTTGCAGATCTTCCTGTGTACCCTGCCAAATAGAGACGATATCGTCAATATATCTAACCCAGCAATGTGCGTGATCCTGAAACATTGCATGGGGGTATACAACATTTTCCTCAAAGGAATTCATGTAGATGACGGCGAACGTAGGTGCTACGTTACACCCCATCGCTGTCCTGGATATCTGCAAATAAAATTGGTCCTCAAAAAGAAAATAATTACGCTTGAGGACAAAAGTTAGTAGGGACAGTATGAATTCCTGTTCGGCTGGAGAAAATTCAGCCTCTTTGGATAGGGCAGTCCTGACGCATTCAATGCCTGCGTCTATGGGTATGTTGGAATATAGGCTCGTTACATCCATGGTTACCAAGTATGGATTATTGTCCCCAAGTTGGACCATGTGGATTTTGTTTAAAAAATCTGTGGTGTCCCAGATATACGACCTGCCACTCAGGGCATAGGGTCGCAGTAGGTTATCCAATAATTTGGCTGCCGCCTGAAACACGGAATCACATCCCGAGACAATAGGTCTCCCAGGGGGATTCTTCTTGTCTTTATGGACCTTGGGGAGTGTATAGATTACTGGAATCCGAGGATATTGGGGAACCAGGTACTCAACCATTTTGTTCGTCAGGAGCCCATTAGCGTGGGCATGTCCCACAATTTCTGTTAGGAACCTCCTGGTGGGATCCTGGTCCAATTGTTCTCTCAATTGTCCTAGGATTTCGTTTTTGTATTTTAGACGGTCCATAATAACTATCCCCAAGCCTTTATCGGCTGGTTTCATAATTATGTTCCTATCTTTGGCAAGTTCTTTTAATGCGCCTTTTTGGCCCCTAGATAGGTTGAATCTCACCTTTTTCGTGGTTGATTCCTTTTCATAGTTGTTCATCTCGTCCTGGACTTTGGATATGTATTTTTCGATCATCTCGTATTTCTTAGGAGGCATATATGTACTTGGAGGCTTGCATCCTCTGGTTCATGTTTGGAACGGTGAGGTGGGTAGTGGTTGTTCGTTCATCCAAATTGTTTTTTCGAAATCCAGGTATGCCCTCAGTCTGATGGCACAAAAGAAACGGGACATCTCTTTATCCTGTGTGTATGGGTTGTAGAGCTTTGTAGGGACAAAGCCAAGGCCTAAGTTGAGAGCTGATTTTTCGTCTGTAGAGAGGTTTCTTTTGGATAAGTTGATAGTCAGATCCTCAGAGTTACAGGGGTCTGTGTCTAGTTCCTGTATGTGGACCTGGCTCTAATCGGGTTCTGGGACTGGGAACAGAAATTTTGTCTTCCTCTTCCTGTGTTTCTTCCCCACCCTCCTTGTCGGCCTCTGCCTCTGTTGCGGCCAGTAGCTATGTCTAAAAAATCAGCCTCACTCGCACTTGAGGATCCCGAAGTAAAGGGGGGGGTACGGTATCTGTAGTTGGGAAGTCTCTTGATACTGTGCGGTATACCTGGTTTGTAGAGTAGTCCTTGACGTCTCTCTGGAACTTGGACTTCTTACGTTCCTCTAGGGTACGTCTGAAATGGTTGTTTTTCTGAGTCAGGTTAGTACGGATAGATGCTGCTTTATCCGTCGGTGTTTCACGGAAAAGGTTCTGTTCCAACGTGGTGATGTCCTCCTTGGTTTTCTTGATTTCTTTATTTGCACTCTCAAGGGTTAAAAGGATAATGTCGAATGACGCTTTATTTAAAATTCTCTCGAATTCAGGCTCTTCTGAGAACAGGGTAGGTCGGAGGTTGCAACGGAGACCCCGTGGGATGATTTTATTTTTATAGTATTCTGCCAGGGTCACCATGTGTAGCTCCAATGATATGGCTTTGTGGTATGTTTTCTCAAGTGCGTTCACAGAAGCCCTTGGGTTAGAGTTTGATAGAAACTCATTTGAAGCGGTGATTGAAGAAGTGATTCTTCTCGCGTCCTCCTTGGAGAACGAAAACACTTTACTGGTATCGTGTTGTGTGTTTACATTCAGGAACGACATCTAGAATATGCCAAGAATGGTGCACGTGGGACCGTGGTGGAGTATTTCAAATCTTTTACAGGAAAGTAGGCCACAGCACTCTATTCATAGAATGGCGAGGGTGGGTGCAAGTCCGGGTTGTGTTCTAAAGCTCCACCTCCAGAACTTGTAAGTGTCACAAATATTTAGACAGCACTCCTTTGTTGGTGATAGTTAAATGATTTTATTTCATGTTATTTCAGCTGGAATAGGTGGTATGTCAGTTGCAACGTTTCAGGCTTAATAATCGCCCTTCATCAGGCTGACAAGACATAATGTACAGAAATAAAAATTCATACGGTGGCCATAGAGATCAAAAATACATGATAATATAAATAGGTGCACAAATACATGATTATACAGCTAAAAATATAACATGAAAAAGAGAGAGGGCTCTCTGGACGTTTCATATGGTAATGTTACAATCACATATGCAATACATATTCCAAAGCGCTCGATTCTATACAGTAGCACTGGGAGCAATTGTGCGCGGTACATAAGTGCTATTACTGTGTGTGGTGTACACTGTGGCCAAGGGGAAAGCGATTGCCCCAGAGTATACCAGTACATCTATTGAGACATCTATTGTGGCATTAGGTAATTTACTTTCTGTTATGGCAGCAAGCCAAATAACTACATATAAATGCTGGGCACACCGGCGGCAAAGAGCTGCCACCGGTTAGTCCCAAGTACCACACCATTCAATCAGACTGAGACAACATGAGACAGTGTATAGTAGAGACATAAGAAAAAGAACTCCTAGGAGTGCATAATAAACCTAATGAGGACGGAATATCAAGAGGCAGAAGAGGCTTCTGGGGTAAGGGGAGTACGAGGACCTATACAGGATAACAAGGTACACTGCAGAATATTTAAGCATGGGTAAATGACTCACCACTCTGAGGACCACACTAGGTATACAGCCGGCACTTGGTTGCATGTGGGGCGCGCCATCTTTAAGTATTCCCTGATGGCCTGTGGTAGGTGAGTGGGGGTCATGTGGCGCAGGTGGTGGGCGGGCCCAGTCACCGGAGCGAGGCCTGGGGTCCAGGACGCAGTCCGACACGTGCAAGTGTGCCGATATGTCACTTCCGGTTATCGGACTCGTTCCCGGAAGTGGCGTGCGTGTCACGGTGGTTGTGGTGCCATGTGACCTGGTCACAAGACCGCACTATC
This sequence comes from Bufo gargarizans, assembly GCF_014858855.1. NCBI lineage: Eukaryota > Metazoa > Chordata > Amphibia > Anura > Bufonidae > Bufo > Bufo gargarizans. The sequence continues at coordinate 162,837,864 of NC_058085.1, read as the reverse complement.
CCTAATAGAGCTACAAGGGGCGGTATTAATAATACAGCCGTGCGCTAGTTAGGGGGCGATACTGGGGCACATAAGCTGGGCAGTGTCCCTATAGAATTGCCTGCGCTAGTTAGGGGGCGGTACCTGCCACAGAGACACTGACTGGATCCCTGAGCGCAAGTGATTGACCTGTGATTGACAACAAAACCAAACCGCCGACAACTGCATGCGGTTCCAGGAGTCACGACCATACCCATGGTCGTGACAATATGTCATCAGGAACATCCAGATCTTCCTCTCTCTGCATCCTGCTGACTTTCCTAGGACATGGAGACTTTGAAGGATGATTTGAAAGAAGTAAAGCCAGCAAAAGATGAGAAGGATCATCTTTAAGACTAGCCCCCCTAAGGGGTGCAGACTGGATGGTATTGGTTGGCACGTTGGCAGGGAATGTTCATCTTATTGGTATTGAATTACATATCTTAGTTTATGGCTGATGTAGGAATAAGTTAATGTAGGAATAAAGTCTCTCTGCAGTCTTCCTCTCCAATATTCTTATATTATTTATTTTCATCAACACTGTCCCTAGCGCATGAACACGTGCCACGTCTCTCCCTATGCTCAGCTCACAGGACAGTGGTGGATATCGAGCAGGATTAGGGTTTTATAGGGCCGTGACATCACTGGGGATGACTATCTGCGGATTGGCTGGCTGAACAGAATTATGGGTGATCTCATGTTCCCAGACTTCTTACTTTCACTTTGTAACATATACAGCCGCTATTTTAGGAAAAACTTATTCTTTACCACAAAGTGTGTGGAAATTCAGATTTTTTGTGAATCAAAGTTTTCCTAAAGTTCAGACTGCATTACGATTTGAATGCTTTGCGACGCTCAACACTAGTCATTAGGGTATACTCAATGGTGGTCTAACTGTCATGAATATACCGATCCTCAGGTAATAACATTTTATCTGAAACAAGTGCCCTATGATCAGGAGGAGGACAAGGGGTAGACAGAGAACTTGTCTGCCTTGGGCACAAGGGAGCAATTTCAGGATAAAAAAAAAAGTTCTGCCTTCAATTCTTTGCCTAATTGGGTCTAATGAATGCTCCTTAAGAGTGCACTGGTGACAGAATATGGTAGAGTGACCAGCTAGCCAAACATGGTAAAATGCACATGTAGGAGACACTCTTGTGAGGTATTTGATATAAATAAAAATGTTAGGGATTGGTGAGAAAGGATGGTAGGGGCAATTACTACAGATTTTCCATATGAGAACTTAATTCAAGGGGACAGTAAGGGCTTATTTTAAAACCCCTGACTCGGGCAACAAGAAAAAGATTTTAAGTTGCTTCTTTGCTATATACCTGTAGACAGTTATAGCTACTAGAGATTGTTGTTGTTATAGCTACTAGAGGTTGTTGATCCACATTAGGTGGAAAACAGGTGGAATCCACACAGGTGGAAAAAGTTATGAGATGATTTATCTTTGTCTCAGCTTTTTACATCACAGAAACCTGACAATTTAACATTTGTAGACTTTTTATATCCACTCTATATAGTAACGGGTAGGCAAATATTAATTTTCATTGCTAGGGATGTTGCTAAGCTTAGACAAAGACATTGCAGCCTTCTCATTGGCCCACAAGCAAGAAGCAGGGAGTGATTATGGGTAAAGGAAAAAAAAAAACTTTGAATATTCAAAAATAAGAATATATATCAATATATTCTAAATATTCGGGAATTCTCGAAGTGCCGATATTCGCGATTAATATTCGCTATTTGAATATTCGCACCCAACACTATCAGGCAGCTGCTGCCAAGGTCAATAAGATAATGGGTTACATCAAAAGGGGCATAGATGCCAATGATGAGAACATAGTCCTGCCAATTTACAAATTACTAGTTAGACCACACATGGAGTACTGTGTAAATTTCTGGGCTCCTGTGAACAAGACAGACATAGCAGAGCTGGAGAGGGTTCAGAGCAGGGCAACTAAAGTAATAACTAGAATGGGTGGACTACAGTACTCTGAGAGATTATCAAAATTAGGGTTATTCACTTTGGAAAAAAGACGACTAAGAGGAGATCTAATCACTATGTATAAACATATCAGGTGTCAGTACAGAGATCTCTCCCATAATCTATTTTTCACCAGGACTGTGATGAGGGGACATCCTCTGCGCCTAGAGGAAAGAAGGTTTGTACACAAACATAGAAGAGGATTCTTTACGTTAAGAGCAGTGAGGCTATGGAACTCTCTGCCTGAGGAGGTGGTGATGGTGAGTTCACTAAAAGATTTTAAGAGGGACCTGGATGTATTTCTAGAGTGTATAATATTTCAAGCTATAGCTACTAGAGATGGGTCGTTGATCCAGCGAGTTATTATGATTGCCTGATTGGAGTCGGGAAGGAATTTTTTTCCCCTGAAGTGGGGAAAATTGGCTTGTACCTCACAGTTTTTTTTTTTTTTTTGCCTTCCTCTGGATCAACTTGCAGGATAACAGGCTGAACTGGATGGGCAGATGTCTTTTTTCAGCCTTATAAACTATGTTACTATGTTACATGATTCGTCTTTGTTTCTCTTTGTGTGGGGGTTAATTGGATTATGGTGTGGGAAGCTATTTCATTTTGTGGGTACTGGAGTTTGTTCTTCTGTCATTGTTAAAGTAGGATTAAATAAACAGTATAAAAAAATATGAAAGGTGTAGTACTGTAGTACAGAGGGAGAGAGGGAATGGTGCTATTAGAGAAGGTAGTATTATGTATATGACTCGGAGGAGAGAGGTGTCGGTCAGAGGGAATAGAATGATACTGTAGAGAGGGGTGGAAGAGAGTGGTACTGTAGTGGGAGATAGAGATTTAGGTGCTGCAGGAATGAGAGAAAACATGATGTTGCAGGTGGGAAGTGAAGGGAGTTGATGCCAAAAGTAAGGAATATGAGAAGATGATACCACAATGGGAGAGTGAAAATGTCCTTGAGGCGAATGTCCTTGAGGTACTAAAGTGAAACAGCCACAACATCACAAACTGGTTCTGCAGTAGCCCCTGCAGTGACCACACAACCCATAAGAAAACACTATTTGAAGCAGGACTGTATTCATGCATTCTACTAGCTTGTTTGCCACTGGCTTCTCATCATCGCAGCTGTACTGTCCTCCCAGAAAGTACATTGGAGGCATGAGTGGCAAACAATAGTGTTCAGTGTCGAAATCAGGTTCTGCCTTGGTGGCCACATCATAGATCACAGGAGGGCTGGAGATTGCTTACTACCATCATGCATAGTGCTTAGAGACACAGGACTAACACCATGTATCATGGTGTGAGGTGCCATTAGTTACCATACCAGTTCCTGTCTGGTATTCATGGGTGAAACACTGGCAAGCCTTTGTGTCCAGGACAATGCAGAACCAGTCCTACTGCCTTTTTTGACTGAGATAAAACCCACCCACATATTTCCTGCCCTACATAACATGCTATGACGTTCGGGTGTGGGAGGGAAACACCACACCAAACATAAGAGGGAAAGGGGTGAGGGAATGAGGCCTGGAAACTAGGGAAAGGAGATGGACACCTCCTAGTAAAACCCGAATCAAAGTCCTGACTAACTACCAGTATGAACAGACCCCAGAGGTAGGTGAGTTCATACACAGGAATACCTAGTGTCCTAACTCACCCTATAGGACCCTGGTACTAATGTCAGGACTGAGACAACCTGTTCCTCCAAAAGGAAGGGCGAACATGAGTCTCCCTCAGGCCTTAAAATTACAGGGAAATATAACACATAAAATAACCCAAGCAAAATACAAAAGGGAAAGAAAACACTTAACTTCAAGTGACTATGGCAGCACCAGGAACTCAGCCGAGATCCATAACTCAAACAGAAGCTATAGACCACATAGCATAGTGGGAGAAACAACAATAAATAGAGAAGGTTAAATGACCATAATAGCTACACCTGGGGAAAGAAGGTGTGGCAAGCACCAGAAACAACACAGACGATATTTGATCCAAACGGAAAACATGTCAGATCAAACCGTGTTGCCAGGCTCACCGATCTCCTGCCACCTTTCGCAGGAATATCCGTGACACATGCTCTTCAGGGTATCCAGCAGCTCCCCTGGTCATCTCGATCACCAGATCTCTCCACCATTGAGAATGTCTGGGACTGGATGGGATGACATATCTCCCATGCACAGCGGCCAATAACCACCTTGGCTGACTACAGCTCCAAGTTGAAAGTGCATACCACTGGAGGATATCCATAGTCTGTATGATTATTACCATGACAGAGTTCCAACCAGTATAGCAGCAAGGAGAGATGCCACCCAGTATTAGTGTGACCTTGCCTTAAAATATACCCTGCTGCAGAACCCAAAATAAAGGGTGCACCATCTTGGTTGTGTGATCATTAACCAAGCACCACCAGCAGTTTATACTTTGTCAATCTTAGCACAATCACATTATGTTTGCTCTGGATTACAGGGTGGAGAAAAAAATATGTGCAGGGAACCATCTAACATAAGACTAGCACTGTGTGCAGATACTTTTTTATATTAACTATAAAATAGCTTTCAAAGGTAGGCATGCAAGTGCTTTTAAAAAAAAAAAAATGTTTCTTCTGTTGTAAGAAATATCACAATTTATCTCAGTCAACGTAAAGCATGTAAAGGCACAATTCCCAAATGATTAGATAAGGAGAAAAAGGAAGATTATTATTCCACTTTCTCCTTAAGCAAGCTTTTCCTATATCGATGGCCCCACAACATCTTTTATTTCCTAGACTTGAACTATCTTGCAGGCGTCTGGTGGTTGAATTATCAACAGAATATGCACTTCCATACAGGAAAGTAGTCTCGACATTTTAAATATTCCTAGAAGTATTTGCATTGTCAGATTACCTACAAAGGAGCCCTGTATACTGCCTCAGCAATCATGCCATATTGCTTTAACATGTCTACATGGGTTCTACTCAATCCAAAACACTTTAGACCCTAAAGGTGACCCAGGATTATTCAAAAGTGCTTAGGCCTCTTTCACACTTGCGTTGTTCGGATCCGGCGTGTACTCCATTTGCCGGGATTACACGCCGGATCCGGAAAAACCCAAGTGAACTGAAAGCATTTAAAGACGGATCCATCTTCAAAATGCGTTCAGTGTTACTATGGCAGCCAGGACGCTATTAAAGTCCTGGTTGCCATAGTAGTAGTGGGGAGCGGGGGAGCAGTATACTTACCGTCCGTGCGGCTCCCGGGGCGCTCCAGAATGACGTCAGAGCGCCCCATGCGCATGGATGACGTGCCATGCGATCACGTGATCCATGCGCTTGGGGCGCCCTGACGTCACTCTGGAGCACCCCGGGAGCCGCACGGACGGTAAGTATACTGCTCCCCCGCTCCCTCACCCCACTACACTTTACCATGGCAAACAGGACTTTAGCATCCTGGCAGCCATGCTAACCATTCAGAAAAATCTAAACTTCGGATCCGGCAATGCGCCGAAACGACGTTTAGCTTAAGGCCGGATCCGGATCAATGCCTTTCAATAGGCATTAATTCCGGATCAGGCCTTGCGGCAAGTGTTCAGGATTTTTGGCCGGAGCAAAAAGCGCAGCATGCTGCGGTATTTTCTCCGGCCAAAAAACGTTCCGGTCCTGAACTGAAGACATCCTGATGCATCCCAAACGGATTTCACTCCATTCAGAATGCATTAGGATAAAACTGATCAGGATTCTTCCGGCATAGAGCCCCAACGACGGAACTCTATGCCGGAAGACAATAACGCAGGTGTGAAAGAGCCCTTACTTCAATAGCAATAGGCTATCCAATTCTTGTTTAAGGTCATTTTACTTTTGTTTAAAACATAACATTTATTATTCACTGTAAGAATTACAAACTTGCCCAATAAGGAAAAAAAAAACAATATTTACCAATATTTTGCTTTACAACTAGATTGTATAAAGTGTTGCGGCTAATTCTGAACCTATCTTGCTGAGTCTCAGCTAAGGGTACTTTCACACTAGCGGCAGAACGGATCCGACAGGTTGTTCACCCTGTCGGATCCGTCCTGGCACTATTTTGCGGTGCCGCCGGTCCACCGCTCTGTCCCTATTGACTATAATGGGGACAGGGGCAGAGCCCCGATGCAGCACGGCAGTTCGCGGTGAAAGGCCGACGGACTAAAAGTACTGCATGTCCGACTTTTTAGTCCGGCGGCCTTTCACCGCAAACTACCGTGCTGCGCCGGAGCTCTGCCCCGTCCCCATTATAATCAAGGGGAACAGAGCGGCGGTCTGGCGGCACGACGAAATAGCGGCAGGATGGATCCGACAGCGTGAACAGCCTGTCGGATCTGTCCTGCCGCTAGTGTGAAAGTAGCCTAATATCGATATCACTAACTGTCCCTCATCGCTACTTTCTCCTTTGTACTATTATCTCTCTGAGCTACCAGGGTACCTGCAGCACACCCCAGCGCTGTCTCAGTAAATTTGCCTGGTCACTTTCTTTAAAAACACTGTGAGCGCAGCTTCCCCTTGCTCCTCCATCACTCCACCAATCATCCAATGAACGAGCAAACACTCAATCATTAAGTGATCACATCTTTTATCTTGCCCATAAACTCATTGGGGGAGATTTATCAAACTGCTGTAAAGGCCAAATGGCTTAGTTGCCCATAGCAACCAATCAAATTCCACCTTTCATTTTCCAAAAGAGTCTGAAAAATGTAAAATGGAATCAGATTGGTTGTTCTGGGCTACCAAGCCAGTTTGCCTTTGCACCATTGTTCGCTGGCAGCAGATCACCCAGTGTAGTCATGGATCTGCTGCTGTTAAACTATGAACCTATATGGAGATGAATGATCACAGTAGCGATCACTCCTTCCCATACAGAGGGGATGATTTCTGCATGTAAATGCTGCTTTCCCCTTTGCTTAGCTACGAGCTGTAAGCAGGTATAAATAGTTTGTCTCCTCGCCATGTAATACCAATTCTGGAGCATCTATTTTTATAACTTTACGCTGTTCCTCTATTACTCCTTCTAGAAGCTATTAATTAATTTCTATCAGTTTGCTGGGTGTTTCAAGATTGGGGTGTCCCTGCACAGGGGCACACCCTCTCATGCCCAACTGGACCTAATTGCAAACTGCTAGCAACTTATTCATAACTGCTAGAAGGAATAATATTGGCATAACATAGAGTCATAAGAATAGTTGCTCCAGAATTGGTATTACACGGAGAATGCAGGTAGTTACTACAACAGACATGTCAGACGAGGGGACTGGTCCTTTTTAAGAAAATGTTAGGCTTGTCATACAGAATAGAGAAATTTCACATAATGTCGTTTATTGACCTGTCAATATTAAAATAAACATGCAAATTCAGCCAGTCCATATGTTCTTAAATATATGGGTTCTGCTTCTTATAGAACACCAACATAATCTGCAGCTCTGTACAGAGGCTGTCACTATTCACATCAATCACAATTTCACAATCTTAAGGGCCGATTATAAGGAATGAACCCTCTTAAGAATGTTTGTTGAGCCAATCACCAGCGCTTCTAAGCACTCCACCAACTAGCCAACAAACAAGCAAGCGTCCGTTTGTCAGCTGATTGGATCTTTTATGCGAGTATAAAAATGCAGTCTGTTCAACATCACATCTCCTCGTCACATAGCAACATAGAACATATGGGGTTATTTATTGAGACCGGTGTTTTAGACACCGGTCTTAGCAACCCTGGTGGGCGCTTCAGTTGCACACATATAGCTCTGCTACACACATACATTTCAGTGACACACATACAGCTCTGCCACACACATACAGTTCAGTTACACACATACAGCTCTGATAAACACATACAGTTCAGTTACATACATACAGCTCTGTTAGGGTACGTTTACACTTGCGTCAGAGGATTCTGGCAGGTAGTTCCGTCGCTGGAACTGCCCACCGGATCCATCATTACGGACGCAAACTGATAGCATTTGTCAGACAGACCCCTTTAAAAATGCCCTCATTAGTAATACTGCCCTCTACAGTGCTCCCAACTGTGATAATGCTCCCCAATAATAAGAACACCTAATGTCTCCTGGATTTAAAATGCCCCCACAGTATTTATACTGCCCCCTACTGTTATAATGCTCACCCTGAAGCCCTCCCAGTATTTATAATGCCCCCTGCTGTGCACCATGTACTTATATTCCTCCGTTTACTGTTCTCAAAAATTATAATTCCTCAGCCCCTCCACCACACAGTCCCAGTTACATTAAGTCCCATGTAAATAACATCACTTCCTCCCCAGTCACTTTCAAAATACAGTCCCTTATAAATAAAATCACCCCCTCCCCAGCCACCTCCAACATGTGGTCCCATGTAAATCACATTACCCCTCAAAATTCAATCCCATGTAAATAATATCACTCCCTCCCACAGCCGCCTATAACATATAGTCCCATGTAAATAACATTACCCTGCCCCAGCCACCTCCAACATTACTTCCTCAACGTTCACTCCCATGTAAATAACATCACTCCCATGTAAATATCTTCCCTCCCTTCAATCCTAACATTCAGTCCCAGTTAAATGACTACATATCCCAGCATTCCTCTGCCTCTCCCTTCACTTACCTCTCCTTATGTAGCAGACCTCACCACAGCTTCTTCCCAGGACTTCTTTTCACTGCTGAGCCATCCTCTCCTGCTCTGATCACATGATGGAGACATCATCACAGGTCCTTTTCAGCTACTGAATTTAGCACTGATCACATGACCTGTGATGTCATCACAGGTCCTTCAGCTCTTGCAGGGCATTAGATTCAATTGTATTGCCATCCTGAGGATGGAAATACAGTTGTATCTAGCAGGCAGGCAGGACATTCGGGGCCTGGGACAAAACATCAGGGGCCTAGGCCCCGAATATTTTAACCTAGCAACGCCCCTGGTGGAGAGGATAGTTTTAGCATAGCAACACTGTATTTTTCTCTAGTTTTTTCTACTTTCCAGTTTAGAGACCCATGTCGGTCAATAGATGTATCTAAAGAGCACCATCCAAACCAGATGCGATTTAGTTGCGGTTTCCATGCGGTTCTTTATAAATACGTGTGTCCACCAATAGAATTAATATATAATCCAAATAGATGATATTTCTTTATGTTGATAATAGATGCCCAAGGTGGATTTCACATTTTGTATTTTTATTTTTATTTCGTAATTATTTTACTTTTTTACTTTATTAGTTTTTCTTTCCCGTCTAGGCGTACATATCATACTAATGCACTTAATTCCACTACTTAATGGAGCGCTCCAGAATTACCCTCATTAGAAAACTGAAAGGCTGTCCGGCTCGGTTCCACTCACCACATGGCACGCTGGCGGCATCCTTTCCGACACACGAGACAAGCACACTACATTTGGACTCACAGATAGGAGCGAATATCCGGAGGTAAGATCTCTCTGTGCCAAATACCACGTGTGATGCCACGGAAGGCACTAGACCCCGGTTCCTCTACATCAAACTGTGAGTAAAGACTATGCTTTAGTCCATGTGCATATCTCTGGAGATTACTGGACATTTACATTTTAATCCATGTATGGACCTTTATGTGGGATCTTAATACCTGAATATGAGTATGCAGTGATTGCGGTATCTAATTATTTTAGGAACATAAGGTGTACACTGCTCAGTATTTGATACAGACATAACCTCCATACACCTATTTGGACATTACTCTATATACTCACCGAAGGTCTAACGGAGCAAATGAACACTGATAACACTATAATCCCAATAATGTGTATTTGCAGCAATCTAACCACTGTGAGGCGGTGACAGGAGTCATCTATGAAGGGAGATAGGTGTCACCCAGAATGTTGCAGGAAGCATTCTAAAGCGGCTTGCTTGCTAGGAATGTGCCACCAAGGTGCCCAGCCTTGGTGGAGTAAAAGTCCTAGTCTAGGTGTCCACTAAGTTAGCTGGTGGACACAGAAAATAGATAGTGTAGCTGGTTCAGCTAGTTCAGGGCGGGCTTTTACTGGGAACAGGCAATGTGTTGGGTGGGTGCCTGTTCCCCAGGTTCCAGTACGGGACTTCGGGCATGCTCATGTCCAGGGATCATATTTAATCCTGCTGCTGGATCTTAGGTGTGTCTCAGTCTGGAAGAAAGACACACAGTGTGAGGTAACACTGTCAGTGTGCTGCAACTGCTTGACCAGGCTGCGATCCGGATGTACATTTGATGGAAAAGCTTAAATAAAGAGGACTTTTGCTAAACGTTTTGGTGTCCCTGCCTCTGTACACTGGTCAAGTGAGTACAGTTCCCCAAACCACATAGACATTACAGTGTTGCTATGCTAAAACTATCCTCTCCACACAGATCATTGTGTAGTGGAGAACTCTGAATTTATAATTGAATAACATCTGGAGATAATATCTGAGCTTTTATTCGAGTAGGCAGCCTCGTGTCTGGTATATGCTCCTTCACTAAACGTGAAGAGGATTCCAGACTAGACTCCCTACCATAGGGCATGTATTTTTATTTTATTTTTTAATACTATTTTAATTCTTATTTGTGATTAGAGTTTTTTTTATGTATATACAGTGCCCTGCAAAAGTATTCCCCTTGACTTTTTTTTTCGTATTTTGTAACATTACATCCTTAAGTTCAATGTTTTGCTAATCTGAATTTTAATGTGATGGATCAGAACACAATAGTCTAAGTTGGTGAAGTGAAATGAGAAAAATATATAAGTGTTAAGCAATGTTTACATTGCTGGGTTTGTGCTAGGGGAGGCGGGGCCACATAGGGTTAAAAGGAGGCAGCCTGAGGTACCTGCTGCTGCTGCTCCTTCATCCGCACGTCTGAGGCACTTCCGGGTTGTTCAGGGTCAGGTTCGGGTCTGGAAAGCAGCGGGTGCAGGTCGCATCATCGCGACTCCAAGTAAGACAGGGGCGGCAGCACGACTCAGGACACTGAGGGGGCGGGATGGCAAACACCGGCGGGCGTGCTCCGCTCTGCTAGCCGGCGGCTGACGGGTGCAGTGCAGACTGCGTTCCTGGCCGCACGGCCGGCGGCGGGACTCGCTCTGCACAGCGCCACCTGGTGGCCACATGCGGCGCGGTCGGGGGGGGGGGGTTCAGCGGCAGCGGCAGCCAGAGACCTGGCACTGAGCATAGGCTGCTGCAAGCTGAACTCCAGGGCTGTTGTCCAGCGCCCCACCCCCCCCGGCTGCAAGCAAGGGCACCACATGGTTCAGCTGCACACACTGGAAATAAATAAATGAATGCAGGGGGGGGGGAGGGTTGCACAGATGCAAATACAGTGTCACGTTCACCGGCACGCCACGCATGTCATTAGGGAGGGTTTTGCATAGGTGCTGGTCAAATGCATTTTTGTTCATCCTATACGTACCTCAGCAACCTCTTCATACTGCCGTAGTATTCACGCCCCAGGTTCAGGCGACCGCACAATCAGGTCGCATACGACTTGCCGTGACCTCATCAGGCGACGGTCTGGTGGGGTGGCGGCCCTTCGCAGTCCCGGCCACTCCTTGTGGGCGCGGGGGGTCAGAAGTCCAGGAAAACAAAAAACAAAAAAAAAACCATGTTCATGTTTTTCAGTTCGTGTCATGGCGGGTGGCACCATAGGCATACACGTAAAACAAGGTATGTATCAGGTTCCGTCATAGCGCAAGCAGGCAGTCATCCACGGCGTGAAGTCCACGGTGGAGGGTTGGCCACGAAAAAAAAAATAAAAGTCTGTCACGTCCTCAGACTCACTTAACCACTTCAACCCCGCTAGGTGAAACCCCCTTCATGACCAGGCCACTTTTTACACTTCGGCACTACACTCCTTTCACCGTTTATCGCTCGGTCATGCAACTTACCACCCAAATGAATTTTACCTCCTTTTCTTCTCACTAATAGAGCTTTCATTTGGTGGTATTTTATTGCTGCTGACATTTTTACTTTTTTTGTTATTAATCAAAATGTAACTATTTTTTTGCAAAAAAATGTCATTTTTCACTTTCAGCTGTGAAATTTTGCAAAAAAAACGACATCCATATAAAAAATTTTCGCAAAATTTATAGTTCTACATGTCTTTGATAAAAAAAAAATGTTTGGGCAAAAAAAAAAATGGTTTGGGTAAAAGTTATAGCATTTACAAACTATGGTACAAAAATGTGAATTTCCGCTTTTTGAAACGGCTCTGATTTTCTGAGCACCTGTCATGTTTCCTGAGGTTCTACAATGCCCAGACAGTAGAAAACCCCCACAAATGACCCCATTTCGGAAAGTAGACACCCTAAGGTATTCGCTGATGGGCATAGTGAGTTCATAGAACTTTTTATTTTTTGTCACAAGTTAGCGGAAAATGATGATGATTTTTTTTTTTTTTCTTACAAAGTCTCATATTGCACTAACTTGCGACAAAAAATAAAAAATTCTAGGAACTCACCATGCCCCTCACAGAATACCTTGGGGTGTCTTCTTTCCAAAATGGGGTCACTTGTGGGGTAGTTATACTGCCCTGGCAATTTAGGGGCCCAAATGTGTGAGAAGAAATTTACAATCAAAATGTGTAAGAAATGACCGGTGAAATCCGAAAGGTGCACTTTGGAATATGTGCCCCTTTGCCCACCTTGGCAGCAAAAAAGTGTCAAACATGTGGTATCGCCGTACTCAGGAGAAGTTGGGGAATGTGTTTTGGGGTGTCATTTTACATATACCCATGCTGGGTGAGAGAAATATCTTGGCAAAAGACAACTTTTTCCATTTTTTTATACAAAATTGTCGTTTGCCAAGATATTTCTCTCACCCAGCATGGGTATATGTAAAATGACACCCCAAAACACATTCCCCAACTTCTCCTGAGTACGGCGATACCACATGTGTGACACTTTATTGCAGCCTAGGTGGGCAAAGGGGCGCATATTCCAAAGTGCACCTTTCGGATTTCACCGGTCATTTTTTACAGATTTTGATTGCAAAGTACTTCTCACACATATGGGCCCCTAAATTGCCAGGGCAGTATAACTACGCCACAAGTGACCCCATTTTGGAAAGAAGACATCCCAAGGTATTCCGTGAGGGGCACTGCGAGTTCCTAGAATTTTTTATTTTTTGTCACAAGTTAGCGGAAAATGATGATTTTTTTTTTCTTCTCTTTTTTCCTTACAAAGTCTCATATTCCACTAACTTGCGACAAAAAATAAAAAATTCTAGAAACTCGCCATGCCCCTCACGGAATACCTTGGGGTGTCTTCTTTCCAAAATGGGGTCACTTGTGGCATAGTTATACTGCTCTGGCAATTTAGGGGCCCATATGTGTGAGAAGTACTTTGCAATCAAAATCTGTAAAAAATGACCGGTGAAATCCGAAAGGTGCACTTTGGAATATGCGCCCCTTTGCCCACCTTGGCATCAAAAAAGTGTCACACATCTGGTATCGCCGTACTCAGGAGAAGTTGGGGAATGTGTTTTGGGGTGTCATTTTACATATACCCATGCTGGGTGAGAGAAATATCTTGGCAAACGACAACTTTTCCCATTTTTTTATACAAAGTTGGCATTTGACCAAGATATTTTTCTCACCCAGCATGGGTATATGTAAAATGACACCCCAAAACACATTCCCCAACTTCTCCTGAGTACGGCGATACCAGATGTGTCACACTTTTTTGCTGCCAAGGTGGGCAAAGGGGCACATATTCCAAAGTGCACCTTTCGGATTTTGCAGGCCATTTTTTACACATTTTGATTGCAAAGTTCTTCTCACACATATGAGCCCCTAAATTGCCAGGGCAGTATAACTACACCACAAGTGACCCCATTTTGGAAAGAAGACACCCTAAGGTATTCCGTGAGGGGCACTGCGAGTTCCTAGAATTTTTTTTTTTTTGTCACAAGTTAGCGGAAAATGATAATGTATTTTATTTTATTTATTTTTTCTTACAAAGTCTCATATTCCACTAACTTGCGACAAAAAATAAAAAATTCTAGGAACTCACCATGCCCCTCACAGAATACCTTGGGGTGTCTTCTTTCCAAAATGGGGTCACTTGTGGGGTAGTTATACTGCCCTGGCAATTTAGGGGCCCATATGTGTGAGAAGAACTTTGCAATCAAAATGTGTAAAAAATGACCTGTGAAATCCGAAAGGTGCACTTTGGAATATGTGCCCCTTTGCCCACCTTGGCATCAAAAAAGTGTCACACATCTGGTATCGCCGTACTCAGGAGAAGTTGGGGAATGTGTTTTGGGGTGCCATTTTACATATACCCATGCTGGGTGAGAGAAATATGCTGGCAAAAGACAACTTTTCCCATTTTTTTATACAAAGTTGGCATTTGACCAAGATATTTATCTCACCCAGCATGGGTATATGTAAAATTACACCCCAAAACACATTCCCCAACTTCTCCTGAGTACGGCGATACCAGATGTGTCACACTTTTTTGCAGCCTAGATGCGCAAAGGTGCCGAAATTCCTTTTAGGAGGGCATTTTTAGACATTTGGATCCCAGACTTCTTCTCACGCTTTAGGGCCCCTAAAAAGCCAGGGCAGTATAAATACCCCACATGTGACCCCACTTTGGAAAGAAGACACCCCAAGGTATCCAATGAGGGGCCTGGCAAGTTCATCGAATTTTTTTTTTTTTGCATAAGTTAGCGGAAATTGATATTTTTTTTTTTTTTTCTCACAAAGTCTCACTTTCCGCTAACTTAGGACAAAAATTTCAATCTTTCATGGACTCAATATGCCCCATAGCAAATACCTTAAGGTGTCTTCTTTCCAAAATGGGGTCAGTTGTGGGGTGTTTGTACTGCCCTGGCATTTGAGGGTCTCCGCAATCATTACATGTATGGCCAGCATTAGGAGTTTCTGCTATCCTCCTTATATTGAGCATACAGGTAATGAGATTTTTTTTTCCGTTCAGCCTCTGGGCTGAAAGAAAAAAATGAACGGCACAGATTTCTTCATTCGCATCGATCAATGTGGATGAAAAAATCTCTGCCAAAAAAAAAAAATGGAGGGGAAAGGCGTCTGCCAGGACATAGGAGCTCCGCCCTACATCCATACCCACTTAGCTCGTATGCCCTGGCAAACCAGATTTCTCCATTCGCATCAATCGATGTGGATGAATAAATCATTGCCGGGATTTTTTTTTTATATATATATATATATATATATATATATATACAAAGTGCTTGCCAAAGCATAGGAACGCCGCCTCCTCCTCAGCTCGTATGCCTCGGCAAACGTATCTGTCACTGCAGAGGAGAAAATCCCGTCTTGCAGCGCCGCATACACCGACTTGCGTGTAATCTGACAGCAGCGCAATGCTTCTGTCAGAATGCACATCGGTGCTGCAGCTGGTCGATCGGTTGGTCCACCTGGAAGGTAAAAAAAGAAAAAAAAAAAAAAAGAAAAAACCAGGCCACAACGCAATAATTTTATTAACTTTGGAACAGAACATGTAACTTTAACTTTTAGAACTAAACATTAACCTGTTTGCTTACCTGTGTTTTTTTTTTTTTTTTTTTTATTTTTTTTTTACCTTTATAGAACAAACCTCTCCTTCCCCATGGGACAATGTGCAAAGCGCAAATCGCCCAAAGATGTGGCGAAGTGCGTTATGCACTTTGTCCCATGTGAAAGGAGACGTTTGCAGCAGCTGTGAGTGAATGGGCCCTAATAGCCCTGTGTGCCTATCCTGGTGAGATGATCCCTATGCTAATAGTGTACCTGTGAGTGGTACTTCCGGAAACACTCTCCGAAGCATAGGGCAGGGTGGTCCGGACAGTCAGGACAGAAATAGCGGGTGTCACGCCTTATTCCACTCCTGCTACAGACACGACATTTTTTTCGGGGTGGCGGTCGGTTTGAGGTACCAGCAACGACACTGGGGAAGTGTCGCTCGTGTAGACGGCTAACTACACTGGTGGATGGGGCCACGGAACCTCCTGGATACAGGAGGTTCGCGATGATCTCTTCCTGAAATTTGAGGAAGGATCCAGTTCTCCCAGCCTTACTGTAGAGAACAAAACTATTGTACAGAGCCAATTGAATTAAATATACAGACACCTTCTTATACCAGCGTCTGGTGTGTCGGGAAACTAAATACGGAGCCAACATCTGGTCATTGAAGTCGACCCCTCCCATGTGGAGGTTATAGTCGTGGACTGAGAGGGGCTTTTCAATGACACGGGTTGCTCGCTCAATTTGTATTGTCGTGTCTGCGTGAATGGAGGAGAGCATGTAAACGTCACGCTTGTCTCTCCATTTCACCGCGAGCAGTTCTTCGTTACACAGTGCGGCCCTCTGCCCCCTTGCAAGACGGGTGCTAACGAGCCGTTGGGGGAAGCCTGCGCGACTAGTTCGCGCGGTACCACAGGCGCCAATCCGTTCTAGAAACAAATGCCTAAAGAGGGCCACACTTGTGTAGAAATTGTCCACATAAAGATGGTACCCCTTGCCGAATAAGGGTGACACCAAGTCCCAAACTGTCTTCCCACTGCTCCCCAGGTAGTCAGGGCAACCGACCGGCTCCAGGGTCTGATCTTTTCCCTCATAGACCCGAAATTTGTGGGTATAGCCTGTGGCCCTTTCACAGAGCTTATACAATTTGACCCCATACCGGGCGCGCTTGCTTGGGATGTATTGTTTGAAGCCAAGGCGCCCGGTAAAATGTATAAGGGACTCGTCTACGCAGATGTTTTGCTCTGGGGTATAAATATCTGCAAATTTCAGGTTGAAATGGTCTATGAGGGGCCGAATTTTGTGGAGCCGGTCAAAAGCAGGGTGGCCCCTGGGACGGGAGGTGCTGTTATCACTAAGGCTGGGTTCACACCTGAGCGTTTTACAGCGCGTTCCTACGCGCTGTAAAACGCTCAACAAGGAGAAACCAATGATTCCCTATGGGAATGGTTCACACTTGGGCGTTTTACAGCGCGTACGATCGCGCTGTAAAACGCCCGACGCTCCAAAAAGTACATGAGCGACTTTTGGGGCGTTTGTGGCCATAGGACACTGTAGTGAATCACACAAACGCGCGTCAAACGCGCGTTTACTATTACAAAAACGCGCATAAAAATGCGCGTCAAAAACGCGCGTAAAACGCGCGTTTGCGCAACGCTCAAGTGTGAACCCAGCCTAAAGTGCAGGAAACGCAGGATGGTCTCAAATCGTGTCCTGGACATAGCAGCAGAGAACATGGGCATGTGATGAATTGGGTTCGTGGACCAATATGACCGCAATTCATGCTTTTTTGTCAGGCCCATGTTGAGGAGGAGGCCCAGAAAAGTTTTAATTTCGGAAACTTGGACTGGTTTCCACCGGAAAGGCTGGGCATAAGAGCTTCCCGGGTTAGCGGTTATAAATTGTGTGGCATATCTGTTTGTTTCGGCCACAACTAAGTCTAAAAGCTCTGCAGTCAAGAACAGCTCAAAAAATCCCAGGGCCGAACCGATCTGAGCTGTCTCAACCCGAACTCCAGACTGGGCAGTGAAAGGGAAAACTACGGGTGCGGCTGAAGTTGGGGACTGCCAATCAGGGTTTGCCAGCACCTCTGGGATTCTAGGGGCTCTACGGGCACGTCTTTGCGGTGGCTGCGACGGGGTCACTACTGCACGTGCCACCGTACCAGCTTCAACTGCCCTTCAGGTGCTCGCTACTTCACCAGGTTGTACGGCAGTGCTGGTACTAGGTCCAGGAAGGGCTGGGCTGCTGGTGTATGCCTCACCACGTAATCCGACAGCACCAGCCCCACTCTGCTGCTCTTGAAGCGGATCCTGCGCAACCTGCGGTCTAGCGACACGGGGCCGGGTACGCCTGCTGCTATCAGGGACCTCAACCTCCTCGTCCGAACTTTGGGTCAGAGAGCCACTGCTTTCTACAGGTTCGTATTCTGACCCGCTGGATTCATCAGATGAGGGTTCCCACTCCTCATCCGACTGGGTCAGAAGCCTGTAGGCCTCTTCAGAGGAATACCCCCTGTTAGACATGTGGGCAACTAAATTTAGGGGTATTCCCTGAGACTACCCAAGAAAAAAAAAGCAAGCCTGTCTTACAAAGGGGAGCCTAGCGAAGTACCGGAGGCCGCTGCGGTTGATAAAAAATATCAAAACTGATTTTTTTATCGCCGCAGTGCGTGTAAAGTGAATGTGCAGTGATCAAAAAAAATAATTTTTTTGTCACTGCGGTGGGGCGGGCGTGGGCGAACGCACGTGTGGGCGACCGATCAGGCCTGATCGGGCAAACACTGCGTTTTGGGTGGGGGGCGAACTAAAGTGACACTAGTACTATTATAGATCTGACCGTGATCAGTTTTGATCACTTTCAGATACTATAAAAGTACAAATGCTGATTAGCGATACGCTAATCAGCGAATAACAGACTGCGGTGCGGTGGGCTGGGCGCTAACTGATTGCTAACTACCTAACCAAGGGACCTAAACTATACCTAAAACCTAACGGTCAATACCAGTGAAAAAAAAAAAAGTGACAGTTTGCACTGATCACTTTTTTTCCTTTTCACTAGTGATTGACAGGGGCAAGAAGGGGTGATCAAAGGGTTAATTGGGTGCTGGGAGGTGATCTGGGGGCTAAGTGTACTGTGGTGGGTACTCACAGTGATGATGTGCTCCTCTGCTCCTCTCCTGGAACCAACCGACCAAAAGAAGGAGCAGAGGAGCACAGCAGCCATATAACCCCATCATATTTACTAATATGTGGGGTTAAATGGCTGCTGATTGGATTTTTTGAAAATCATCAACCTGCCAGCCAATGATCGTGGCCGGCAGGTTGATGATGAACTTCTTCTTTGAATTTTGCCGGCCCGCGATGCGCATGCGCGGGCCGGCATACCCGGAAATCTCGCGTCTCGCGAGAGGACGCACCGGCGCGTCCACTCAGAAGAGCACGACCGCCGCGAAGACGCAATCCTGCGTACGGCGGTCGTGAGGAAGTTAAGTCCTGTCACGACCACGGGCACCCATAACGCGTCTGTCACGTCTTCAGACTTGCGATACAATCCTGTCACGACTACAGGCATTCGGTAAGGGGGAAGAGGGGAAAAAAAACAAAAAACCCTGTCACGACTACAGGCACTCGATAAAGAAAGAAGAAAAAAAAAAAACCCTGTCACGACTACAGGCGTTCGTATCTCAACGTCTGTCACGTCCACAGACTCGCAATAAAGTCCTGTCACGACTACAGGCAGTCTTGTCATACACAACTTCCACGTCCACAGGCTGGTCAAAGTCCTGTCACGCCTACAGGCACACCACCGCTCTTCCACACATCAGCACGAAGTCCTGTCACGACCACAGGCACATGTACCAGGACGTCTTCTCAGTCATGGTCACTCCACAAGTGCCACCTGGACATCCCAATACGGGCCAGGGCTGGTCCTGTCTTCGGGCCTCACAGCCTACGGGGGGCGATCACGCAGGTGGCGGTAGCACGCTGGTCCGCCCCGGCCACCCGCAGGGTGGTCAGGCTCCCGCAGTGGCCAGGCACTCGGGCACAAGGTCATACTCGCAGCTCGGGAAAGGGGGGTTCTAATCACTCTCAATTAATAACCAATAGGAAGATGTCGCAAGAATTCACTCCTGGAGGCTCTTCCGCGTCGCGAGACAATGGGGACACCCAGTCAGAGCGAAGCGTGGGACCCTCGTTACGTTCCTGGACCATCCCAAAGTTGTCCGCCGAGCTGCGCCGAAGAGGCATCCCCTTCCCAGCATCAGCAAGGAAAGCCGAGTTATATCGTCTTCTGATGTCAGATGGACCACCAGTGAGTCAAGACGAGGTTTCCATGGGTACCATTCAGACGTCACTAACCCAACTACACGCCGTGATCAACAATATGGCGTCATCCATGTCAGACCTTCAAGCCAGAATGGATTCGGTGGAAGCTTAGGTCGGCGGCGGCAGCATTAGCGACACCAACACCTGCGGAACCTGTGGCAGGGCCATCCGGTGCTTCGGGTGGGTCATCCCACTTTCCCTCAATTGCCCCAACCCACTTCATTCCAGCCAGTATAAGGCAGGACATATTGGAGGGCAAAGACGTCAACCTGGCGTCCCTGCTTATTGCGACACATGAGGCCCCGGACAATAGAACCATTGCGTGTGGGGAGGTCTCGGTAATCCTGAAGTCTAAGGACGCTAGGCTTAACAGGAAATTGAACGTCACAGAATTCGTTCTAGCGTTCAGGTTATATCAGGACGTGATCTGCACAGTCAACCGGCATAGGAGGGCCGAACTGGATCTATACATGTACAAGGTGGTGGAATTGGGTTACAAATATGGCGGCACAGCATTCTTTGACTATCACCGGTCCTTCTCAGCCAAAGCAGCAGCTGCACTCATCCAGTGTCAGCACGTGCTGGATTGGTCGGATATAGACACAGAATTGTTCTGCCGCCATTTTGCAGGGCTCAAAGCCCCGACCTGCACGGTCTGCAACTCGTACTCTCGCAACACAGGTTGGTGTTCTCAGACAAGCCACGTAGCAGATCCGGCACCACCTTACTCAGCCCCAGGTCCATCCAACACCAAGCCAGCATCCGGGGTAGACAAGTTAAGTCGTCCCATTAAATACCTTGGCAGGAGCCAGATATGTAACAACTATAACTACGCCATTTGTCACTACAACCAGTGCAGGTTGCTACACTTGTGTGCGACCTGTTTTAGTGCCCATCCACGCACGGCATTTCCTCAAAGGAATCAAGGCCCAGCGTGACTAAGCGTGGTCAACGTGGGTCTGCTGGCGGTATTATTGGCTGAACATCCACACCCGGCCTGGGTCCAGTTTGTCATCCACGGATTGACACACGGGTTTCATACAGGGCTTCTCGCACTCCCTCAAACCACGTTTGAGTGTGACAATTTGCAGTCCGCAGCCAGGGACCCCGAGGCGGTAACCCAGTTGATCCACACTGAGCTAGACCGGGGATACTTGATAGGACCATTTAGCCAACCTCCCTTCGCATGCTGGAGAGTCAATCCAGTAGGCATCGTGACCGGCAAATTTAATAATAAAAAACGCCTAATCTATGACTTATCCGCCCCACATTCTTTACACATACCAAGCTTGAACTCTCTGATTCCATCCGAAGAATTCACCATGAGATACGCATCTATAGACGAAGCTATACAGGTCATAATCAGGTTAGGCAGAGGCACCTGGCTGTCAAAAGCAGACATCACCGATGCTTTCAAATTACTTCCCATCCATCCTGAGTTATGGCAGTGGCATGGCATGAAATGGCAGGGTGCTTATTATTTCGCCAGTAAACTGACCTTCGGGTCAAAGTCCAGCCCCTGGTTGTTCGACCAGCTGGCCAGCGCGCTGCATTGGATCTTGACCAACACCTTCAGGGCAAACCACGTCATCCACTACTTAGATGATTTTCTCCTAATAGAATCCCCGGATCAAGTACCTCAAGACCTACAAGTCCTGCGCACGGCATTTTCAGACCTGAGAATTCCAATGGCCCCGCACAAAGTGGAGGGACCCAGCACGGAGATCACCTTTCTAGGAATCCACTTGAACACAGTGGACATGAAGGCCAGTCTTCCTCAGGACAAGCTGGCCAGAATCAAGACACAAGTGAGGGTAACCACCAGGGCAGATCTTCAGTCGCTCCTTGGGATGTTGAATTTCGCCATGCGCATCATGCCGCAGGGCAGGTCCTTCATTTCAAGGCTCCTGGCACTCCTCCCGCTAGCACCATGCCAAGACAGCCCAGTCCAGCCGGACCAAGACGCCATCGCTGACTTGGTGATGTGGGACAACTTTCTCTCCCAATGGAATGGGGTTTCCCTGTTCATCCCGGTGGCATCCAGTGATTCCCCAGTGATCCACACAGACGCCTCGCCCGCTGCTGGATTTGCAGCCATCCACGGCACTCACTGGTTCGCCCAATCATGGCCGGCAGAGGTCACCAGCATCGCAGGGTTTTTTAAGGAGTTCCTCACTCTTTGAGATTTATCCCATAGTAGCAGCAGCTGTCACGTGGGGGGCTCTCGCCAACATTCTAATGAAGGGCAGGTCAGCCTCCAGGCACATCATGGCATTCGTGCGAAAGCTGGTGTGGCTGGCTCTGCAAAACAATTTCAGCTTCATATGCATGCACATAAGTGGCCAACGCAATGTCGCAGCCGACGCTCTATCTCGCTTTAACTTTCCCCTCTTCTTTCAGGTCTTTCCAGAGGCAGATCGTTCCCAAACACCAACCCCGCCTCATGGCCAGCTGTTGTTGGAATAGCACCATTTCTCCAGATGGCTAGGAACATCATGTCCGATTCTCTATCCAGCAATACACGCAAGGCGTACAGGACGGCCTGGCGGTTGTTCAACAGGTTCAAAATCTCTTACCCTCCGGCCGGGGAGGGTCCTATCACTTACCTGCTTGCGTTTATAGCTTTTTGCCACTCTCAGCTAAAGCTATCTTATAGCACCATTAAACTGTACCTCGCGGGCATACAGCATCATTGGTATGTACAGTTCCCGGATCAACCATCTCTGTTCACGGCCCATCCGGTCAAATCCTTGCTGAGGGGCATCCAGAAACAGGCCATCAAAAGAAGACCTGCCAGGCAACCTTTCACCGGCAACATGGTGAGGTCAGTCTCTGACGCACTGGCCAACGACCCCTTCGGACACTACATCAGCTCACTCGTCAGGACGGCATTGTATCTGGCGTTCTACAGGTTCCTCAGGCCAGGTGAGTTCACGTGTGTAAAATCATCCCAAAAATTATTGCGGAGAAATCAACTGGTTTGGGACGGTATTCATCTCATCCTCAGCTTGGACTCCAGCAAGACGGGCCGACCTGGGGAATCCGTGCCGGTCATGTACTTCGCCACCAACAACAGGTGGTGCCTAGTAACGATCCTACGCGAATGGTTGCAGTACACCGGGGACATGCCCGCGGAGGCCCCCCTCTTCCAGCTAGATGGGTCCCCCTTGAACATTCAGTCTTTTCTCAGATACGTTCGGTTATTGATCTCCTCGTCAGGGGGCAACCCGTTAGCCATCACCGGGCATTCATTTCGCATAGGTGCCGCCTCCGCACACGTCATTCAGAAGTTGGGCAGGTGGAAATCGGCATGCTACGCTCGTTATGTTCCTGATCCTCAACAGGAAATGTCCCTTGCTTTCAATCATTTATTGTTGTAATTTCATTTAGAATACACAGATCCTAACCTTTCCTGCATCCGTGTGGTTTTTGGCCCCTTCAGGCTACCCTCAAAATACAGCAGTTCCGGCATAACTCCACTGCTTCAGGTAGGTACAGGCACGTACTTCTCAGCCGGCCGATCCTGGCACAAATAAAACTATTTTTTATAAATAGAAAACAGAAAATTGGCATGTGCGTATGTATTCATCCCCTTTGTTAGAAGCCATAAAGAACTCTTGTGCAGCCAATTACCTTCAGAAGTCACATAATTAGTGAAATAATGTCCACCTATGTGAAATGGAAGTGTCACATGAACTGTTATTACATATACACACCTTTTTTGACAGGCCCCAGAGGCTGAAACACTTAAGCAAGAGGCATCAATAACCAAACACTGCCTTGAAGACCAAATAACTTTCCAAACAAGTAAGGGACAATGTTGTTGAGAAGTACAAGTCAGGGTTAGGTTATAAAAAAATATCCAAATCTTTGATGATCCCCAGGAGCACCATCAAATCTATCATGACCAAATGGAAAGAACATGGCACAACAGCAAACCTGCCAAGAGACAGCCGCCCACCAAAACTCACGGACCGGGCAAGGAGGGCATTAATCAGAGAGGCAGCACAGAGACCTAAGGTAACTCTGGAGGAGCTGCAGAGTTATACAGCAGAGACTGGAGTATCTGTACATAGGACAACAATAAGCCGTACACTCCATAGAGTTGGGCTTTAAGGCAGAGTGGCCAGAAGAAAGCCATTACTTTCAGCTAAAAACAAAATGGCACGTTGTGACTTTGCGAAAAGGCATGTGGGAGACTCCCAAAATGTATAGAGGAAGGTGCTCTGGTCTGATGAAACTTAAAATTAAACTTTTCGTCCAAAGAAAACGCTATGTTTGGGGAAAACCCATCACATCAACCAAAGAACACCATCCCCACACGGTGGTTGCAGCATCATGCTGTGGGGATGTTTTTCAGCAGCCGGGACTGGGAAACTGGTCAGAGTTGATGAAAAGATGGATGGTGCTAAATACAGTGATATTCTTAAGCACAACCTGTACTACTCTGTGTGGGATTTGAGGCTAGGATATAGGTTCACCTTCTAGCAGGACAATGACCCCAAACACACTGCTAAAGCAACACTTGAGTGGTTTAAGGGGAAACATGTAAATGTGTTGGAATGGCCTAGTCAAAGCCCAGATCTCAATCCAATAGAAATTTTTTGGTCAAACTTAAATATTGCTGTTCACAAGCGCAAACCATCCAACCAGAAGGAGCTGGTGCAGTTTTGCAAGGAGGAAGGGCAAAAATCCCAGTGGTAAGATGTGGCAAGCTCATAGAAACTTATCCAAAGATACTTGGAGCTGTGATTGCCACAAAAGGTGGCTTTGCAATGTATTGACTTTAGGGGGGTGAATAGTTGCACATTTGCTTTTTTTGTTATTTTGTCTTATTTGTTGTTTGCTTCACAATAAAAATAATAAATAACATCTTCAAACTTGTGGACATGTTCTGCAAACTAAATTATGCCAATCCTCAAACATTCCATGTTAATTCTAGGTTGTGAGGCACCAAAATACGAAGGAAGTAAGGTAGTCAAGGGGGAAGGGGGGAGGGTGAATACTTTTGCAAGGCATTGCATGTTGGCTATCAAGTAATGTATGGAATAAATTGCTTCCTAAAGTGATTCTGGAGGTAGAGTGCCAATCCTTTTTAGTTTCCTTTTCAGATTTTTTTTTTTTGCATTTCTGGCTTTGTTTCAAAAAGGCAGCGTGCTGTAGAATTTGTTCAAGCTTTTTGCCAGCACCTTCTCTATAGGGGAAATATGCCATGAAGAAAAAGCTAGTTGGCAAACACTGAGGCAGATTTGCTAATCCTGTAGATGGTGTAAACTTGAACAGACCTGCACTAGATCTATCACAGCGGCTCAGGCTCGATGATAAATCCGGTGCAGGAATAGACACTTTTATCTAGCACTATATCAAGTACTGCTTGGCTTATTTTGAGACAGAATTTTAGGCAAGAATTGTGGTGCAATTTTAGGTCCATCTTAGGGCCCTCCAAGACATATGGTCCGTGAGCGAGCCATATGTCCCAGAGCGGCATCGATCGTGCACACTGGAGTACACAGCATCATAGATTACAATGACGCTGTGCATGTCGGGCCGCCCACAGGACTATTGTCCCGCACTCATAATATCATTGTAATCTATGATGCTGTGTACTTCCGTTCGATGTCGCTCCGGGACATATGGCCTGCTCATGGACTGTATGTCTCGGGGGCATGCGGTCGTGTGCAGGGGCCCTTAGGCCAAGCCCCTTTCCAGAAATTACCTGTCCATCCCACTAAGCCCCATCAACTTTTGAGCAAGTAGGAAAAAGTTACAGAAACTCTAGTGCTGACAGATTGCACCAATTACTATCACATTTTAGACAGATTATAAGGCAGGGCAGAGTGCTAGTTGCAGCATAAAGGCAGGGCAGAATGCTGGTTGCAGAGTGCGATTGCATTTTGTGTTTTTGCGTTTGTATCTGTATTTCGCCATAGCAATCTGCACCTGCATAGGGTTGTGCGGGCTGAATCCCCCATATTTTTTCTTTGTAGTATATATTAGAGGCGTGGCGATCTTCAAGCAGTCATGCACACCTGACCAGTTACTATGCCCTGGAGGCTGGTTTTAAAGTCAGTATAAAACTGAGTCTGCTTATATAGCACCTACCAGTAGCCATTTGGCTCCAGGAGAAGTATATAGTGGGCTCAGCATGCATGTTGGTACTTGCATCCCTGGATCCGATGAAAGCTGTAATGGCACCGGATGGGGTTAAAAGCAGAGTGTGCTTGGCGTGCATGCTGTACCTGCTCTCCCTGGACTTTGTGTGGCTGTCATGGCCCATAACAGGTAGGAACTAGTGTTAGGGACCACTCATTAAGGCGACCTTGACTTGGTGAGTGGCTTAATACGCTTTGGCCAAAATGTACACCAATGCCTTATTCAACATCCAGCATAAAGGCAGGGCAGAGTGCTGATTGCAGTGTGCGATTGCATTTTGTGTTTTTGCGTTTGTGTCTGTGTTTCGCCATAGCAATCTGCACCTGCTAGGGGTTGTGCAGGCTGAATCCCCCATATTTTTTCTTTGTAATATATATTGGAGGCGTGGCGATCTCCAAGCAGTCATGCACACCTGACCAGTTACTATGCCCTGGAGGCTGGTTTTAAAGTCAGTATAAAACTGAGTCTGCTTACATAGCACCTACCAGTAGCCATTAGGCTCCAGGAGAAGTATATAGTGGGCTCAGCATGCATGTTGGTACTTGCATCCCTGGATCCGATGAAAGCTGTAATGGCACCGGACGGGGTTAAAAGCAGAGTGTGCTTGGCGTGCATGCTGTACCTGCGCACCCTGGACTTTGTGTGGCTGTCATGGCCCATAAAAGGTAGGAACTAGTGTTAGGGACCACTCATTAAGGCGACCTTGACGTGGTGAGTGGTTTATTACGCTTTGGCCAAAATGTACACCAATGCCTTATTCAACATCAAGCATAAAGGCAGGGCAGAGTGCTGGTTGCAGAGTGCGATTGCATTTTGTGTTTTAGACAGATTATAGTCTGATGTGCACATCAGTAAATCTGGCCACTGTCTTAAAAAATAAATAAACAAAAAAACACCAGAAGACATCACCAAGAAAACCACTGCAAAAAACGCTTGTGCTATGAAAAATAATTTCACTTATTCAAGATAGTTTACAAAAAAATACCATGTAATGTATGTACAAAGCGGATTCCAAAAAAGTTGGGACACTATACAAATCGTGAATAAAAACTGAATGCAATGATGTGGAGGTGCCAACTTCTAATATTTTATTCAGAATAGAACATAAATCACGCAACAAAAGTTTAAACTGAGAAAATGTACCATTTTAAGGGAAAAATATGTTGAATCAGAATTTCATGGTGTCAACAAATCCCCAAAAAGTTGGGACAAGGCCATTTTCACCACTGTGTGGCATCTCTCCTTCTTCTTACAACACTCAACAGACATCTGGGGACCGAGGAGACCAGTTTCTCAAGTTTAGGCCTCATGCACACGACCGTTGTGTGCATCTGTGGCCGTTGTGCCGTTTTCCGTTTTTTTTTCGCGGACCCATTGACTTTCAATGGGTTCGTGGAAAAATCGGAAAATGCACCGTTTTGCAGCCGAGACCGTGATCCGTGTATCCTGTCCGTCAAAAAAAAATAGGACCTGTCCTATTTTTTTTGACGGACAGCGGTTCACGGACCCATTCAAGTCAATGGGTCCGTGAAAGAACACGGATGCACACAAGATTGGCATCCGTGTCCATAATCCGTGGCCATAGGTTACTTTCATACAGACGGATCCGAAGATTCGTCTGCATAAAAGCTTTTTTGTGAAAACTCAGATCCGTCAGTATATTCTAACACAGAGGCGTTCCCATAGTGATGGGGCGCTTCTAGTTAGAATATACTGAAAGAACTGTGTACATGACTGCCCCCTGCTGCCTGGCAGGTGCTGCCAGGCAGCAGGGGGCAGGCCCCCCCTTGTAGTTAACACATTGGTGGCCAGTGCGGCCGCCCCCCCTCCCCTGTAGTTAACTCTTTGCTGTCCAGTGCGGCCGCCCCCCCCCCTCCCTCCCCTGTAGTTAACTCGTTAGTGGCCAGTGGGCCCCCCTCCCTCCCCTGTAGTTAACTCGTTGGTGGCCAGTGGGCCCCCCCTCCCTCCCCTGTAGTTAACTCTTTGTTGTCCAGTGCAGCCGGCCCCCCCCTCCCTCCCCTGTAGTTAACTCATTGGTGGCCAGTGGGCCCTCCCCCCTCCCTCCCCCTCCTAATTAAAATCTCCCCCCCTATCATTGGTGGCAGCGGAGAGTACCGATCGGAGTCCCAGTTTAATCGCTGGGGCTCCGATCGGTAACCATGGCAACCAGGACGCTACTGCAGTCCCGGTTGCCATGGTTACTTAGCAATTTGTAGAAGCATTATACTTACCTGAGAGCTGCGCTGTCTGTGTCCGGCCGGGTGCTCCTCCTACTGATAAGTGACAGATCATTAAGCAATGAGCCGCACAGACCTGTCACTTACCAGTAGGAGGAGCTCCCGGCCGGACACAGACATCGCTGCTCGCAGGTAAGTATAATGCTTCTACAAATTGCTAAGTAACCATGGCAACCGGGACTGCAGTAGTGTCCTGGTTGCCATGGTTACCGATCGGAGCCCCAGTGATTAAACTGGGACTCCGATCGGTACTCTCCGCTGCCACCAATGATAGGGGGGAGATTTTAATTAGGAGGGGGAGGGAGGGGGGAGGGCCCACTGGCCACCAACGAGTTAACTACAGAGGAGGGAGGGGGGGCCGCCGCACTGGACAACAAAGAGTTAACTACAGGGGAGGGAGGGGGGCCCACTGGCCACCAACGAGTTAACTACAGAGGAGGGAGGGGGGGGCGCCGCACTGGACAACAAAGAGTTAACTACAGGGGAGGGAGGGGGGGCCCACTGGCCACCAACGAGTTAACTACAGGGGAGGGAGGGGGGGCCGGCCGCACTGGCCACCAATGAGTTAAAAACGGGGGCAGTCATGTACACAGTTCTTTTAGTCTATTCTAACCTGAAGCGTCCCCATCACCATGGGAACGCCTCTGTGTTAGAATATACTGTCGGATTTGAGTTTCACAATCTAACTCATATCCGACAGTATATTCTTACATAGAGGTGTTCCCACGGTGATGGGGATGCTTCAAGTTAAAATGTATCATCGGATTGGAGAAAACTCCGATTCGATGGTATAAAAGCGACTCCTGACTTTACATTGAAAGTCAATGGGGGACGAATCCGTTTGCAATTGCACCATATTGTGTCAACGTCAAACGGATCCGTCCCCATTGACTTGCATTGTAATTCAGGACGGATCCGTTTGGCTCCGCACGGCCTGGCGGACACCAAAACGATTGAACAGGCCTCTAACTGTTCAATCGTCTTAGGCCTTCTTTGTTGCACCTTCCTCTTTATGATGAAAATGTTTTCTATAGGTGAAAGATCTGGACTGCAGACTGGCCATTTCAGTACCCGGATCCTTCTCCTATGCAGCCATCATGTTGTGATTGATGCAGAATGTGGTCTGGCATTATCTTGTTGAAAAATGCAGGGTCTTCTCTGAAAGAGATGACGTCTGGATGGGAGCATATGTTGTTCTAGAATCTGAATATATTTTTCTGCATTGATGGTGCCTTTCCAGACATGCAAGCTGCCCATGCCACACGCACTCATGCAACCCCATACCATCAGAGATGCAGGCTTCTGAACTGAGCGTTGATAACAACTTGGGTTGTCCTTGTCCTCTTTGGTCCGGATGACATGGCGTCCCAGATTTCCAAAAAGAACTTCGAATCGTGACTCGTCTGACCACAGAACAGTCTTCCATTTTGCCACACTCCATTTTAAATGATCCCTGGCCCAGTGAAAACGCCTGAGCTTGTGGATCTTGCTTAGAAATGGCTTCTTCTTTGCACTGTAGAGTTTCAGCTGGCAACGGCGGATGGCACAGTGGATTGTGTTCACTGACAATGGTTTCTGGAAGTATCCCTGAGCCCATTCTGTGATTTCCTTTACAGTAGCATTCCTGTTTGTGGTGCAGTGTTGTTTAAGGGCCCGGAGATCACGGGCATCCAGTATGATTTTATGGCCTTGACCCTTACGCACAGAGATTGTTCCAGATTCTCTGAATCTTTGGATGAGGTTATGCACAGTTAATGATGATAGACGCAAAGTCTTTGCAATTTTTCGCTGGGTAACACCTTTCTGATATTGCTCTACTATCTTTCTGTTCAACATTGTGGGAATTGGTGATCCTCTACCCATCTTGGCTTCTGAGAGACACTGCCACTCTGAGAAGCTCTTTTTATACCCAATCATGTTGCCAATTGACCTAATTAGTGTTAATTGGTCTTCCAGCTCTTCGTTATGCTCAAATTTACTTTTTCCAGCCTCTTATTGCTACTTGTCCCAACTTTTTGGGGATTTGTTGACACCGTGAAAATTTGAATCAATGTATTTTTCCTTTAAAATGATACATTTACTCGGATTAAACGTTTGATCTGTCATCTACGTTCTATTACAAATACAATATTGACATTTGCCATCTCCACATCATTGCATTCAGTTTTTATTCACAATTTGTTTAGTGTCCCAACTTTTTGTGAATCCGGTTTGTATTGTGACACAGTGAGGGGTTGTGTCTGGCAAGGTAGGTATTTTTGGCTGGGCTGGTTTTCAGCCAGAAGAGGTCAAATACCGGACCAGAGTTTAAGTGCCGATCTGGGTTTTTTCAGCATCTGGCTGTCCTTAAATAGGCAGCTGGGCTCAGCAGAGATGTCTCTGTTTTTGGGATCTGAGCTCTTGTGCCGTGCAGGAGGGCTGAGAGCTGCATGCTGGGGAAACAGGCCCCCTAAAGCCTGCTGTGGACTACTCGAGGCAGAACTGCCAGCAAGGTGACTTATGTTATATGAACTTTCCATTGTCTGTGAATTAACACCAAGACTGCAAAATTACGTGCTGTTTTGTACAATTGCCTCAAGTGTGAATAAACACTGACGTTTTGAGTTAAGAACTTGTATTTTGCCTCTGTACTGCGCCCGCTTAGCCTATCTACCAGAGCAAAACTCCACAGTATGTTCATGTATGGATGGACTCTCAGATAGAGTTGAGCGAACCCGAACTGTAAAAGTTCGGGTTCGTACCGAACTTTAGGTTTTTCGGCACCTGGACCCGAACCCGATCATTTACGTAAAAGTTCGGGTTCAGTGTTCGGCGATTTTTATGGTGCTTTTTGAAAGGCTGCACAGCTGCAGCTAATCAACAAGCGTCATACTACTTGCTTCAAAAAGGCCATCACAACCATGCCTACTATTGGCATGGCTGTGATTGGCCAACTGCAGCATGTGACCCAGCCTCTATTTAAGCTGGAGTCACGTAGCGCGGCCTGTCACTCTGCTGGGATTAGTGTAGGGAGAGGTTGCAGCTGATGTGAGGGAGAGATCAGGGAGCGATCTTATCAAGAACTGGTTTATGTACTCAGCGATCTACAGAAAAAGTGTTTTGTGGGTGTAGTGCACAATTTTTTTAAGCCTGCCCTGAGACAACTACTGCTGAAAACAAACTTTTTTTTCTTCATTTCATCAATATCAATACCTGATCGGCAGCCATTTTATGCAACGATAGTGCACCAGCATAGGCTATCTGCAAGTCCAGAAATACAGCTTTGGCATACTGGGGTGAAAAAACCCTCTAATATACTGCACATCTGGGATTAGACGTGCATAAGTGACTGTCACATTTAGGACAGAAATACAGATTTTTGGTTAGGGTGAAAAAAGCCTGTAATATACTGCACATCTGTGATTACACGTGCATAAGTCACTGTCACATTTAGGACAGAAATACAGCTATTTGGTTACATACTGCACATCTAGGATTACACGTGCATAAGTGATTGTCACATTAAGGCCAGAAATACAGCTTTTTTCTTACTAGGGTGAAAAAACCCTCTGATATACTGCACATCTGTGATTACACGTGCATAAGTGATTGTCAAATTAAGGCCAGAAATCCTGCTTTGCCTTACTGGGGTGAAAAAACCCTCTGATATATTGCATATCTGTGATTACACGTGCATAAGTGATTGTCACATTAAGGCCAGAAATACGCCTTTTTGGTTACTGGGGTGAAAAAAGCCTCTAATATATTGTACAGCATAAGTGAGTGTCACATTTAGGCCCCAGAAATACGCCTTTTTGGTTACTGGGGTGAAAAAGGCCTCTGATATACTGCACATCTGGGATTACACGTCCATAAGTGAGTGTCACATTTAGGCCACAAATACCACTGTCATATAGAGTAAAAAAAATATATATGGTACATTTTTTACAGACTTAACCACTTTTTACTTTGCTTTGTAAACGCTAACTATGAGGCAAACATCTAATAAGGGACACGGTCATGGTCGTGGTGTTGGTGGAGCCTCTGGTATAGGGAGAGGGCGTGGGGGTTCTGACACAGCTACAAATCCTACTGAACCTACTACCTCAGGTCCCAGTAGCAGCCTAGAATCTACAGCGATATTTGGTCGAGCCTAATGTCGTTCTAAGGATAGTAAGGCCTGAGCAAGTACAAGCGCTAGTCAATTGGGTGGCCGACAGTGGATCCAGCACGTTCACATTATCTCCCACCCAGTCTTCTGCAGAAAGCGCACAGGTGGCGCCTGAAACCCATGCCCATCAGTGTGTCACATCACCCCCGTGCCTATCTGGGAACCTGTCTGAGCCTCAAGTTATGCAGCAGTCTCTTATGCTGTTTGAAGACTCTGCTGGCAGGGTTTCCCAAGGGCATCCACCTAGCCCTTCCCTAGGGGTGGAAGACATAGAATGCACTGACGCACAACCACTTATGTTTCCTGATGAGGACATGGGAATACCACCTCAGCACAACTCTGATGATGATGAAACACAGGTGCCAACTGCTGCGTCTTTCTGCAGTGTGCAGACCGAAAAGGAGGTCAGGGAGGAAGACTGGTTGGAAGACGATGCAGGGGACGATGAGGTCTTAGACCTCAAGTGGTTTGCATGCTGTGCCATCAGAGCCTAAAGCGAGGCATTCACGTTCTGAACCTTAGCACAACCTGCATGACCAGGCATCTACATGCGAGACACGGGCTGCAGTGGAGTAAGCACCTTCAAAACCAAGAAGGGGCTCAGGCCCCTCCTGCTCCCTCTTCTGCTGCTGCTGCCTCGGCCTCTTCTTCCACCTCTGGAGGAACGTTGGCACCTGCCGCCCAGCAAACAGAGTATGTGCCACCAACAACACCACCTCCGTCACCAAGCATCTCCACCATGTCACACGGAAGCGTTCAGCTCTCCATCTCACAAACCTTTGAGAGAAAGCGTAAATTCCCACCTAGTCACCCTCGATCCCTTGCCCTAAATGCCAGCATTTCTAAACTGCTGGCCTTTGATATGCTGTCATTCAGGCTGGTGGAAAGGGACAGCTTCAAACAGCTCATGTCGCTTGCTGTCCCACAGTACGTCGTTCCCAGCCGCCACTACTTCTCCAGGAGAGCCGTGCCCTCCCTGCACAACCAAGTATCGGATAAAATCAAGTGTGAACTGCGCAATGCCATCTGTGGCAAGGTCCACCTAACCACAGATACATGGACCAGTAAGCATGGCGAGGGACGCTATATCTGCCTAACTGCACACTGGGTAAATGTAGTGGCAGCTGGGCCCCAGGCGGAGAGCTGTTTGGCGCACGTCTTTCCGCCGCCAAGGATCGCAGGGTATCATTCTTTGCCTCTTCTTCCTTCTTGGCTTCCTTCTCTTCTACCACCTCCTCATCCGGTCAGCGACAGACCTTCACCACCAACTTTAGCACAGCCAGGGGTAAACGTCAGCAGGCCATTTCTTAAACTGATGTGTTTTGGTGGGGACAGGCCCCACACCGCACAGGAGTTGTGGCGGGGTATAGAACAACAGACCGACGAGTGGTTGCTGCCAGTGGGCCTCAAGCCCAGCCTGGTGGTGTGCGATAATGGGCGAAATCTCGTTGCAGCTCTGGGACTAGCCGGTTTGACACACATCCCTTGCCTGGCACATGTGCTGAATTTGGTGGTGCAGAAGTTCATTCACAACTACCCCGACATGTCTGAGCTTCTGCATAAAGTGCGGGCTGTC